>NC_137632.1:18778234-19378234 GCF_963383615.2 Lipophrys pholis
GAGAACATGCAAACTCTGCACAGAAAAGCACAGAAACCTGAGATCTTGAGGTGAAACTTGTGTATACTGCTTACATATGCTTTGTTCGTCCATTGTCGTGTTTGGTTGCAATTGAGTCAATGATGTAGAAAACATTTCACAAAAGTATTGTAAATAGTAATCTATGCCATTATTGTGTTTGAATGGATGTGTGGTAATTTTGGCAATTAGCTCACACGAAAGACAAATATAGCAACTCATTTGCTTTCTGTTTGATAAGTCTGAACAAATGAATCATTTGTGTATATTTTTATTTTTATTTTTTTATCTGTCCAGCATCCTCTCTTTTGTTACAGCACAACACACCCCCTTGCTGTTATCTGCTTTGTTCTTAGAGTCATACAATTAAATTAACTTTATCTGTAGCGTCTTCAGCCTGACCAGCTGCACAATAGTAGCAATGGGAAACTTGAAACAAGTGGGAGCGATACCAAAAGCGACTGGATGAAAACATGTCTAAATTCACAGCTGACATCTGTTTGACTGAAGACACATGGATTCTGCAATTTTAAACAGTTAAGGCCAGTGCCTAAGCTGCTAAATTGTGCAAGTTATTGAAAACAATACCCTGTGGCAAAAAAAAGGGATGAATCCATCTCCAAATTTCAAGCACAGACTATTGTGCATGTTGGACGGCCTTAGATGTTTGGCAATTGGGCATGATAAGAAGAGTGGGAATGC
Source organism: Lipophrys pholis (assembly GCF_963383615.2). Classification (NCBI taxonomy): domain Eukaryota; kingdom Metazoa; phylum Chordata; class Actinopteri; order Blenniiformes; family Blenniidae; genus Lipophrys; species Lipophrys pholis. The sequence goes on from NC_137632.1 coordinate 18,778,955, forward strand.
TGGAAGTGGTGTGAACTCAGGTGGAAAAGCACATTGCTGGAAATATACCCAAAAATGGGGTGCATTAATTGGATGGTAGGCTCAGCATCAAGTAAGTGCCCAGCATTCTTGCCCTTGTTCGGAGAACTAAACACTAAATATGTGCATCACCGTGAGGCTCCAAACAGAGCACACACAGTATCAGTTCAAAGGAAGGCAAACCAATGATAAATGTACTTGGTAATGTCAAAGAAATCACTGTATATTTTGAGAAATTATATGAGTCACTTAAGGTAAATATTGATGATAATAAACTGTGGGAGAACAGCAGGAAAAAGTTCAGGGACAGAGGGGTGCCTTTGCCCAACAAGTTGACTCTCTAAAATTTTTGAGAGGAAGTCATGATGAAAAAAATAAAGAAAAAGTACACAGTGAATGAAAGTGAAACTATTATTAATTTCACTAAAACACACATTTTCCAAACAGAATGTCACTGCAATGCGAGACAAACAAAAGTTATGACCTAAAGTTCAATAACTTAATCAGCAATTAGACTGACCCACAAAGTACGGACACTATAATAACACATATCTTATATCCATAAATATAATGTCTACATTTTAGAAAGAGCTGGATGAGATGCTTGAAGGAAGTCGCTTTTTCAACTAACTCCTTAGTTTTTATTTAACATGTCAAGGAACATAATCCTTGAACAAGTTCATAGAACAAGTTCATAAAACTTTTGATAATTGCTAATTCATAGTATTTTTATGAATGGTTGTTCTTTTGCTAGGTATACACAAAACAGATGATTTTTAACGTTTTGCCAAGCTAATATATGAAAGATGTTACACTATTCCCAATTGGTTTCCTTTGCAGCAAAACACTACCTGATGAAATTGAACATTACCTCCCACTTTAGAATGTAGTAATAATAATGACTACACACAATATACTACATTAATACTTAAATATAGTCTTTTGTTTAAATTCACATGGGACTCCAGAACTGTCTTCTGATTAAAAGTACAACGTCTGTAGTCCCAGTCTCGGACATTGGTGCCATTAGAGCTTCGATAGCAGCTGGAGATCAATTTAAGTCTTATAATGTGGTTGTGGTATGCAATATTTCTCATACTGGAGGGTCCTAATGATAAAACAGCTGAACACTTGAACTGACACCACTGGAATGTGCTGGTACTACACTGAATATTGAAGAACTTTGGAAAGAAATCAGTCCAGTTTGCTTCAAGTGTAAATGCTTACAATGCCTGCACGCAAATGCGGCTTACTCAAACAATTTGCAAACACAGACAAGCTCATTCTTAACACATTCCAACTCCAAGCAGCTACTTTTTTTTTAACAATACGAATGTCCAAACAAAAAAAGGCCAGTGTGCATTTGAAAGATGAAACTTCAAATGAGGTAGTCATCAGATTTCCATCATACAAAATGCCACTGTTCTTCATCTTATCGCTTATGATTCAAATCCTGAAGAGATAACTCCTCGCAAAACACCAGATAGGATGTTCAGTCACTGATAGTATCGGGAGAGTTGATGAAACGCTGTCTCTCATGAGCAGCTCTTCACTATGATAAGACACAAGAGGATTAAAGCAGTTGGAGCTAAAACCAGATAAAGAATCAAAATATGAGGGAAATTACTATCTGGCCAATCAAAGACTAAGCCTATTCATTCTAGAGCAGTTTTTCCTTAGTACAAATAAATATCAAGCAAATACAAGCAACAATTCTTGAATTAAATAACATCAAAATGCAACATTTTAGCTATAAACAGCTGCTTTTTTATTGCATCTTTATTGTTTTAGGTTTTTTTTTAAGAAGTGGGTTTCAAATTTAGATATTACAGTAAAGATGCCATATTCAGTGTTTTCCAGGCCAGGAGTTGGGTCAGGAAGAGATTAAACAGTGTTGCTCAGAAAGACCTCAGGTTTCATTAAAGATCTCACAGCACGGTAGACATTGAGCTGTACTGTACAGAGCCCTTCTTTTTTTTCACTCCACCCACGAATGAGTGAATTTCATCCCTCCTTAATCCCTCAAGTATGCTGGAGATGAAGACAGTCACGACAAGCACTAGTCTGGGGTGCCAGAGTGAAAGGGGAAAAAGTAAAAGGGTCAAGAAAAGTCATTTAGAGAGACTAGATGGAAAAGACAGCCAGGATTCATTCAGGGTAAGATAAGTCGCAGACGGGATAAGATACAAAGAGATAAGCAGTGTGAGAAAGACATAATGAAAATGTGATAAAAATCAAAACACATGTGAAAGTTGTCAGCTGTCCCATTCTCAACTTAACAACGTGAACAAGTTCTGTGTCACAATTTGTCGCAACAAAAGGCTTCAGCGCTCATTATTTGCGATCCACTCGGTTTAGGCAGTAGCAAATTAAGTGTGACCAGCAGGAAACCAACACCACCAAAACCAATCTCACATGAGAAAAACATTTGTTCTGTTTTCCACAACAGTGGCGCACCCAGCAGCACTGACAGCCAAATGATGCAAATCAGAGTCAAGAGCGTGGACATATTCAGATACGAAGGAGGGGTTAAAAAGGTACACGGATGAGCTCAGCGGGGATCACAAAAGATGGAAAACAGAGCTGGTAAACTGATATAAAAGCTGCGTGCAGTTGTCCCACAAGCGTGACTGATGTACGTTGTAAGTTGGTTCTGCCTATTTCCAGATGACTTGTCCTGATAGAGAAGCAACACAATGAGCCAATTTCCACAAACTCCCTAAATGACATGCGTGTTTTAACGAGCAACACTTCATCTCACACACAAACGACACAATACATTCGCTGACTGGAAGAGAGTGGTGGTGGCGGGCTTACTGGACATCTTAAAACACCGCCTATCGGGGTAAAACACTACCTTTCTGATAGACATGCCATTAGTAATACAAATTAAAGAGGCAGGCACAAATACAAACTGTCCATTTACTAGGAATATAAAGACTAATAAGAAGAAGTATACTAATTGTGTTTGTTTTTTAATGAAAGGGTGGCACAAATCACAATTAAGAAAAGCTGCTGCTCCATTTGTGGTGAAACACCTTTACTCAACTTGCTCCCCATGACTTTTATTTGTGAACTCGATTATAACATATTTTCTAAATTGTATATAATATTAGGTTTTGTAATGTTTTCCGAATTTCAGTTTCTTCTGTTGTTAGTATTGTTCCAAGAGCTTTTACTTTGTGACAGATAATCTAGAATTTTGTAATTCATTGTGTTTGTCTTCACTTTCTTTACTTACTTTTATTTGTTTAACTTCACATCAGTTTATGGGATTACATTTCATTCTTTCTGAGAGCAGGCTCACAGTGCTCTCACTCCATGGTGGTGTGAACTAAAGCAATAAAGCACACAAAACCCTCTTGTGATCACTGCTGTTTGTCCCTGATGTCACACATGGTATTATTAGTTGATCATCTGCAAAAATGCACACAAACCAAAAGCCTGTTATTGTGAGGGTGCAATTCTACACACTTCATCCTGGAGCCCAGTAAATTAGGCCCCAAGGTGGATGAAGTGGTCTAGAAGATGGATGGTTCCCACACTCTCTCCAGTCTGTGATTTGCTGAAACATCACATTACAGTGAAGCCAGCTACTGAATGACATGCCCAAGTTTTTCGGGTCAGTTATTTGCAAATGATTGACAATCACATACAATTATTTAGGTGTTGAAACAGAGAGCTTCTTTGTAGTCGACTCCCGACTGACGTTTCTGAAATGTCAGACATCAATAAATGTGTATTAAATGCAGTTGACAGCATCAGTCATTGCTACTGACGGTGTACAATCCACTTGAAGTTGGTAGAAAACATAAATATCTATTAGAAACGGAAATGTGTACAACTGAACGAATGACTCATCTGAGAAAATAGGCGTAAACCATAACTGAACATTGAACAGTTGCAGACTCCATATAAAGACTATCCAGATATTTCAAATCAGCATGACAACGGTTTTGCTTTTTTCTTCCCAATAAATCACAACACGATTTAACCATAACATCCTATGTATAATTAACTCGAATATATATAATTCACGCCATATTGCCCCTACTTGTGTGGTGTATTACTAAGTGTTGCCTTTCAAAGGACGCTGTCATTAGGCACTTGCTGGGAAAGCCTTGTACCCAGTCACTTATCTGCCAACTTAATTTTGTCAATGAAACAAAAATGTTAATCACATATGTCAGAAAATGTGGAAATTGCATTTACTTCCAGAGCAGTCGTCGATCCTATAGATGAAGCTGTGAACATTTTGGACTCAGTTCGTAATTATAAAGCCATCATTCACATACTTGCTGTCAATAAAAGTGTGTGGATGCATAATTTGGGGCGCAGCATATGACTCAAGCAATGATTATGTACAATTATTATGTTGCATCATTGTGTCTTTTCAAATTCTGAGATGTGTTTCCTTTATTGTGTTTTTAATCCTCTGAGATTGTACCAGTTCTTACCCATAACAAATACCAAAACTAACTAAAAAGTTTGACTAAGTTCATATTGTTGTTTTGTTTTGTTTTTTATATACAAAACACCCCCAATCAAAGCAAAATACTGAAACTAAATGTTATGGCTCCAAACGAGCCTCCTCCACTGAGAACTTTTGAATTCTGTTGTGCCTCCCTTTTTTTCCTTGATAATGGGCATATTTTACCAGTTTGTTCTGCCATGTATTTTTGATGCTGGAATGCATTGTAAGCATTGATGTGTCTTGCGTGTGGACTAAAAATGCAAACATACTCAAACCACTTAGTACACACACACGCACATAAACAATTTAATGTCAGTTATCTTTTTTTTTTTTACAGTACATGATGCCAAACCCACATCGTCATTTAATCTTTATCTGTGCCCATCTCCCTGGTCCTGATTAGACATTTAGCTTTGCAGACGTGGACTGGAGTGGACAAGATAAGATCTCTTACAATGAAACCCTCCTCTGGTGATGATGGAAGTTCTGACTGTGCGATGCGTGTGAACGTGTGTGCCCGCGTCTTCCCATAACTGTGTGACTGAATGAGAGCGTTTGTACCTCGTTGAGTGCATGTTAAACAGATTAACCAGGATCTACTGGTTGGAGACATATCAGGATTGACACACACATAAACACATGCAAGAAGGAGCAAGACGAAAGAGAGAGAGAGAGAGCGAGAGAGAGAGAGAGAGAGAGAGAGAGAGAGAGCGAGAGAGAGAGAGAGAGAGAGAGAGAGAGAGAGAGAGAGAGCGAGAGAGAGAGAGGTTTAAACACACATGCACACATGCAGTGTGTGCACCTGTGGCCCAGTGGCACACTCCAGGCGGGCCGTCCGCCAAACCAGAATTGTGACAGACAGACAGACAGACAGACAGACAGACAGACAGACAGACACACACACACACACACACACAAAGCAGCAAAGTTGGCTCTGCTAAGCAATGCAGCCAAAACTAGTATAAGAGAGCAAAGACATTCCTCACTCCTCTGAGTCCACGAGCTTGTGCTCTCTGCTCTCGGGCCAAATGATTAGAGAGCTTTAATCAGCAGAGGCTCTGAAAGGACAGCTATCTCCCAGCATTTCATCTCTCTCACCCTGAGTCTCCCATTGCAGCTCTCTCTTTTCCTTCAGCGACAACCTATCTATACGATAGGCATTTTCCTTCAAAAGACTCACAGAGATAGAGACATTCAAAAGGAGCGACCATGAGACAGAGAAAGAGAGACGTATGATGGTATGTCCAGCATCTGTCAACAGAGAGAATCATTGTCCTGGCCGAATGGAGAGCGACCCACAGGTGTGGCTTCCTTGTAGCCACACCACACAATCTCACTCTGCACGTGTGTGTGTCTGTGTGTGTGTGTGTGTGTCTGAGTATGCTAGATATGCTTGTGAGAGCGAGTGTGTAAGTGAGCTGGCAAACAAGTGAATGAGTGAAAGCAGATGACAATGTATGTCAGGGGGGATAAAAAGGAAGTTGATGATTTCTGAGTGTTGATTTCCTAAATCTACTACAGATTTATTCAAAATAAATAGCCTATGTCCGGTACAATGGGCAGTGGAAATTGACAAGTGGTGGTATTATTGCCAGTTTTATGTCTCTTTTCAATTTCCCAGCGCTATAGCGTAGTACAAGATAGATTTTTTTTTTTTTTTTTTTACAGATTTAGACCTGAAAAATGTATTGACTCTGACATGGGAATAGTTATTTTCCCTCTTTTTTCTAAAATATATTTCAGTTCACAGTGACTTGGCTGCCTGGATCAAAAAAAGAAAAAGTGTTCTCCTTATATTGCCACAAGAGCTTCTTCTTCAGAAAACAGCCACATACAACTTTGCTCCTGTTAAGTCTGGTTTGGGAAACTTTGCACAACATTATCAAGTTATGCCCACACTGTTTCTTGCCCCTCTAGACACATTTTTCATTTTGCATTGTAAACATCAGAAACCCGTCATGCAGCACACAGACCTAAAGCATTAAAATGCTTTAGGTCAAACAATTTAATAAATATATTATTTAACAATTCATCAACTCTGCAGCAAAGGAACTATTGTTTTTCACATTTATTGGAAACATTGTTAAGATGGGATGAAGTAGCTGTTCAATATCAAAATTGAGTGACAGCCTGAATATAAAAAAACCCCTAAAACAAGTCAATTAAAATAAATTAAATTAAATCAAATTTGGCTTTATGAAGACTAGTGCGGTGGTGAACAGCACCAATATTCAAACACTCAGTTATCTTGCATTAATAATCAAATGTATGCTGTCTCTTTAAGGCTAATATAAAGGTAATGCCACTTTTGTTATCTACATTCCTTAACATAGTTATTTTAGAGTGGACTCTGTCCACTCTGGCTTTTTCTCCAGAAACATATCAGTACATGCACCAATGTTCATGATTTCCCTTTCTTGTAGCAACAGACAATATTCTGACCAACCAGGCCGCACTGCAGATATACCAGGAGAGGTCCTTCCAACTAAATCCAGTCCATATGAGATAAACTCTATTGATGAGGGCAAACAGGAACTAACAATGGTCCTTTCCAGATTATAATTTCCCTTCAAGGTCACCTGTATTGATCACAAACATGCATTAACTGGTCAAAACATGTTAATGTTGAGAAGATCCATCTGCCAGTCATGCAAGGACATAGTTTTAGCCTCTATGACACTGCATCCCACAATGACCTTGACAAGGCTGTGAATGAACAGTGGGAGGATTCAACTGGGGAAAAAAACAAAATCACAAAGCTTCACATTCAAATCCTTCAAACGTGTGTGTGTGTGTGTGTGTGTGTGTGTGTGTGTGTGTGTGTGTGTGTGTGTGTGTGTGTGTGTGTGTGTGTGTGTGTGTGTGTGTGTGTGTGTGTGTGTGTGTGTGTGTGTGTGTGATGGACGGAGCCAGATGGAGAAAGAGGTGTTGCATGTTTTCTGATGAAACACTCAACAGAAGACAACAAGTGCATTACACAGGCGGCCAAACAGAGACCCACATGGACAGAAAATATGTTATCAGCAGATCTGCAAGACCTGCTTGTGTGTCTATCTGTTTGACTGTCACACACGTTGTGGAGCTGAGCCTATATGGATTGTTTTATGATGACATATCCACTGCGCCTGGAGGGCCACCTGACATTCCTCACTCCAAATTCTCTCCCCACACACACACACACACACACACACACACACACACACACACACACACACACACACACACACACACACACACACACACAATCAACACCACTTCTATCACTCTCCCTGTCCTCTCTCCTCAGTGTATTTCTGCAGGCAATGACCAACACACACCTTTCACCTCTCAGTTTCTTCTGTTTCTCTCTTGTGTCTGTGAATATCTGCAAAGCGCACCATTATGGAAGACGTTCGTTTAATCCACCCATTTCAACTTAAAAAACACCCTTTTACTTCATTTGAGGCAAACTTATTAGTTTATTTTGAAAGATACTTAAGTATAACCACTTTGCAGAACGTGCCCTTATTTCAACCGGCTCTAAATTTCATATTTTGATTCTTCGATGGTTATATAAAAAACTAAGATAAATTTAACTTTTACCGTTTTGTTTGATTTTGATTTTTAAAAAAATGCTTAAATATTATTAAGTGTATGATTCCATTTCCTCCTTTATTTTTATTGCATTGTGCTTAGGTTTCATTGAGCAGCACAATTGATTAAGATGATGACTTATTTGTGGACTCCACTTTCACTCTCAGTGGGGGTATTTAGGTGAAAAGCCAATACGCAAATGTTGCTGTTACACTGCAGGACCACGCCAAACTGCGCACAGAAATAGATATTGGCAAAAAATAACAATAATCATAATTAAGCTCAAAAGGTATAAAAACACGTGGTAAATACGTACCACCAGAGTCCGATGATATTGACCGGACAGAGCAAGATGAAGAACAGGGCCAGCTGGATCCGCGACAGACGAACAGTCATGTTGAAAGCTGCAAATCCTCAAGGAGATTCCCCAGCAAAGTTTAAAGTGACGAGATCAGCCAACACTGGGTTTGATTACTTCTTAAATACATAGGAGGTCCTTGTTTTCTGACGGCACCAAATCAGTAAAAGTTCACTGGAAACTGTCTGTCAACGAGAGCGCAAAAATCCAACTCCTCTTCAGTCGGGCGCATCTTAATGCGCAACAAAGTTGGTCAAGAGGCTACTGAAGTGATGTCCGCTTTCAAAGGTGTGGTTAACCTCTTCATTGTCGTCCGGCTCTATCTGTCGCGGCACATTACATGCTTTCAAAGCAGTCTGAGGAGGAATGAGAGTGCGCCAAGTGAACGCAACTACAAGCTGACTGTCTGCTAAATAACGCACGGAAAAGGTCCGGTTGAGAGGATACGTGGAGTCTCAGCACCCATCTGTATATTTCAAAATCAGGGGGAAAATTCTTTCAGTAAAACTAAACAAAAAAAGACGAACGTTTGTGCATTAGCAGCAGATAAAAATAGCCCGTTTGGTGCGGTTGGTTGTTTTGACACGCGCTCCGTGGTGACGCACGGGTGAGGAGGGCGAAGTAATTGTCGGTGCCCACCGGCTGCAGGTAGAGGCGTCTCTCTCTACTACACACGGTCTGTCAATGTGTTTTCTTTGGATGATAAAGGAAGAAAAAATGCGCCCGTCTTTTTCCACCTTAGTGTGACGTCGCTCCGGGCGAAGCGAAATCCTCGCTGTCACTCAGAGAGGGAGAGAGAAAGAAACTGCAATTAGTTTTAGGAGCACCCGGCTGAGAGCAGAGACGGGGTAAACACACACACGCACGCACGCAAACACACGCGCCACGTGCGCGCACGACACACGCGCACAAGAGAGAGAGAAAAGCTGCCATACAGCGCATGTTTACCACATGGAGTGATGTCAGCAGGTCTACAGGTGTGATGGCACCTCTCCGATATGTGCCAACGCACTGTGAGCCATCTGGGAGGGAGTCACCCTATGCCATTCCGAAACTATAAACTTTACTTTCCGCTTCACATTGAAAACATCATAAAGACAAAGCAAACGTTTTGTGCACAAAGTCTCTGGGGCTGCCCTCCACTTTGAGAAGCAGTTGGCTTTTGTTAGGATTGGGCAAGTGGTAGTTACAGTAATAGTAGTTATGTGTGTGTGTAAACACACATGCTTCCCTGTGTGTGTGTGTGTGTGTGTGTGTGTGTGTGTGTGTGTGTGTGTGTGTGTGTGTGTGTGTGTGTGTGTGTGTGTGTGTGTGCGCGCGCGTGCGTGTGTGCGTGCGCGCGCACGCTTGCAACTCATCACGTCTCTCGTATAAAGACATATTAGACTAAAGATTTCAGACTTTGAGTTTTTTGCCATCTAAACATGTATTACCTTCTTCACCAAGTCTCTGGGGGCACCCCTGAGTGAGCTTTCTGTGGTAATGTCTGGATAAGAGAGCAGCCAAAAGGCCACTTCTTCACACCACGTGACACGTGACTCCTATGCTTGGGTACAACAATTTGGCTGCATGATGTTGCTCTCCATTGAATCAGAGGTGACAACTGCTCAGACATACTGTACATCAAAGCGCAAGACTACATAATGTTTTTCTGTATCTCATCTGCTCACACCATTGGTGTGAAGGGAACCAAGAATCAAGTAGCCTATTGTTCTTGTAGCATTTATGTGGAGGAAGAAAGGCTGGTATGAAAGTAGGTGGAGAAGGTTGAGCCAATATAGTCCCTCTTTGTTATGGTGCAGTGATGATCTTGATTTTTTGCTGCATTTGTGTTAGTTGTTAGTCATTTTGTCTCGTAGATGCTGTCACACTCTACGTGTTTGTGAGAAGACAAGGGTGAATCTTCTTAAACTGAAGATTTTCTCAGGCTGTCTGATGGTGACAATGGCGATTCATGAACTCCTCTCACTGTATGGCATAAAAATACATATTTAAAGCCATGACTAAATATATCATAATAATTGCCCTTCTTATAATTCCATTATTGTTAAATTAACTTAAAGGTAGGGTGAGAAACAGGCTTATGCTCTTTGTTGGTTAGTGTCAGAGCAAGTTTTTTTCTTATCTATATTGTACAGTATGTACCGAAATTTGTTATTAAGCTTGCATTATTGGCTCTTGTCTTCAATGTGTGGACAAAAGGGCAGTTTTTCATCTTACAGTGCTTAAACTCTTAAGAGGGAGACATTTTTTTGGTGAAACCAAGAGGAGACATAAGAATGATGTGAGTGTAAAGGTAATAGTGTGTTCGTGCGTAACTGATAAGTGGGAAAATTGCATCTGAATGTAATGAAATTGAGTTTCCCATTGGAAGAAAGGAAGGTTTCTGAAGTGGGTCTGATGTCAATCATCGTGCCAGCAGTTTTTGGTTAAAGTTAATAAATGTAGACACACCATACATCAATATGTTTTTTTCATCTTATTTTTGGTTGTAGTAACATAAATACACATAAACACAACCCTCCCAGTTATCACTTAAGTGAAATATACTTACTGTTACTATAAAGCGCTATAGCAATGGGCATGATAATTCATAAATGTAGTTTTAACATAAATTGTATCTCTTAGCTTCATTTCATCCTCCTTTTTCGATATTTGACCATCTTGTTTGTGTCTTTCCTGGACTGGAGGCAGCAATGTTGGTGGTTGTTGGTATCTGGTTGCTGTAAACTGGAGAAAAAAATACCTTTCCAACTGGTAATTATCCTAGTTCCCAATAGGAGGTCACAATAATCAGTGGTGGTCAAAGTGTAAAGTCATCTGACGTAATGGAAACATATGCGTGTGTGTGTGCGTGCGTGCGTGCGTGCGTGCGTGTGCTGTGATAGAGACTGACTGGGTAGTATTATCACCTATCTGGCCAAGGGCATATGCATTGAAATTCGACACCATTGTACTGTCGTCACCTATAAAAGCCTTGACACTCGACTTCGTTCCACCACAGTGATGCAATCGATCACAAGAGGAACACATCCAAACTCTGCCAGAAAACTTTCTTTCATGAAGGTCTCTGTTCTATTACACAATGCTTAACACCGTGCCCGTGGCTTCAAAGCTTGCCATTGTCTTCATTCATGCCAACTCTGATTGGCACGAACCCTTCTGATTGTAACCCTTTCTCACGGTTCAGCGCAAAATCTTGTGACACCATTGACACGGAACATGTAGAGAACAAAGTTTACTCAGTGTGAAACATCTGCAGTGTTCATTTATGTCCATGGTCTGCAAAATATGGGTTCCCAAAGGGACCAAGATCATTTATTTATCCAGACTTTTCAGCCATTTCGGTATTTCTGAGTGTCAATGCCATGTGTAAAGGTTGAATCAGCTTGAAACCAATCCACTGAAAACACTCTAGGTGTTTGCTTAATTTGGTCCATTTAAAACGCGTTTACTTTTAGGTGCAGCCTACCAAACCGCACCTTTTTGGAATTTATTATCCATTTTCCTCAGCTCTCTGTCTGATATGGTCTTCACTTGTTTACTAAAAAAAGAAGTTTGAACCTTTTCCATACTGGTTCATTTGCAACGATGCTTTTCTGGTCAGAGTTTCGCGTCATTATGTATGTGAACAATGCTGAATTGTGAATGGATGTAAAATGTGAGCTGAAAACACAAGTATCTGCTCTAATATCAGTCACACCTGCTTTGCAATAATGTTAAAAAGTCAACAATCTGAAAAGTTCAAGCCCCTCTGAGATATTTTTGGATTACCTAATAACATAGCTAATAACAGTGAATTGAAACATGTTTCATTTGGATTTCCATAACTACATGTTTTAATGTACAAGATAGGAAATGACCTGTGTCTTGTGTTTCCAGGTGGAATTTATGATCTTTAACCTGTATGTGTTTGGCAATGAAAGATCAAAATGCCGATCAAATAATACCAAATAAGAGGCCTAACAAAATAACAACGTGGGAGCTTTGTCAGTCAATTCTGTGGTTACAGTGGCTCAGTTTTCCATCTCATAGAAAGTCTATTTAGTGATGCACTGAAAGATTATAAGAAGTATAAGACATGTAAGGTAGTAATATTTGCTTCTCAAAGTTTCTTTTTTTATTCTAATCAAAATTATAGAGTTTATTAACAACTAAATGGAGTAAAAACATCTGCCACTGCTTTTGAACCACATTGGGCGTATTCGCAAATCAGCTAATAAAAAGAAAAAAGGTGCTTGATTTAGTTTTCCTCTCCATTCACGTTTGAAGTAACTTGCAGCTCTCAGTGGTCCCGCTGTATTTGGTTTCCTCCTTGTCTTGTTCTGTCAGCATGTCAGCACCATGTTCAGCTCACGCTGGGTCTCCACCTCCGCACTGGAATCGCTCTTTGAACTTCAACTTGGGAACGAGGAAGAAGTCACAGGCTGCCAAATCCAGTGAATAAGTAGGGTAGGAGGTGAAATTCAAGCTAGTGCTACTTAAGACCGATTTCGATGTGCTGTGAAGGGACATGTTGGTGTGATGGCGCATACAGAAATTGACTAACATTTTCATTAAACTGGCAGCCATAATTACAGTATATGGGGTAGTGTTCACAGACATCCTCAAGAAGTTTGTGTATCAAAAACACTTTTAAGTGGATTTGCGCATGGTCCCACTCACATGTGTTACAGGTTCTGAAGTTGACAACAACATAAAATACTGTCAACAAAAAAAAACATATGTGTGCTACAATCCAGTAAAGATCACTTATTCCTGCGATTCAAGTGTTCAGTAGTGGAGCTACCTTCCAATATGTTTGTCATGGGCAATTTTGTGATGGGGAAAATGTTCTGCTGATGACTGCCAAGTGTTGACATGAAGTTGGTTATTGTGCTGCTTTTTTATAAGCAGAGTTGGCCGTGCTGAGGCAACAAATCATGTACATGATCAATACAACCTGTGTAAAGCTGGCCTGAGTGACATTACACAGCATGCCAGACTATTTAGTCTATTTGGTCCAACTTTTGCTTGTTCAGAGAAATGTTGTTTTGGACAAAAAAAAAATACACATTTTAAAATTGCGGTGACAATTTTGATGTTTAGATAGTCAGAGAAATTGCATTGTTTCACTTATATTCAAGTTGCCTATTCACAAAACTTCATATTGGATCCAACCATTTCGGAATTGCTCAAACATACGACCTGTTCAACTACTAAATAGAATCCTTTTCACGAAATGATTTTGAGGTTGTGTATTTAGTTTGTGGCATGGTGCCCCACTAGAAGCTATTTTTACTCAGTAAACAGTATCTATAGGATAACACACAGGGATCAAATATGGTTGACTTCCATATTTATTTATTTACATTATCACTGGGAAGAATGTACGACTGCAAATAGCAAACCAAAAAAAAATACTGACACAAAGGAAAACAATTCTTACATTTAATTGTCTCAATAAACATGTGCTCATAAGACTATCATCAGTGTGTTGTGTCACATTAGATGAGCTGTCAGCATTTTGTGGATAACGAATCTTTTGAAAGTACACCAGGTAGTTGGAGGAATTATCTGGGATGTAAGTGTTTTTCAAACTCATCACAAGGAGAAGTGGCAACACAACTGCTCTAAATAAACTAACAAGATAACATGATATGTTCATGTGTTATATGTTAAGAGAACCTACAATAAAAGTAACAAGCTCAGATAAACTTTAATAGCAATAACTGAAGCGATATCATCGTAATAATAATCGGTTACGAGTGGATTAGTGTATTGGTATCATAGTAATAAGTATATAAGGTATCAAAGCCAATCTTTGATTCTGCCATCTAACTTTTTTTTTCCCCCAAGTCTTTCCAACAGCTATCCAACTTACTGCACTGCATAATTGCACGCAGAAGGAGATGAGTTAAACCATAAAGCCCCACACCCATGTCTCTTTCAAGGAAAAAATGTGGATTACACAACAGAATTAATAAACCACACCAAACATATCATCATAGCATGTTGAAAAGGTCAAACTCTGGCATCGAACATCTGTAAAAGTAAATATATGTCCAACACTATCCCAGCAAATTTCTATAGCATTACACTAGTTTGTGAAATCTGTGTCACTGTGGGTTTTTACTGATTTTAAGATTGCAGGCATGTGTTCGATAAGAACTTTCAAACACATGCTCTCTTGAATTGGAAAGTACTTCACCTATTAATTCAGTGAGATATAATGTTTTGACAGAGGTTTGCCATTGATACAGATGTAGGAGTACCATGTCTACCAATGTGCAAAATCAAATTAGTGATTTGAATCCCTTTCTGGATTTACCCAGTGTTGGCAAACGGATTCACATCCACCAAGCACAGCCAACTACTACAAATCTGAGACATGTTTTAATATCTGCTTCACTATGCTCAACAGGGGTCCATTTAATTGAATTTGTCTGAGTGGGCTTAGACGAACAGAGTTTCAAAACCGTTTACAATAGTTTCGTCCCTTTTTTAGATCATTCTGAAATCAAACCGTTGTTAATTATGACACTGCTTCAAAAAGTGATGGAGGCATGTTCAAGTTTTTTTTTTTAACCTCTTTTTTTATTAGAGAAAATGAGAAAAGGCATTTTTCCATCTGCTTGAGAAGTCTTTCATCTACGCACTGATAAAAGATCAGTCCTTGAGCTATAGTTCAGATCTACATCATTATACTGACCTCTTGTGCAATTCCTTCTCTATTCTTTTCTTTGTGCTACATTTTTATCCATGGCACATCTCACTCGACATAACGTCTTAGGAAAAAAAAAAGTATTTCAGTGGCTCTAATAGAACATGTTGTGATGTTCCATCAGACAAAATGTGAGGTCCACGGTGAGCGCCGTACTGATATGTGGCCTGGGACCAAGCGAAACAAAATTAGAAAGTTATGAAAATTGAGTTATCTCTCGGTGACCCATAAATAACTGCAGCATAGTTTGCGACATTGGCGTGACAATCGCACCGCACTTTGTGCTCTCTCTCTCTCTCTCTCTCTGTCTCTGTCTCTCTCTCTCTCTCTCTCTCTCTCTCTCTCTCTCTCTCTCTCTCTCTGAGCCACCTTACCCACTCTTTCTCCCCCAGTCTTCTCTCTCATCTTGTCCCTCTCTCTGCTGGATGACTGTGTTTTGTTAGGGAGGGCTGATTCTTCATACTTGGCTGAGGCTTTATGGACAATAAAGATCTGATTTCAAAGTCCGGCAGGGTGTTGGGCCTGGGGTCTTGGCTCAGCTTTAGTTGCCTGCTGGGAGGAGACACTGCACAGCCCCTAACCAGATGGCCATCAGCCCACATACAGTAGATTCATATTGTACATGATGTGTATTGTTGGAATTCTTGTCAGCTCCATTCTTCACCACCACATTCTTGCGCCGGAGTTTTTAAACTGCACCAACCTCCTCGGAGTGACGCTTAGCATCAGATTATTAATGCTCGGACAAACAATTGGCATTAAGATTTTACGTCAAGCTTGAGATATTTATTGCATCTCCTGCACTAAATAGCAGTGAGCTCAGCTTGACCAAGCGATTTTGAGTGGAGACCAGGTGAAAATCTTCCCAGCGCTAACTCAATCCAAGAACATATGGTAAGCTTTTTGCAGGGACGTCTTTAAGGTTAATGGGCCATCCGTGTTCCCCTCACCTCTCTCTGGCTGTTAGCTTTGCAGCAAGAATTCTCCCAATGTCCTGCTCGAAGACACTTCAGCAAACGGGAAAGTGGCCAGCACAGAAGCCGTAATCACAGTTCTCCAGCTTAAGTGTATTCATTTCTGCTTTCCCTCTTTCCCCCAGGCTGTATTCTCTTCAGCTGTTTACTCTCCGGCTGTTTCATCTTAATCGCATAGCTCAGAGAGGAGATATGTGACATGTCTTTCCAGCATGTAAAATACATCTGTGGGGACTTAGGTCAGTGCTGCGGAGGAGAACGCCCTGATAGATACGGGAGCTTCACTAAGCTCTGCCAGCAGCGCATTTTTTAGTCATTACATTAAACTTATAACATGAGTTTGTTCTTCGAGTTGTTTTGTTGCTGAGGGAGGACAGAATGGCAGGGGTAAAACAAAAGATTTACTCATGACGTGACGAAAGTTGGGGCTCGCCGTATCGCCCATGCAGCATGTGTCAGACCTTCTCTTAAGCACTCCTCATGTTTCCTTTGGCATCACTAAACTCCAACACTTTGTATATGGGCATGTTCAGTCAAACACATTTCTTTAATTTCATGCTGGTGCAGACCGATAGAATTTCACCCAGATTCACCGGGCAAATCAAACAGACATATTGTCTCTGTGTCTGGGTTTGTTTAAAGTCAACATCCAACATAAACCTGGAAACATTTTGAAATTGTGAGACTCGTACATGTACCAACAAATGGTAAACATTTTGAGCCATAATCAGAGTGAAATTTTGAACAAATGTTATGGCGATGTTCGCTATCACAGGGAGTTACACAATCATGCCAAAACGAAATATCATATAAGTTTTAATAACACCAGTTCTGTTAATGGTGTGTTGTAATAACACGAGTATATGAGGGTAGATTACAGTGGTTCCTCATCTGGGTTTGTGAAAATCACTTACAATCAAGAGCAGACAGAGAAAACTGCCCTTTTCCCTTCATTTTAAAGGTTCCTGCCTTTGTATGGTGGTGACAGTGGGTGTGTCCACCAAACGACTGGCTTCACATTGGCTCCAAAAATAAAAAAGTTGGCAACTATTGTTATAATAGATACAGGATGGATACATTTCTGAAAGTCACACACAGCTCTCTTGTTTTCACAGTAATGACATAGAAGCTGGAAACAACCTGCCCCTTTTATACATTAAAATGTCCATGTTCGGTTCATTTGGGCTGCAGGGCGGTGTAGTGGATACAACTCCGGCCTCACAATGACAGAACCTTGAATCAATTTGGAGCTTGGGGGCCTTCTGTTGTGGCATTTGCACGGTCCCCCCTGTGTGTGTGAGTATTGACTGGGTAATTCGGTCCTAACACATCCCTGATAGGCTAATGTTAGGCATGGATTGAACCTTGCCAGGGCGTACCAAGGCTGGATTTGCTCCAGCCACTCGCGTCCCTATAAGGTGAATAAAATGGGTATAAAGGACAGTGGATGTTGTGCCCAGCTGAATGTTGTTCACATTATTTTTACTTAATCTTTTCATTGTTGTTTTTGTTTATGTAATAATCCAGAAACTTTGAATATTTTATTCAATTTTCTTGTGCAAAACTGTTTCAATTGAAATAATTTCTAAAGGTGTTTTTAATCCTGGAGTATAAACAAAAACACACATGCCGCATTATAATGTCCTCCATGTTTCTACATTTCCCTTATAAATCTGTGCACAGGACAGAGCCTGTGATCAGCTTCTATCAAATGACTTCTGCCTTCTTTTGTTTTTCACCTGTTAATGCCTCACTTTTACCTTTCCATATAGCTTCTCCACATCTACTTAACTGAGCAAAGTGAGGTGCCACCGCAGGGTGTTTGCTGTGACACTTCACTGTGGAATCACGTATGAGAAAACTTTTCTGTACAGACAAAAGAAAAAATGAGCAACGGGCTGCAATGACTTGTGGTTTCCCCTTTGGCCTGTCATTAATTGCACTGAAAGAGCATTGGTCTGGATTATGAAGTGTTCCCTCCCACCCTCCTCCTCCACCTAGGAAAAGCTAACAGGCCTAACCCCTGTCCCGCCACACCTATCACACACACGCTACGCACACACACACACACACACACACACACACACACACACACACACACACACACACACACACACACACACACACGCATTCCCCCTCTGACACTGCTTTCATCTGGGCGTGAAATGGATTCCTACTGTCTGCCAGAATGCACCACCTATCTCTGGTTGTGATTCTCTTTCACCCTCTTTTTGTCCTCTTTCTCTCTCTTTTCTCTCTTGCCACACATGTGTGCCCTTTTGCTTCCAATAGAAAGAAGAAAAAAAAAAGCCTTATCCACACTCCAAGTCTACAAAACACATTCCCAGGCGATTATCATCAAAAATGATTAGAAATCCCATTGGGGCTAATATTTTATTTGACAACTTGAATTAGATCTAAATCAGAAACACATGATGGCCCTAACCTTTTTAAAACAAACCACAGTCATCCATGGAATCCCCAAGAGGAAGGCATGTTCATGAAATTCCTTCATAACCAGCACACACACGCACACACACACGCTCACACACACACGCACACACACACACACACACACACACACACAAACACACACACACACACACACGAACTGAAAGTGTGAGAGAGGTTGTTGTATAAAATATTAATACCTGCCGCTGCCACATGATTTTACATGTCCACAAGTGGAAAGTGTGTTTTCAAAGAGGAAGAAGGAACTTAAGAAATGCTAAATAATGGTCTTGTTACAGCAAGTAATGAAAGTGAATCCCAGCTACATTCTGTCAATTCAATGTTATAGAGAAATATCCTTCTCTGCCTCTCCCACACTGTTGCAGACTTGAAATTGACCAACTGCCACATTATGTGGACATAAATTTTGTTGGGAACTGATGATAAAAAACAATAAGGTTCCTCTGAATTGTAACTCATCTATTGAACAGTAAATATTATTTCTTGAACACGTCAGGATCTACTCCTCTGGAGCCATTTTTGCAGCAGCAGAGAGGGCAATGCAATTATTTTACTTCTACGACATCTGTAATTCAAGCATATCTTCTCATGCAGTTTCAGAGTTTTCCTTGCATGTTGCAAATTTTGTGTATTATTCTTTCTACCTGGCTTTTTTTGTCGTTTTTTGATATTTTTTTCCCTAAAAACTAGTGGCTTCCTGCTCTAACATTGTTTAGATTATATTTGCATATTCGAGAAAACAAAAACCAAACAAATTGATTTTCTCAAATCTAGAGAGGACCGTTAACAGTGATACGCCACTGAATTTGTCATAAAAGCTCCTGCCTTTGTTGTAACCGTGGTTGTGTCCATAGTGTTTGATTTCACTGTTATATTATAGCAAATCGTAGATCACAGTGGGGGTCTGCAGACATTCTTAAAGACAATCGATGTAAAATCAGGTTGGGAACCATTACTTCGAAGGAATACCTTAAAGCCAACGTCAGAACATAAAGAAAATATTCTACCATCTTGAGTTCCCAACTCATTTTGTTTTTTTTCCTGTATGCTGACAGTGTCCATCCATCCATTTTCTCCCACTTATCTGTCACCCAGATCACATTGCACCGATTAAGAACCTTTCCTGCGGGTGGTGAGCCCACAGGAAGGTGGCACCCGGCCTGGGACATGAACCCACTACCTTGAGATTTGGAGTCTCATGCTCTACCAACTGAGCTCGCCGGGGGCCTGCTGACAGTGTGATGACAATATTTGTGTGCATCCGATATTGTGTTGTTTCAGTCAATGTGGCGCCTTCAACTCATCTACATTTAATTAGCAATCACAATTAGATTGCATGTAAAACTTATGAACCATAACCTAATGGGTTTAAACTTTTCTACTGAGTTGCGGTAGGTTGACGTGAGCAAAGTCATGTATCAGTGGAATCAGTAGAAACTGGTAAATTACAATTTGTCGTGAGATAAAACAATGCAGTTTCAATACCCATCTTAAGGTTGTGCGGCTGTTTGGATCTTACTTCAGCTCTCACTGGAAGAAAGTAGGTCTCGCCATGAACAGGTGGCCAGTCCATCATAGGGGAAACACACAAAGAGACAGACAATGCACACATTCACAAATACAATCACACATGGAGCTAGATTGCATGATTTTTGGACGGTGGGATGAATCTCCAATACATAAAACTTTTACATGTACAGACATAACATGCAAACTCCACATAGAAAAGTCCTGAGTTTGGAATACAATCAGCAATATTCTCTCTGCAGCCTTTTAAAACAGAAGCAAAGCTTCCTGAAACATAACAAGACTGACTACTGTGTATTAAAACTTAATTACTTGTACATAAATCAATGTGATGTTTTTGATCTTTTTCTAATTTCCATCTGAACATTTTCCTTTAATTCCCATAATTGTTGTTCCACAGGGTGCTTTTTAAGATCTTTTGTCAAGTTTGAAAACAGCTGACTGTTTGTGAAATGAACTACCAGACTTTCCTAATTTCCCTTTGAGGTTAACCATTTGGCCTGTGTTATTTTTAATTCAATCGCAGTAATAATGCAGGGAAAGACCGGGACACTGTCGACATGTTCTCCAACTGCGTCACGTCCATTTGTGTGTAATGAAAACATCACCACTGAGATTTCGATTATTAGATTAGATCTGGCCAGCACATGTTGTGATGCTATTCCCATATGCTGTGTGTGTTTGTGGGTGCCCAATAACTCCCATTGCTAACATAGGGAAATGTGCTTTTTGTTTCTCTGTTTCAAATACCATAACACACAATCAGTGTGATTATGATTTATAGGGATGAAATGAGTTGATTCAACTTGAAAGTTCTCATTGGACATGAGCAGCTCCTGATTTGGAGATAATTTTTTTTTTCTTGAGAAATAAAAACTTGAAGCTTTTATACTCATTCTTCCACTTCTCTCATAAAACCGCAACCCACACATGGAGAGAGAGACGCATGGCCAGAGTGACTATTCAGTGTGATTCATCAGCATTACTGGCACAAGAAGAACTTTATAACAGATCTTATCTCACATGCCCTGCTCACCATTGACAAACGCTGGGTCCTTTTAAGCTCTCTTTTCTTTTTCCAACTTATATCCACAGGGCCTGTAGTGTTGCTGCTTTTTTGCAAAGAGATAGAGGGGACCGGCCAGATGTGTAACACATGCAAGCAAGTGCACACACACATAAACACATATGCATCCCTGGAGGACATGTTGATAAGGAAAAGGATTCAAGAAAATCTTGAGTTCACAGGGATGTGTTGAAAAGCAGGGTGCTGGACACACACACACACACACACACACACACACACACACACACACACACACACACACACACACACACGCACGCACGCATGCACGCATGCAGATAGTTTTAGGATAGTCAATTGTGTCCTTTTATGCCCTGTCAGTCACTCACACACAGAAAGTATCACATTGTCATATTTGAAACAAAAAAAAGGAATTTCACAAAAAGGATTAAAACAAGGGAGTTCTCTTTAATACAAAAACATTGCAAGATTCTAAAGACTAAACATGCATTCTGAAAGTCTGAAAAGTAATGAAACAGAGCATGTATGAATGAAAATGGTACCTTGACTTATAACTAATTTAAAAAATAATAATAATAATGGGGAGAAATTGTCTTTCCAGCTGTGGCAATAAGCTGCATTGTCATACAGAAACATACACATCATAATGACTGCAGCATTTTGAAGAGTGCTCCAAATCACTACATGTTCTTTCTGTTTAGTGTGCCTCACACTTGAGACCATATGACCTGTGAGACAAGTTATTTTCCTTTCACATGGCACCATCTGGTGGACACATATATATATATATATATATATATATATATATATATATATATATATATATATATATATATACACACACACACACACACACACACACACACACAATATATTTTTTTAAATATTTGATGTAAAGCACTTCAAGCTGTTTTTTGTTGTTTTTGTTTTTGTTTTTTACTCAATTTGCAATACAATTAGCTGCCCGACCTACTTTCAACACACTATTGTCAATCGTTCACAAGAAAATCACACTGAAAGTTTCATTCACGTTGCAATTCAGGAAAAAAAAAATTCTGGAATGTCCCCGTTGAAATGAGGAAACTATTTCAGATTTTTTTTTTGTCCATCCATCCATCCTTTTTCAATACCACTTAATCCTGTTCAGGGTCTCCAGGTGCTGGAGTTGATACCAGCTGACTATGAGAGAGGGCAGGATACACCTGGACAGGTTGCCAGTCTATCACAGGATAAAGAGACAGACAGCCGCACACACTCACATCCACACCTCGGGACAATGTAGGGTCACCAATTAACCTCACCTCAATCTGTTTGAGGAAACCGGAGTTCCCAGATAAAAGCCACACACACAGCGAGAACTTGCAAACTCCACACAGATAGGCTAATGTCGGCGTTTGAACCCATGGCTTTCTCACTGTGAGGCAAGAGTGCTAACCACTGCACCAGAGCCTTTTTTTTTTGTTGTAAACCATAACAAACCATTAATAACAATCTGAATAAGAATAAACTACAATGAGTTAAAAGATACATTTCTAAAATGATCAATACGTTTAAAACAAACTACAAGTATCCATCTCATTTTAAAAAAAAGTTTAAAGTGCTTGTATATGCATGTTGTCTTATTTTAAATTGTAATTGTGGATTTATTCATTTTTCTTTATAAAGAATAAGAGTTCGCAAATTACTTTTTAATTAAGAAGATACTTGAGTACAAAATACTTTGGTAAAAGTGCTGCTTGAACTTCGCTTATATAAATTTGTACTCTAGAAAGTAAAGAAATACAAAATAAAAATCCATTTTAAACTTGACTGACACACAATGCTTTGATAACATCATGAACCTTCTGTGGTCTTTGTGCGTGGACACACAAACTAAGTACTATTAAGTGCAATAACATATAATGCATTGCAGCAGCTTCATAATTGTACTTTATAGTGAAGTGCTATGGCGTAAACTTTTTACTCCAGTGTACAGCAGCACATCCAGAGGATCCCCTTCATACAACACTGACTTCACAACAGTTACCACACAACACGCCCCCTGCATGAACTCCAACCATCACTGGTTACGTATGTGCGCGTCCCCGGCCCTTCTCTGCTGTGTGGATACATAATCTGCAGCCATCTTGCAATATGCGTCTTGGCCACACGGTGGCAGCACGTGTACGCACATGTAACATTACACAACGTGATTACCAAACGCTGAAGACAAGTTCTGTAACATGCCTCAGCGTTAACATTGACCTGCTGTCTCACTGAGGGTAAGTCGTCTAAACTTTACGCCCGATGTGTTCAAGTGCATGCAATCTATTGAAGTGTTATTGTTTATGTGGGATTAGATGTGTCCGCGTGCGCGTAACATTCCGTTTCTTGTCATTGTAAAGTTCGCGTCCTGTCCGTTTGCACCGGGTTTTCTTTTCTTTTTACGAAAGGTCATAAAGAGACAGTTCATGTATAGCTCGTCTGTCAGTTCAAAATGTGTTTGAATCCATATGTAACGACAGAAAATCCACTTGTAGACTGTTCTTTTCATTTTTCTGAGACAGAACCGCCTGTGAGACCACGATCAACAATGAAGTCCATCGTGTGTATCTCCACATCTGTAAGGGCTGCTTGTCAGCATGCATCCTCGTGTTTCCCCCTCAGCCGGGGCCTGGTCGTCTGCAGTTCAGTGGGCACCAACGTGAATTTCGCCTGTAATTCTGTCATTGCGCAACAGCCGCGCGTCACCGACGTGCGCTGTTTCCAAAAAACGCGTAAAGCATCCGTGCAGTCTGCGATCACCGCTCCTCTCAGCCCCCCGGTGTCCGTACCGGGAAGAAGAGATGCTGAACTCGCCGTGTACCAGGCTGTCAGACGAGTTGCCCCTAAAGTGACAGCAACGCCCCTCCCTCACCTCTCTCCATACACTCCCTACACCACCCCACAGGGAGATGCTGCGGGACTGGTCCACCTCCAGTCTCTGTTTGAAGAGGATGTCATACATGAGCTGTGTTCCAGATTGTCAGACCTACCCAGCAGCGAGCGGGCAGAAGGACTGGCCACATTACTGGGAGCTTGTGTTGAATTTGGGTTGGAGGCCCACAGCCCTCCGGTTGTCAGACTGATGAATGAGTGCCTGGAGCTCCTCTCCGATGGGAGCATTAGGATGCAGCAGCTTTGCCACCTGGGCAAGGTGGCATGTGCCCTGGAAGACTGCCAGTCACCCATGGTGTCACGGGTCCTGGACTCTATCGGCACTGCTTTAGAAGAGGACATCGTCTCTCCCAGCGAAGCCTCAGCCATCTACTCCCTGCTGACTCTGCTTCACAAGCCTGGTAGCCAGCAGCAGGCGCTGGTTCTGTCCGCTCTGCACAGACACACACAGAGGCTGGTTCACCGGCTAAAAGCAAGCCAAGTCAGTGATATTCTGCAGTTCCTGCAGAAGTTACAACAGTGTCAGGTAGGGGCAGTTGCGGCGATCAGCTCTCACTTACACACTGCTAAATAAAGCATCCAAACCAAATATGACCTCAGACCTTGTCATTCAGTTCTTCATTGCAGTTAATCTGGCTAGAAGTGTAGAATTGATTAACCTTTGTCTGGTGTCGTGAGACGATATGACACTGATGCCAATATTCTATTTCACAGGCCATTTCTCTTGTGCTGAGGCTGAGTCACAGGGCATCACGGGTCTTTAAAGTGTTCAGAGATGATGAAATAATTAAGGTGCTGTCTGCACTGATGATCCTGGGACAGCACCATGACGAACTCCTGGCTGCTATGGAGAAACACCTGCCAGGTATCAAGTGTTCTTTAACCGATTTGACGTAATTTTCCCTGCTCTGTTTGCTTTATGTGTGTGTTATTCTGCTTCATAAATGCAATTACATTGTTTTGTTGGTGTACGTTGGCATCAGAGAGGCTCGGAAAGTGTGATCCAGAGCTGATCAGCACCGTCATGGAGTACTGCCTGCAAATGAAGTGCCGCTCTGAGCCGCTCTTTGAGGCTGTGGCTGAGAACTTTGTGTGCAGTGCTGAGAGCCACACCACTCCTCAAATAGCCAAACAGGTTGTCGCCATGGGGAGACTCAACTATCTGCCACAGGTGAGTCTGTTAAATACATTTTATAATGCCATACAGGATGAGCGTATAAAGTAAGGAGATGTATGTATCTCCTTTAAAGCAGATTATTGCTCAACAGAATAAAAAAAAAAATCCATAGTTGTACTTAAGTTCACTAGTACATGCATGCATTCATTATCCTTGATTGACAAAATACTATAATCTGCGATTTTCTGTAATTTCTCTGTGTCTCCTCAGTGCTCCAGTAAAATGTTTGAAAAGTTGGAGAGCATCTTGTCAACAAGGTTGAGCCAGTTCCCACCCCACTTGCTGATAGATGTGTTACACTCCTGCATCCACCTGGAACGCTTCCCACTCAACTACATGTCCAAAATCTTCAGCTCATACTTTCTGCAGAGGCTGCAAGGTATGGGAAATGCTGGTTGAATGAATCACTATTCTTCATTTGTATTTTTCAACATACACTGCTATACTATAGATTATGTACCATATGACTAGGTAAAACGGAACTACATAATATTTTCTGTCCTGCAGGACAAGGAGAGCCCATCAGCAAGAACACATTGGGACAACTGACACAGCTTCATCTATCTTCCTCATTGGAGTGCTCATGCTACTGGGTGAGCATCATGTAAAGTTATGTCTCCAAGCTTTATTTCATTAAAGGACTCCTTCCCCAGTGTGAGAAAATGTTCGAATAAATTGAACATGCTTTGAGAAAACTTGACCTAAAAACTAGGTTTGTGCTTTATTTATGGCCCGCTGTTTATGCTTGCTTCATTAGGGTCCCAAGCTGCCTTACTTCCTCCATGTGAAGAGGTTTTCCTCTGTGGACCAGGCCTTTGAGACACCAATGGAAACGCTGATGTACAAACAGGTCAAAGGGCCACTTGAACAGCTGCTGGGGGGAAGGTTTTACTCCACCTGGGTGTTCACTCACAGAGGGTACACCATAGGTAAGCCACAACATGTGCCCCCAATAATTTACACATGATTAATTTGTTGGCACGTTGCACAAAAGTACTAGTTACAGTAGCTTTGCTGCACTTTCCTGCTCCTCCTGTCCAGATGTGGAAATCTGCCTGGATGAGAATGGATTAGTTCTGCCTCTACCTCAGTGGGAGCACACTCACAAAAGGTAAGAACTGCTTTCACGTAGTATCAAAGGGTGAGAAAGTGTAGGCATGGATTCACATGTCTACCTCCTCTTAATCGATCGTAACACCAGTCTTTTTGCTTCGTACCCGTGTAGGATCGCGCTGTGTTTGGATGGTTACAGTCGCTTCTGCAGCAACACTCAGCATTTGCTGGGGAAGGAAGCCACAAAGAGGAGACACCTGCACAAGATGGGCTTTGAGGTGGTGCAGGTATGTGTGACAAAGACTTCCGCATAGATTCTTGCTTGCAAACTTGCTGCTGCTTCCTCTTGGTAAACACTCATGTAACTGGAAGGTCGCTGGTTTGAAATAGTAGCGTCCCACTCCTGACGGGATGGGTTAAAAGTGGAGCCCAAACCTCACTGTGTAGTCCGTCTTTATGATGTGACAATGCCTTGTTGTTGTATTTTTATATATTTTCCGTAATGCTCATTATCGTTTCTCAGCTATGTTGCGTTGCTTTTTTTTATTATTATTGTCTTGAGGAACAATTATGTTTATTTATTCTATATTATGACAATTAAGAGCTTCCTAAAGCAAGGTTTGAGCAACCTTGCTCTAATAGTCGATGTAGTGGATTCTAAAGGCCCCATGCTACACAATAATTTTTTTATTTTTTTATTTCATGTTCACATACCCTGGGGTGAAATTCTAATAAGCTCAGCTACTTTCATCAAGAGTTTAGTCATTTCCCTGATTCATGATCTCCAACACATTCTAATTAGAAAAAATGTTTGTCTTTCACTGAAATATCTTCTCCATCTCTCCTTCAGATTCCTTATTTTGAATTCGAGGGGCTAACAACTCACAGGGAGCAAGTCCAATATCTTCACAACAAAATCTTTCCAACCATCTCCAAGTTCAGCTGCTGATCCCAGTCGTTTCACAAAAGTGAAAACAAGGTTAATGGGGGAAAAAGTGGAGAAGAAAGATCCTCAGTGGCATGAATGAAGTGTTTCATGGAAGGGACACAAATTGTGACGATCACATTGTTCTATAGATCCACTGAGATTGAGATCTTGCCTTTTTAAATGTTGATTTTGCCTTTTTGTGTTTTTGTTTCAATCAAATCAAATTTTGTTGTTCAATGGAGATGAAAGTTACAATATGTAATTTTGAACTTTGAACTTCTGTGCTGTTTGTACTGCTGTGCAGACTTGGACTCTATTTTGGGCGGAAAGCTCAATCTTACATCACTGACTGAACTAAATGTCAAATTTTAAGTGAGACAAGATGTATGTGAGATGTAAATGTCATGCAGAATGTTTTTATTTATTGCAACAACAAAAAAAAAAAAGCCATAAATTGCCTCACAAAACCTGACTTCAGATTGAGTCTTGGACGTGTGAATCTTACAGTTGAGTGATATGATGTTTGAGAGATATACTTTTCTATGCCACTGACTCCAAAGTACTGTGAAAAATGCAACATAAAAATGTTTAGCAGACACAAGTCATTACTTTAAGTGGATAATTTGTATCATTAACAGACATCGATTCATTCAACAAAAAAACACAATTAAGCGAGTTTAATCACCACTTTTAGAAGATAGGGTTTGTGTTAAAAATCTAATAGCATGAAGTCAACTCTAATGGGATTTAAAAGAAATGTTTCTAAGTAAAATAGGCTGCAAAGACTAAAATGACAAGTGAATTGGAGCGGTAAAGATGGATTACACTTGTGGAAAATACAGGACATGTATCAAGTTGCATGAAATAATGCATTGTGTTTTAATGAAAACGGCCGGTGGACCTCATATCATGATTGTAGGTAGGATGAGGAGTTAAGTGTTTGATGCTTCTTTTATGTCTTTTTAAACTTCTTCTCCTCCCAACAACTCCTTTCTGCTTCTAATGGGGCACAGAAAATGTTATTTATTGGTTGAAAGATGCAACAAATCCTAAAAAAGCGGTAACGTGTGTGTGTGTGTGAAGCTTCTGTCTTCCCCTGTCATGTTGCGCCGGTCTGTTGTGAAGACAAGCTCTCCTCTGACAGCTTCCATCATCAGGTTCTGGATGGTGTTCATCAAAATATCTTCACAAATGTCAGCAGGAGCGTATTGGATCTTTTTTGTTTGAGCACTGTGTCCCGAGCGGCTTGTTGTGTCTTCCCTGTGGGCTTTCCCAGCGAATGGGAGCTGTGGCTGGGTTGGAGGTGGAGAAGAAGAGGTGGGACACGCAGCAGGAGAGGGGGAGGATGGAAGTGGAGAGCGGTGAGAGGACACCTGGTGGATGTCGGGTATGGAGGGCAAAGAAAAGACGTGTTCGACGAAGGCTGAATCATCAAGTATGTCTCTAAAAAGACGAAGAGGGAGGCAAGACACAACACAAAAGCAATAATTAAAATTTTGTTCCAGCTCTAAATACAACTGTAACTACAATAACATATTACCAAACAACTAGACTGAATGTGACTGAATCCTGCTGCTTGGAAGCCACAGCTGTAAGCATATCTGGGTGTTACCTCAGCAGGGAGGTGAGTAACTGTGCAACGAGGTCTTTCTCAGGGACACATGATGGTTTAAGTGGCCCAGCAGGCTTCTTAAACTGGCAGCACCTAGGAAAGGCAGCAGAGATTAAAAGAAAAATTCAAAAATTCATAAACTTGAAGCAAAAACAAGTCCCTTGTGAGATCAGACTTCTTAAGGAAACTGTCAGATGTTGCATCGACTCATTGAGTTAAGGATCACCTGTAATGTTTATCAAACTGGTCAGGGAAGAGTGTTCTGTATTGCTGACTCCCGTGGGAGTGTGCCGACACCTCCAGATGCAGCAGCGTGGCTCGGGGAGGTTCAGGGCGCCTCCATACTTTTGCATTTTCCCGCCGAAGCCGTCGATCGGCTTCCGTTAGCTTGGGATAAGGATTCCCCAGTGTTTCACAACTGCTGCTGGCACAGATGGGAGGAAGAGTCTAAAGGGGGAAATACACATATAATGCAGTCAATTATCAATGTCAATGAATTTTTGTTTATAATGTTAATGATACAGGCGTACTAAAAAACCTTGTATTTTTTGAGGGGCGGCCCTTTTCTTGAAGGACCTGCCAGACGTTCCTGTTTCCAAGCAAAGAGAGAATAGAGTGAAAACCAAGCATTTGGGTTACTTCAAGCAAAGATTCAACAACTCATCGCTGAAGTCACACCTCATCTATTAAGATTTTTTGGCTTTCTGTGGTGTTTTTGTCTGTGATCAATAATTCATTCTGCTGTCTCTCATGTTCTTCCTCCCAGCACTGTAAATCATGACGATACTGTATGAGAGCATCTTCTAGATAAACCTGGGAATGAAAGGGACACAAGTTTTGGTTAAGTAGCCCACAAAACTTCAGCTGTAATTTTGACTCATGAGATGGTATATATGGCTCTGCTGTGGTACCTGACAGATGAGGTCAAGCTGGTAAACAGTGGGGTAGTCGGAGGACGTAAAGGTCAGGACACACAGGGCACACTCCTTTGGACAGAGACGACCTCGGTCAGGATGGATTTGCACCACCTGAGGGAGCACAAACACAGAAATTGATCAGTTTTAATACATCTGTTTCCACATTTTAACATGTCTCATCTGACAAACACAACACTCCTTAAGTTACTGTACCTGTTGGTTAGTCTGCTGCTGCAGGTCCCACTGAAAGTGGACAGAGTCTGTGTAGGACACGTTGGTAAGGAAAACGATTCTCGAAGCTCTTGATTTCACAGGGATGTCACCAAGTAGGATGCTGTCTTCAGACAGGAATAATGCCTACCCACACATGCACACAGAACGTTTCAAAATGAATGACATGAAAGACTAATTTCGAAGAGGCACATGGTTTAAAAAATAGCTTTTTAAAATGTGATTGTCTGAAATGCTGATAAATAAATTCTGCCGATACCTTTCTGAAGACAAGAGTTCTGTTCGGCAGCAGGAACTGACTTTATTTTACACACAATATGTAGAACTCTATTCAGAAATGCACTGACCTGTCCTGGAAAGGGAACCCTGTGGGTCTTGCTGTCACCGTGTTTTAAAGAGTTTGAGGACGCTGAGGTCCAAGTACCAAGCCCACATCCTTCAAACCCCACAAGTGTGGAGTCTCCACCTAGTACGTGGATTGGAACATTCATCTGGTAATGCAAACAGGAAGGAAATAAATCACAAACTGACATCGAACAGATTGTAAAGAATAGTAATTTGCACAAACATTAGATATTTGGCTTTATTTTAAATGAATGAATCTGTGAAATTGTATTAAACTGATATAATCAGTTCACTATTCAACTATCTAATCGCTCTTGATTCCTAAAAGGTAATTGATAACTAAATGAAAGAGGAACACAGTGCTAAACATTACAAGGTTTTTAAACATTTTTCAGTACATACTTGGTACGTTTTAGCTTCTAGTGGAGAAAAGATGAATTCCAGCATGGCTGTGCTCCCGGGAGGGACTACTCCCTCTGGATTGAAGCAGCACAGCACCGGATGATTAAAGTTGTCATTCTGAAGTTGAGACAACACAGCTGTGTCCACCTCATAATGGACTGGCACTGAACCACCATTGTGTATTTCATAAACCTGCAGTGAAAGCATTTAAAGCACGTGAAGTTAAACTGCAACTTTACAGAGGTCTCAGCTGTAATGTTAACAGATGGGATTTTTTCAATATGTCACGTGCAATGTAATGTTCTCATCAGAGATTGCATTTGCTTGATGACTAATGATGAAGAACTCGCCTGCCTCGGAGGACTACAGTCCCCGATATGAACAGAGGTGAAGGAATGTTGAATGGAGGCAAAGTGGAGATATGGCTGATCTCTCTCAACTGTCACCCCTTGGAGGTTCAGCTACACACAAATACACAGAGCATGTACCCAAGGTTAATGTTTATTTTATTCGATCATTAATTGCTCATATTTATTTCTGTCACTAGTTTTCTATAA
Source organism: Lipophrys pholis (assembly GCF_963383615.2). NCBI lineage: Eukaryota > Metazoa > Chordata > Actinopteri > Blenniiformes > Blenniidae > Lipophrys > Lipophrys pholis. Next base: position 18,810,237 of record NC_137632.1, read on the forward strand.
AGACGTTTAATATATTCCTCACCAGGATCTCTCTGCCATAGGAAAGTTTGAACACAATGGGAAACTGATCTGTCCCAGCGAAGTCATGACTGTGGAGGACAAGATTTACATTTTTAGTATATTGCAAAACATATCAGAGCTGCTTTCAAAATATATATATATGCATTCAATTGTCAACTGATTCTATGAAAATGTTGTTTCAGGAAACGTTTTATTTTGTCAAATATGCACAATGTAGTGTGACCTGTAACTGAAGTGGACTGCCCTCTTCTGGCCAGGGAGCAGAGTACCAGAACGAGGAGAGACACTGAACAGCTGATTGTCCTGCACCTGTCAAAAGAAAATAAATGTGACTATAGGTTTCCATCTCTTCTCACAACAGCCCACAAATTAATCAGAAATACAAAATCCAACTACAAAATCTTGAAAATATCATGAAGATTCTGACCTTCATTTGGTACAGCTCTGTGCTGCTGAACTTGCCTGTCACTGCCCAATACTCCAGCTCTATCTGTTGGTCCTTTGGAAACAAGAATGCCCTAATATTTGAACATAAAAGAAGATGAAAAATGTTGTAGGAGATCATCTGATTAGCAGATTTGAACATTAATTCATGGATGTAGACTCTGAATCATGAATCGTGTATTGTTTTGGTTCAATGTATCTTCTCAAGTCCCATACCAGTCCACAGGGATAGAACCAGGGTTGTGAAGCATCAACACAACACTTGCAGGCTCTGAATGTACTGGAGCACAACTAAAGTTGAAATCCAACATTGTTTCAGTGAAGACGGAAGGACAGTTGCTCAGACTGAAAAATGAAATGACATGACAGGGTAAATTTCAGATGGAAGTAATCTTTAAAATCAACACAGCTATTTGAAGCAAATTAAATATTGAATTGGCTTCTTACCTGTGCCTCGTTGGGGTTTTGAAAATGAGTTCTGCAGAAGAGGGGTTGGACAGCAAGTGTTCATTGAAGCTGTCCAATGAGAAGAGTTTCCACAGACGCAGCTTGCTGAACATGCCCAAAGAGCCACTACTCCAACCGTCAGTCACCTGTAAGGTAGGAAACACTCCTTTGGCTTGCACTTCACACAGCGTCTCAGGAAGCGATAAGACAGAACCTGGAGACAGATGCAGAGTAAAACAAGGGGGAAAAAAGCGTAGGTAAGCACTGGAAGATAAACAGTGGAATAGAAGTTAGTTTGGTGTGTGTGCTCTGCTCACCATTGGCACTGGTTGTTTGGTAGCTGATTCTCCAGAGGTACTGGGTTCGTCTGTGTGGTCTGACTGTGGATCGCAGTTGCATTGTGGACTGTGAGGCAATGGTTCCCCTGTCATGGTCTAGATGGAGAGCTAAAAGCACAAGGCAGAAAATATGAAGCCTTTATTTCACGACAAAATGATAAAAAGCATACAGCCTGTTGTCATGGAGAATATCATACAAGTATAGAAGAAATTACCACTTGGTTCAGCTTCAGGATTGTGAATTAGTTCATCACTGAGAAGTGTCTGCTCGACGGAGAGACAGAAGGAGACGGAACAGGGGCTGTTGTTCACCAGAGGAACTTCGATTAACCGATGGCTCCCAACCAGAATCTCTCCCACATCGAAGACTGCTTTTTCGGCCTGGAAACATGCACACGTTTTTTGAGTTGATTCAATTTACAGTTGATTATGTTCTAAAATTGCAGAAAAGCTTTGTTTGAATAAAGAAGCGATATATGCTATAACACAAGGGCCTGCGCCACCTCTATGAATCCCTTGGAGCCCGTCCCAACCACTGTCAGTGAAAGCTGTGACTTGTTGGAGCCATCACTCTGGAGTGGCCAGCAATAGAGAACAGGTTTGAGTGTGTATGATTTCTTTTCTAGCGGGCTGAAAGACCACGTCTGGATCTGTGACAAAACAAGGAGAAAAATAAGTCAACACAGTACATATTGTTTTAGAATTTACAAAGTTGATGTCTGAACAATTTTTGGGATACACGGGGCTTTCTCCGGTTCATACTAAGCTCTCATTGGGATGCAGTTCACCAGCGTGTGGTTCAACAATGATAATTCCCCGGTCTGGCTCTGGAATGCTCCACTGGAATCTACCATAAAGAAACAGTCACAGAAAAGCCGAGATTAATGATGTTGAGAAAGGTCCAAACAACAAAGAATACACTGACAAAATGTCAGAAATCACGACCAGAATAACAACAGCAAGATAACAAATCAGAGCTAGCCAACCTGACAGGCAGGCGATCAAGGTTCCTGATGTGATGGGTGCACTGGGTTTGTGAGCCCACAGCAGTTGGCTGGAAATATAAGGTGGTGCCACCTTCCAGAGACACACATGGCTTTTCCAACCCACTGACAACTGTCAGCTCCTACGAACAAGACAAGCATTCACAGATAGAAAGAAGGCAAATGAGCACGACCGATTGTTACTATGACCCTCGCTCTTGTGCAGTTTGCATACTACCTTCGTGAAATCAGCTCCATTGAGCTGCAGTTGTAAGTTGAACCTCTGCGTGGGACTGTCTTCCATTGGAGTTGTGCTGAGTGCAAGGATCCTGTGATCCCCTGGCTGCATCAAACCACAGCTTGGCACTACAAACATGGATTCTATCAAGGCTGGGATTGAGTTGTAGTCCAGGCAGAAAGTGAGGGGCAGATGTCCTTCATTTATAAGGAGCACAGTTTGATAGGGAATGACACCGAGGGCTGGAAACACCTAAGAAGAACCAAACACACAAATCAGATTATCTTTCATTTATGTACAGCCGTGGTCTTTTTAAAGGCTGTTACTAGATGTGTTTGTGCCTGTATCTCACCACTTGAGGTGGCTTCAGGGAGCAGCGTGGGATGAAGTGCTCCTTTCCTGGTTGGAATGAGTGACCTATAACTCTGACAGTCAGACACCAGAACGGATACAGCAGTCGTTTACCGATATCAACGCGCTCCTGCAGCAGCCAAAGAGGTAAAGGAGAGAAAGAATGTTTAAGTCCTGCAACCCACAACACAGTTGCTGTCTTTTGAATGCAAAACAAGTCTGATTGTACATTGTAATGTTGTGTACACTGCTGCGTGTCCAAGATCATGATACCTTGCAATATGCAAAGCACTCAAGCTGTGCTCCATGCAGGGTATTAAGCTGTTTGGGGCCATACAACACTCTGAATGAGGTTGACTTCAGTGGAGCGAGATGAGTAGATGAGGGGCTTATAGAGAATGGGGAATCTTTGTTAGGAGTCCACACTAAACTGGAAGAAAATGAAATGAAGAGAAACTTTACAGGTTGAGTAAAAGCAACACCAGATTTTATACTCACATGCCATACGTAGAAAAAAAACAGATTTGTACAATGAGGAAGAATGAGAAATCACAATTTATGACAAACAAAGGTACCTGAGTTCCTCTTTGGTGTGATTGGTAATGGAGACAGACTGTGAGAAAGCAGATGAAGTGGAGATGGACGTTGTTGTTTTGTGATTAAACAACAGTTCAGTCGGCACCACAGATACAGGTGGAGATGACAGAGAAGCAAGTACAGGATCCATGCAGTCCAATTCTTCAATATGTGACATCTCCACAGAACCGTCTGATTTATGGTGCAAAAGCTAAGAAAAAAGTAAATGAAATAAGTCTTTTTTTTTTTTTTTTACCATTTTTAAGGACAATTTTCCATAATCAAACCATTAAATGTCCAAAATCTTTCATATTTTTGGGAGTTTACCTCTTTTAAAGGGGAACAGACCCCTTGCTGATCCAAGTTCATACTATGATCTGGCAAGTGCTGTCTGCTAGACCAGTGGCGTTTGAACAGGGGCAAATGTTCAGGTTTCAGTATGACTGGTTGCTGGAGCTCTGAGTGACAAGTACCTATCAGGTCAATAAACACAGAATCCTAAAAAATACAAAAGATGACATGTCAGGTAATCCTAATTTTGTTTTTCTGCATGCTGTCGGATTGCAAATAGTCTTCTTTTTTACCTTATACAGTATGAGGCATGCAACTTTCCTGTGGTGTGAATTTGGCTGTGTCGGCCTGTAGACTACCTCCACTGTGCAGTGGCTGTGTGGGAGTACAGTGCCACTTGCTGGTCGGATGCTAAAAACACTGTTCCCACTACAGTCAATATCCCATTGGTATATAGCTTCAGCAGCAGAAGAATTAACCAACTCCAATTTCTTCACAGCTGATCCATTTTCCTCAATGCATCCAAAGTCCACCACGGAGGAAGATAGGGAGACTTTAGGACCTAATTCGAAACAGAAATGTTCAAACCCTTTCTTTGGATATCAAACTACATTCCTATTTGGAATTTGAACAGGGGGCTGGGAAAAAATACACTGATTTTTTTTTCAAAGTTACAAAGCAATTGATTATTTATTGTGTAAGTGCTTCGCTTACCTATACAATGTCCAGTCAGCCTGAGCCGAGGCTCACTGCATGCCCCACTATATTTCAGAGTCAAGTACTCTACGGAGACAGCATCCACCACAGCAGGTGAAAAAGTGAATGTAACCCGCAGTGACTCGCCAGGCCCCACTTTACCCTCTGTTACATCACAGCAGAACACTGATCCAAACAAGGGAACCCCACCGGACACTCTAGTTAAAGAGAAAGTCGCAGCTACCTGGGAGGGAGTAGGAAAAAAAACTGATGTGAACAAGGGTCACTAGCAGCATGCACATGTCTGTGTATGGGCAACGCACCGGGGATGGATTGAAGATGTCAAAATATTTCCCCAAAGACTGTCCAACTGCCACAGAGCCAAAGTTCAACACTGAAGTATTGTGTTCTTTCTCATCTTTGCCGCTGGGATTTCTCAATTCAAGATGTGGGTATTTGGCTGAAAGTAGAGCAAGTAAAAAAAGGGCAATCTTGACAATTGCTTCTTTTCAACACCATTCTTTATTATTAATAGTGTCTAAATAAACCAGGCTGAATTTGAAACAACTATGCCTTTGTTATGCAGAGTCAGACCTGAAAACATCTGGATCAGTTTATTGGCTTATCCTTGACGGTACATGAATGCTAGGTAACAACTTTTAAGTTTAAAGTCGCTTGTGGACCAAGCATGTTTATATATTCATTAAATCACATCATGTAACCACAATATTACATGTATCGGGACTAAAAATATAGTCCCATTCATAAATGGCAACCCACAGGCCTCCTGTAGCCCCAATAACCTGAGTTACACAGGTGAGGGACAGAGGGAGGTCTTTTTAACCAGATATGCATTAATATACTGTATTATTAAATGCATTCTTTATATAATCATGAAATGCATGCATTGCTCACCTAGTAAACCTCAAATAAAGCATTCATTTTGGGGGTTAAATCAGTGACAATAGTTCTGATTCATCCTTGTATTAAAGGAGCAATTTGGTGAAGACTGCTAGGACATCTATGGTCTCCAGAAAGAACACAATGGCCATCTTTAGTCTAAATACAATACCTTGTGCCTGAAGAAGCACAGTACAGCAGCTCTCAACCTTCTCTGCTTCTTCTCCAAATCGACAGCAAGCCAACTGTTGGTACACAAGCGCCTCTTGCGGCCTGAAGACCACTGTAATGGGACACTTCTGCCCAGGTTTCAGCAGGCCGTGCTCTGGGTTCAGTTGAAATGCCCCTGCACATTCCCATTGGTAATAAGTGTGGACTTTACTGAAGGAAGTAAAACAAGAAAACAATAAACATTTTTTTTAAGTAAAGCATTGGTGAGTTGACTCAATTTCCTGCCCCCAATGTATGCATATATTGACATAAAAAAAAGCATAGTAACAGTACCTTGTATTTTTCAAGACAAAACTTGCATGTGTGGAGTGTTGGACAGCACAGAGAGGGAGCATCACAGAGTCAGGCACCTCCAAGGCATGGCAGGGAATGACAGCATAGAGGAATACTTGAAACTTGCCGGCTTTTCCATGAAACTCTATGCTGTCCTCATATTCACACTGTCCCAGGCACAGATATAAACACATAACAGTGTTACAAAAACAGACACCATCAAATACACACATATGAATTATCTTTCTTTTTTCCCAAACTGTCTGTGTTTTACTAATTTGAGTAGTAGGAGCCAATTTGTGTTGTGGGACCATATCAAAGAATAGGCAGAAAGTGGTATTAAATGTTCAGTGATTCCCATGAGCCTCAATTGTCTTTGGATTATGCTTACATTTTTTACAATGTAATAGTTCATTCGAAATGTGTTTTTATGCATTGAACAACTCTGTACATATCATTTCAAAAACACGAGTCAGGTCGTATGGTTTTCTTCATAATTTCAGGACATGTTACCCTTTGTTGAGGCGTAAAGGTGACTGGAATAGAGATAGAAGTCCCTGGGCTGAGAACGAGCTTCTCCGGGATGATGGCAGAGAAAAACTTGGAAACTGGAGGTCTTTGAAAAAACAAAGAAATATTATGTTACCCTGTAAATCAATGTTTACAGAGTACAGCTTGAGCGTGTGTGTGTGTGTGTGTGTGTGTGTGTGTGTGTGTGTGTGTGTGTGTGTGTGTGTGTGTGTGTGTGTGTGCGCATATAATACCGTATATGTAACCTCTGCAGCTTGGTATGGATGTTCTTTAACACTAATGTCTTTGTTAACTCTTTTTCCAGGTCCCAGTCCTCCCACACCAGCTCACTGGAAGTTTCCAATCCTAAGAAACAGCAGGTGTTTTGGTTGGACCTTCGTTGTTGGTATTTTCCATCGCGTTTTCTGTGGTGAATCCCAGCATCCGGCTGCAGGTAGAATTGCAGACGTGAAATTTCGAAAAGACCAAACACTCTGAAAACACTTTTTCAAAGGCAACATGATTTGCAAATACTATTGTCAGTTGATTAAATAAGGACACTGGAGTATCTTTTGTTCATTGTGCACAGCAGTCACTGGAAAATTAACAATACCAGGGCTGTTTCAAGGCTTATTTGTTCGAAAAGTGTAAAGATAGGAGACATAAAAATGTTAAACATGAATTACATTCTAACCTTAATAAGAAAAACAGCAACGACTGGCATATTTTATTGTTGTTATTATGCATATTAAACTGGTGCATCAGCAAAACACCACATATGCTGTTAAAACCAGCACACATTATGTTGGTGATGCTGTTAATACCACCAGCTAGAACCAGGATAAAACGTAATATCAACGTCTCACTCTGAGTGAGAAAGAAATCTGTAGATCACAGGATCCGTGCATTTCAAATAGTTGGGAGATCAACCAGCCCACTGCTTCAATGAAGTGAAATCAAACACAAAGATTTTTACTTTGAGCTCCTTTTCAGCAGTGGAGACCTTCCATGGACCCGTGGAGAGCAAAGGATCGGAACCCTGTGCCATAACTGAAGAAGACAGACGAGATTCCTACGTTGAGAGAAGTTTAAACAATCAGCCGGCCAAAAAAGACAAAAAAAACAGCGTTACATGTAAAACCGAGCAAAAACGTACTTCCGGCTAAATTCAGTCGATAAATGAATAAACAGGAAATCCGGAAGTTGTGAAACTCAACAGAAACTCACTGACACAATAAAATATGTCATTACTTTCCGTGAGTGAACTATACCGCGGGGTTAAAGACAGCTTTTTATACCTTTTTTCTACAAGCGTCGACTTCAGGCGTTTCTATGGCGACAAGAGAGCTGTGGCACAATTGAAAGTACGGCACCTCACGAGGGACAATTGTGTGGGCAAGACAACAACAGAAAAAGCGTTTGAGAAAGCGATCTAGTGAGGCTTGGCGTGTCATGTCACCCATTGTTTATGACTCAATACAAACATCCGGTTGGTACAACTTATTTATTTCCCTAAAAACTATTATAAACTATTTCAACTTTTCCAACACACACATGGTCATCAACACACAGTAATGAATTCAACTTTATATTTTAAACAATTTTTCATTTTTACAGAAACAGCAACAATGTCTTCAAAGAGGAAATATATTAAATTCTTGAAATGTTAAATTATACTGACAACACTTTACAAAACACAAGAAAATTGCTGCGTTAACCATCATTTTAAATACTACACAGGATGTGGGTGGGTTTTTGTTTTTGTGTTTGTGTTTGTGACAACAACAATACCATGCAGAATGAACGACACAAAGTATAACATTAAATATAATACAACAGAATTGTATTGTTAAAAAAAATGGCACTATTGTTACACTTTTCTTGCAACACTATCACATTCCCATTATAATGAGTAACTAAGTGTGGCTTCATGTCATAATAGAAACTTGTAAAGTTGCCAATTTCATTCAAGTTCAAACAATACTTTGTAACAGAGCAGGGCACATGGATGTGTAACACTGACACTCTTACAACATATTATATCTGTTTCTTTATGTAGAAACTCACATGAAAGTTCTATTACCCATGATTTATACAGTTTAATGCCATGTTTGAATATAGAGAAAATGATCACAGGTGACAAAACATATGGGGCAACAGCTTTTTTGTGTCAATATAACATGTAAATAATATTGATAAATAAAATGAACCAGAGTCATTTATTGGTTTCAAAGTCAAGACGCTTTTAACATATTAATGTCTATGTAAATAAAGGTGGCATCATCCTGTTTGGATAATAGTGCAGATTTCAGCATACTCTTGCTGTGACGATGTGACGATTAGGTCACAAAAAAGCAAGATCTTCTGTATGACACAATACATATGCAACTGATTGCACTGTGTACTGACGCTCCAATAGTATTGAATGCTAAAAGATACAATAAAAGCAGACTGAAGTTTTATAACTATGGGAAAGCCCCACTTCTTGTTCCCAGGCCCCCTTCCTCCATTTCCTCCTCTGAGTAGGAGCTGTAATTCGCCGTGACTCCTCCCATGTGCCGTGTGAAGCCCACAGAGCTCAAAGAACCACTACTGAGGACCTGTATATCCTCTTTGTCATCTTCATCCTCTTCTTCTATCTCCTCTTCATCTTCAAGACTTAAGCTGTGAGAGCCCCCGCGAGACTTGATGCTCTGTATATCAATCCCAGTTGAGTCTGTGTCAGTCACAGTCGGGGTCACTTGTTCTTTAGCTTTGCGACTTCTCTTCCACTTCATGCGTCTGTTCTGGAACCAAATTTTTACCTAAAAAAAAAACAACAGGATTCACAACGGTGAGGACATTTGGGGTTAAAAAAAACAACATTTCCTTCTATCAGAGGGTTTGCTGTAGCTGATAAGTCAATTTCAATGAAGAAAAGCATCGACAATATGTGGTTAAAAAGGTATGGTATAAGCAAGATTAAACTCATGTGGTGCATACTTATTTCTGCTCTCTGAGAATGTTGCGTCTGTAAAATCATTTCTTGTGCTACAACAGGTTCTTACCTGAGTCTCTGTCAGCATGAGCGAAGTGGCCACTTCAAAGCGTTTAGGCCTGGATAGGTATTTGTTGAGCTTGAACTGGTTTTCCAGTTCCAGCAGCTGCTGACTGGTAAAAGCTGTCCTGGGCCGCCGACACTTTCCCAACAAACCTGCCTGAGCTGGAGCTGAAGGGGAAACGACAGAGGGAGAAAAGGAAGATTAGTAACATTATTTGCAATTTTATCACTTACACTGATGCACCAATCAGCAAAAGAGGTTACCATTGGCCTTTAGGGAAAAAAATATATTGAAACAGGAAAAACAAAGACAGAATAGAGAATCTCAGACTTTTTATTCTGTGGAATTGTCTAAATGTCACAGGCCAAGCTGCCAGCACATCTGAGTGTCTCTTTGTTAACATTTATTGCCATGATGAGAGGTTGTGATAGGGCAGGGGGTGCTTTGCAGAGGTAATAAACTATCACATAGGTCCATTACCTTAATGAAAACACTATAAATGTTGTCAATTGATTGAGTGGTAGGTCTATATCAGGTGTTACCTTTACACAAATATCACATGCTATTTTTATTAGGCAAATTGTCCTTAAGTGACAGCATCTCAATGTCACCAGTCTTTCCAAACCAGTGCAGTGCACAGGTTTCTTTGTTTCTTTTCACCAAAAGGCCTTTACATGAAAAGGTATTAAAAGACAATTTATCACTGGATGTGTTGATTGAAATGCTGGCAGCCTGTTGGCTTTGATAACTTCATACACACAAGAATCATATCGATAAAATTATAACCTGCAGGTAAAATGTTAATTTCACTTACATTTAAGTTTATCTTGAAATAGCCTGACCAAGGAAAAGTTTTTATATTAATTCAAAAAATGACAATTATTATTAACTAATATTCATATTTCTAAATTGTTTACTAACAATACTGGGATTCGCATTATTCATAAAGACATCACTGACAAAACCTATGATAGCACTTGCATCAATACATTTTTTTTTTAATCTATTACATTTGAATCCACTGTCATATGTATGTTGAAACTCACATTCATCTCTCCAAAGACAAAGAGACAGAAGCTGAATAGTAGAATTCTGATGAGCAATAAATAACCTCACCACCATACTCTCCGAGTCTGGGCATCATGATCCCGGCTCTGATCCAGGGCTCCAGCGGTAGCGCTCCGGTCATCGGGCCCCCTTTCAGATGTTCGGGGTACGGCTGGACCAGCTGCGTAAAGTTTGGATACATGAAGCCGTGGTGCTGGCTTCCCAGGGCCGTCAGAGGGTACATGGAGCCCGGGTGCATCCCGATCAGCCCCACTTGGTGCAGCGCAGTGAATCCCGCCTGGGGCAGGTTGAAGAGGTGGGACTTGGACAGGACCCCGGGTGGAGCTGGAGAGCAGTTTGCTGGGTTCCGATGAGGGGAGGGCGGCTCCGAGCCGCGCGTGGACTCCGGACTGTCAGCGGGGCTCATGCTGTAGTAAAACCCGGGTGACGCACCGTCTCTGTCCGTCCTCTGCTCTGCTTCGTGCGCCAGCAGGGCATCAATCCGAAAGTTTTTGGATTTCTCCATGGAAGAGGTCATGTTTGTACCAGAAAGTGAGCGCCAAACAGTTGCTTGGTACGATGCTGGCCTATATGATTCTTTATGAAAACTTAGTAACAAAACTTTTACCCGAACCTCTCCTCTCAGCCTTCACGATGTAAACCCGTGAAAGAAACGTAGATTAGCAGTATTCAAAACCCTCTGTCTGATATGATCCACTTCACACACACTATGCGCGTAATCTACACTTCTGCCATTGAAGGAAAAATTTACGCGCACCCATAAAGTGCGCCGAACTGTGATTGGCCAGAGGCAACAGGGGCAGGGCACTCATAAAGTGTTCAACATCTTTTATTTCAAGCCACTTCAGCTTCAGAAAATCCAATACAAACCTGCATAAAGAGGTTGTATTAAAATTATGTGATAGTACAGGGTTTTTTTCTTTCTTTCTTTCTTCTTGCAGTTTTCTAACTTATTACATTCTTTCTTTCTTTTTCTTGCTGTCTTTACTTCCGTCTTTGACATGCACACACACACACACACACACACACACACACACACACACACACACACACACACACACACACACACACACACACACACACACACACACTACATGTCCGGTTTGTGATATACACAAACACCCTTAAAAATTATATTGCTGAAATTGCTCTAATCACACTCTGAGTGACGGTGAAATCAATCATTTTACAGCTAACTTCATTAAACTTTACTGCCTGCTCAGGTTTACATAAACAAAACTGCTGTTATCAGCGGCTGCTGCTATGATTACTGGCCATCACCACACCATGGGGCAGATAAAAGGGTAGTAAAGTTACAGAAAGCAAACTTATTTTCTCTCCCTGGAAGCTCAAGCTACATAGACTAAATATGGACAGGTGAGACAAACTGTGTCTGAACTGTCTTGTGTTTAATCTCACACTGCACACATTGTGCACACAATGGAGGCTTATAAAAGATAGGCAGGTGGTCAACAAGTTGGTCAGGTGGTTTCAACTCCACAGCTACTTTTGCGTGAACTGTAAAGTTAATGTGATTGCCCACAAAAAAAAAAAAAAGATTTAGTTAAAATCTGAGATGAGTAATTAAATTTCACTTAAAGGGTTACTTACAGTTACTGGAAGTTATTTCCTGCTGGATCAGGGCTGATAAGAGACCGACACAGACCTGGGAAAAAAAAAAAACTGCTCTCATGTCAAAGACAAACACACCAAACACCTGCTGAACAGCCTGATGTAGCCTGCAAACTAAACGAACCCAGTCTGAAGTGAACACTGAGCTGCGTGTGTGTGTGTGTGTGTGAGTGCCGGCATGTGGCTTTAATATTCATCTACAAAAATCTGAAAACCATTGAAATGTTGTTTTATCTATTTTTAGAACACATGAACTTTTCAACTTTTCTTCTTTTTTTTTTTTACATTTTTAAAGTGATTATGTTATTATTTTGGTCCCCAGTTGAAAAAAAAATAGTAAAAACATCTGGTCTTATAACATATTCATATCTTATTAGATATTTTGTCATTGAGAAAGTTTATAAGCATTTGGTGTGAACCTCCCCCATCTTTACTAACCCATTGCCAAATAAGAAGTTTAGTTGTTGAAGGTTTCAATTACTTATCCACCATTTTGTTTCATCTGTTTCAACTTTATTGTTCTGTGTTGCTGTCATCAATTTCAAATATCTTGATGCGATTTACAAATTCTTATTTAAATTTACCCCATGCCATTACTTTTTTGGAAACAGATGTTTCTTTTCACAAGTTTTGAAAAAAAGTGCACCTGGGATCAAAAAGCTCAATCTCCAGCTTCATAAAGAAAACATTGCGATCTTTTGAATGAAAGAAAAGAAATATAACATTTTACAATATTGACCACAAGGTTTAGTCTGATTGATTCATACCGGCAAATTTAATACTCAAATATTCTGTATTTCTATAAGTTGTTACTGCATTATGTTGTTGATCGTTTTTGAGAACCACTTATGACCAGAAAAAAATGTATAACCACACAGAACACAACATTTTATTTTCATTTTTAAGGGAACCAGCTGTCAGTGGATCAGTATTGAGTGGAACAATCTTCCATTTCAATTTCTACTTTGAAGGTTACAACTTCACTATTTGTTAAAACCTTTGTAGGTACGTCTGGCAGAGCCCCCAGTTTACTTTATTCAATGTAATATCAATGTAATGTGCCATACAAATAAAACTGAATTCAATTCTTATCTCATTCCTCGCTTTTAATCAAAAGGAGATCACGTGATTTCTGCTGTCAAATAAATGTTTCATGTTTTCATGATTGGGTGTTATTTCTTTTCCCAGTGTCTTTGAAAGTCAGTATTATGAGGGTGATGTCTTAAAACTATATGGTAAAGTAATTAATACTCATTGATCTGCTGCTCTGAAGATAAATAACAAAGGGTATATGCCACCGCATAATAAAGTTTGAACACCAGGTCTTGATATCCTGCCACAAATATCGTAACATTTGAGATAAGGGTGTGTGGATATACGGGCAGGAGCATTTGAAATTTAACACCACTGATTCAAATGGTGTTAGGTAATATAATGGACATGTAATTTATGGTCATGATTGCCATGCTAATAACCACCAACAAAAGAGTCTTTGTGTTCATATAACTCATGCAGATGGCATTTATCTATTTACAAATAGATAGCAGTCATTATTTGATACTTTGTACAGTGATATCCTCTCGCCCTGAGGGTGACGTGATCAGGTGATTGAGGACAACCACTGAAACTAAAGCCAGGAGTCAGGGTTGTACTGCTGTTTTTGAATCTCTAACTGTTTAGTGGAAATGGAGAAACATGTTTACTGTGTCAAAGCCGTTTAAGGATTATGAAGTAGCCACTAAAGAGCACGATCCGTCTTTATTTAGTCCATTTCAACTCATTTAAAGTAGATATTGAATCCTTGTTTTTTGTTTGTATTTTCCTTCCCAGCAGGGTGAAAGGATGTGTGCTTTTCTTCGTGCATTAATATATTCCATTTAATAGGCTTACAAAATGCATGCATTTTCTTCTTTATAGTACTTTCAATATACGTCTTTGATTTCTTAAGTTATTGTCATGCTGCATGCTGCACATAATGTTTGGCTGCACTGACTGTTTGAGTGTTGAGTTTCATTCTGAATAGAAGTAAAATATTAAAGTGAGATTAAAAGATGGACATTTTGTTGTGAAAATTGTCTTGTTATAAGAAATGGTGACTTTGCTGTAGTTTGTTCAATTAAAACCAGTGAACATTTCCAAAATGGTCCCAATGTTTCTGCTATGTTTTTGTAACTCGAGTCATTTTCTACAAAGATCAGACACAAACGCACACACAAACGCACACACACACACACACACACACACACACACACACACACACACACACACACACACACACACACACACACACACACACACACACACACACACACACACACACACACACCACACAAACAAGTGCAACAATGCAGGCCATGGCGCTAAAACCCCAAAAAAAGAGAGAACAACTAAGCAGTCTCTTTACCCTCAGCTGTAAAGGAACCATTCATGTTGCCTCTTTTCATACTCAAATGTAAATGAGGGAAACCCATTGGGCAATTTTGTTGGGCCTCAGTAGTTAAGTGGCAAAAAAAAGGTTTGACCATTCTTGAGAAAAGTGGTGTGAAGAATTTAAGTAGTGTATTTTTTAAAAATGTCATGGTAATAGAGTAGAACAATTTTTTATTTGGCATTTTAAATAATTTACCCAGAGTGAAACATGATTAGGACCGGCTGTCAAATAAATATGTTTCCAAAAGGTTTGAATTTAGTACTATTTAATTTAAATGATTATATATATCAAAGTAAATGAGAAGAACATAACATGCAATACTGCTATTTTTTGGCTCAGAACATATCTATTTCTGCATGTATGTCTTTCTGCAAGATTACGTCAAAACTAGTGCATGGATTTTGTCGAAATCTTCTCCACATATAGCTATTCGGCCCCGGAAGATTCCATAACATTTTGGAGGTGATCCGGAAACATATTTTTTCTTTCTGAGTCTGGGTTTGGCGGACGTCAGAAATCTATGAATGCTCTTGCTTTTATTTTATTAAACCTTAATTTCACCAGAAAAGCCTATTTTTCAAGAGTGTCCTAGCCAAGACAAGCAGCAGTACATTAAAGTTTCAGACAAAAAACAGGTACACATGACAGCAATGATGACAATTAGTAACCGTTAAGCTTAATTTGCCATTCCACCTTGTAACAGAAGCTCCTTTATCTCAAATGACAAGATTTAAGTTCAACACTCAAGCTGATTGTGAAAACAGAGTTGAATAGGACTAGTGTGGTCTTAAAGTATCCTAGCAGACAATAAGTGAGGAGTAAAAATCTAAAAAAAAAAAAAAAAAAAAAAAAATCCTAACAGATCAAGAATAAAAAAGCCTGTTGTTCTCCTGCTGTCTGTGTCCTATTGTGGCATCTGGTTTAATATCTGCTTTTGGTTTCTATTGTGTCTATTGTTATCGGCCAGTTTTGCTCTGATTGACCTAATGGACCGCGGGGGAATAGAACACTTCCTGGTGCAGCAGGGGTGGGTGTTCAGGGTGGCAAGGTTCAACGTTGTTCAAAATGAGTTGATTAATGGCAGCCTTCACAGCCGAGACTGGAAGATAATGAGGAGGACAAGAGGGAGGGACGAAGGAGGGCAAGAGGGAGTCAAAGCCAGGGGAGGTGGGAGGAGGAGAGAAGAGATTGGATGATTATTACTTAGCACAGTAAATGGTGAGATGACAATGCAATGAGACAAGGCTTCGGGATGGAAGCAGAGGAGAGGAGGCGCACAGCTAATTAGTCCTAAACACAGGTCGATGAATGAGAGGAGGAGACAAACACACGTAGTGCTGGTTAACACACAAAGCCGGTGGAGTGATGGAGCAGCAGAGGAGTGGCTGGACAGAGTAGTTAAACATCTGTTGCTCTGTGGGATACCCAGACTACTCTGCATGGGCCCGGATCCCAAAATGCATATGCAGAAGTATTTTGTACAACACAAATCTATGAAATCTGACACAAACGGGCATAGTAGAAAAGTAAAACCTCCTGCATCCACAGTTTTTCTCCAATTGTTTTGACATTTTAACCACTATAATACTGACTCACAATGAAGGAAAGTGTGTAATATGTTTGTTTTTTTTAATTTTGTTTAAAGTATGTATAGGGTACATGAACAAATCTGAGAAGGACAACCTTTGTAGGGCATTCAATTCAGTCCAGTATTCAAGTGAATGATTTTATTAACCAAACATTGCTCAAACATTTTAATTGGTGCCACTAAAACATGGTGCATTATTCTTTCAACCTCATCAAAACTTAAATTTGATGTAATGTCTGGATTACTGTATTATGGGGTTAATTTTTGTGCCATCGCTCCATAAGAAAAGTGATTGGGATGGTTCTATAAATTGTGCCAAACACAATTCACAACAGTCCTGAGATATTTCATCTTTTAGTGTAAAGCTGGATCAACAGCCAAACAGAGAATTGCCAAGTATTCATGGAAAACCATGCTTTTTGTATGTAAACATAAAGAGGACAGATGTATCACCCTTCTCATCGTCTATGTTTCCTCCTCCTCCTCCTCTTTTTTTATATGCATTTTTCTATGACTATTACTCAATCTTTTCAGAGTGAAGGCTTCAATTAGCCTTGTGGTCCACAGACACTCCCACCAATCCATGTTTACAAGCTTTAATCAGACCAGTGCGTGCGTGCGCGTGTGTGTGTGTGTGTGTGTGTGTGTGTGTGTGTGTGTGTGTGTGTGTGTGTGTGTGTGTGTGTGTGTGTGTGTGTGTGTGTGTGTGTGTGTGTGTGTGTGTGTGTGTGTGTGTGTGTGTGTGTGTGTGTGTGTGTGTGTGTGAACTTTCAGGTTGGAGGATGAAGGGAACCACATCATTTTTTATCATCAGCCCGCCTGACACTGTCACACCAGCCTCACATTTTTGTTCCTCCCCCTCTCCTTTGGTTACTTACTCACCTGACAAATTCACCTTTATTGTTCAGTGAGGAAGATTAAAGGGGGTGGGTGGGGTTAGTCGGAGGCTTGCAACTCTGTAAATGAGTTTAGGTGGCAGGTTTGTTATTGCATAGCTGGCTGTGGGAGTTGTTGTAGTCTGTGTGGAAGTGTGTATTGAAATGACCTGCATGGTGATATATGGGATGTATGGCATCAAAGCAATTTGGATAAAAGAGGAGAGGAGCATTTCTCATTCTCATTTTAAATATTGATGTTGTAGAAACAAAAACACTCTCTTGCATGAACTATCTGGTAAACACAATGAAATCTGTCTCATTTAGACATTGTATTGATTATGTTGGTTTTTCATCTGTTCATGTTCTGTGCCGATTTATCCATTCGAGGATCAATCACAGCTGACTATTGGCGAAGGCAGGTTGCATCCGGAACAGGTTGCCGGTTCAACAAGGGACAAATAGAGAGACAGGTAACCACACACTCACAATCACACCTAACGGCAATCCTACAGTCACACATTCACCTCAAATGCATGTTTTTGGATTGTGAGAAGAATCCTCATGGCATCCTAACTTGAGCTCATTAAAACACAAAAAACAGATCCTGAGCTGAATGGAAGATGTCTGCCAGCAAAATCCCAAAAGAACATTTCAAGAAGCAGTGCTTAAATTGTTCACATTTTTATTTTAATCATAACTCATCAGCATGTACTGAGGATATTTTCTCTTTGAGGCAAGAGTGCAAACCACTGCAAGACCAAGAAATAAACTGCTAAGCTTTTCATTACAAGAAGGTTCTGCAGAGCTTTGATGAGCAAAACTCAACCATTTGTTGTTGGGTTCGGTTTGAGCAACATGATGAAAGTAAGTATGGTGGATTTTTCATAAAAGGAAAACATTGTTAAGCACACACACACGTGCACACACACAAATACACACACACACACGCACACACATATAGAGGCTATTTGGGGGTTAAAAGTGACATTAGCTTTGCTTTAATTGGTCATTTCAACACAGACGGGACTGACAGACGTAGAGGTGGGGCTGTCACCCCTCCAATCTCAAGAATAGATTTAATTTGTCTGATTCATCCTTAGACTTACACATTACTACTTCTCTTATTATTGTTTTCCTTAACCTTCTGTTTGACCCCCCCACCCCCACCCCCCCTGCATGCTTTCATTTCTTTGATTGCTCCAAACGCAGATGTTGCTTGTGTAATATCAACCCAAAGAGTTTAAGTAGCAATAAAGAAGAAAAAAAGGGGCTGGGGGTAACAGATGAGTGTAATTTGAAGTCATAAGAACTACTTGTTGAGGAATGACCTCAATTATTTCACCCCCAACGGTCTCTGAAGCATCCAACTTTCAGATTTTTCTATTTTTAATTGGGAATTGGGCATTCAAATTGGTTATGGCTATGGCTAACATTATGAGAAGTGTGGGGAATCATGAAGTAATTGTAAAGCAAGTTATTTCTATGCAGAGTATTACTGGCAATAAGCGTACTAAAATTTCCGTGAGTTTGGTAATCAGATATAAAGCTGCAGTCTTTTTTTTTATATCTTTCTCTGTTTGCAGGAAACTGCTTTGACTCACAATGTTTTAAATTCATGCGATGCACTTTTTTCCAGACGCACTCCCATACCTCTCACTTCCTGAGCGAAACCGGCTCTGCTGCTAAATGCCTGCAAATGGCCGCCTAATGATGTGTGTGCAGCTATTTGCTTATCCGTATCAGGTCCACAGCTGCGTGTGTTCACACGTACCTACATGCTTCTGCCCAACAGACACGACTTCTGTTAGCTCAATGAACGAAGTGATAGCAATGATTTATCACTTTGCCTGCTCAAACTTACAAGGGCAAGTGTAGATACTGCAGAAAGTGAACTGTGTGCGTTCCTTTACCAAGCATTAAGAAACATGGGTTAAGCACATGGCCCCTTTTTCTGAAAGTTAAGCATTATGTTCATATAGTTAGCCAATAAAACTGATGTTAGGTGGTCACTTTGTTACAAAATTAATTACAAAGTCGTCTTTATTAATTATTGCTTATTGAATAAGAGCCGTCATATTTATGCTTTCTAAGCCAATGAAGAACATTTAAGTTAAGGGATATTTAGGTGAAGTATTTCTAGGTTTGTAATCAGCTTAATGTTCATATCCAACTCACATGCATATTCTGGTTGTGTAAATTAAGCACAGTAGTTTAAATAGAGCGACAACTTTTTGCCTCACTCGTGTTCAGATGCCCACAGATGGCGCAGCAGAAGCGCCCCCTCCCTCCCCCCTTCAGTTCACACCAACCCTCCTCCGTCCATTCTTGTCCATTGACGTGATAATGGCTACAAATTGATGAAGCCATTGAGTGTGCTAGTGACAAGAGGGTGAGCGAGGACACAAACTCTCCACCACCCAGTAACACTCATTAATCAGGTCAGTCCCAGCCTCAGTTGCCTCCCTCCAGACAGCCTGACACGCTGCCACCAGCAGTAATGTAATACTCTGTGTCTGTGGTGGGTGTCCCTCCCTGTCTGCTTCCCACTTTAAGCTCATCTTCTGTATTGCTGCTGCCAGGATTGTGCCGAGTCATCATGCCAAGCGGCATCAGTCACTCAAGTGCCGACTGCTCCAAAGATTTAGCGTGAACAAAATCCTTATACAATATTGAGGTTTCAGAGTAGCAAAGCAGAGAGAGAAAAACTTCCCACCAGCCATAATCAAACACTTATACAAAAATGACCAATGGGTAGTTCCACTCACCCATACATCAGCCTGGAATAATAATGTGGTACGCAATAACAAAAAAAAAAAAAAAAAATGTGATAACAGCACAATGGGAATGACCTTCAAAATAACACATTAGACTTATTGGTCTGACTCAAAAGGTAAAGAAATTAATTTCCCCCCAAGTGACATATCGTCTCTTCCCCGTCCCAGTGACTGCTTTCATTTAAATCACTCCATAGATTTATGTCAAAGTAAATCACTAGAGTGGTGCCCACTGTGTTGACATCTACATCCTAAACTCCTTTGCTCAATAATGAAATCAGCCTTGACGCTGTGACGGCCCAGTTAACTAACATCCACCACGATAGATCAATGTTGCTTTAAAGCATAATTATAGCACGGTGGGGGCTGCGCAGGGGAGTAGTGGTTATCACGTGTGTCCTACAGGGAGAAAATCCATGGTTTGAGCCCAGGTTGAGCTTGGAGGTCTTTGTTTGGGATGTTTGCAAATGTAATATATGGACACTAGCTGTTGTCATTTCATAAGAAGTTCCAACTTAGAACTTTTGTTTTTGCCTAACTCTTGAAATAAGGAATAAACTGTCTCATTGGTTTGTTGAAATATTGTGCAAACTATTGTTGTATCTAGTTACTTACAAGTTCATTGTACTTCAATATCATCTGAAATATCTTAGTAAGAAAAGGTTAGATTTATTTTTGGTCAAATGAGATCAGTTTTCATAAGACAAACTTAAATAAGATACCATTTTTCTTATTAGATGACTTTCAGTCAGACAAATCCCTCTTATCTTACAAGTTTCGAAAGAGGTGCTTCCAAGAAACATATCATCCATTTTAAGTATGATACATAAACATGTATTCTCGGTTGAAATGTGGAATGAAAGATGTAAAAGAAGGTTAGAAGAAGGTGAAAAGGAGGCGGGGCCTTGCATGTTGTATTTGGGTATTCATTGTTTTGAATACCCAAACAATCTGATCTATTGACTCTCATTGACTGGTGGAGGTAAATTCATGGTTTAAAAGGGTTTGTGCTAATCAGAGACATAAAAATGGACAACACCTTGGTTTAATCTTAAATGCTTTTATGGGAGCTACTCGGTAACTCCAAAGAGCAAATGGATGTTATTTCCAGGTTTGATTTGGTGCTATGGATGAGATGATTAACAGAGGTTGCAGCAGGTCAAATTTACAAATCAAATGGCCTCAAACTTGGGATTTTAATTCAGTATCATTTGATGTTCTTATTCAAATTAGGATACATTTACAGTATAGGGGTGATTATAATCTCCTGCAGAGCCATGCTGGGAAGCCCTCCAGAGTATGTTAAACTCTTCATCATAGTTTTCATCAAAGTGTCATTTCTAAGTGTCTTTTAGTCTCACAAATGTTTCAACTCTTTCTGCTTTGTGAGCCATGCCCTGAGAGCCAAACAAGGTCGTGTGTGTCACCAGAATTTCAAAGCATTCACCTTAAAGGGGCTATTATCGTAAAACCTCTCCACAGTCATTGGTACTTTGTAAGGTTAATCGCAGCAACAAATTACTGCAAAAGGGATTCTGCAGTTAATAATTCAGTAACTTTCACAGGTCAAATGACAAACCTCATTTAAACATCAGATTAAATACCACTTGTTCCGACTCACCCTTTAATAGCCTTGTCTTTGCTTTAATACAAAACAAGCAGGAGCATATGTATCCTCCATGAAGGTAACTGCCCTATGATAATAATAACAGCTTCCACTGAGAATTATGTAACTGGCTCATTTGTTTAGCCTGGAAATTATTAATTGCAATGCAAGCCATTTGTATGGGCAAATAGTTCATATAGTTTTTGTCAAGCTTCCGAGAGGCATTTTCTTAAGATGTACAGCAGCAAAATAATATTTAGAGACAAAGAACTATGGGCAACTTGTCCAAAGACAAACAGAAGGCATGAGACAAAAAGAAAACAATAACAGGATATAAAAAGTCAGACTTGAATAGGATAAAACAAGGATCCATAACTCACAGCTCTATAGCATATTGTGGCTTTTCAGGAGTTCTGCAGCTTTCATACAATCAGATGTAAATAAATGAATTTCAATGTTGCTCTTATCACTTGGCTCACATTTCAAGATGATAAATGTGCTTTGTCAACTAAATTATACATCACATCCTATGTCACCAAACTACTATGGATTCTGGTGAAAGTGCTCAAAGCCTAAATTGGCTGAGATTGGGGGGAAAATTTATTTAAATGGCTCGGTTTCCCAAAATCAGACAAAGATGTGAAATTCACTTAAAAACATCGAGCAACTTTTTGAAATCTCAAAGCTGTGCTCCTCATGACTTGCTCCTCCATAAGGTTCCCTTGATTACTCTTGTGAATTTCCATCAACGTTCATTTCAGTTAATTTAATTTTAGTCCGAGATGTTTGATTTGACTGCCCTCTAGTGTCTTGAATTGAGAACTGCACGTGTGTGGTGACAAGCCCAGCAGGTGACATGTCCCTAGTATAACAGACCTGCGTGATTTAACGTGATGATAATATGACCCAGGGACAAAGCTTTCAGTGTGGCACGAGGGGGCAACATGTCTAATTGCCCTCCCTCCGTGGGGCCCTGAATGTCAATTAGTTCTAAATTATGTTAGTCACTGTGGCACATTGTCATTTATTATTGCTTTTTTTTTTATTTTTAAAGACAAAACATCCTTGATTTGACATTGATCACATGCTTTATTCACTTAATACATAATTAAAACCACACAGTGATCACAAGAGATCCTCTGAGAAACATCTAACTCAAAAACTTACTATTATGTTTGATTAACAATATTACCGACTGGGTCTATACTGAACAGAGGTCCAACAGCACCAAGTGATTATTATCACATGTCTAACAGGAGACATAGATGGTTAAATAAATATATTTACATTCTTAACTGAACTTTTAAGATTTTACAGCCCATCTAGAGCACTGAGGTGAGTCAACACAAAAATGATCCGAGTTGAATAAAACTGCCCAGTTTGAAACGATGCTCTTTGAACTGACCTTCAGCTCTTGTTCAATAACATGTACAGTTTTTGTCACATTTTGCAACAAAACAAATTCTGTCCTGATTTGTTTGACTTACAATATATTGATTTAATAGTGCTGTAAATTGTATTAATTTGTATTGTGTTGTATTCTATTTAGGTAAAACTTGAACTGATTCTATCTATCTATCTATCTATCTATCTATATGAGAAGGTAGCACTCAACAATTGTAATTGTGTCCCTCAACTCTTAATGATGTGCACATTAAGTCTGTCAGCCTGAGGGCAACAATTATTTCATAAAGCTTGAACTACATTAGATGTAGGAAGATGCTCAGTGAAATAGTAACTCTTGAGCAGCTTTGGTTAATGCCATGAACACAACAAGCTCAGTGAACACAATAGAGGGAGACAGCAGCTCTGCAGCTCTTTAGTGTAGCATGTCATAAAGGAAGCCGTTATTATTTGGTTAAAAGTAGGGAGGTTACAAAGGATCAGTCAGGAGATACATTCTTGCAGCATGATTCTACTTTTTTAAGTCATGTGAACAAATCATAACTAAAAACAACCAAGTGAAAGGATTAACTATAATAATATTATACATTATACAATTATAATATGGTATAATATTATTAATGGTTTTTCTTGATGATGGACCCCAACAGTCATTATTATCAATAATATTTCAGATTGTGAAAAGAAGGGTTTCTGATCCTCCCACACTTTGATAACTCCTACAATAGACTTTAGACATCATTTCCAACCCCGGCACGAGCGGACAAACTGCACAAACAAATGGGTGGTATTCCAAGTAAAGTGAGAGGAGTACCACTCACATTCCTGTGTGCATTTGAACTAACGTGACTGCACCAAAAATATAAAAATGGGCCAGAAAATGATCACATAGCTCTGATCTCACATGGCCAGGCCTTCAAAGTTGCAGGGAAAAAAACCATTAAGAAAACCATGGAAACCATTATCAGCACTATCAACGATCTCTCCCCATTTATCTTCACTGCTACCATCAGGTAAACTCTATCTTCGGATCAAATCACAAACCGTTTTGTTTTTTTCTCGACAGCTTTTATCCTGAGGCGTCTACAGTCACAAATTTCTCACCATGTATCTGTGAGAGAGAGAGAGAGAGAGAGAGGGGAAGGAAGAAAGAGAGAGTGGTGGTGATGATGATGATGATGATGATGTCTCTGCCGAAACAACCGGATGTATCTCATGTTTGTGTGAAACAGGTGTGTGAAAAACACTTCCAGCCGGATGAGAAGTTATTCAGACTCTGCAAGCTTTCAGTCACGTGTCAGTCATGATGCTGTATGGTAATGCAAGCTCAGATTATGCAGTTTGGTAAACAGACTCATAATTGGGCTCCAGACAAATGCTGGTGCAACAGCCTGGGCAGGAGCACACATATATTTGTCAAGCCGATTTCTTATTCATTGGCTGTATCGCCATCAGCAAAACCTACAGTCTACAGCAACTGGCAAGACTTTGAGCAGAATGTGAAATCCTCACACAGCTTCCCAAGTGATCCAGTTGTTTACAGGCGCTCCATCATATGAAATGTTAAGTCTATAGCTAATGACATGACATAAAAAGCAGCATGAAGAGCATTTTCTTAGAAAAAAGGGATTCAAGTTCAATAGGAAACCAAAGGGAGAATGTTACTTGACTTTTTTCCGAATTTCTAAGTGTTAAAGCAATTAAATTTGCTTTTCATCACATTACTTAAGCCAATTACCTAAATAAAATAGTCGCACATGTATATTACATGATGCAATGCTTTTAAATAATCATGAACACATATTTGATCCACATTAGAACAAATTATAAGCAGCAAGTTAGAGATTTGGTATGTTTGAAACCGATTATCACCTTGTCACAACATGTTGAAGATTTGTTGGGGGAAATATCAGTGTGTAGTTTTGACTTTCACGTTAATTTTTGTGAATTCAATACAGGTTTGTGTAATTTTATGTTTTATTTTTCATAGTGACATTTTAATATCGATAAACTGCATGTGAAATCTGTATCATTAGATATTTCAATGAATCATTCAATCATAGTAATGCTTTTATAAGTACTTCTTATGTCTTATGTAAATACGCTGTTAAAAGTATAGATCTATAGATGAAGTGTAGTTTGTCATGTACTCAAAATCATCAGTAAAAACAAACTACTTTTTAACTTTATTGAAAGTGTAGGTACACAATCTTAATCATTACTGATGACAGAGATCATGATTCAACTTGTATTATAGTTTTGAGTCCGAAGATAAATAAATCCCCAAATCAAACAAAGATGCTTTTCTATTTCTGTTCTTGAAACTGAAATAAAAAATAATAAAATAAAAAATATATATATATATATATATATATATATATATATATATACATAATGTAACATAATCACCCTGGATAACTTGCAGCTGCTTTCACTGTAGATTTGAAAGGCTCTGAGGTTCTAATGATAGAGGAACCAATATGGAGAATTAAATGAGAAGAAACAACAGATATTTTAGCCTTAAATGTAGAGAATAAAAGTCATCAGAAAACATATACTGAAGGACTGAAACATCCCAAAAATGTAAAGTTTGTACAAATGTGGCATTTCACAGCATAGTGTTATTAATCTTATTTTGTGATTTTGTTTCGTTTTATCAGTATGGACTTTTTTTTTTTTTTTAACCCACATTATCATTTCATTGTATTGGATTGGATTTTTTGTGGGACCACAGAGTTGCTGTACTGGATCATCTTTACTGTAATTCCATCTGTAATCCACTGGATGTCGCCAGAGACAAGCATATCACTGACGTGACATTTACTGTGTAAACACGAAGGACACTGGTGCCGCTGCCATGCTTGTAACTTAGAGAAAAATATGTTACAGCATTTATAATCATAATAAATATCGTTATTTGATGGGATGTATGCTGTATTTCATAATATTCTAGGAACTCACTATATAAAAGCGGCTCTGTCAAGAGCTACAACGCAGTTTTCCTGTTTTGCTGCATTGATGCAGATCAGCATCATCCAAAAGATGGGACCATTAAATTCCTCTACAGTCCCATCAAGGGTTGAGCCTCCACTGGGAGGCTGGGAGTCCGACTCCCTTTCCCAGCCTGTGGAGTGGTGGGAACCGGGTACTGGGCAGCCCAAAATGGTATGCTATTTTTACCATTCTGTGTTCAATCTGAGGGCTGCTCCCCAGAGACCTGTTGCCGGCAGCTCTCCCAAAGCCGTGGAATTTAACCCTAGGACAGCTCTCCCCCAGATGTGATGGAAAACATCTGGCCAGCTGCTTAACTACAAGTCATTTGCTGTCCAGCCTAAATGATGCGACCCCCCCTTAAAAAACATGTTCACGTCAAACCTTGGTTGATGCTGCTGATAGACGGTAACCAAGGTCCTTGGAAATAATGTGTGGTGTAACGTTCTGATGAGTGACACACAGGTCGGTGTTCAAAAGCCTCTTCACCTAAGAGCTGTTAAAAATGGTCTGAAGCACCATTGACTGTTCATTTAGAGAACATGAAATGCATGAGGAAGTGTGGATGACTGCCTCTTGAAAAGGACATCATTCCCACCCCCTTCTCCGATTTCACAATCAAGTATTTGGCTTCACTGTAATATTTTAACACGTGGCGCAAGCCCCAGATTGGGAACCATTGCCTTAAAAATTATGTGACGTATACAAAGGATGAATCACGAGTGTCACAGGAGCCCAGCATAACATTTATTTTAACTTTTATTTAATTTAAAAAAGGATTACTTGGAAATGTTACATTGAGTTCTACTAAAACATTTTTCCCCACCACTTTGTTTCTTTGCACAGGTTTACATTAGGCACACAAGAATGCAGACGTCATCTCTGAAGTTCTAGCCATTGTTCAAATACAAAACGGAGAAAAGAGACAGAGAGCAGGGGAGGAAGATGTCATCCGAGCAAATCTGTAGCGAAACAGTGCTCCAGAGGAAGAAAACACATTAAAGCTGGCGTTCAGCTCCATCGTTCCCGAGCGTGGGACGGGAAAAAAGGGAGTCTGAAGTCCCCGTGTCATGTGTGACATTGGTGGGGGAAAAAAATAAAAAATTACAAAAAGCAACTTACAAACCAAGATACCCTGGATTGCAAAACCTGACAAGACCAAGTTTGGCTATGCTATTCCCTCGTACAAGTACAAAGCCCTCTACCAGCACATCATCGTCTTGCCTGAAAATAAAGCACTCTCACTTCTTTTGACACTCAAATTTGGCTTGCGTGATACATGAATACCATTTTTACACAGTGCACTACAAAATTGTGAAAAGCCAAAAATGGTCGATTTAATCAGATCCATCAAAAATCTACGGTCATGTGCTCATTCCCGTTGAACAGATACACACGGGGTCGAAGAGGGTCAAGCGCCACAATAATTGAAGCTGCAGTGGCCAAAAAAAAACTGCTTAGTTACGATCACAGCAATTAAAAGAAGGATGCTAAAGAACCCTTTTGTCCATGTCAGGGCCACAGCCTACAGAGCCTATGTACAGCTGAAGGGCAACTACTCTGGATTCTCACTATGCTTATGCTAGAGAAGGATAACTGAAACTTATTGCACACAAAATATAACTTTCAAGGTTGTCACTTTGCACAAGAGAAAGCTTTGAGCCTGTTGCAGACTTTACTGGATGAATTTAGGTATCGTATTTCACCTCCTGCTAGATTGTGCGAGTCAAGATTTTTAAGTCCGTGAGGATGGTAAGTGGTTCTTTCTGATCCTCCCATGAATTAATGTGATATGAATTTAGTTTACTGTAACTTTTGGGAGAGGAAAAATTACTTGGAAAAGATTACGACCTGTGCTGTGTTGAAGAAATGTCAATAAAACACTTAATCTGCCACCACAGGCTGATTGACATATGCTCCTCATACAAAAGCATTTTTGGCATTGATTTTTCAAGAACACTGACTGAAAGGGATCCCTTGTATCTCTGTGGTTTGTACATGTGACCACTTCAATGGCACGTAGAATAGTATAGAAGCAAGCTTTTTTCTCTTTTGTTTTTTACAATAATCTCCCCAATTACACATTTTAACTAAACACTGTGCTGTTTTTTTTTTTTTAAGAAGGAGAAAAAAAAGAAAAGAAATAAGAGACCATACAATCAAATTTTCAGTTCGTCCTCGAGGTGAAATCAAGTGCAGTATTCGAGTCAGAAAACAGAATCTGACCATCTTAAAATTTAGGCCGTCTTTTTACAGCCAGAGTTGCTTAAAGGCTGATAAAGGCCAGACTCGTCGAGGCTGAAGCTTGTCACGTTTGATTTCCCTCAACAATAAGTCATCGTACAGGCAGAACAATCACGATCCCACCTCACCACTGGTGAACAGGATTTCCTTGTGCATACGCAACATCTCAACTGTCTTCTACCGTTAACCTCAGATTAACAAAAAAAAAAAAACACACACCAGTAAAACACAGGATTTCTGTGACATGCAAGCCCGGTGAGGACCGTCTTTGCCTCGCCCTCCCAGATACACAGTGGCACATGGTTACAGCTATAGGAGTGCCATAGCAAATCAGATAAGAAGGGGCTGGAGGGGAATAAACACAACAAGCTGAATAACTGCACATTTTGGGGGCTCAAAGTGGGCACTGGCGTGATGAGTCCAGAGTTTCTTTGGGGGAGTGGGCGGCAGGCCACTGGTTCGCCTCCGCCCATGCCGATTATTCATGAACAGAAGCAGAGGGAGGATTTCACTACGGTGATGTGGGCACCGACACCTCCAGCAGGCGGTTGTTTTTGCGCTTGCAGGCCACCGTGTTGCCATTTTTGGGGGTTGCCTGGATGAATTTCACGCAAACTTTGTCCTGCTTAAACTGCACCAGGAACCTGTCACAGGGGGGGGGGGGGGGGGGGGACAACAAAATGTCAATAAAACCATGAATAAAAATCAACAATAATGTAACAGCTTTAAAAAGAAGTTGACTTTAACGCAAACACAAGCATGAGTCAACGGTGGCGTTTCATACTCGTCTGAGATGTCGATGTTGAGCTGCTCCCTGTCTGCGGTCGTGGCCCCGATGTGGTGCAGTTTGGTGATGATTTCAATCAGGTGCTCGCTGCTGAGCAAGAAGTCTCCTTTAACGGCTGACGCGGATCCCTGAAACAAACAGACATTGTATACACAGCTCCATAATCTTTTAATAATGCCTCAGCAGGCATTTTGATATCTATCTTTGTGAATATGGCAACACAAAGGCATGCATGTCAGGTGAGTGGGGACCTTAAATTTGCCTGTTTTATTCCTGCAATGGTCAGGTGACCTGTTCTTTAAGTCTGATGTAAGCTTGGGTATTCTCTGATCCTAACTTTAGTTAAGCAGGCACAGAGGATGGCTGGATGGATATCTTTCTACCACTGAAACTGGACTGTAAAACCCCACAACACAGAAACAAGTTCTCAAGTTCTCACCTCTTTGAGTTTGAGAGCAAAGAAGCCGTCGCTCTGCGTGCTGACCGACACACTGGTCAGGTCTGGCAGCGGCACGCTGGCCTTCACTTGGCCCGTCTTCTGATCAGCCAGGACAAAGTTTTTCTTAGTCAGCAAGAAGATTCGAGCCGTACCCTGCAAACACAGGCAGAAAATATTTACTGTGTCCAACATTGTGGAAAGGAAGGAAACACACAAACTCAGAAGCTTTACAGTTTTTTTTGATGAGGGGAAAAGCAACAAATATATAACGGCTAAACAGTTGTCTGGTATGTCACAAAAATAAATCAACAGTCTAAAAACTCTTAAAGCAGAGGTTGTATGTCTGCATGAAGAGATAGATTTGAAAAAACAAAACAACAACAACCTTGAATGCGAGAATTTTTCACCTTATGTGTGGTACTCGCTGTGTACAGTCAAGCATGATCTTTCCTACCTTGCCATTAGCTCTGTTGATCTTGTTGACCACATCAGCCAACAGAACCTTGTCATCCATGGAGCTGCTGAGTTTCTGATATTTGGGGTTTTTGCTGATTTCCAGGTAATCTCCTTTGAACGGCTGACTCACACTGAGACACAAGACATATGCAAAGGCTTTGTAAAATGTGGAATTACAGATTTACTAGTCAGCCTTTATGCCAACAGGCACTTTTTACAGACCCACAGCATAAAGAAAAGAGACTTGAGAGCCCATGAATTTTAAGTACCTGCTCGGGTAGAGAGCCTTTTTATCTTTGAAGATCTCACTTGCTTCCAGTTTCTCCTCATACACTGCCTTCTTCTCCTCTGTGAATTGGCTCCTGTATTTCTTGCACTGAAAACAGACACAAGAAGGAAAATCAAGAACTGGTGTCAATTAGTGTTACTTTAATCAAGTAGATTCTTATTGCATCCTTTCATGCCTCACTCATCTTAGTCGCTATATACTTTGCATCAATTGGAACGTTTGAGAGAGCTGTTGAAACCGTTTGTGTGTAGTAAATGATTGACTGTGCAAACACCAGTAATAATTGACAAACCCTCCAGAGATGAAAGATTTTCCGGAGCTCTGTGTGGACTCCATCCAGGAAGAGGTACGGCCGGGCAGGCCAGCTCCTGTCGATAGGGGACATGGAGGGCAGGGAGCTCTTCAGGCCCAGGAAGTATTTCTGCATCTGTTTACACACAGGGCACAGAGGAGGATCCAAATAAATCATAATCAATAATTAAAAGGAAAGCGAGAAAGTTTATAAGCAGGTGTGGAAGTAAAAGGAAAGAAAGACGAAAGAGAGCGAGAGCGACAGAGGAAGAGTGTGACAGAGAGAGAGCGAGAGAGAAAGAATGATTGAAGGAACCAAGTAAGAAAAGGAGGAATAAACACAGAAAAGACTGGAGGAAGGAAGGAAAGAATGAAGGAAATAGTTAAAGAAATAAATGAATGAAAGAATTCATGATGACTGACAGGTAGGACAAAATTAATAACGTCGGACATAAAGTAATGAAAAAGGGAAAATGTAATTAAAGAAGAAAGGAATGAGAAAAGGAAGGAATGATAGAAAATAAAATCAACAAAGGGATGGAGGAAGTAAGAAACAAAGCAAGGTTAAACTGAAAGTACATATGAAGGGAGGAAGGAATAAACCTGCAATAAGTAAGACCACCACAGGAGGAAAGAGGGGATGAAAAAAGGAAGGAGTGGAAACGAGAGGAAGGGATAATGGTAGAAATAGAAGAGGGAAGGAAGGCTTGCTAGTTAAAGACTCACAATCCTCTGAATGGTGAAGTCGTAGATTTTCTTTCCAGCGTTTGCCCTGAAGAACTTCCTGTACTCTCTGCGGACCTGTAACGGCACAGGAAGACAAATAAACTGTCAGTCACTGCTTGGATCCTCTCAGCGGGACATGAAGCAAGAAAGAAAAGACACACACTGATGCAGGCATGACGCGTACAACACATTCATACAAACATACAAGCAACGCTGGAGGTTTGGTTAGAACACAAACAATCAACACTGGAAGCTCCAAACAGCTGGAATTAGTCGAAATGAGAGCAACGGCTTTAAATTAATGACTGAAAGAGACAATGATGGTTATGACGAGCAACCTTTACGATGACCTTGATAGCACAAATCGAGCTGTGAACCGGTGCTTTGTGAAAAGCTTGGTGGTCAATTAACATGATGAGAGTCATAAGACTGCAGTGAATAACCACGTGGGAAAGACAGAACACAATACACTACGACATACACCTAAAGAGAAAGAGACACTAGGTAAGAAATAAATACAGTTGGACACACAAGCAGTGCTCTTTATGGGTTAGTTGAACCGATGCACATGATGCAGGCAAAGAAAGATGTGGAGAAAGTAAATTATCAGAGAGAACTTGGTTTTAGAATTGTAGCATTATCAGGTCCAAGGAGGAAAATCACCATCTGGTCTGCTATAATCATGTAAAATATTAGACGGCTCTGAGTAAGTTTCCTGCCAAAAATGGAATAAAACAGCTGATGTGACGATTGCACTGTGTATTGTTGCAGATTTAACGCCCCCTTCTCTATAGAACAGAAAGTCCATGCATCTCTATCAGTGCATACAGACAGTTTTAGAATTCCCAAATCATAAACTATTTACATCATTAGAAACTGCTAGCAATATTTTGAAATCTTTTAGTGAACTGTAAACTTACGAACACTCGCTGTGTTTGAATAATTTTTTCTTGGTCACAGTTAATACATCATAAAAAAACATGAGGTCTGCTATGTAGATCGACCTTATATGTCAAACTCTGCAGGAATACGATGGCAGCCTGGTTGAGTTATTGTAATTAAATGCTGGTTTTGCAACGAACCGAGCAATGAGAACAAATTCACCTGGGTCAGTCATAAAAATGTCATACATTGCTAGAATATCAGATGAAATGTAATGCATGCATTCAACTTATAAGAATGACCTGCACTTAAAACTGTGGCTAGGCTTGTGGGTTGTCCTTCAGTCCCTCATCACCCTCCTGTCCGTATGTCAAAGTGCTTTTGAGCAAGACGTTAATCCTCAAATTGCCCCAATGGTTGGTTGAGCACTTTGCATGGCCGACGTCACCATTGCGGTGTGAATGGGTGAATATCGCTAACACAATAAAGCTGGGAGTGCTGAAGCCATTAAAAAACAATTAACATTCACCATGCTATGAGCAAAGGTCTATCATTATAATTCAGTGTGGATGATGCTGGCTTTGATTTTAATTTCTTGATAGGTTGGCATGCTTTTATTTAACTTTTCATGGTTTATTTTGACCATAGTATACTGCTAGTGTGATTACATTTATTCCACTAAAAGTAATGCTATTATTAATACACCATTTTATGTTGCTAGGAGATTTTTTTTTACCTATAAAGAGGCAATCAGATTAAAATAATATTTCAACATTAGATAAAGCACGATTACAAAACGCTGCAGAAGGTGGCTTCCTGAACACAACAGCAAAATAGCTGCAGAGGATGAGGAGGAGGAGGAAAATGAGGAGGAGGGTGGTCACGGGTGCCAGGCAGGTGTCAGACTCTGTGATGGCTGCGCCGTGGGGCTGGTGGGTACCTTCAGTCCCTGCCAGTAGGCCCAAATCACAGCGACAGCATGCTTTCGTTTGGCCTCTTCTTTCAGTTTCCTGAGCTCCCTGCGAGCCTGTTCATGGGAGGGGAGGTGGGAGGGAAAGAGACAAGAGAGCAGGAACAAATGAAGCAGGAGAGGATGAGAAGAGCAAGAGGGCACTTTTGCCTGAAGTCCGCAATATCAAATACACAAACACACACACACACACACAATGCACACAAGCCCAGTGTGACCATTTGTGAGACTGTGTGTGCAGGTCGACTGCTCGAGCCTCCAGAAACAAATATGAAACTGCGGGTCACACGAACATTGATCAGGCAACTTCTGCAAAGTAAACAGAGTTGATGCTTTTCAGTCGAAGTCTGAGTGTAACAAGAGGAGAGCAAGAAGTCACAACTCAGGCAGGGGAGGTCACTTCAAAGGATCCAGGCTGTTCCATCTAGAGACGACAAACTGTGTTGCAATGCAAAGGACTGATACGAGAGCTGGCCAGACAAGAGGAGGAGTCATGCAGAGAGAGCAGGCAACATGCAGCAAGTGAAGCGTGGACTTTGAAGGAAAAAGCAGAAATTTTTCAAAACGAGACAAATGTGCCCCTGATTATATGTGTAACTGTAACTTCAATGGGAATGGGTTTCCTATGCGGTATTATTTCCTGAGCTTGTACATACACTGGTAAAATGGCAAATCGGTTAGCGTTGACAACCATTTTCTCAATCCGAACGACTCCACCTTCACACCTGGCTCTACTGTATGTGGCAGCGTGTTCGACAAACTGGATTTCATCATCAATTCAATGAATGAATGAATGAGTCGAGCAGACCGATGGATTTGTTAGGTGGTGTTTCG
The DNA here is from genome assembly GCF_963383615.2 of Lipophrys pholis. Classification (NCBI taxonomy): domain Eukaryota; kingdom Metazoa; phylum Chordata; class Actinopteri; order Blenniiformes; family Blenniidae; genus Lipophrys; species Lipophrys pholis. The sequence continues at coordinate 18,843,867 of NC_137632.1, forward strand.
GGGGGAGGGAGGGGGGGTTCGATGGAGGCGGCAGGTCAGACAGTCACGGCAAGTCGAGCCAACAGGCTTCCCAAATACCTTGGTGCCCTGCCAGCCGGCCCAAATGACCGACACGGCATGTTTATTCCTCGCCTCCTCCTTCAGCTGACGCAGCTCTCTCCGGGCCTGATGGGAAGCGGTGGCAGTTGTGGGAGGAAGTTAATTTCAGTGGCAGTCAAAAAAGGCAACTGTCTCAGGTGGGGTGCAGAGTGGAAAAGCATGGAGTGACACATGGACGAACGGTAAGAAAAGGTGGTGAGCAGCACTCACATTTTCTCTGTTTGGCCACAATTAAGAGGATCAAGGAAATTAAATATGACCATGCTGGGATGGTCTGGGTTACATATTGCATAATCTATATGACCAACTGCAAGCTTTCATGTAGCCGTTTTGTACAAAGTTCAAATACAACAGAGAAGAGGTCGGACTCAAACACCATCTACATATACGAGTCTGGTGGTGATACTTTGAAACACAATATGGATGACGAACAACCAGCAGTCATATCTGATATGATAATACTGTGAAGTTTACAAACTGCTGATAAGATAATGGTATATAACTCATGTGAACTGGCAAAGTCCTTTCTACATTTTAGCTGTCAAGAGTATCAAGTACGCTACAAAGAAGCTTTCCAGTTTTAGCTTTGTGGGAGGATAAGTGTCTCCTCACAGAACTTGAACCATATCGAGTCCCTCAACCTTCTATATGCGTTGTTCCACTGCATGCTGTAACATTCCATTGAATTCCTAATGTTTTTAAATATATTATTGGCTTATGGGATCTTAAAGCAATAAAGTTTATCGTCTTGTGCTCGTTAAATACTTTAAATTTAAAACATCCAAGAATTGATATATAGTGCGCACCTGTTACACTGATGATTTAGTACCACTGCTTATTTCATGATTTGATTCATCTCTATTTCACCAGGAAGACAAATATGTTTTTATAACATAATGGTTTGTCCAATTCGGCTCCTATCATGATTTCTTCTAAAGAAGCGAAATCAAAGAAGCATGCTGGGAAAAGGGATTGGCTTGACCCTCCCCAAGGGTTTACTTCTCCCCACCAGAAGCTCAGTGGCGCCTCCCCCTAGAGAAGGCCTGACCCACACTTTGAAAACCACTGGGATAAAATAAACAAAAAGATGAACAGAAATGATTTGTGTGGCACCCAATGTAAATCCAAAATATTAATTGTGTTTACAACAGAGATGGGACACAGTTTACACACCACACTGTATCAAAACCAAACTGAAGACAACAACGCTGACAATAATGTCGTCAGCGATTTGAACGAGAGTCAGCAATTACCTACGCAAACTTTGTGAGTTGGAGAGCTTTTCAGACAATTTCACATGTAACAGATACAAAGGGGACGACAACGTGGCCAGCAGGCTGACCCGGGTTCACTCAGCTGGGTGCTGCTCTATTAGGCGGTTTCTGAATGACAATGGGACGGCAACATGGCGAACAGGGATGGCAAGACAGCTGGGACAGCAACACACTCCGGCTGGGTGGAAATACCTGGGTTCCCTGCCAGTATGCCCAAATTACTGTCACAGCATGTTTATTCCGCGCCTCTTGTTTTAGCCGTCTCAGCTCCATCCGTGCCTGGTGGGATGTGGTGGGCGTTAGGGAAGGCAGGTCGAATATGTGACGGGTGGGGGGGGGGGGCAAAAAAGAGAATCAAGGAAGGGAAGTTGAAAAGGAGCAGGGAGATAAAACAAGAAGGAGACATAAGTGGGAGTTGTGTGATCAGCAAAAGAAGCAGGATTAAAGGAAACTGGTAGCAGAACAGAACTTTTTGTGATAGTGTAGCGCCATTAGGCAGAAACACCGCATACAAGAAAATATCAAGTGTTTCAGGAGATGCTGGCAAGCGATCAAGGGGAGCTTTTTCTTTTTTTGGTATCAGGAAATAAAGGCAGGCTGACGCACCATCAGGATACAGGATCGCTCACTTTCTGATATGACTCGGCGCGTTAATCCATCATTACCTGGGTGCCGTGCCAGTAGGCGGCGATGGTGGTCACAGCCTCTTTACATCTCTTCTGATATTTCAGCTCTCTCAGGAGTTTACGGGCCTAAAGAGAGTCAAGAAGACACGATTGTGATTTCTACGACGCTTCTGCCACATTTGATAGTAAAGTGAATTTATGAAACAGCTGCGCACCTGCCATCCTCTGGTGTAAGACTGCACCACAGTGGTGGCGCTCTTGATCTGCTGGTATTTCTTTTGTTGCTGTGAGAAGGCAGAGGGAAACACTTTATTAATAACGCCAAACGCTTCAGTGGCCATATGTTTATTGTGCTTTGTGTTTTGAGTGCAACTAATCAGAGTCTCACCGCGTATCGGCGGTACCAGGCTGCCACCACTATCTGGCTCTTCTTCAGCAGCAGGAAGTGGCTGCGGCACTTCCAGCCTCGGTAGATTTTCTGAATGAGTGTGGCCAGGTCTTGCAGGCACTGCCTCCTCCTCTCCTCCAGGAAAAAGAGCTAGGAGAAAATCAGGCACATGGGAGACAGCACCATTATACATTGTGTCATGTCCTTTGTTAAAGGTTATCAAAATGTTATTCAACTCGGGTGTTCATAGTGAAGATAGTTTATTTCTTGCAAATTGCCGAGGTAAAGGCACATCTAACCAACATGAATGCGGATATAAAGGAAGGTTGAGAGGAAAATCGGCAAACAAAATAAAGAAAAATTCGTTTTTTTTAAGCCGAGCAAATAGTGAATCAGTGATAAGAAGAACAAAGTCCAGTCTATTTGCAGGTTAACAAAAACAACCCCATGTGTGAGAGCTTAGTCCAGCCAAAAAACCTTTTCATGTATTTTCACCCCAGAGAAAAAGTTCACGTTTTCAAAAGTTTTTCTTTTTCTTTCAAATGCATGAAAAAAACATTCCTTGCTCTGGGTTTTTTTTTTTTTTAACATTTAAATATTGAGGCAATCAAACCACTAACACCCTCTACACAATACACTGATCCCTGAATTTTGACTTCTACTATTGATTAATTTAATATTTTTACTTTCTAAAAATGATCTAATGTTGTGTATGGTGCCTCATGATTGAGCATATGGGGTTATCACAGGTAAGTTGTCAAATTTTGTGTCAATGGTATTATTTTCCAAAAACAAACATAGCTCAAATAAGTCTTAAAGAGGCGTTTGTCTCATTAATTTAGGAAAAAACAGTAAATATATCCTTCTTATGTAAATGGTATATGTCTCTGTTGTGATTTTTATTACTTGTGGTATGAAGAGGAAAAATTGTTCTAAGGAAATATTCTAATATTGAGAGAGACCGTTCATAATTGAGTAATTTGTGATCCAAAACCATTAAGAATGATATTCCTGACTTTCTCTCATCTATTGTAACTTTTGAGATGTATTCTTGTAAGATTTCCCTCAAGGCTCAAAATACTGGTGAGTTTTCTCCAACACTAAATAAGAATCAGCAGATTCTCGTGCAGATCGCTACACAAGCTGTCGCCGTCAGTTGTGTTGGTATGCTTATAGTTGAAGGATGATGCGATTAAGCCTCACCACACCACAGAAAAACATCCATTAAAGCAACTCCTACAGGGCTGTGTCTTTTTCATTTTTCCAGCTTTTCATATTTGTATACTCTACCACACAAGTGGAGCTTTGGCCTAAAGCGCCTTCTATTCATGCTGCATTGTTTAGCTGCGCTTTCTTCTGCATTTTCCACCAGTAGCACCAGACTTGATGAATGAAAGTCTCTGACACAGTGCCGTTATTTGTGAGAAGTTTTCTGATTTTAGTATGGAGAGAATGCTTTAAGCGTTTGGGTGTTGCACAAATACAAAAAGGTGGAGTTAACCAAATTCTGGTAGCAATTTGAGAATAGGTGTGACCTCGCTGATTAGCAACCAATATAAATATTGTTTTGAAAGCTGAATCAAAATTTGCTCCTCCAGACATGTGCAGCTGTAGATATGTAAAGGAGATAAGCTGATCCGATAGAAGAAGCAATTATCGGACGAAAAATTCTCCCAGTGTGAGATCATGTTATTTCAAGCTGTGCTCAGTCTTTTCGCTGGTGGTGGGGGAGAAAGTACATTCAGATGCTGCAGGCCCGAGCAACTGAAGATCCCGCGAGCACAGAGTAAAGACGCTCATTTCCCATGTTAAAGGGGATAGCTAAGTGAAACCATGTGTTTTCAGAGCAGTGGTTGCATGCTAATTGCTGAAATGGGGGATTTATGTGTGGCCCACCCCGCTTTACTCACAACATACTGTGAGAAAACAGGCCAGTTGAGCACACTGGAATCAACCATTAGACTTTAAAACACGGCTTGGGCTGCTGGGCAATCCACCAATGTCAGAAGCGACTGGGGGAAATCCAAGTTTAAGGTGCATGCATTTTAACCAATAAACATATTGTACCGTTCTTGGGTTCCTGATGAAGATCTTTGAGCGGCCATAAGAGAACTCCTCTGCTGGAACCTGGAGGTCGGCCATGAGCACCTCCACTCCTTCCCTGTAAGAGAAGCCAGAAGGATTAGAGGGGGTCAGCCAAAGCACACTTTACACTCCAAGTGCCCATATATAAAAGAAACAGAGCGACATAGAGGCATATAAAGGGATTTGGATATATGGAAGCATGGAAGAGTGAATTGCTGGGGATGTTTGAGGATATTGGAGAACACAAATAAAGAAACTATGAAAACCAAGCTGAAACCAGTCACATCAATAACAAGCCCCACTAAGTGGCAGCAGATAGGAAACAGTGAGTTTATCCACACAGTGGATAAAACCTGCAAGTCTGTCTTATGCGGAGTGCAGGACACATAAGGATGAGACGTTTCAACACGCTGTAGTTTGTAGAAATAACGACTCATTTCGGCTCAACAATGAACAGCTAGTATGTGACAAGAGTACTGCTCAATTATGAGAGGACATGAGAGGCAGGATATTGAATGCAAAGACTTTAAATTCTTTGTTTGGGCACCAAAATAAACATGCAAAACAGCCTTTTTGCCAAATGGCTAACATTTCACTTAAAGACCATGATGTCAGGTTCAGCCTATGGGTCTATTTTATCTGGGGGAAAAGCCATCGAAAACCCTTTTTCAGCAATTACTTGCTTCACACCAACAGTCGCACCTGGGAGCTGACCACTCTGACCACAGTCTATTAGCAGTGGTCTCACACACACGCTGTTCTGAGTGCAGCGTGTGAGAGCAGTGCCTTACTTAAAGACACCTGGTCTCGGTTGCCATGACACACACTGAAACCTTGGGGGAACCTTTGCTTTGGCAGTGTTTACCAATGACAAGTTCCCCCAATTCCAATCTAACCTAATGTCGCTGCTTCCGTGTAAACAACCCTTACCTGGCAGGCCCTCTCCAATGTGGCCAGGTCTTTTTGCAGAGCATTTTGTAGCGCTCCAGGCAGGGTTCGTAGGCCTGGCGGAAGGCATAACCTGCTCTCCTCACGCGCACGTTTTCCATCAGACCCAGATAGCGAGCCTGATGTCGGACCAAAGAGTCAGTGAAGATGTGGGACGCCTTCTTGTCATTGGGCTTGATACATCTGAAAAAGACAGGTTATAATTACAAATCAGAAAGACTTGACTGTCAAACACAACATACTAAGGATATCCCCATGAATCAGTGGCAGGATCAAACTTACCGGATGTAGTTTGGGTTCTTGGTCTGAAGGTTCTTCATCAGGGTGCCCACTGATGTTTTGAACTGGGACCCAGCAGTCAGTGGTCTCTTCAGGTTGACTTTGGCTGGATTGCCTTCAGGAAACAGCTGTTTGATGAGGCTGTGGTTGGCCTTGTACATGGCTTGTGACAGGTCCCGGTACAACAGGTCGTTGTTCTTGTCCACGAAGCCCTCGACGCGATACAACACCTTGATACAAAGTGGAAAAATTGACAAAGTTCAAAGAATCAAGTACACAAAATGATTAGGTCTTTTCCCTGTTATTTTAATAGCTGTAACACGTGCATAACAAGTAACGCAATTCCGAGATTTAAGTTTATCATTCTCTCCAGTACCTTCCCGGCATAGTGTTGGATTCGGAAGCAGTTATGTGGCAAGCTGTGGTCAGTAAGGAACTTTGAGTTCTTGCTTAGACGACTCTCAAAGTGCTGGTGTTCAGCACAGATGGTGTTCAGCTTGTCCAGGAAGGTCTCATCAGTGACTGTCCCAGGCCTCAGGCACTCCTCATCCAACATGGCAAGGATCCCATTCTGGTTCTGATACAGCACGGTGAGTAGACACAAAAGGTGGTACAAGTACAAGCTTGAGCTTACAGAATGTGGAAAAGTGAAAAGAAAATCTGTTTATGGAATGGGCCTGAAAAAAATAATGTTTTGGGGTTTTTTTTTTTAGTAGCCAGTCTATCTCAGTAAAACACCTGGCATAGCTAATCCTTTATAGCCAGCTACTTTCAAATACAGTGTCAGACTTTATAGACCCATTCATGCAGCCCTGTGCACTCTCCAAGGACTGGCAAAGTGACTTACATTCTCAATGAGGTCGCAGATAATGGCATTGTTGAAATACTCAATGTTTGTCCACTCGATGCCCTGTAAAAAAAAAAAAAAAAACAGACACACACATGAAGGTCAAAGTGTCAAAGTCACATGGGCTTTTCCACCTTTCAGCTGAGCATGAATGAAACTTGTATAGACATATGAAATGATGCACACGAGATGTTCAATCTGTTCACATCTGTGAAACCTGGTAAAGAACTTGATCTGTAGAAAGTCACCAGGACGTGTGGCACAACACACATCTACAAACGGATCTTAAGTTGATGAGTTATGGTTGACTTTCTGAATGCACAATCAAACATTACAACATAATACAGGATAAAGTGCAGGATTCTTTACAAAGCCAGTGAAAAAGTTTTATATCAAGTGCATACTAGTGATTATTACTTGTTTTTATTTAGAAAATTGTGCAGCTTCACACTCAAAACTATGATACTGGTTGACTAATGATGCCTGTCATTACTTAAGACTAAGCTGAAAACTGAGTTGCATTATGAAAGGCATTGTAAATCAAAAAAGTTCATTTTTACTTTAAACTTTTGTACTTGTAAAGAAGAAGTTGAATTGGTCATTTCATTTTAAACAAAGCCTTTTCAGTGCTTCTGTCATTTGCTTTAAAATCACAGCCGTATCAAAGAGCTGCATGACCTTGCCACAAGGCCACCTGGCTTACAGCAAAGCTCTTTGGTGAGGGGAAAAATGACACGGTGCTGTTTCTGCTCCATTTAGGGAAAACGGACGGATAACAGAAGGCATTTGCACTTTGAGTCTAATGTGTTTGGTGAAATAGACACAAACACAAATTGAAGATGACCCCTTCACAGCTATTTCTCATATATTATTCTATTGTGAATGCAGGCACCTTTCAAAATCAAACATCTGTGACACCTTCCTCCTTAGAAACAAACATTGATGCCATCTAGTTCACAGGAGCTAATGAGTCGGGCAACAGAGGTAGATTGGAGCAATAGTCCAAACATCTTTGGGGGGTGGGGGTGCTCAGAGGGTGTGGCTTAAATTGTTGGTTGACGGATGAAAATCCTGACTGGAGGCCTGTGCTTCTTTCTCCAGCTCTGTGGTATTTTCCCATGCAGTAACACTGGACAGAAGCCAGCCGTGGAATATCATTGGTGGTGGTGTTAGTGGGGAAGGGGTGTGGGGGTCACCATTGCTGAACTCATACACAGAGCTTTGAAAACAAACAGAGCTTTAAGGCCCACAACGGGGAGTGTTTACTCTCGGTGGAGTGAGGGATCATTTCCGTCCCAGAGGATCCTCCGAGGGCAGATGGGGAGGGGATACATGGAAGGAGAGCGAGATGACAAAGACGGTACAGAGAGCTCGGCTCACAGGAATGCAGATTTATGTGAAATAGCAAGGAAGGGGTTAAACAGATGAGTGACACGACCAGGGTGAGATTGTGTTGCCAGGACCTGCTGTAATGAGCTGTCAAAACACGGCTAATTGTGTGCTTAAATGATGACATACAGTTGCAGAGTTTAGGACAACGATCACGAAAAGACATGCACAGTTAACTACATATCAAAGAAAAGTGACAGACTTCCAAAGAGACATGACCATTAATTGTACTGCACAATCACCTCCGGTTATTAATGCGCTCGAGACGGCTACTATCTGTCCTAGTTTGAATACAGAAGCAACCAGTTTGTATTGTACAGTTGGAGTAATTAAGAAATGAACAGGGAGTCGGATCATGGTAGAACTCTGTGTGGTTATCTTGACCTTGAATTAGATTCTGTGCTTGATGTGGATCCAAAGGTTTTCCATGTTTCAAAAAATAAGGACGTTGTTTTTTAAGTGTCAAAAGAGAAAAGTCTTAAAATGTGTTTGAAAACTGAGTGGAAATGACCATTATCAGAGGAAGCTATTTCAGTAAGAGTCTCAAAGGGTTGATAAAAAATGAATTGAAAAAATAAAAAGCAACACATCTGTAAAGTTATCTAAATGAGAATGCATACATTTTCAAAAGGAGGTCAAACATTAGTTATGGAGTGACCAGGGAGGGTTTGTTTTACTGAACCCTCGACTTTAAGGCTGTCCTCGACTTTGCCATCATGCACTGTTCTAAGGAGCTCTCTGAGGACTTTACTACAAAGGTTTAGGATGACTGCCGGGCGAGAGATTTACAAAGACCAAATGATTTCAAAATACCCAAAATGTTAAAGAAGAAATGTCAATCATTTCTTATTCAACATTTTGTCTTTTAGTGTCGTTTTGACCCTTCCAGTGAAATAAACCCAAGTGGAGAAGATTAGATGCATTCAGGAAACATGGTAAAGAAACCCACATTTTAAAAAAAGCAAAAATTTGGATATGTTGTTTAACAATGTGGCAATATTTTCCACTGCTTCAGTTGATTCTACATGATCAAAGGTGGAAGTACGTAAACACAATCTTCGGTGTGTCCTGACTTTTGCCAGTGACCATATGAGTGACGACCGTACCTCTCGGACATACTCCTCCTGCTCCTCACGCAGCGTCAGCTCGATGAAGATCTGCTGCAGCTTTTCATTGCAGTAGTTGATGATGAACTGTTCAAAGCTGTTGTCCTGTTTGAGCAGTAACAGAAAGGAAAAGAATTAGAAATGAAATATAGCTGGGATATTGAGGACACTTATCGATTTAAAATTCTACGTTTCAAATATATTTGCACTGCTTTCACTGATATGCTACAATTTGGAGGTACAAAGGGGTAACTTTATTTATTTTTTACCTTCATGATTATTAAAATTGCTTAATTCAGTGAAAATCCAATCTTTTAATTGAATTTTAAACTGGCTGTGGAGCGTCAAGTCACTGTATCACTTCATGAAAAAGTAATGGTCAAGTGGAGGTTGTGCATATGTCTCATCATGTTGAACTAATTAGGTTTGTGTGCCTACAAACTACTGCTACAAATCTAGGAAACAACTGAAAACTTAAAAGCTCAAGATTGTTCTAAGAGACTTGCAACACTTACCCCATTCACAAAAAAGCTTTATCATAATATGTGAAGTCTTTATGTTTGAGCTGTGTTTAAGAATATGCTTACATTTCTAAATCATCCTATATGACACCAGCAATAATCAGCTTGGATAAACTAGAATCAGCAGCTGACAATGATTTGCACTGTCCTCCTCACTCTGACAGCACTCACCGAGTAAACACTTTCTCACTGTGGACACAAAACAACTGACGCAGTATATTTGCTCTTGTAGTTTATGAGCAAAATCTCTTATCGAGACAAGCTCCGGTAAATCGTCACCGATTTCAACAAACATTGATGGAGCGTTAACATTTCCACCGCTTTCGTCCCGGATATATCCAAGTTTATATTGTTGTCAATTATGACCATTGTGTTGTGAGTCATGCTTCTTGGCAGACGGCCTTATTGCGCACACGGTTAGGTTGCTTATTTCTTAAGGGCACAAACTATGGTTAGAGTTTTTTCAAAGCAGGTTTAGTCAAAAAGCTCAGAAGGAAGGACACGACAAGGTTTCATAGTGACCAGGAAATGGGACATATGCCTCTGGGGAGAATCGGCTTTTGTGAGCTTAAATCTCCTATTTCCTTTTACTAAGAAACCAAAAGGTCATCTTCACCTTTAAACACACATACACACCAGCAAAATGACTGCACGCCTATCCCCGAGTGGCAGCAGATTACAGGCTGAAATATGTCAGAGAAACCAAAAAAAAAAATACTTTGAAGTTTAATGACAGGGGGGTTAATGGCTGCTTGAGGAAGTAACCATTTTAAAAACTACGTTTGAAGCTAATGGGCTCATTTCTCTCAGGTGTTGGCTCACTTATCCCTGAAAGCAGGAGATGATACTTTGCATGTGGAGCAAAAGAAAAAGGCCTCTGAAGTCATTCAAGAGCGATGAAGCCGAATATTTCTATGCTTTCAAATGGTCTTCTTGCATTTGTGTCAACTGTAGCTAAGTTGATATCGGGCTGTAACACTATGGCAAAGCACCACTAAACTACTAAAACAACCAGAAACCATCAGCTTAAAGATGCAGTTCAGATTGGGGTAATATGTCTTTTCAATTTGATTTGAGAGAGTTGAATGAAAACACAAGATTCACTCACCAGAACAAACAGGTAGGATGGATATAATCAGCATTTTGGCCTCCAAACCCTATTGGCACATTCTATCATCTCTGCTTAAGCCCAACAAAAAGCGTAATATTAACTTGCTGTCATTTTTTGTTGCATGTAAAAGTTGTTAATGCAAGAAACACTACTTTTCAGGATGATGCTACTCAGTATATTTACTTCAAACTTGACTGATGGATTGATCCTTTTGCTCAACTCTCAAAATCAAACATAAAACATCCCAAAATCATGAAATTCTCTAAAACTAATAGTTTTGTTGTTTTGCAGTTTAGAGGTGGAATCTAAAATACAGTCACTATATAGTAGCAATACACTGAATTACCAGTTTAATCAACTTAGTTTAACTTAATATCATGCATTCTTAACCGATAGTCATCTTATGGGCATTTCAAATTTTTGGGGTTTTCTTTAACATTTATTGACAAGATATTGACAACTACAAAACATATCATTTCACAAAATACTTCCAATATCATGTACATCTTGTTTATAATGATGTGTGTGTTAAAATATCGATTTTTACAGTGTAGGTAATTATTGTCAGATGAACATGTTTATTCATCAACGTTAAAATGCATTACACTGCAAGTCGATGCCCTGCTGGTTGGCACAATTAGATATTCCATGTGTGCTTAGTAATTCTCATATGACTGTATATATATGTACCCACGCATGTTTGAATTTAAGATTGTGTGAGAGGCTGAGATGTGTTCAAATGATGGGTGAATGTTAACAGTTGTGTTTGGAGCTGATATAAAGAAGAAAAGACTTGGTTTGTGTTGGTGTATTTTTGATAGTTATAAGAGAAAATAAAACACCTTTAACTCCTTTGTAGAAAAGCCTAATATGTTAAGATTAATTCTAAGCTTTTGTGGTATTACAAAGTATTGACATCACACTGGTATCGGTGACACCAGCTATAGTTTGACTTGGTATCAGATCATGGGTATTGGTCTAAAGTGCTGTTTAAAGTTCTCTCAAAAGACCACAGGTGTGTGAGAGTGCATCACTTTTAGCTCAGTGAACTGATTAAACTGCCCCCCTGAGTGCACTACATGACTCAAATGATGTAAAGGCTTCTTTAGCATCTTTTCAGCCGTGTGGTCGTGCTGCACACCGGGAGGGCCCCGAGTCGTTTTTAACGGAGGGGAGTTGAATTAAGTCAAGATGAGTTTAGATCACAGCATGCACGCTGCCACAGCAAAAAAGGCCGGTGCAGGTGTTACTTACTCCATCCTGGTGACCGAGACAAAACACAACATTTAGAGGAGAGGAAGGACTTCAGAGTGAGTGTGATGAACAGGCAGGGATGTGAAAAACAAATAAACATGAACATGTGGGGGTGTGGCATAGAGCAACAGAGCAGGGAACATTCAAAGGCATTTAGTTTCACAGTAGTTCACAATGTTTGCGTGCACATATTTATTTACATGCAGATTGTTAGCTCTGTTGCTGCTGTGGTATCAAAGATTCACAGCTTAGTGTGTTGCACATTTGACAGTGTCCGGGACGCACACTTTCTGTGCGCTGATGTTGTGGTGAAATGAATTTCAACACTAAACTCAGCATTTCACAGGAAAGAAAAATGAAATGGCCTCAACAATCATTTCACCCTCTCCAAGATTAATAAAGCTGAACTAATCTGATCTCAGTATGATTTATCTGCTCTCAGTTCCTGCTGATAAGCTCTGCACAGGTACCAAGGCTTGCACATAAACAGCCTGGGGGAGAGAGAGGGGGGGGGGGGGGGGGGGGGGGTTCTTTGGTGTCATAAAATGTCGGCGGTGGTCCGATTCTCTGATTCTGTCCTTGTAGCTTATCGGGAGAAGAAGAAGGGAAAAAAAAAAAGAAGAGATGGCTTGATTATGCCTTACCTCGAAAATCTCAAAGCCATAGATGTCCAGCACACCCATGACCTTGTGGCGAGCTTTGGTTTGTGCCTGGTGGAGGATGTCAGCATTAGAAATGAGGTTCAACAGAGAGATATTATTAACACATCTAAAGCATCGACAACCAACGCTGATAAAAATTAATTGAAGATGAATTTCAGACGAATTCACTTACTTTAATGCTTTCGTTGATCCTGGTAACCAGCCAGCTAAACAGACGACTATAGAGGTTTTTGGCAAGTGCATCTCGAGCATAGTAAGCCTATGGAACACATGCATTGTTGGTGAGAAAGTGACAAAATCAAAAAATATATAATTTGTTAGCTTTTGCAAAAAAAATATATATATTCAAGCTCTTATCTTAAAAATAACAATTCCTACATGACACATCAAAACAGCTTTTATTTCCTTTATTCTACATAATATAAATTTTGAGCCTACATTCATTATAAAATAGATCCAATTATCAACATACAAAACAATAAAAAAGTGTAGGTCTAATTAAAACTTAAATATCCCTTAATCTATTTTTTTTTTTTTTGTCGATTCCAAATCATCTTCTCAGGTCTTGCTCGGACCACCTTTGTAATTATTGTAAACTGTGGATGCAGACATCGACAGGAAGTTGCCAAACATAAGTGGTGACATGATTACAGCCATTAAGAGCCATTTCCTTTTCTGCTGGGGCCACGTCTGCAGCTCTCATGTTATATGAACAGTCTGAATGAACTCGCTAACCTCTAAAATGTGACCTACATTTGAATTTCCAGGAGGAATATTGCTCATCTATAATAGAGAGGTTTTGCTCTTGTATTGACATGGATCAGAGTCGGCAGCCGACGGAGCAAGTCGAGGGGAAGAGATGGCCCTTTATCGTTTTATGCACCGTAAGAGAGAGTGTGTGTGTGTGTGTGTGTGTGTGTGTGTGTGTGTGTGTGTGTGTGTGTGTGTGTGTGTGTGTGTGTGTGTGTGTGTGTGTGTGTGTGTGTGTGTGTGTTGATGATGCCAACTCAAGTAGGACAGAATCTGGAAAACAGTGTCGTGACGTCGTCTCTGACCTGGGCCACATTCAGGGTGGTGGAGACTTTCTCCATCTTAGCCTCGACTGTACGGTAGCTGAACGCCCTTTCCAGCACTGACTGTTCGATTCCCAGAAGCTCACACATCTCCTTCAGATCTGTATAGCAGAAAAAATAAATCACTAAGGAAATCCCTCAAAAACTTGTTGTAATAGTTGCGAAAACACCATGAAGGCTTCAGGCAAAAAACCCCCCCCAAAAAAACAGTCATGGTTTCAAGCCGAAATAACCATATTATATCCAAATATTTTACAATTACAACGATTAAACTTTTGTTTATTTTATGAAAGCACATTTCATAAAAAAGGCAGTAAGATGGATTCAGTCAGGCAGGCAGGGACATATGTAAATTAAATATTTGAATAAAGGCAACAGCTGTGGATGTCATAACATGCACTGTTGTGGTCATGCAGATCATAAAATGCAGGCATTTGTTGAGCTGGTGCAGAGAAGGGAGAAAAGCAGCCAACAGGGGGCGGTGGCTCTGAATGAGGTCATCGGGCATATGGGTGAGTAGAGTGTAAGATAATGATCTGATTAAAAACACAGTGACAGAATGAATGGAATTACTCTGCTGATGTGATTACTGTCTAATAATGGCTAAACATGCAGCAGGGTCATTAGTGTGAAGGTGGGATCTGTTGGAAGGTGACCAGACCCACCGTTCTTGTCCTTGATGCGGCTCTCGTCGGTGCCGTTGCAGCGGGACTCTGGTTTGAACTCAATGTTGCCGAGCTTCAGCACGGCGGCCACCAGCTCCAGCACCGACTGCACCTCATCCTCCATGAAGCCCACAATCTGCATGGCATTCTGGGAGGGTGGAGAAAATAAACTGAGTTGAGCTGGAAAGGAACAATATATTAAGGGTCACTTCAGTGTCACTGACTGCAAGCTATAAATCTGACACGTTGGTCCTGCAGCAAGTTGGTACTGTGAGTAACACCATCACTACTGACTCACAACATGATAGGCACCCAGTATAAACACTGTTGTTGCAAGTGGCTGAAAATTTGCAGTTGACCCTTATAAGCTTTTCAAAACGTTCTCAACTTTGGTTATAAGCATCCCAGGAGAATTAATAATCATTATCCAGGACTTGTTAGCCATGCTGATATTCAGGGCAACCTTGAGTGCGATATTAAGTAATCTCATAAATAAGAGGTGTTTGGAAAAGTAACTCTCTGTGTGGAGTTTACATATGTGGGTTTCTTTCTTAGCCTCAAATACATGTTTTTGGAGTGTGGCAAATTGGTGACTCTGTTTCTGTCTCTGTTCACCCTGCCTTGAGTCATAGTCAGCTCAGATTGACTCCAGCATCTTATGACCCGAAATTGGATAATGCAGAATTGAAAAGGTCTTGTCTGTAGCAGACTCATTGCTATAATTTCAGAACAAATCAATGTCTGTTTTCATTATGACGTTTTGTCTAATTCAGCCAAAAAGGTTAATAAATTATTTTGATGTTATGGGAGAACAAACACCTTTTTGTTGAGTCAGGCTTATTGCTGCTTTAGAGAGTTTGATAACACATCAGCGATACACATGGCACCAAACCTTTTTATAAAGCCACATGACATCATTAATATCATATATGAAATATCAATATCATATGAATTAACAGCATTACATATATCAGCCACAGATATCCAACAATATACAATATGTTGAAGGGAAAAAAAAGTGTAGCCATCTTTAACTGCTACCCAGAATGAGCCATGCGTTTGTGACTCTCATTGTTCAGAGGAAATGTCCTCTTGTGTTTCCTTTGGAGAAATGCAGCTGCACGGGGACCGGTGTGAAAAGTTAGTGTGGGAGTTGATGAGAGGCAGGATGTGAAATGCGGGGAAAATGAGCACAGTAGACTGCGGCGGCTTAAACAGTAGCTGAGCAGAGCGTGCTGGAGCAGGACTGATAACAATGCGGAGCAGCAGATAGACTTTCTCACAGACATAACATCCAATGAGAGGAGGAAAAGAAGCTGGTATTGCAAGCACAGCTGAAATATTGCATGTACACACATATTAAAGTGAAAGGAACTAAATGTCTTTATTCCAGTGCTTTTCTCCCATGAAGAACTGCTACTGCGCTGTTAAAGGATTAACTATTTTGGATGCTTTTCTTGAAGTACACACGTGTAAATGTTGGTGTTTTATCAATCTAAACCTGGAAGCTTACATTTCAGCTGATTCTGGAGTGGGATTCAGTTCAAAGTCCAGCTGGTTTTGCAACAGGTGGGAGGAGGGAGAGGGTTTTCTCAACTTTCATACTCTCTTTTTGTTTGTTATGCTCATGAGATAAGGAGAAATCAGGCAGCCCGCAGCCTCTGTGCAGGATTTACGTTAACTCAGCATGACGTAACAAAAAGAATTTTGGCGAGGGAAATTCAGTGGAGTGTAAAGCTGCTTGTGATGATTGTGCCTCTTGTTTGTTTGAGGTACAGAAAAAAAAAAAATTATCCTGAGAGGTCTCCAGGAGACATTAAATTATCAGCTAGTATTATGTGCTACTCACTCGGACTGTCCTGAAATTGGCTGCATCGTCCAGCCCGTTGACTGCGGCCGAGTCCAGACTCAGGTAGTTGTACTTGCTGAAGTCCCGGTCCAGCTTTAGCTTCTCTGTGACACACAAAGCATGAGGTTACAATGCAAACTAAACAGGTTTTCTAAACACAACTGAAATCTTATTTCCATTAATGCATGTTTCACGCTTACACGCCCACAGCGGCTGTATTAAATTACCTTAGGAAGAATAGAAAGAAAAAAACAAACATTGAAAACTTGTTCAACCTGCTGGGTATAGTCAATTCAAATGCAATTTCTACACCCGCTATACACACACAGCCAGTTTCTGCTGTGAAAATTATTCTAGAAGATCAAATTGCCCTCTTAAAAGCCCCCCTATCATGAAGCAAAGAGATCTATTCCTCTTGTGGGCGCATGTGTCAGATTTCATTAGTTGTTGCATTAACTACAGCTAAACCTAGTCCCTCTGATGTGTGCACTATGGAGTCAATGAGCATTATATTGTTCTCCTGTGCTCAGGACATAAAACAATGCCCTCTGTCCAAAGCAAAGGTAAACAGAGAGAGCAGGTTTCATTGCCACTCTTTGTTCTCTGCGCTGTTTGTTGGGCAGGAAGAATGAGTCATTAATGTATCAGCCATGTGTCCCCGCAGCTGCACTTCTGCAGGAATAAGCTTCACATCAGCTTTTAGCATTCGAACTGGCACACAGGTGCCTCATAACACAAACTGTATCAGTATATCATGTTAACAGTTCCAATATCATTGTTTGTAGTGTTGGGAATTAATCATAAAGTGACGTGTTGCCATTGTTGGCAGTGATGTGCTAGTAACTGATTACCATTGTGAAACTAGTAATGTTTTACAACATTAGCATCACAGGATGAGTGAACTGGTGACTGGAAGGCTACTGGTTTGAAGCCCAAATTTCTGAGGGGAAATGAGGACCATCTTGAGTCCTCACACACATCTCAACCTCTGTGGGCCCTGAAGCCACACATAATCCACTACTCCTTCCTGATGAGTTAAAAACAGAGAAATCTAGCCGTGCCACTGTGCACAAATGAAAAATAAAATAATGTATTATTTTTCTTCCTTTAATGAAGGGTAGCCCCATGTCATAAAGCCTTTGTTCATAGATTTGCAGTTTATTTCAACTGTTTTGTTTTTTGTATTGTCATTACTTCATAAATCAGTTTCAATCAAAACTGATCAAATCTGGAATAAAGAGCATCTTCCTCGAACTAACTGATGTAACTCCAGCTGAACTTAATGACAGTCATTAGACACAGTGCCGACAGCTCAGCTAATATGTAAATTGATAAAATGAATCAAGAAAACAGCTATGTTCACATTATCAAAACGTCCCGATTGAGAGAGGTGAATAAAAGCAATGTAAAAGTTGCTTGATTCACTGACTAGCTGTTTTTTTTTTTTAAAATAACTTCTCAATCAAGACCACTAATTTTAAAGATCTAGCCGAGATGATCCAGAAATTATTTTCAATAACTTGCATAGCACTGCTTGTTTGTCACCGAAAACAAAACCGCAAAAGGAAGAAGATCCAACAAGCGCGAGTCTCGTTTCTCTCCTTCTACCGTTTTCTCAAGCTTGATTCATTGCTTCCTGTGAGCATAGATGTGTGTATTCGGAGGGAACTGAGGCTAAATATATAACAACCTCAGTTTGTGGTTTGGGCTAATAAGAAGGCTTTCAGTGTTTCAGAATGTCAAACTGATGTTACTCTCAGATCCGTGAACCCTTTAATCCTAAAGTTTGTCCATATCCACAGCATTTATGAAAAGCATTGAGGATTTCATACAAGTGCCGCTTCAAGCACACTTACTAAGTGTGTCCTCCGAGGCTCCAGACAGAAGCTGATAAAAGATGTGGAAGTTCCTCTCTCCTCTGGGCTGTTTGACCACACGTGACTTCTCCAGCAGATCTAAAAAGAGTACATGCACAACAAAGGGAAAGAGTGACACATGATGACACAAGTCAGTCCCGAACTATAGTCTTTAAACTAAATGTTGGTGCAGTGATTCTCACAGGTGTCCTTCACTGATGAATTAAGGGCCGACGCCCTCCGGAAATCTTAGTGCTGCCCTGCCTGCATCTATGCAGAGTTGGACCACTGATGTATTTACGTTGCCAAGGCAACTCAAACCAGCATTTGCAATTATCTGTGTGCATAAACACCACAGGAAGTGTGCGAAGGAAGAAACCACACAAGGATATCAAACGTCAGCCCTTTCTCCCGGGCTGGCAACCAAGTGCAACAGTACCTGATTAAAAGGGGACCCATCATCTGCTCACCGCATTAGGCGGAGTATGATTTAATTAAAGGCTAAACGGCAGAGCTCAGCAACATCACAGGCTGCACAAGATCCTCCTCATGAGCTGAATGATGCCATCCAGTTCATTCTTTTCAGTAAAAAAACTCAGGAAGCCTTTATTTCAGAACAAACTGGACATTTTGGAAAGCCATTGTCAGCGCGATCAAATTTCCAGCTATGAAAGAAGCCAGTCAGGGTTTGAGTTTTCTTTTTTTACAATATTTAGATTTCAGAAACTCTGACTCACCAGTCTGTGGGTGTTGAGAGGACACAAGTACTACTTTGCACAGAATCTGTGGATACACAGCAAACACCAAACTAGAGAGCTCTTCACTGAGGCCCCAGCTTGTCACAGTGTTAGCGCTGGATCAGGGTAAATGCGAATCTCTGACACCCACAGACCGTGAATCACGCAAGTGGCTCTATAGGAGCCAGCACATAAATAATATAAACATCTGTAACTCACTAGCTGGCTGGCAGTAGCAATACTGATCTGCGATCAAAGGAACAGAGATAAAATATCGGTGCAAAGCCACTTCCTTTATCTCAGTCCATTTTTTTCCCCCCAAGCCCTAATGGACAGCTTTTTGACACCGTCCTGCCAACACACACGAGGGAAGTCACTGAAGAGTAATATTCCCCACCACAGAGGGGATAAAGTGACCTCACACAAACCCGAGCCTGGACAAATGTTTCAGTTATCCTGCTTTTAAAGGCCAGAGCTTCCCATTTTCTACTGTAAAGCATCTTGGAGCTGTGTTTATTGCCCGCTCTGTCCACAGCAGGCTCCCTCTGCTTATGATAAGCAAACACATAAAATCATCAATGTGGGGACAATATCCTGTTATGGCTTGACCAAAAGCATGCCAAAAAAAAAAAAAAAAAGCGCTTAGTACTCATTTATAGAAAGCTTTTCGGAAGTTACAGCCATCTATTCTCAGTAAGAGGAAGGACTGGGTGCTTCTCTACATCTACCAAAATAATGAGGAGAGAAGGAAATCCATCCAAGCTTGCCCTGCAAGTACATCCACGTCCCTCTGTCTGCCCAGCCAGCTCTGACTGTGGAAGTCACATGTCAGTGCCTCCTCTTCACAGATGCTCCCCTTGTGTTGAGACTGACTCAGGCGAGCAAGACAGAGGTTCATTTGTGTCTCGGCCATCAGATTCGACCTCTGTTTCTGTGACCTCTGCTGGGGAAGTTGCCACA
Organism: Lipophrys pholis; assembly: GCF_963383615.2. Classification (NCBI taxonomy): domain Eukaryota; kingdom Metazoa; phylum Chordata; class Actinopteri; order Blenniiformes; family Blenniidae; genus Lipophrys; species Lipophrys pholis. The sequence goes on from NC_137632.1 coordinate 18,863,596, forward strand.
GACAAAACAATGTGAACAAAGGCGAAATCAAACCAAAACAGTCGGAGAGGAGCGGAGGAGAGAAAGTCGGTAGCTGTAGGGCAGCCTCTCAGTCATGTCTGGGAAATTACTTTGATTTCAATCTAGCAAAAACAGACGAATCCTATACACTCCCAGGAAAGTAGAAAATTGCTGTTCCTTAACGAATTGAGGGTCAGAGGGAGTGGAGACTAAAAAGACCCTCAAGGTATATTTATGAAAGGGATGTAAAAAGTAAAGTCACTTGACTACTCCCTCAAACATTTTAATGTTGCACTATCATGTGCATCTCATGTACAGCATGAGATCAATAGAGACCCTTTTTTTCTTTTCTTGCTATTCTGTCAGGCGTGGGTTCTCGCTTTTTATACAGTAACAGTGATGGATCCCTCCCTCCTTCAATATAGCTTTATCCAGCCCAGGGTCGCAGGGAGAAGGAGCTAATCCCAGCAGATTATGGAAAAAAGCCATATTTCCTGTAACAAAAGTATTCTAACCAATCACATGATATGTATGTTACATATCCAAGCCTTTTCACGTTGATATCTAAACTCTCAGACAATTGCCACTGTTACTGGAGGACAAAATGAGATAATTTGACTTGGAAATTATTCCAATCATTTGTTACAGATGAGGATATAGATTAACTGCAAGCCCACAAACACATGATAAAAACTAGATACCATTTTGAACTTCATTTCATTAAAAACGATTCATGACATGTGTGATCCCAAAACCTGAGAGCACAGTTTTTTTGTTTTTTTCTTCTTCTTTTAACATTGAGGAGACAATTACTCACAGTTACTGATGACTCCACCCAGGGGATCTCCTTTGAAGTCAAACTCAATGTCCATGTACTTTCCCTGAGGATCACAGTGGAGCAGTTAGATAAGAATTGCTGTCAAACACATTGTGTGGTGTTGTTAACACTATTGTTAGCACATTTCGGGGAAACTTTACAACAAGCCGAGCTCCAAACCCAGCTCAAGAGTTCATAGATCTCAACAAAAAGAAAAAATCAAAATCAAGTTCTAACTATGGCACCAGCTGTCAATCATAAGTGTAACTGGGGAAAAAATAAAAACTGGTCTCTGCAGAGACGCCCCCCCCCCCCCCACTGCAGGTCAAGTTCTTTCTGCTGCAGGACTGCAACAAACCATTTTAAGCCCATTTGTTCCTTCTTTCCTAAACTTGGACGTTAGAACAGAGAGTCCTGTGTGATTTTTTTTTTTGCCCCCTCCTCCTCCTCCTCTGATGTATTAATAGCAGACAGGTCCCCAGGACAGGCCATGCTCTACTGGTGAGCGGGTTCCAGCCAGACTCAATAAGCCTTATGCACTCAGCAAAATGAAGCGGCGATTTGATTCACGGCTTTCCGATAAACCAATGGAGCTCTGGTGAAGTGGTATCTGGCAAGGAGGCCCAAGGTTCATGTCTAGAGGTTGATGCCAAGGTTACCTAAATATAAACAGATCAGGGGAATAATCCTTTATAATACCCTCCGTTACAATAGAACGTCCGAGCTCTGGCGTGTGCTGGTATCTACCAGTGTAGGTAGATGATTAAAATAGTGTTAAAAGTCAAACTAAAACTGGGACAGGGAAGGTAGATTGGTGGTTAGCATGCATGCTCTTTGTAGAGGAAAAACCTTCCTATTAGATTAGAACTGTGATATCTTGGAGGAATAAAAGAAAAGTTCTGAGTCTTGTGTCACCTGTAGAAGTGTACTGAAGTAGTTCCTAAGAAAAAGCCAGATAAAATAAACTGGCTATTTGAAGATTTTACAGCGACATAAACAACGAAAACACATGGCAGCACGGTATGAGTAAACTGATGTGATCATGTCAGGAGGGAGAAAATTGCAGCAGGCTGGTGTTGGATCAGACCTCCCAGATATTACAGAGCCAGGGAGTGTGAGAGTGCACTCCTGGGAAAAACAAAAAGCAAAACACACCCTTCTCCTTTCATGCTGCTTGGAATCGAGTTATTTTTGAGATTTGTGTCTGTCTACACAAAGGCTCAAGCAGACAGTGAATCATCTTTATGATGGTATCTCTATGTTGGAGATAAGTGATAGATTTTCCCCTGCTTCCTCATTCTCAAATCCCTACCGAGTCTGAGATATTGATGGTTGAGTAGGAAAACAAATATATACAATACAGGTTCACAAGGGGCAAACTGTTTCCTGAATTGTGCTTATTAGCATTAGGGCGACATCAGGCTGAAAATAAAAAGCAAGATGGTAGGGAAAGGCTTTTCCTAAACTTGATGTAAAAAAAACAAACATTGACTGAGGACCTTTAACACCTACAGGCGTAATCAATCAAGTGCACACACCTTGGTAAACTAACCGAGGTAATGTGGGAGCTGATATGCAGTGCAGAACCAATAAAGGTCTTCCAATTAGCTGGGAAAAGTTGGAGAGGACACGCATGATAAAAGCCCTTCACCCACGACACCAGCAGCTGACACTGAAACGTCAGTCCTGATTATTTGAAGAGGGGTAGTATGAGGAACTTATCACTGAGTGCATTTGCTGCAGTTGATGGGGTCAGTGTGTCCTCAGTTAAGAGGAGCAGGGAGAGCTTTCTGACAGTTTCCGTAATTTTAGGATCTGTAATTTGAATTGAAGCAGCAACTTTGCAAAAAAAAAAAAAAAAGACAGCAACACTTTGGAGTTGCTGGTTTACTGCTGCTTTCATTGATTTGGTTAGTTTGTGTGTGGTGTGACATGCTGTAGCTGATACAACACACAGGATAGACTTTCCACCAAAGACACACAATAACACAAATATATTGACTGAGAGGCAACAATTTCCTGGAAAATGTACAATTTGTATAAATGGTGGACTAGAAGAGAGTAATAAAACTGTGTAGTTTCCACTTAAAAAGACATGTCTGGTGAAGAAAACTTTATAAATACTACATCCACTTAGAACAACATCAATGTGAAGGCCTTCACATAAGTGAGTGAAGAGGGTTTTATTGCTTAAACTCCCTACAGCAGTACATTAGTTTAGCTTCTCTCTGTGTAGAGGGGCATGCTGCTACCCATCTACTGCTCAAAAGTAACCTATAAGACTTGCATAAAAAAAAAAATAAATAGTCTCTCTGAGGACAAGCGCTTACAAGTCACTCCACACAGACAGCACAAACCAGTTTACATGTGCATAAACACCTTTGCTTTAGCCATCATGCCAGCACAAACACTGCTCTGACTTTTACCCAACAGTGTCGCTCAACAGTGTCACTTGTGTCTGGGAGTGAGTGCAATTTGTCTACCCAAGAAGTTGCAAGACTTGATATTGGAATATTTGAATAGAAGTTCAAAAACGCTAATATGGAAGTTAGGATCCTACAAATTTCACTTTGGACAAGAAGAAAAGTGGAAAGTAGCATTGGGGTTAATATTTGCATTCATTAAAAAAGAACACTGGATACTTACAAATCTCGAGGAATTGTCATTTCTTACAGTTTTTGCATTTCCAAAAGCTGAAAAGGAGGTAAAAAAAAAACAATAAAAACACAAATAAATGTACAAAGCAAAAACGGTGAATAATATATTTATAATTCAGTATAGCCATTTCTTTTCAACCAAATACAAATCAGTTTACAAATATTCGAGAACATATTGATGACCCCCTGATGATACGCCTCACTCTCGTTAACTGTCAATCATGTGAGGTCTGGATGTCATGGCCATTTGCACTGATGAAGCCCCATAATTCTGCATGGATTAAGCAAAGCGCCAGAGCTTTCCGGGCTTAGGAGGGACTGAACCTCGATGTAACGTCACATTCAAGTCCAAGTGCTTTGATATATCTCCCCTGCTTATGCATATACAACAACAAACACCGTGCAAGAGCCCAGTATTGTAGAGGGTTGTTCTGTGTATGTGTGCATCAAATGCATCGCCGGCGCATGTGCCTATGAAGACCTTACTTAAAGTACCTGAGCAAAGCTTTTCACAGGAGCATTTTCTGCTATGTGGACCCTTTCACTTGCATTTCTACAATAAAATTCTCTTAATGTGTCATGCATCACAGTGCTCTTAGCATAACTGTTTAATTGCTGATAATGGCTGATTAATGTCACTTAAGTTTACAGTTAATGTGAACGTGTGGGCCGCTCGTCTGGTACAACGATAGCCGGGGGCCAAGTGACATGAGGAAGGATCGAGGGGGGGGGGGGGGGGGGGGCTGAGTGAAAAGAAAAGACAAATTAAAGCAAGAAAAGAAAAAAAAGGAAAGAAATAAAGGGTGACAAAAAGTGAAACCAATAAAGATTGTGAAACAAAGTGAAGCACAGTGTCACAGCGAGACCAAAGGCGTGAGACAGATCCGGTGCTTTTAGCGTGGATAACTGGGCTCCCCCGTTCCCTTTTTTCAGTGTCTGGGCAATTAGATCGGCAGGAGCTAAACTCTTACAGATGTGTGGGGCTTTCTGCAAGCGAGTCACCTCGGGCATACAGCTTCATCATTCACGGGCATTTCCTGTCCACTGCCCCCAATTAAAATACAGCTGTTTCTCTGCCAGCACTGAGCTGTGGGAATGACTGTGAGCGCGCGCGTGCGTGAGTAAGAAGAGGGAGCTGAGAAAATAAAGAGGGAGTGTGTGTCAGTGTGTTCTATCTAGTAATCTTTGGTGCGACTTATGTGAGAGACGACTAACTGACAAGTGATTAAATGTGTTTTTCTTTTCTTTGTACTTTGAGTTTGGAAAACAAGCCAAAATATCAAAGACTATCAGAAAACGGAATCCAGCAACTAGCCAGCAAATAGTGGATGGAACATCAGTCAGGTTGTAAATTGTGTTTCCTATATTTCAACCCCAAAAAACCACCAAAAAACAGCTTTTCCTTCGAAACGAAGCAGACATGCCAACCTGTTAAAGCGCCTATCTCAATGAACTGTGACAAACTGAAATCGTAAAAAAGTTTAAAAGCAGGTTTTTGTTTGTTTTTTTTACTTCTCGTGTGACACTCCCGGGCCACAAAAACATCCAGAAGCGTGTACAAGTCCTATATGAGCTTGCTTTTCTTCATATCTGATGAGAAAATGGAGTGGGGAGAGACTTTGTATGTATTTGGTCTAAAATTCTCAATTGTGTTGTGGGACATGCATGAATTTTGCCCCAAGTTTCACCGCAGGTTCGTGCAACGTGTTCACTACATTTGTACAACAAACAAAAAAAACACAAATTCAATGTGAAAGTTGCAGCTAATTTGGAATGTCTGAGTGTCGTTGCAACGCAGTCAGACGGAAGCTTAGCACAGATTCAGTCTCCCAACGCGAGCTTCACAAGACTCCGGCTGGCCTGAAATTGGGCCACAGCGTGAACGTCTTCACTCACCCTCCAGCACAGGATTGGACTGCAGCAGCTGTTCCTTGACCTTATTCACCTCCTGGCCCTTCCCACACACCGCCGCCACATATGACATCACCAGCTTACTGGCCTCTGAAACACACACAGGCACAAATGTTAGTTTAAAGACATGATGGACGAGCGGGTGCGACACGCTCACCCCATTTCACTGTTCGCCCCTAAAATCCCCCTTACATCATCTCCCTTGACACTCATCAGGGCAGGGCGTGGATCATTCATTAGTCTGAAGGTACAGAGGAGGAGGCCCCGTTACAGAAACCTGCTCTGTTAGGATAGGTGATGACCAGTATTGCATCACATTATCATCATTCAAGCTACTGATTTCAATGGGAACCATAGGGAACACACTTTATTTGGATAGAATTTTTTCATCCACTTCTCAAGTTAGCGCTGATGATTTAAAAAACTTCCAGACAGTCGAGTTGTCAGTGAAGTCTGATGCATAAAAAAAAAAAATGCTCTGCATGAGAAACGTAACACAGGCTCAAGAAAACAGCTAGTCAAGAAAGACGCTGTGCGGGAAGCCCACTGACATCAGGGTCATCTCTCTTGACCAGTGAGATGACAGTGGTCCAGGAGCGATGATGTGTGTGCTTCTGCCAAGAAGGGATAGAGAAGAGCTCGCTGGTACAGAAAGCCGATGAGTCTGGCATGTGGTCAACACAGAACATGCTCATATCGTTTGTACTTGTAGTGAGATTTGGTCAAAACTAAGATGCCACAGGAAAAAATCTAAATGACAATGATAGGAATCCAAAGTTGGGTAGTAACCAGGCGTTAGGTTTTCTGCATGAGTCCCAACAACCTGGGTCAGCCCTTACAGACAAATGTGTTGTGTCTACCCACTGATAACGTCTGATAAAAATGTTTGTACGAGCTCCTGGCTCAGACAGGGCAAGGAAATCCCCACACTGACATGAATGTCAATGACCCCTATCGATGGGATGTATATTTGATGGCCTTATTTCACTACAAAGCTTTGAGACTTATGAGATTACAAAAATCCAAATTTATCTTTGGCTTCTTGAAGTCTGGTTTTTAATATACATGAGAGGCTGAGAGAGTCCAACTAAAGAACTTCATCCAAAAAAGAACCAGTCAAACGTCACTCTGTTGCTTTGTTTTGGTTGGATTCTTATTGCTGGATTCTTAGTTTACTCCAGTAATTATTGTTATAGTTATGGAGGGGAGATCATCTTAATGTGTTGACGTTTTTTTTAATGTGAGCACCAGTCAATGATGCACAAAACAAAGGCTGTGAAAAGTGCTTAGAAACACTAAATTCTAATACATACAAGTACATAATGCACAAATGTTTGTATGGTAACATGATGAGGCATGTCACCTGTTTAAAAGATTGTTTTCAGATTATATATTTTTTCAAAGATTTTTAAAAAACTTAGGGTATTGTAGGGCCATTCTGACATCTTGATTAATTCAAAATCAAAACATAAAGATAATTTAGTGAATTTGAGAGTCTAAAACACTGTATGGGAAGTAAGACGCAAGTTGATGGAGCATGATATTCAGGTTCTGTGTAAATGTTGTGTAAAATGGGAAAATACATCCATATTGTTCTCGTTGATACACTGATTTCTCCCCTGCTGCACGTACATATTAAATTGGAACCAAGCAAACAAAAATAAAAAGTCACTCCCAGGCACAAGTCCAAACTATGCTAATCAAGTAGGGGGGGAAGTTATGAAACCGAAATCCTCCATAAACAGCAACAGCACTACTCAACAGGACATTTGGAGAAATAAATATGCCAACTTTGAATGGTTATTAAAGATGAAACAGGAGTTATTTATTTGAAGATCATAAGCTGTTTCAGTTATATTTTAAACAATGGATGAAAGAATGAGTCTGTACCATACAGAAGAGCATTATCTGATTATATTGTGCATTCCCCACTGTTCCTGTACTGCCCGTTCAATATTGTCATTACCTGTGGCACAGTGTTACACAGAGAACAGGAAATGCCATCCCTCCCGTGTTTCTGTACGGTATGTGATAGGACTTCAGATCATGAACACAAGATTATACAAAACAATGCGATGAAAGAGCATAGACAAGTTTAAGGTAGGTCCAACTCTTTCAGTGTCTGTAGTCTAATGAAACACTGAACATCAAAACTCAGTGTTGATTGTACATATCTTAAGAAGAGAGAGAATAAATCAGAATCCCATCTGTTTGTTACTGTTCCACTTTGATTTGTCTACCTCTATTTACGGGTCACCACAGAGGTAAATGTCGTGTTTCATGTACCAACATGCTGTTCTTAGAACAAAAACCAACTTCAAGCTTCCTTTGAAGGTAGATCAGATTTAGTCTGCTATGTGGTTTTATGCATAACAACTCTTATCTTGAGGTGGTCTTTAGAAATAAGTTTTGACTACAATTTGAACAAAGCCCTACCAACAATAACAGCCCAGCTTACAAAAGCGATGTATTGTAGCCTTGAGGGGATGTATCGTATAACTACTGAGAAACGTGTCGAGACGCTGTGGGTTTGAGTTTTGATTTAAAGTGGTATCTTTTTCCTTTCATTTTTAAGCTTCATGCTTAAAATAGATCAAATCGGTAGATTTAAAGTATACATGCATCTCAAGCAGATCTCAATAATGAACCCACACTGTTTTTCATGTTTTTTCTTCTCTTGTATCAATGATGTCCAGGGTAACTTTATGGATTTTCATGGGGTGGGCAAAAAAAAGCCTTGGCTTCAGCCTACACCCATTTTGGCTACAGAAAAAAAAAGTCTGAACTTATAAGCACTGTAAACTGAGTGCACAAAATTTTTGTTTTTGCGCTGTAACTGTAACCGAAATAATCCATTCATTCATTCATTCATTCATTCATTCATTCATTCATTCAATGCTTGACATAGATGTAAGTAGCTTGACATGAGGGCTCAAATCGACCTGCACTGATCACGATTTTAGGAGCACTTACCAGTTTTGCCAGCTCCGCTCTCCCCCGTGATTAGAATGCACTGGTCCTTATCCTGGTCCCTCAGTGAGCGGTAGGCCTCATCTGCCAGGGCATAGCTGCAAGACAAAAGGCACAAACCATTAGCCTTTAAATTACTCCACCATGCCTCATAGCTAACATAACCCACTTATTCTCGAGTATTTTTCCAGGATACTTTTGGGTTGAGGGATTTAGAGGTAGTGGGGTGAAACAAGTTCAGTGTGATGGCTCTAGTGCCAGGCTACATGGCGTCTAACCTAATCAATAGCATGTGGCTTTATTGAAAAGTGTGATGCATCTGTGGGACATCCGCAACTTTATTTAGCAGCACAGGCCGGTTTGAATTTGGTATTTGGCTTTGACTGTTGACCATTTCCTGCTCCTTTTCCTGGCGCTCCACTGCTAAACTAATGCTGCTGTTCAAGCAAAGAGCTAGAGATCACCATGTGGCACTCACACAATCAGACTGTCTTTGTTCATATCCAAATTAAGATAAAGATGAAGAGAAAACGTGGTAGGTTAAATATTTTACCGTGATTATTTCCTGCTGCAGTGACAAAAAAAATCTAATGAATATATAATTAGGAAAGAATCTGCTTCAATCATGCCCTGGTAGGTTTTTGAATAATGCAATTAGTCAGTGGCAATCTAAAATAACCCTCAGTGGATGAGAGGATGATGACAAGAGGAGAGTTGCTTTTAAAATAAAGCCTATGAAGCTTATTGTCATGCATTCCAGGACACCGATACAATGGCAGAAGCGGGTCTCATGATAGCCGTTTCTCCCCCCTGCTGAATTCCTAAACAATCTATTATTTGTTCTCAATATACGCACAATCCCTCATGATGGTTTAAGAGCAGAGTGTGAATGATCTGAAGGCCATATCACAAAGACGACCTTTTATCTCATGTTTCACATTGGCCAGTAATTTTGATGCTGTACGTCCACAAAAGGCAGAACGCTGAAACGGTACGGTCGCATCAATCGGTTTTTACAGCTTCCATTTGGCAAGCAAACAGTTGATTAGTGGGTAGCAAGAATCATATTCCAACTATCTGTTATCATCTTCTATCTCTATCACTTAGACACAAAGGGGTTGTGGGGGGTGGACATAGCATAGCTTGCCTATTAAACTGGATTGGCTGAATTTCACACTAAACTTTTCCAAGGTTTAGGACAGTCGGCCTGCCTGCTGAACGGTTACTAGAAATTAGTACTTTATTGCATTGGCACGTTACTTTTTTATTATTAAAAAAAAAAAAAAAGTTACTCATTCAGAAATGCAAATCCTTCACTTTAGATTGTCTCCTTCAATTACGATGTCCAAGAATTACAGGAACTACAAGCGTTCACAGTGACATTGCTTTTTGATCCTTCAATGTCGGTACTTCCTATCATTGTGAATCAGAATTCGCCAAGGGTTGGATTGCTCACCCACTAATAAGAAATGTGAGCTGGGATTAGACCGTCGTCAGATAGGTTAGGTTTACCCTACTGATGATGTGTTGTTGCAATCGTAAAATAATTGATGATAAAATAAAATGTCACATAGAACATGTTCAAAACAAAATATCAAGAAGCATTTCAGTGCTCAATAAAGTAAAACACATTCTGGACCACAAATCACTCCAATATTATACCGTTCACTGGTGTTACCATATCTAAATTACTGTGCAGAGGTTTGGGGCAACACTTATAAATGTTCACTACAGATAATCCAAATCCACTCTTCTTAAAAGCAAAACTATTAAAATTCACTGACCTGGGAAATTTTCGAACAACACAAATAATGTATAAAGCAATACACAACCAATTTCCTTCAAGTAATCAAAACCAATATGTACATATATACACATATACAGGGGTATGAATGACTGTTGCTTGGGGTGAATAAGGAGTAGGAGTAAATAAGCTTTGCTTCTTCCGACTCCTTTCAGGAGATGTTTGGCCATTATTTATTTAGTTGTCCGTTCCTTTTTTTTTTTTTTTTGCTTGCGTTGCTCTGTTATGTTTGTGTTTTTATTTTATTTTGTTGTTGTACCCACATGTCCGAAATATACTTTAAAAAATAAAATAAATACACTTAGGTACGTACACTTAAGACGGACATCCGTCACTTAAGCTCAAGTTAACAATAAGAGCATGAGCAGGGAAGGAAGACGGCAGTTTTGTGGCTCTCAAAATATTTTGTTGTTTGAGAAAATTAGCAACAAGCTCACTAAAACTTTAGTAATTCTGACTTTTGTACCAATTCCATAACAGTGTTCATTTACTTGTCTTTTACCGCCCAAAAAGTGGTAGCCTTACAGTCATGTTTTACTTTTTATATTCCCAACACTGCTATGATGCTACGTTGCAGGGAAGATCATAAATGGGAAAAACTGATAACTGGTTGGAAACGTTCAATACTAATCCGCCCTCAAATCATTATCAGCTTCAAGTGTAAACAGAACTTAGTTCTGGCACCTTCGAACTATCCCTCAGCTTGTTAAACAATAAGTAGAGATCAAGATTTGTAAGTCTTGCATTTCACGCTGAGTACAGGGTAAATATAGCTTGAGGTAATTTTTTAGGAATGCTTCGAAATAGTCTATCCCTAGTGTCTAATTTGGTCTTATTCCTTGCCTAAAGGGTGGGAGCACTCCAGATCTCTCAAGTCTCTGCATTATCATTAATCAAGTATTTATATGCCCCGAGTGTACCAGACACGACTGCAGGAAGGAATGTTTGACAATCACAGATGCTGACAAGGATTTCCATGCGGCACTACCAGTGGGTGCTGTGTCTGAAATGGGATATTAGTTATGGCTATATCTACTTGTTGAGGCAGAGCTGTTGTGAAGTTGAAGCAAACCAAACATGTCAATGTGGCATGGCATCGAATGGAAGATGCTACAACTAATTAAATGGTTTTCAAATGAATTACTCTCAAACATGTAGAAAGTAGTGAATCAGCTTTTCACAAATACTTAAGTATCTACTCAAAGTTCCATAAATATGCCAAGACATGGAAAAAGAAATAAATTCTGGGTATATGTCTATTATTAGGGGACTGGAGCAAATCAGTTCATGCTGCAAACAAAAAAAAACTACAAGCATGCAATCATACACTGAACTAACATTGACCCCTGATTTGCAAAGTTCCTGATTGCTTGTAGGGAGCCTTGACAGAGTGGGGGCCCAGAGATGGACGGCCAGATGAACGCATTCCAGACCCCAATACAAAGTTAAAGCACAGCCTCACTAATGGTGCTTAAGGTTCTGCACCATCACACATCGTTTTGGACCAGAGCCCATTCGACCCTATCACTAGCCTTCTTCTCACATCAGACCCCAGTGTGGGTAATAAACCAGCAACCCTCGAGGCTCAGGGGCAAACTCATGCACCATGTCTGTTGCTCTTGCTCTTTTTGTCAAGCGCACGTTATTGGGTGATATACTAGTAAACTGGTTAAAAGGAACTCTAGAGTCTGTGACAACTGGAGAACTTATAGAATGTTATAGACTTAATAGGACACAGTAGACAGAAAGAATGGTGTGAAAACTTGCTTATAAGAATTTTTGTTTTGTTTCTTGATTATGCATTTTTTGCACTCTTTACATACAGAGGAACACCCTCTCCACTTACAATCAAGTGCTGATTGTCCTTCCAACATGGTCATGCCCAGGGCTTTGCAATTGCATTGCAACAATAGCATGTCAAAATCATAAAAGCACGCGGCTTAATGAACCAACCTTAGTTTGCAAAGTCGGAGTTAGAATCGCATGAATTATCGATGTTTCCAAATGAATATATATAGAATTACCATACACCAATGTGAAGGCAACTACTGGATGAATTCAGTTTGCTTGAGTGCACAGAACTAGAGGGATTACTTGCATATTCATACAGTGAAAGGCTGAGGTCTAGAGTTTAATTTCAGCAATTTTTCAATGCCAGATCATGACCTTCAGCATTTCAAAATATAGAACGTAATGAGTGATCTTATTTGTAATTACAGTATATTCACAGTTTAAACTGGCCACCTACGGAGCAGTTATAGAACATCCACTACATATAAACTGCATGATGGCTTCTGACTTACCACTTGTCAAGCAAACCTCAAGAAAACAAGGAATTAAGGAAGAATAAATTCTTGCATGTCCTAGAATCCAAGACAAAGTGTGATCTGTTAATAACAGAACACACTGTTAATAACAGACTGTTATATATTTGAAATGATAATGTTTTGTTTACTGTCAGCTGAAGTAGTTGTCATGCTCACTTGAAGGTAGCCGCATTAATTCCATGTTTCCGGTGAACATAGAGGAAATAAATGTCTTGGGTTTTTGGAGTTTTTTCTCCAATTTCTATCCATCCAAACATAAGCCTCTCACTCAGTCTCCACCCCCACAATCTCTGATCTCTCCTGTATGCCAATCTGCCAGTTCTGTATGGACAAGACTCGCCACAGGACATTACGTCACTGCTGAAAAGGGCAGCAGAGCACAGCAGATGTCTGCTTTGTGAAAACACTCCTGTTGACTGACCTAGTCCTGACAATGAGCAAACCATCACACCATTATTTCACCCCCAGAGGAGGCCAGAGGGCCAGTGGAGGAGGGGGGACGTACTTTTAGAGGCGAGGAGTGGGGGGTCCTTCGTCCGGAACTCATCCCAGTAACAAACACACACTATGCAGGTCATATGAATATCAATAGCCTGACAATTAGAATATGAATAGAGCCAAGCAGACACAAGCCACACCCATTAACTGCTGATGACACATATTCACATCTTAAAAGGAAAGCAAGCCATCACTGACTATACAAAACCTAATAGATATATCACCCTGCCATTATTAAGGTCTTGAAAATTAATCTGAGTGATATACCAATTCACAAATGTGAAAGTTAAAATGACAAAGCACTGAGGTCACGATCAAAGACAAAGGGAATAGAGAGTGAGACACTGAAAACTGTGAGGTCTGCCTGATCTGTGCGGGTTAGGCTGGGATAAAGACCTTGCACTGGCAGCACTGCTTGGCACCTCCCATTCACATCTGCCTGCAGGCTGTAATTTGGACGTGCACGTGGCAGCGGTGAACATGAAGCCACACTGGCATGAGGTAAGCGGTAGAAAATAATTCCAGTCAGTTCTTATACTACCAACCTCTGGTAACTGGGGCACAGGAGGGGATGATGGGCCTGCAGTGTGTGACCTGAATCTTGCAGCGTGGAAAGGTTGGAGGGATCCGACACACTGTAAACCCGTGAACTGTAGATGCTAATGAAGCTATAATGCAAAGGCTGGGGCATAGCCCACTCACAAGAGTTTATCCAGAGAATCCACAGGGAGCACTTTATAACTTGGGGGGCCACCCTCAAAGTGATAAAAAGAAGAATGTCTTTGACAAAGTCTCTACAAAATGTGCCTTCAATTGGTGTATTAGTGCCTTCATCTTGGTTTTAATGGCCAAGTTTAAGCTTTTTTTTTTTTAATAAAATTTTGTTTCAATTATTCTCTATTTGAGCTACAGTTTATATCTTTTATCCATTTAATCCATCAGATTACAGTTATTTAATGTACAAAATTACTTCGAGAGGTTTCATGCATTTATTGTTTGGGTAGCCGATGCAAATGCCTGTGATCTCAGTGAGACTTGGCTCCTCCAGAGGCCTCAGGAAATCCGCCTGACTCTACTGTTGCAGCCAAGGAAGCAACTTTTTCCTGATGCTGTATGACCAGGTGGTAGACTTAGTGGCTCTTCCAAAAAAAAAAAAAAAAAGAAAAGAAAAGAAAAGCGCATTCACGAATACAGTGGCACACAGTCAGAATTGGCTCAAAGGCCAACCTGTTGGTCTTTTGGGGCAAAGGAGGGATACACACATGCTTAAGATGTTGGCGCTGAGAAATGTGCAACATCTGCAGACTTTTGCTTTGCTGTGAAATAAGTACTAAGAAAAACATAGACGCACAACATGCAGACTTAAATGAGACGCAGGATTATACTCCGTCTTATACTCCGAAGAGAGTCGTCAGTGAGGTGCAATAACAAATGCTTCTAACTCTAAATTAAAAGTGTGAAGTGAAGTGCTTTTGGCCACACATCTCTAATTTATTCAACACAGGCTGTCTGGGACCTCAGCTAAATTGCTCATTGATACTCCTCCACCCATACATCAAACTTTTGAGGGGGGTCTCTGGCTTTAATTCACTTTATCGCACAGCAATTTAGTGTTCCACAGCAGGGGGAAAACACCGGCCTGAGCTGCTTGTGTGATCTCTGGGGGGAAAAAAGCAGGAAAGACGCATGCTGCGGTCAGTAGCAAAACATCCTCAAAGCAATACTCAACAAAGAGCTCTACTGAGTCTCCTTCAGTAGAATCTGTATGCTTTACAACTGTCCAATTATAAGTCAGTAAAAAGGCTCACTTATTGAGGCCAAACTATCATCAGAATACAATGATGAATAGCAAATGTCATGGATGAAACCTTGAGGCTTGACAATACAGAAGAAACCACTTGAAGAAAAATACAGCCACATGTCCACAGACAGGATGATGGAAACAGAAGAGTAAGACATCTTTTTATAGCCCTTAAAGAACCAGTCCAGTCAGGTTTGAGGACTTCCTCTCTTCATGTTTCAGTCTTCCACTGGCTCATGGACTGAGATCATTCCAGACACACAAAGGCCTTCAAACAACACTTCAGACTAAACTATGAGGCTGATGTTGTACAGATAAACTTTACTTGGTAGAAACATGCCAAACTGAGACTAGAGCAATGTTTATTTCTAGTAGCAGTGGAACGTACAACAAGACAGAACCAATCCTGTCTGTGTCAGCTTTCTCCAATATCCGTGAGTATAAGAGAAACGTTTCAATTCAGCTGCTATTCAACAGTAGAGAAAATAATATGTAAACTGACTTGATACTTAATGCAACGTCATAATAGGCCTAAATTGCATGTGCAGCAGACAACTTAGGCTGATCGAAATGCTAATTTATGCTTGTCAAGCCAAAGCAACAAATGAGCTATAATTCTGACCTCAGGAAACCTTTAAGCACTCACATAACTGGAGGAAATCACAGACGATTAAAAGGTACAGAGCGTATGATTTCAGTAATACTACTTCTTTTCTGTGTGGTCGTAGTGGTGAGTCACAGCAGAGTCTGGTCTGCTCTGTTTTGGACGTCTGATTTTTATTTTGGAGGTACAATAAGTTGTTTTTTGGTTCAGTTTACAGTGGAAAAGTAGATGCTTTAATTATTCATTAAAAAACAGCTAGCTGATTACCTAAATATGTACATACAGGATTGTGAGCTCTGATTATTTTTTTATGTTTTTATTTTTGAAAATCAAAACAATAAACAGATGAGAAACCAGAAATGAGCCAGACCATCCTTTGTACTTAAAACAGCATCAATTTGTTCAAGTGAAGTTGCACAGAATTAGTGTAGATCCTATGCAACCAATGTCACTAAAACTTGTTTCAGTCCAAGACATAGACTTGTGGATGTAGAGCAACTTGAATTCTTGGGGATAATCATACATTCCCAGATAGACTCTATGACAACAAGGTTTAAGATTTGTGGCAATTGCCATAACATACTATCTTTACAGTGGTTGATAGTCCTGGTTATATGGTTATGATTGAGCTTACTGTACACCCTGTCGATGAGTAAATCTGGATCAATTCAAAATCTCTAATGTCGTTAATGCATTTCTTTTAGAAACACCCAAATCTTACCGCAGTGCTGCATCTTTGTAGCACAATACACAGACTTATTAAAAAAAAAAGATGACATTCTCTACCCCTTTTTGTTGTTGTAGTATGTTATAAGTGAATGCTTTTAGTAAAAACGTGCATTATAAACTTGGCTAAAAGGCCCCTGTGAGCATAATAACTATGAAATATAAAACGTTGTAGAGGCATTTCAGTTTGGACCTGTGTGGCCAATTGTTGAACCAAATTTGTTGGTTAAGAATGTGTGTAGCCTTAGTCGGACGCGCCATGTACACACACATGCAGACAAAAGCTGCATAGAAATAAGCCATTAAGCTTAATTTAGAACAGCGTCATTTGGCATGCTTTCAAAGTGGCCCCAGGCCTCGGTCTCCGTGACCATGTGACCCACTGTGTCGAGAGATAACAGACGGACTTATTGTAGGTTTGACCTGCAGCATGTTGTAGCGTATCAGCACATTACTGGTGGATGAAACCATCTCCCCCTTGGCTATAGTGGTAAATAACTCATAACTAAAGATAATATTGCTGAAATATAGTAACCATTTCACCCGCACATTAGCATGCATAAAGCCTGATTGTTTAAAAGCAAAAAGAAAAACAGCTTGACAGTTCCTTTGTGTTATGGTGCGTTTACGCTATGTTCACAGCGTCCCCGGCAGCCCCATTTCAGGCCACCATGGACAAAACGGGATGGACGTGAGACAACGCAGGGGAACGGGATAGGCAAACGTAACAGGTCGTGACTGCCGTGCCAGACTTTTAAATTGTCAAAAAATTGGCCACAGCGGCCACAATGAGGAAGAGAAACTTAATAGCCCGTAGCAAAACGGGATGAACGTCATTGGCAGCACGTGACTGGCCGTAATAGAACGTGGAGGCGGTCCGTAGTGGGACGGCACCGTTTCATCACGTTCAATCGCGGCTTGCCACGGCACGCTCGGTCTGGGAGGACGCAGACTCCGAGCCCGGAGGGGAGTTTCATTCGAGTCTGAGCAATCAACGACAGAACACCTTCTACAAGCTCTGCTATCGAAAAAGTAATCCAGAGGTATGCATGCACCCAGCAAAAGTCTCAGGATACAATGATTGCCTTCACTCTTGGTGGCCCTTTGAGGCATAAAGGTGGTTTCAAAATGGTCCGGCGTCCACATTTCATCCGTAGAAAGCCTTGACAGAACGTGAAAAACGTGCCACGCCTTCCTCAGAATTCCATAAAATCCCACGGCGCACTACGTTTCGGGCAAACGGGGCTGCCGGGAACACAGTGTAAACATACCCTCATGCAAGTCCTCTCTGGGTTCTCTATTGACAAATTTTAACAACAAAACAAATCATTTCTAATCTCTGTCTGACAGCGCTTTAGATGTCATGCGACTAATCACATGATGGCTGTCCATGGCTGCACACTATTCGAAGATCTAAAACAGCATCACGCTTCTCCATTAAAAGAAGTCCTTTATCGTGTGGCTGTAAACTGCTGAATACGATGTGCTAGAAATTGGATAAACACACTTGGTGGATGTAAAATGACATAATCAAAACATGATATGATTCCACCTGGAACTATAACCATATTTCAAATCAATTAAAAATGAGATGGCAGTGCGTGTCTGCTATCATTGTCCAATACATAGAGGCTCCATCGTGGAACAATATTCTTCGAACAGACGATACAGGCTTTATCTATTGGCTTCCATTTTGGAATGCCCTACACATGTTGTGCAAGCTGTGTACACAGATAATAGCTCTGCAGCTATTGTTCTGGCTGTGAATAGGCAGAGTTTACAATGGAGACTGGACCCTCATAGACAAATGAAAATCCATAAATTATAATATTGCACTCACAGAGGCAATAAATGACAGCTCAAGCAAAGTTTAATCAGTCTTGTTAAATTATTGGTGGGTAGATGCCTAATCTTTGAAAACATTTGGGGAATTCCCAACTTTCCTTGATTAAACATTGCCAGTGGGGCTAGTAATTTTTATGCATCGCCACCAAAGTTAACACAGTTTGAAAAATCCAATATGGACAAAAGACGAGTGGTCAAGAAGAAATAATTGGAGTATGAATAAAACCCATTTTAACCAGTTTTAGAGCTTTCAACAAACACAAATACATATTTTATCAGAGCGTATGTAGGATGTGTATGAGTTATGTTGAGTTTTTGGCTTTTTTCACAGTTTAACAAAGTGGTGGCAGGAGACGTATCCCCAATAAGTCCTCGGCCAAATTCAATTCAGGGGCACTGCGGTTTCTGCGTGCGGTCAGTGACGGCTCAATTAAGTGCCCACGGGAAAGCCATTGCTAACAAACCAAAGGAAAAATAATTAGTGGTGGTCGATTACTTCAAATACCTGTTAAGTGCATTTTCAAATGTACTAGACACAGATGGGGATCTATGAGTCTCCGTAGTCGGAAAAAAGGACCAGAACTGTATGCGTGAGTGTGTATATATAAGGTGTTTTAACTAAGAGTACTGCCTACATACAAAAATGCAGCAGTTGATTGTAAATGGTTGCATTATACAATGTTTTGCATAAGCCTTTTTATTCTTGCAAAAAGGTAGGTGGAGAAAAAAAAAAAAAAAAAAGCACATCAACACACTGCTCATATCTCCCTCGTTTCACCCAGCTCACCATTACGCCAACACACATGCTGGAAAGGACTCATGCAGCCCACCTGAGTCAAAATGTCATTTCGACAAGTGCCCACTTCAAGCTACCCACGTACAGGTGCTCCTCAAAAACAACTCTTACGATGCCAAAACAGAATCAACGAGGCATTAACTCATTATCAAATAAGTGGATGTGCAATATTGTATCAGAACAAACAAGGATGAAACCTTTTTACTCATGTTTGAAGAGCCAGCAGTTTATTCCTTTTCTTCGCAGTGTGCGAGTTTAAAAACAGACCTCGAACAGAAGTCTGTTCAAGACACATCAGTCACATAATGATTTTGCCTCCATTGGAGGAAAAAGTAATTTATCTGTTAGAACTGAAAATGAGTGCAACATCTCACAGGTTAACCTTCAATAAAAGTAGAAAAGGAAGGCCAACATGGCACGGCTGATGGAAATGTGTCTGGGTGCAGAACAAAGAAATTTTTAATCAAATGTACAACTTTTATTCAATGCCTTGTGATTAAATTGCTCTGAGCAGCAAAGCTGGAAAAGCAAACACAGGTGTGATGCACCAACTCATTGAATCCAAAGTCCAACCTACTCACGGATAAAGCCGTAAGCCAACGCATGGTTCTTTCCTGCAACGTCCTGCAAGTAAACAATATCCATCCACGTCAATCATTCAGAGATAATCTAACTAACAAGAATGGGGGAGTAGAGTTTTGTTTGGTACAACAGTGTGAATTTACTGTGAGAATCCTTCACACTTGGCATAAGCAGATGGCAACAGGAGCCAGAAAATAAATTAAAATGGAGCTCTACACAAAAGGGGAATGAGAAACAATCTGATTACCCGTTTTGAACCCACACACAGTCGGGATGGACGGTAAAAACAAACATTACACATCAAATAGAGAGACAGCAGTCGCATGCAATCAGCACAATTAGTTTACTCCCACATGTGATCTCTTATCTCTTTGACCGTTTTTGACATGAGCGTCACAAGTCTTTTCCTCGAAACTGTCATACCAGCACTGTGAAGTGCCTTATGTAATCAGTTCTTGTGTTTTCACTCAAGGGACGCACATGTTCCAGTTGTGCAAAAATGGTAACAATTTTTAATTTCTTTTTTGTTTTGGACAATAGAGAAAGTAAACATCTTTCATAAAGCGCGTAACAGACTGAACAAATACTCTCTACTGAGCAAAGCAAGGTCACTTCACTCGCTTTCTCTTTATTTTTATTCTGACAGGAAAATACTACTACTAGATGCCAGAAGCTCTGCAACAAAGCAGATTTTACAGCCAAGCTGTCAAACCCTTGTGTGGGACAGCTGGAGGCTTGGATGTACACCTTGTACGGGGCCTCTTTGCTCCATTAGCCAGTCCTGGTGCCACTCTGTAGCCACTGCTCTGCGGTGTTGAGTATTGAGCGCTAAGAGCATCAGGGGCTCTCAATACCTCATTAACTATTGGGAAAACACGATCCTACCCTGGAGACACTGGAAGCTTGCTGACCATCAGCGCGCGCACACACACACACACACACACACACACACTTCAATCTGTGTCTGGCTTTGGATACATAAAAGATGGCTCCAGGCCATCTGCAGGGCTGCGGTGCATGAAGAAAGGCCACTGATTAGTTCATCGCTAATGCGCCGACTGTGCTTAGAGAGCAGGAAAACACCTGCCAGTTAATTATGAGGTGCCTCATCTGGGCAGACAGCAGTTTTCTAAATCGCCCAGCAGAGAGAGTGATAGATAGATTAGTGGGGATGGGTGTGGCCGTGGAGTTCTTTTGAATATGAATGAAACTCCCCAGATGGGTTTACAATCAGATATTTTTAGAATTGTGACAAAATAGAACAAAAACACCCACATTTTGTTTTACAAATGCAAGAGTGAACTACCAGGACACTGCACTGAAATGTGAGATTTTATTCTGATAAATCAATATCGACCGTACTTGACTCTAACCTGGGCACATGTCACAATTTATCTGCAAAAGCTCTAATTAAGCTCAAATTTAATACGCAATTAGCCTAACAACTTCACAGTTAGGGCACCGTCTGCAGTTTTTGCTTCCAGCTGATGTACATTATTTGCCTGGATTGTATGAGCGCAAGTGTGAAATATTGAAGCAGCTGCATAAAATGACAAAAAACACAAGGTAAACATGAAGATGAGGCAATTCTGGCAAAATAGTTCAGAAAGATACAATAAGCTAGAAAAACATCTCAAATCAGATAATCAAAACCATGTTCTTCTAGTTAGTCTAAAGAGGATATTTTGGAGGAGACATCCACAAACTTAAAAAAAATTTATAGCAGCACATACATTTTTTTAAAAAAAGATGAAAATTGGTGTGTTTTCCCTTTTCCCTTGTCCTGTTTGGCAGCTTGGGCAAACAATATTATGTGATTGAGAGCTTTTAAAGATGGAGATAACCAAACCTGTTGTCACGCATTGGACGACCTCCACTTAGCAATGGTCCGTACAGTATTCACTGTCTGCAACGGAGGTCATTAGAAGCAGTCCTAAACTGACTTTTCAAAATATTTCAGACCACTTAGTTGGTGGGCACTGGGGTTAGGAAGGCATTAATGGACCCCCCCCCCAATGACGCCATTTCACTCCGCACTTAAACTCTAAATGTGTGTGTGTGTGTGTGTGTCCTCTTTAACGGCATTTCTGCAGTGACGGTAAGATGCGAACTGAACCAAGCCAGCAGTGATCATGATAAAACAAACATGAACACTTTTAAATATTTAAAACAAAAATGCAGTGGACATAATTTATTATTAATCCACTTTCAAAATAATGAAGTGTGAAAATGTTAATCATCTTTCAGAAGTTATCACTATGCTCCTTTTTTTGTCCATTCAACTTTACAGTTGCTGCAAACTATGAGATAGTCGTGGTCCACCTCTGGGCTTATTAGTTTATTGAGTAATCAAATACAACCAACACTCTGAAGACGAAAACCACTGCTTTGGTCATTTTAACACCTATTGCAACAATCCACATTTGCCTTGCTATTGCAACACATGAAAACACACCTCCCATAGGACGGCAAAGGACACTCAGTGCATATCCATACAATAAACAATTACAATAAAGATTCAAACGTTACACAACACCATTATGCATGCTGGAAATATCAATACTGAACGAGTTGTAGAGATTCCCCCACAGCGAGTCAATAAAATTTCAAATACATTTGTAAGCATCTTTACAGCCAAATCCACAGAACTGTGACCTTGTTCCAACAACCTGCAGATTATATACAGTTCAAATGTCTAATGAGGTTTAAAGAGAGGAAGAGGAGTTTGCAGGGCCCCCTGTTGTTGCATTAATTAAAGCTCAACGCTGATTCAATCCAGCACTGCTCCACCACCGAGGTGAAACGGCCAGCTGAAGTCAGCCATTCGTAAATCATTAAATCATAAATATTGATTGGATGCTTGATTGATTTTTTTTTTGCCCACCAACGCTGATCGGATTGCTTTGGCAAGCATTTATGCAGGTTCACCTGAAAATGTTTGCATTGACTGACAGGAATTACTTAATGGTTTTGGTACTCGCGCTGCTCTGCTTTGAATACCAGTCAAGTCAAATATCATGTATTCAAATATCAATAATCAAATGTGATTCTCAACCACAGCAGCTGAACCTTGGGTCTGCAGATCGTTATGTCTAAAACAATTTTCTGATGTCATGTACATTTTTCTTTTTATTCAAACGCTCTAAAACTTATAATACTTCATTATCCACGGTCATTTTCTTTAAAGTCATTAATCAATAAGAGTATATTTTAATTAATTAAATTATACATAATTTATTTTTATGTCATACATTTATGTTCTTTTGGCCTTTTTTATGCCCTAATTCACTCAGTAGAGTGGTACATGTTATTCACTGTATAAAACGCAATGAAAATCAAAATGGATTTAAAAACCACAAAATCTCCATTTATAAAACAGCGTTAAGTATAAAGCTTGATGAAAATACAGTATATTGTTTAAGGTGTATCCAACGTCTTAATATACACTTGTTTGCATCTTTGAAGAATTTCTCTCAGCGAAATAACTTATCAGAGAACTATCTTCATACAATACAAAACTATCAAATTATGTTTTGATAAAACTGGATATTAAATTGGAAACTTTATTGGAAAATTAAAACTGTTGAGAATAACTGGGCTAAACCATTTGACCACCACAGTGAGGATTTATTGTGACTTGAGGACGATCAATGCAAAGCTACAAAGCTTGGTCCAGATGGCCTGACCGAAGGATTAAGATCAATTTATGTAGCCTGTTGAAACAATCTTTCGTTGACTGGCATTTTGGGTCTTCTACAAGAGCTTGTCCTGTTAAACACAGTATAATCCTCTTTGTGTAAACACTAATGGTTAGGCGATGTTTAACATGCTTAAAGTGTGCATTTGTCATCTCAAGAGATTGTTTAATTTTCAGATTAAGCAGAGAGAAATGTTGCGGATTTCTTTAAGGACTTCTTTATTTGCGCTTTTTATAGCTTTTTCCATCAATACAGAAACTATCATGCTGTGTATTGTACTGCAGCTCATCCAAAACAATTTAGCCTTCACTCATAAGCAAGGGTCTCAGCTAAACATTACCTTTGCACATTCAGTGCTACATGATTCCTACAATCTGGCTCTATGATCGGAGGATTAGACATTGCCCCACTTGTCAAAATTTAAGCAGATCAGTTGAGCTCAGACGACACCAAAGCAGTCGATTCTCATGCAAAGACAACATGCCTGTTTTTCTCAAGTTTCCCGTCCCGTAGGACCATTTCAAACAAGAGAAACATGTACCATTTCCAATGTAGAGGTCACAAAGTTAACAGGACCATTAGTGTGCTTTTGAGTTTTCAATTGCTGCTTGTTTAAAGCAACCAGTCTTGTGTCAGTGTGGAATGAAAATGATCATGCAAACAGGTTTGCAAATGGCCAGCTATTTGGCCTTTAACCTTGGGCAACTACTTGCAGAATCTTTTCTAAGGGTAGGTCACAAACTCAATATAGTTATTTGGTCAATACTTCTGTATTATTGTTCTTTCATTGTCCCTTTGCCAATCTGTGTGTTTTACTACTATCCAAGTTTAATTGTGATGCTTGTAAATCCCAATTAATGTGGGAACAGATGGGAAACCGTGGCACCTGTGGAACACAATATTTATCAAAATACAAATTGTAAATTAGAGAATTTATGTTTGGACCAAAAGCCGACAGTAGACACTCTTCATCCACTCTCTGTGTGAAGAGACAAAAAGCAAAAGACGGAAGAAACAACCAATGAACAACAAAAGGAAGGAGAAAAAAACAGAGTTGAGCAGCCTGAAACTGTGTCATGTTGGCTCTGTAGAGCTGGCTGTAAAGTAGAGCCAAGGAGCTTGCTTTTGTCTGCAGGGAGTACGTCTGTTCTGGGACGAGGGCACTCTGGCTCTTCCAGCGCGTGTCTCTGAGGGGTTTTGCTGCAGCCTAGAGACACAGCAGGCTAATTGACGAGTGCTGGGCATTGTTTAGTCTTGGCAGACCCACAGAAATGCGGACTTAATGTTGCCAAAGGACAGATGGCATGCCACGGTACTAAATGGCCAGCAGAAGCCCCAGACTGACTCTCTATACAAGAGTTGGTGTCACTCTGATCGCGACCACCCTCCCCCTTCTCTCACCCCTCCACATTAGTTGCCGAGTCCAAATTGATAATCCTTACAGAGGTTTTAACACACTGTATCTCCAACAACCAGATGACAGTTCCTGCTCATCAGGAAGCTTCAGAAAACACAGACACAGAGTGCAATGATTCATGGTTCTTTGTTACAGCAAGTTATTAAATGAAATACTCATCAAAAATATCAGAAACCACTCTGTCAATCACATTTGGTCTTGAATAGGGTGTTAAATTACAAAATATATATAGGACTCACATGTGGGGACTAAGTTCGTAAAAGTTTCTGTTGCGGTACTCCTCCACCTTGTCCGGCGTGAAGATGGGCAGTGACCTGTAAGGGTTCATGGAGATGACCACACTGCCAATGTATGTCTGCAGGGGAAAAGAAAAAAGGCACAACAGTTAATTAATTTGCATCCACATGTAGTCTTCATGCTTTTGTACACCAACTGCTTGAAACGCCTTCCGTCCACCCTCACTCTGTCCACTCGGACGTTAATAGAGGAAAAGGTGGCAGGAATTCTGCGGCCGTCAGCTTTTCCCAGCTGGGGATTCCTAATGTACTGTCGAGGCACGCAGCGCCTGGAGTGAAACTGAAAACACATTTAAAAAAAACAAAACAAAAAAAACAGACATAAACAGGTTTCAGGAATCTGTGGGCTGATGCCAATGGGCTCGAGGTGCTAAGACAAAATTTAAAGTGCATCTGTCGGAGCGCTCAAGTATTCAAGCTGCCATACCAAAACACACGGCGTACCGTCACTTCAGTTTAGTTTAATGGTAAAGCATGCTTGACGTTCAAACAACATACCTTCCTGAAAATAAAATGCAACTCAAAGTGCAACACTATGGTTGACAAAACCTGTGTTTAAAAGTAAAGCTTAAAATGTTTGATTAGCACACTTTGAAATAACTTGGTAAAGTTTGCAAAAGAGGCCTGGGTAAAGGCAGGGCTGTGTCATAAGTTCTTTATTGAATTATTTATAAGAATAACTGTCTCACAATAAGTCGTCCTGGTAACCATATTGGCTGAAAAAGTTTTTTAAAACATTTAGTGCACATTTTAAATACTTAGATAAAGATCCAATCAAGTTCAAACCCTATTATAGAATATTTTTATGCAAACCAGTTACATAACATCCAGGTAAACTAAACTATTTTCAATGTGAAAGAATAAGCTTTTTTCTTTCAAAATTGTCAAATTTATAGAGGTTATTTTCTGTGTCTCACATTTTTACATAAAAATCACACCTTTATGCAACATTCCAACATGTCCCGAGGAGCAAATAACACTTGTCAGATATATCTGAAAGTGAATGCAAGCAGCCATCATCTTCATCATCCTCCTACGCGCAAAGCAGAGCCCAGATCGCACTTTGAAGCATCAACCTGAAACATTTTTTTTTTTTTTTTGCTCTCAGTGGTAATGGCTGTTGCATAAGCCACTCTGACAAGAGTGGAGCACGGCCTTCCCTATGGCAACACCACCACCTCCCACAGCCTCTTGTTCAATAGCACACTAGAGGCAGAATGAGGCCTTTTCAAGTGCAAAGAATGGCTACAAAGGGAAAGTGTATGCGCAATATAAACAAAGTATCATGTGTGAATGAGGGCGATTTCTTAACCAGATAGCAGAAAGCACAAGGTAACGCAGGAAAAACAATGACAGGACTTCACGTGTCTGCAGATTGTCAACAGCATAATTTGCAAAACATTCAAATAGTTTCACAAATCATTATTACAAAGCTCATAAGGGAAATCGTGAAACAGCTTCAAGGTGAGAGCTTTCAGCCTTTTCACATCAACTGCAAAACAAACATATAGCTTATGAAAGAAGGGAAAATTGGGACTTTTATGCTCGGAAATTTCTTTGCAATCAAATGTGGTGATTTTCCATTTTTTCACACAGATGCTTCACACCAAACTTTTGGTGTCCACAAAAAAAAAAAAAAACAGTTAATTTGAATTTTAGATGAACATCACAACTGAAATTTGAAGTCATGACAATCTGAAGAAATAAAAAAAAATGAACGACTCAGTTTATTGGATGACCCAATGGCTGCACGGTGGCCTCATGGTTCGTGCTCACAACTCGCAGAGTAGATTCTGATATTGCTGTTCTCCCTGTGCATGTGTAGGCTTATCAAGGAACTCAGACTTGCTTATACAGTCCAAAGACGTGTTAGTTGGTAACGCTACATTTTCCTTAGATGTGCATTTCTCTGTGTTTGCCCTGTAATGGAGTTGGGAACCTCCCAGGGTGCAAGTTCCGATTGTCAGCTGGGATCAGCTGCAGCCACACGCAACCTGAAGTAGGTAAAGTTTTTAAAGAAAATGGACGGGTGGTGCATCATATGTACAGTAGCTACATACATCAGCTGAAGGGGCTGATGGGAGCACAAGGTCACACAGACTTTCTTATTTCTTCTTTAGAAATTTCAGTTTGTCTGAAGTGAACTGAAATATATGATTTTGGAATTAGTAGTGAGAAGTCTGCATTCACAATAATAGTAAATGTGAATATCTTAATCTCATGACATCGTCATTTCATAATTATACTTTTCAAATGGTTTATGTATGCCCAAGTAATGTTGCACAGCCTATTATGGGCAAAAGGCAGAGTGCACACCGGATAGGTCTGCAGTCAGACACAATCATCAATTAACCTCAAATGAGAGTTTTAGAATGGTTTCAAGAAAACTCAACAATCCAAAGAAAACCCATGTATGTACAAAGAGAACATGCAAACCCTGTCCAGAGACATCCAACCGAGTAACTAACCCGGGTGATTCTTGGTATGAGTGGAGAGTGCTTTCCACTACACCACTGAAGGGGCAGCCTAGTTTTTCTGCAACAGATTTGGTGAGAAGAAAAAAAAAGGAATTTCCTTCGAATGCTTATTACGAGGCAAAGGCTGCCAACAGAGGGGTTTCCAGTCGTCCAAGTCCCGAGTAAGGAAAAGAAGACGTCACACCTAATCATACAACTTACTGTAGAGAGCTGCTGGTCGTAAGGGGACCATTATACACTCTGTGAAACACAGACGTTCTCAGTGATTCCTCCTGCTTAGCCAGACACAAGCAGAAGGAGGGCGACGGCAGTTAACTGGGTGATTTTCAGTCTCTTTGATTTTCCACAGTTATTGGATACATGATGCGCTGTCCCTCTGGAAAACAAAGCTATGTTTCTTCTACTGTGTGCTGTCATATGATAGTTTGGTGAGGGGGATGGGGGAAGTTCCCATTTGTAAGGATGATGCCTCGTGAGGGAAAATACATTCACAAGCAAGAAACTGTTCACCGCAGATTTATTGTTTAAGTATAGGTTCTGATGCTTTTCCTGGTCATCACTTTTGAGGTACAGCTTATGTTACTGAAGAGCTTCTATGCTGGACTTTTAAAGCTAGAGATTTCCTACTTGATAAAATACATTTCAATTGCTATTTATATCATATCTAGGCTGTGCAGCAAGAACGTCAAGCTATCAAAACAACTCCTTTTGTTTTGATATTTATTTTATATATGGACAAAAAACATGTAAATATGATGAAACTTTTATATAATTATTTAAATATTTGGATCCCTGTTTTAACCCAAATAAAAGGTTATATCAAGACGTAATTACTCTCAATAAATGCATGGCATTTATGTATTTAATATTGCAAGTAGTTTACATTTCATCTTGATCTTCTATACAAAGATCAATCCGATTTAATGCAAGTACTGGGGATGTCTAAAATTGGACATACCATCTTTGTTTTCATATGTTCAGGCCTGATTTCTTACTTTTCCCCCTACTTCTTTGTCATCAACTTCTCAAAGGGAAGACATCCTCGAATTGGTCACAACATTGGAAGTACAAAAGCACTTAGTTTTTAGTCTTAGACAAAAAAAAAAAACAACGAAACATTTGAACTGTGAAAATGTTCCTTTTTCTTCATCAGGATGTAGGCTGCCTCAGCTAAAATATCTGGCATGTCACTCAGACAATCATCTCTCTGAGGTGACATTATCCCTTGAGCCCTGCGAGCCAGTGGAGCTGTAGTCATCTTGGGTGACGTCTCGAGGCAGCCAACCTGTGGAGCAGAGGAGCCCTGAAGTGCTTCAGCTCTGAGCCCTCAACCGACGGTCTGATGTGGGAAGATAGTTCAACAACCCCCTTCTTCTCCCAGAGATAAGCAGCCAGCCAGACTGCAAGTCCCGTCCCCCTCCGTGCTCCTGAGCTCTGGATTTCACGCCTCATTTGAAAGCAGTCTACATTCCTCTGTGATTTATTGATTGGTTGCTTGCTTGCTGTGGTTTCTTATTCTGTACCACTCTATGCCCAAGACTAAAATAAGTGTGGGAAGGAGGAAACAATGGAGTCATACAAAATATGTGAAGACTTTGTTGAGGGAGCTTTTTTTTCTTTTCTTCTATAAACACAGGAGTATTTGGAGTCAATCATCATTCATCAAGCGACAGACTTACGTAGATCTCATTATGGTCAAAGCGATTCCTCAGGTTCTCAAGAAATGAGTCCTCTGACAGGGGTTCTAGGAGGACCATGTCCCCCACCCCAATCATGTTGTCCAGAAGTGATGTCTTCACCTCCATCTTGGCCTGTCAGTGTCCCCCCCCCCTGTAAAGAAGCACAGAGGAAAAGATTAATAAATGATTAACAAATTTTTGCACATCATTCTTCCATTTCAAGAGAAACTCTGCAGCAGCAGATTAGTAAATATGTATGATATAAGCACTACAATAGACATGGAAACTCATCTTTGGTTATACATTTAGAACCCCACTTGCCTGGATTTTAAAATAGACCATTTTGCAAGAAGGCTGACACTTTTACCTGTTGGGCAGATCTAAACTATATAGGCATTTCATCCTATGCTTCATACCATAATGAAATTAAAGTGAACACTGTTGAACTTAAAGCTGCTGTGATGGAAAGCAAAAGATAAACAAAAACTGACATAGGCAAAC
Organism: Lipophrys pholis; assembly: GCF_963383615.2. Taxonomy (NCBI): domain Eukaryota; kingdom Metazoa; phylum Chordata; class Actinopteri; order Blenniiformes; family Blenniidae; genus Lipophrys; species Lipophrys pholis. The sequence goes on from NC_137632.1 coordinate 18,893,002, forward strand.
AGAAGCTAAATAAGAACCTGATGGTCATTTTTCAACTTGGTCATCATCTTGAAAAAAGTATTGCAAATCTGCCAATTTGAATTTAAATGGAAAATAATATTTTTTTGGGAAACCAGCATTTACTACTGTCAGTTGTCATGGAAACTAAAAGAAGCATCAAATTAATTTGAAAAGAAAAAAAATAATTCTGAATATGTAATTTCCTGAAATAGTAAAATCAAACCAGAAAGCATAAAGATTAGTTGAACTGACCAATAATGTGTAGTTAGGCTTGAAAAAAAACTTAATATATTGGTGGTTTTATTGGTCAAGTCTTCAAAATGTTCAGATTAATAATTCAAAAGGGCCAGTTAACTTCGTAAAAAGAACATCTGAACAATGTGCAAATGTTGATGTTTGTATCACGAATTTAATGAGCTGCCCTATAACCCTGTGGCATTATTTCCTGGGTACTAGTATCCCTTGGAGCAGTGCCATAACTTGTGAAACCCTGTTATGTTTTTTTACTGTGCATGTTGCTGGCACATCCTGTTTCTGGATTCATGCAAATGAGATATAAAAAGTGCTGAAACAGCTTCTGAAAATCAAGCTTTGTGTGTTTTGTGAGGAGAAAGATCCACTTATCTGCTTGATAACCACCGCATGTACACTCAATGCATTTTGGTTGAAGATAAGTATCTGTTTAGCATGTATTGTGGCTTTGGGTCAACTTTGTTGTTGATTACTTGTGAGGTCTCCAGCAAAGGTTTAAGAGGCATTCTCTGATTACAAAACAAACGGTCCTAAACTTAGCCAATACAAATAAACTCAGGGGTGGACATGTTTGTACAGCAGTGGGTTGCCTCCAGAGTCAGAATGGGCCCTTCGGATTGGCTCCTCAAATCTCATTCCCCCCGTGGCATCCGAGAATGTCCCATAGGAAATTGCATAACAAAGGAACTTTGCCCTTGTCTTATGGGTGTCTACTCCAAAGTTTGCTCAATTTGAGGGTTTAAAAAAAATAAGAAAATCTAAGAACTACCCCCTCCCCCCCCAAAAAGTGTGTGTTTTTTAAAAATAAATAAATACATAAAAACAGTCAATTTATCATAACTAATTGTCTTTTTAGCCCGGAAGCTAAATAATATTTGGGGCCATTAAAGGATCTGGGCAGGAGCACTGCATGACAATAACAGTGCTGGGGGTGGCAGATTTCAGTCCAGTGCTGCTGCCCATTTCTGTTCTGACAGTAATCCCGATGCTATAGGCCTGGAGACAAAAGAGGGGCCTGGGATACATGGGATACATTCATTGCCTTGATACAGGGGGCTTTGCTGTACTAAAAACCTGGTGTCCCATGTTGTGACAGACCGTCTACACAAGACCAATAGCTGAGGCCATGCAGTCGTCCATTGTTCGTGGTTATTGGGGGTACAGGCATCTCTCGCTGCAAAGCTAGGGGGCACACTCTTGCATGCGACAAATCAAAATATGAAACATTTTAAGGCAGTTATCCAACTGCCATAAACAAATCAATCAAAGTCATATTCGGACAGCTTCAAAGTAAACCAAAATCTAACTGTCTAAAAGCAAATGTCTAGATTGCTCTCACAAATATTTGACTCCCAGTTTGAAAATAATCAACACAGATGTGGCAAGTTCCCGTTTGGGGTTGAAACAACTCCATCACAGTGCGAATTTGAGAATCTAGTGATCTTCAGCCAGTCCTGAAAAGAAAGTAACAAAGGTCTGAAATTTTACCACGAAACAAAAAAGTTGGTCTTAAAGCATTACCCTCATTCTCAGCTGTCCAACCAAGTTTTAGAAACAGCATGACATTTTGGAGGAAAAATAAAAAAATTCCTCTGTGTAGACATCAACTTCACTCTTTCCCTGGCTTCTCTTGCCCCTGTAGGGCGACAGAAGCATTATTGGCCCATAAAGTATTATCCCAGCTCCAGGTAGAAAGCAGGAGTTGATTTCCTAATCCACTCAGTTTCAAACTCAGCAAGAAGACAACTTTTTTTTTTAAAAGGTTGTCCAAGAAAGAGGGCTGAAGAATGTGTTGGAATGAGCAATCAAGACATTTTAAATGTCTCCAGTAATGTCATCAACTGGACCTCGACTCAGAAGGATTGAAGTCAGGAGGACAAATACTTGCCTGCTTGTCAAATTGCAGGCTGCTGAGGTCAGTTACTTTGTTCCCACCGTCGCTACAGCAAACGTGGCACTGTGCCAAATTCCCAATTCCCAGTGATGGCTCACGTCTACCAGCTGCCTTGGTCATCTACAGCACACTTTTAAAAAAATCAAGCTGTTTCCTTCTAGCATAGTTACCAAGTCTCTGGGGTATAATGTGACAATCACGTCCCCTGTGATCTCACTCCATATGTTATCTTTCAGAGCTTCCTAATGCTGCTACCCTTTACAGGTTTTTTTTGATTATCAGACAACCAGATTTGGACTTAATGTACTTTACTTAATATCATGCAACCTCTGAGAGGACCATTTATTTCAATGATGTTATAAATGTTGAAACACCACATAATGCAGCCCTACAGTACATAAAGATATACAAACTCCCATTTACCAACACCTAACAACGCTCCCTTTGAATATTGACGATACACAGCATCACAGATTGTCTGCACCCTCCCAAACAAAATCAATATTGTTGAAACCTATTAGTACAAACTAGTTAAATGCTCAGTGATGACAAACAGTGCTCTGCCACATTGACTTTGGATCCAATGCTTTCAGTGTCGCATGCCTGTGTACTCAGTCTCTGGAATGCACAAACAATTGCTTTTAAGGACACAGCCTATGCCAACTCAGTGAAAACAGATGCTGAAGTTGAAGCCTCCAGTTAACCTGTGAGAGAGCACCGTGCTCAAATGTTTCATTAGTGCAAAAAGAAAAAAGAAAAAAAAGACATCATCAGGGCATCAGTCAGCAGCCTGGACACCCTCATGCAATAACCCACTACCCCAGATTCACAACTGGCTTCCAGGCAGCCAGTGACACAATCCCATTAATAAGAGTTGCTGCCTGCTGCTAAATGTTGTACTGCATCCAAAGAGGGAGAATGACAGAAAACCTGACAGCCTTGATTAAACTCGGGGGGATTATCCTCACTGCTGAGTGGTGGCGGGGTGAGGAATACAACCTATGTGCACTACGCAGGCAAATGTTTTGAGCACAGGTTGTTGGAAGTTTTCGTCACACGAGATGCATGAACTACTAATTTGTTATGATTTTAAAAAGAACAATACATTCCTAAATCAAAATCACCTTGTAATAATCTTTGGGGGGGAAAAAATTACTTGGAGATTAGAAGTATCCTGCTTTATCAAGCTCCCTGATGTAGTTTTTGTATGTTCACACAGGGTAAGCATCAGATACGCTTGCACAGTTGAGCTGGCAATAATCCACATCTAGATCGCGTGAATCAGTGATGTGGCAAGAATTTAGATCCAAACGCCCTCATTTGGGTGGCACATCACCTTAACTCTTTGCAGTCTTGAAGAGCTGACTGGCAGAGAGCCTGTGTGTGGCAGATGGCCGTGATTTACACATTTACATTTGGCACAGGAAATGCTGACCCCATGCTCCAAAAACATTCAATTACTTTTGAAATCTATATGCTTCACGTCATATGGTTGGATCTGATGAAATTCTCTTGGAATACTTGCAGGAATGATGAGCACATGAAATGGCAAAAAAAAAAAAACACTTTTTTCTCTCTCTAGTGTCAAATTGTTTGTGGCTTTCTGCACAGTCCTGTTCTCCCAAACTATCCTCGAACAACACCTGTCTGTTTGTTTTATTGGTGAATTTTTCCGAGGCCAAACACAATAATTCCTTTTCACTGTCAGGATTTGTTTTTGTATTTCTATATTTCATTGGTATGCAATGTTATTAGACAGCTATGTTTACCTGTCACTAAAGAAATAAAACTGAATTGAGGAAATACCTTTTCCATTCCATCGCAATAAGCCTCTACGCTGGGAAGATCAAACGAAGCTTACACCGAATGTCAGGAGAGCGGTCAGTGCTGAGTTAGGATTCTGATCCTGCATTTAAGATACAGCGCAAGTCATGGAATTAATTTCTAAATCAAAATTTGATCTATAATTCCCACAGATTAAAGTGCTGTATTTAGAAAAGCCGGGTTGCTCAATGGAAGAAAAAAAAGAAAAAAAAACATGAGTGAACGATTTTATCATCAGAAGTCTGGGAGTGATGGGTGGCTGAACCTGGGATTTCACAGTGATATTATGAGACATGCTTTGCTTGATGCCTCCGACAGTGACCTAGATTCCCTTATCAGATAAAGCTATGGGGAAACATGAAAAAAAACACCATTAAATGTACATATATTATTTACAGGCCCTTGGCTGGGGCAAGGCATTTTTTTTTTTCTTTGCGTCCTTTAGCAAGGAGAAAGTGTAAGCAAAGGTCAATGGCCGAGCAGGCACTCAAGTGCATGCAGTCATAGGGCAAAAAGCAAAGCCAATGAACTAGCTGTTGCATATATTTGATTAAGGCGGGGGAAAAAGCACATCTCAGAGCAATTAGCAATTTTGAAAACTGTCAATGTGTTGATTGTAATCGAAGCCACCCTGTGACCTCCAACCACATGTGGTTGGAAGGTGATCGTGTACACAGAGTGGCGAGACGCAAAGAGAGTCGGTTGGCGTCACACTACCTTCGGAGCATCAATGTGCAAACAAATGATAATGAAAATCTATTATGGGGCATAATAGCCTGTAAATTTTCCACAGATCAGTCTGGCCTTGTCACGGGGAACAGAAGTCAGAACATCACGGGCTGCTGGCAGTGTTGGAGATTACAAACACTCCCTAATTGAGCAGCAGAAGCAGCAGCAGCCGGGCATAGTGCTGCAACACAGGGCAGGAGCAGACCAGGAGGGACGACAGTTTTAGAGAAGCAGAGAGCAGGCAGCTGTCCGGGAAGTGACCTGGAATGCAGAGTCCTCCACACCGCTGCAGGTGCAGATTTGTGCGTGTGTGCGCGCATCAGGTCTGTCATAACAACAGGCATTCACATCCCATGTGAGGGCACTACAAGGCAGAACAATGTCAATTTTTTTATTGCCTTCAGCAACAACAAAGTAACAATGGTGCTCAAATTTAGGATACACCCAGTCAAAAGCTCAGAAGTTAAAGCCTTGAACCAACAGCAGCATCCATGACAGGTTACACATACACTCATACAAACATTGCTTATTGTGTGCAATGCAGCTCAAAACAACAATTGGTCCTCGTGGTAGGTTTCCAATACTGGGTTGTTTTTTTCTGCTATGAGGTTGTCAAAAATGCGATTGCACATGTCAAGCAAATCCACAATAACACACTGTCTAGAATATAGAGCAAACCTGGGAAAGTACAAATACGAGACAGGATCTACAACCAGGCAATTTGATGAGAACTCCAAGAGAAACAAGGGTTGAAAGTCACTGCAATGAAGAACCCAGTGAGCAAACAAATCTCAATTACTCAGCTTCTCGCTCTGAGAACAAGAGTCTTACAATAATGAGACATTTGTAATCTGGTTGTGGGAAACCCAAAGTCAAAGAAACAACTAAATTTATTGAAATGCTAAACTCTCTCACTCTGAAAACTACATTTATTTAGTTTGGTCACAAATATGGCTATGACATAAATATAACTGTCCAAAAGAGTCATTTATATGCTTTTCTCTTCCATTTGAAAATGATAGCGACGTTAAATAGAACTTAATGCAACTCCATATCTTTAATTAAAGAAAGCTTCCTCTGCATCGAATTCTAGCCACTGTCTATATTATTGTTGACAGTAAAAACTTGGCACAAATGTGCATTATGAACAAAAGTGACTCTACATAACCGCTGAAAGGAAATTTGAGATATTAGGGGGTTGAGAACGTGCAGTAATCCAGAAAGGAGATCAACTACTTTTTTGCCACATTTGGGTCTATTTCATTATGATGTAATGCGAATCAAGCTCATTTTAAATGCGACAATGAACTTATTCAAAAGGAAAACTTCTCAGGCAGCAGGATCAGTGAATGTCAGCACTGTAAGTAGTCAGCAAGATGCTGCTTCCTGGAAGCTGGCCAATCAAAAGAAAGCTAACTTTCAATGAAGGCGAGACTTAAAGAAACAGTGCGTAAAATAGCTTTTTTCAGTGTGAGTCTAAGCATTAAACCAGTAAACCTAGTGAAAGAAGATTATACATTTCCCTTTTGATGGTTAGTTATGAAAAGGTACTCCAGAAGAGATACAAAATACAAAAAAATGTGATGAGCATAAGTACATCTTTAAAGTATTTTATTAGGTAGTATTCAACATATGAAATGTGATTCAGTAGAGAACGCAATTCATCCTGGCAATCATTTGCAGAGTCAACAAGTAGGTAAAAGATTTTAGCTCAATGAAGTCCATGCACTAATGGGGAGAGTTCTCATTCACCACCAGTAACAGTACACAAACATCTCGATATAAGGATTTATTCACACTGTTGAAACTACCCACTGGAAAAAAAAAAAAAAACTTTTTCCAAAGAGCCTGCTGTGTTTTTAACATTTAATGCCTTTAACTCTCTCATTACTTAATCATCCGGGTTTGCCATATCGGACTTCACCAGCAGCAATACCTCAGAAGTGATTAAACCACTTACTGGCTCCTAAACACACTCAGGAGAGCAGGAATGTCTTCATGACCTGCAACACAGACTGCTCTGCCTCGACTGTTTCTGTGTCGTATGTACAACAGGCAGTCAAACACTTTGTTCCGGCTCAGTTTTATATAAGCAAATGGAGAAAGCAGCTGGAGTAGTGCTTGGTGAGAGAAATTGAAAATGTACAGCGTTATTACTGCAGCTCCTTAGGGAAACAAAGGAAGTGAAGCACAACCAGCTAAGCTGAAGACTTGGAAAATGTTTGGCATAAAATGGCAGTTTAGTTTAATTTAGAGATGATGTTCATATCTTTAAGTGCTTTCAAAAGAGGGGAGGTTACATTTTGAAGGAGTTTTGATGCTTGGTGGCCTCAAGAAATCCCCCCACTGGAGGACCAGCAGTAGGAGGCTTTACATGTTTCAGTCTGAAACTGCACATGTGCCCCCCTCCACCCCATCTATCTCTGCTGTCGCAGGGCGAACATGAGACACACGCCTCGCTACACTGAAGCTACAAAGGCCGAAACGTACAAACACTATTCATCACCATGGCATTAGCTGGGGGACTGGTCCTCTGTGCACCCCGAATTAGACCAAAGCATCCCACCCCACAGTGCTCCCGAGGAGGCTTTTGGCACACTTCAAACTACTGTTGAAGCTCCCATCAAACTCACACAGAGTGGAGCTACTAGCACAGCCAATAGTCCCACACACTTCTCTCATCCAGCTGAGCTAAATGGTTGTTACTTTTTCCAGGAGTCAGTCTCTCACTCTCTTTCTGCAGCCCTGCAGGCTCACCACACGCTATACCTTTCACAGTCGTCTTACATCACTGTTTGTTTTATCATTGTGGGTAATAAAGTTCCCATCTGGGTTCCCACTGGTGAACGTGGCCAATCGGGGCGGGACAGATTTGCCTAAACCCACTAAAGGAAATCCATAACCTTTTTGGTCTTATCAGATTGTCTCAGGACTTCAAATTAACCGGTGGGATTATAAACTGGAGGAGCCAAAGAAGAAATGAGCACACCAAAACAACACATGGATACCAGTTAAGCAGTGTCTGAACTTCCCATGTCCCTGCCGAATTAAAAAAAATCCAGATTAATTAAGGGGTGTTATTTGCTTCTCACTTTTTCGGGGGTTAGCTTCAGAGATTCTCAAATTATGGTACACCTCCCCTGGAAAAGAAGGCTTCAGCACCAAGTAATATCTGAGGGTTGGGGAGACTCATTTTCTCAGCATGAGTGGAAGGTTAATCTATCAACTATCTTATTAAAAAACAATTTTCAAAGTGTCATGTTGAATAGACTTTAGTACAAGTCTATAAGTGTAACAGTAACATACTATATAGCAAGACAGATTAGATTCCTCATCCAAAGCAAACATTTCAAACCTCTCCATAAAGAAGTATGCATTGCGTTCAACTAGTCATTACTGCTTATCCAGGGAGACACAATCTGTGGTCAACTCCTATGTCTACATTATGGATTTCAAAAACAACACAAAACCCAACCAAAACATAAAATGCCAAACGTTTTAGATTCTAGTGTTGTGGATGGACTCAATCAAAAGTTTGAATGACCGATAAAACATATGTTATCAGAAAGAAATACAAGGTAAATGTTAAATTCAAAATAATCCCAACAAAAAAAAAAAAAAAAGTGGGCAATACGTACAAAACACCTTTGAGCAGTGTTTCCTTACCTCTGTTAAAAATAAATAAACCTGTCAACTTTGTGTAGGGGGCACTTTGGGTTGTTTCTTACAGAGGTGAATAGTTTTATTCATGCAGTTCATGCAGAGCAGTAATGTATTCCAGTCAGAGGCATTAAGATCTCTTTTAACCAGCAGAGTACTGGAGGGTAAGCCCACTTTCAGTCACTTTATCCAGCATTAAAGCTGACATTGATCATTTCCAGTAAACTATAAACCCAGGTATATCCATTGATCACACTGCATATAATGTAACCCGAGGGCTCCCTGCTATTTAAATAGCCACTGCTTTGCTTTAAATGATCCCCGAGTTTACATTTTCATTAAAACTCCACCCTATAAATATAGAGAGATGCGTGCATTGCCTTTCCGTCGGCCGGGAGGTAACTTTGACCAAAATAAACTTAAAACAAAAAAACCAATCTGTGCACGAGTCTGATGGTTTACATATGCTGGGTTTGCAGAAGTCGAGTCACAAAGGACTGTTGCCTGCAGATGGAGGCAATTAGCGACCGTGGTTTTCATTGACATAAGCCTCCAGATATGGCGATCACAACCATAAAGTGTTAATTAGATAGGTTTTCCATCAATCCAAACGCTAGAAATATCTCAGAAAGTAGCAAAAAATAAATAAAACATACACGCATAAAACGTCCCAACCCCCTCTTGCAGGGCTACAAAGTGAGGAGGAATGAATGAGTTGGGACGCTCTGGAGAAGACAATGAAAAGTTTTGAGGAGTTGCTGTGAACGCACCACACGTGAATCAAACTTAAATATTAAAAGAAAAAAAAATGGCTTACAGGTTTTGCATCCCAACCACATCAAACTAATGGAAGAGATCCAACTTGCCTCTTTATATCTGCAAGAGTTGCTCCGTTTCGCTCCTAAATCCACTCCGCGGATAAAAGTATGATCCAAGTGTTTTGCGGCTCCTGAAGTCCTTCCCCGCTGGATGCACTTCAGCTGCAGTCTGCTGCTGGAGCCGGAGCAGGAGCAGGAGCAGGAGCAGGCTGGACGAGGCTCTCGGCTCTTTGAATGGGGCTCGGGTCTGCCGGCCAGGCGTAGGGAGTGGCTGCTGGAGCGGCGTCTCCGGGAGCGTCCACACTCCACAGCCCCCTAATCACCTCCAGCTCCGGGGGAGGTGGGGCTGTGGCGCCTTCCAGGGCCGTAGGACGAACCAGAACTTTACGCTGCGTAAATTACGCAGCGCGTGTCCGAGTCACAACTTTTACAAAACCAAACACTTATGAGCAAATAGTTACTTATAGTGATATATATATATATATATATATATATATATATATATTGGATTGGAAGTGTGTGCCATTTTAAAAGTGGTGTGTAGGAAGGGTGGAGTTCACCCTTTTGAGACGAAGGGATGTGTTTGACTGAGTTATTTTTCTTTTAACCTATTTGCTTTCAAATTAAATATATGTTAAAATGACATATGCTTAGCTTTCTTCAGACCAAACGTGACTGACAAATTGAATAAAACCAAAGAAGCCAGATTTACGAGGTGATAGAAAATGCATCATTAAAGTTTTGCCTTCGTCCCACAGGCAGATCCGCCATCGACCGGACAGCACAACACTCCCCTCCTGTGTCTTAATTCCAGATAGCAACGGCCAGTTGAGTGATGTGTAATGACAAACTCAGTCAGTGTGCTGCCTTGATAAAAAGGAAAAAACATTTCTGCTACCTTCGATTCTGACTTTCTTGCATTTTTTTCGACATACACTTTTCTTTATTAAAAAAAAAAAAAGAAAATATTTTTAATTGTCTTACTTTATTATGCATTAAAAATGGGAAACGGGAATCATTTTTAAAATAATGTGTTGGATTCAGGCTAACTTTTAAAGCACATGAACTGAACATTGCTCTGGAGTGGCGACTTAAACGCACCGCGACACTGCGCATGCGCCACTTCGTTTACAATTTCCCTTTTCCTGGAACTGCTTGTACTGGAGAGCTCTTGTATTCGTTTTTGTTTTCACGGACTGTTTTTGTTCTTAAAGAGGATCTCGGTGAGTTTGTGGTTGTTTGCATCGTCTCGTGTGATCAGGCGCAGGGCAGGTGTGTTTCCTCACCGTAACACTGCGCCAGAATAAGGGAGGATGCTGGAAACGCACTGTACCTAGCTAGCTCGCTAGCACTTCCAACATGCTGTCTAAAGTCCAAAATCACGAGTGGAGTTTGTTAGCTCAGTATAAAACTGTTTAGTCCAGTTTCTTCGTTTATTATTACCAACGGGTAATTATGATTATATATATTTTTTTAACGACGTAAGATAAATGTCCTGTTGCATTGTAGCACTGCACTGCCCAATGACGGCTAAAACCGTCATGCTATTGCTGGTAATACTCGGCTCCGGTCCAATATATGGTAACCACAGCATTAAGATTGTGCTCACTTTAGGTACAACTATATGTGACAATAGTGTTTGTAACAGTAATTACTGTCTGCTGCCTGTCAGGGTTTGTTGCCGCCTCTCTGCACGATTCAATTGTAAATGGAGCAGGCCTGGTTTGCCAAGCGTCACACTCCGCGTGTCTTTAACATGTCCCTAAAGGGTTCTCTGCAAATGGCCAAATTACGAGATGCAGATGGATTCTAATGTTCCTGGTATTATGTTTTTCTTGTCTTTCAGAGTGTCTTTTATGAGTAATCAAAGGCAGCAGAAGCCTACGCTAACAGGCCAGCGTTTTAAAACCCGAAAAAGAGGTGAGAAACTTTTCAGCGGTGTTGCAGCCATCAAAATATGTAATTGTAATATTTGTAATTGTTTATCTATATCACAATGTGTCTAAGATATGTGTTTGATTTCACACTCGTGGTTCCATGAAACCTATAGCACTGATAAGATGGGGTCAAAACGTGGTCCATCTACCGAGAATATAATAAAATCGTTCATCTCTTGGATTATATTAATGTATCGAGATTAATTGCAAAAATTGTAATAATAAAGAAAATTGAAATTGTCAAATTATATATATTCACACGCATCAATCAATATTTCTCAGAGGTGCTCATGTTTGCAAAGCTCATACAGTCTTCCTCTCTTTCTTTGTTAGTTTATGCAAGAGGGACAGAACAGAGAGCATTGTTACAAAAATAACAACCCATGCCATGTCCATGAGCAATCTAGCCAAAGGCTAATTTGCAGACCCGGTCCCCAACATGAAACAGACACAAGCAAACAGTTGTACATAGTTATACATAAAACATGCTATGATATAAATAGTTAACAGATTTTTTTTAAAGTGTATTTAATGTTCGCATGCTTGGTTGGTCTTTAACCAGCGCTTTGCTTTGCTGTTGAACTGGTTCAGATCTGTAAGGGTTTTTAGTTCGGCAGGTAGGTTGTTCCAGATCTGTGGACCCTTAACTGAGAAGCTGCTTTGACCGAAAGTGGTTTTACATTTGGCTGGTTTACAGTCACCGTTTGCAGCACCTCTAGTGGTGACACCACAGGGGTTACATTTCTCTATTCATTCATTTCTCTTCCTGATCCATAACTTGTTCCATCGTCTTTCAACTGCCACTTGTATTGATTAAACAATCTGTCCAACAGATGAAAAGGAGAAGTTTGACCCTTCCCAGTTTCAAGAAAGCATCGTACAAGGTCTGAACCAAACTGGCACAGATTTGGAAGCTGTTGCGAAGTTTCTTGATGCCTCTGGTGCCAAGCTTGACTACCGACGCTATGCTGAGACCCTGTTCGACATCCTGGTGGCTGGTGGAATGCTGGGTGAGTGACGGGACAGTTTCACAAATGGTGTACTTTTTGTTCTTTTTGAGTAATTTTCCCAATTTCAGACAGGTAGAGAATGGGATGAAAGTGAATGGGTCTATCAACCTCAATAAAATCATGGTCAATTTAAATAAAAAATACTAAAAAAGTTCTATGCAGTCCACTGCATGATCTGTTCTAAGTTGAGCTGCTCATGATACCGTATGGCACAACATTGAGACGTTATGTATACGTTTCCAGCACCAGGAGGGACCCTTTCAGACGACGTGACCTGCACAGAGTTCTGTCTTTTTAAAGCACAAGAAGACATGGAGACCATGCAGGCTTATGCGCAGGTCAATAGCCTAATATTCACTCTTGTTTCACACCGTTACCATCACAACTAAGGTAAAAAAGAAAATAAATAAATAAATGCAGCTGGTGTGAATAATAAAATGTATTTTTGTGTTTTACGTAGGTCTTTCACAAGCTCATCAGGCGATACAAATATCTGGAGAAGGGGTTTGAGGAGGAGATCAAAAAGGTAAGTTTTAAGCTTTTTGTTAAAATCAATTTTTTCTTTGTGCCCAAAGATGGAAAAGGTATTTCTAATAAGAACTGCTGAGACCAAAAGTGGCAGTGTATTATCTCATGTATTAAAAATAATGAGCTTATTGAATAAATTGACTGAGTTCACAACTATAATAACTTATGAACACATTTATTCTCACACTAACTGGCTCAGCAGACACAATCATTCCACAAGTTTTCAGGATGCAATGACAAAAGCCTGATGAAGACAATCTCACAGTCCTATCAAGTGGAAATTAGTAAAACCTATTAGTGTAAATTGATCACGGCAGACATACGTGAAGTTGATTGTCCAGCAAAATGGCTTTGTAAAGTTAACACACCTATTTATCTCAACATTTTGAAAAAATTTAAATTTGAAACTGCTGTTCTGCCTTTTTTTTTTTTTTTTTTTTTTTTTGCAACCTAATTCTTAAGGAAGGCACAACAACTTTTGCAGTGGGAAGTTTCATTGATCCTGCTCGCATTGATTTGGAGTTGTTCAACTTGTGCATCATCAGCCCTTTTGTTTCTGACCCACCCAAAGAAATCTGAAAAATCAAAGAATAACTGATTCAGAACTTGAAGCCTCTCATGGTTCTATCAGACATTTTCTCACATCTTTAATGTATCTACAAACAATGCTCTAAGTTTGTTTTAAAGACACAAATACAATACTGTGTACTCTGGTCACACATGTGCCAGCAGTTTGTTTCTGAGACTATTTTCAATATGCTGTGTAACCGATTGAATCCAGGCTTTGGACTTGTGTTAACATGTTTACTGTTTGGCAGTTACTGCTGTTTCTCAAGGGCTTCACAGAGTCTGAGCGCAACAAGCTGGCCATGCTGACGGGGATCCTGCTGGCCAATTCCAGTATCTCTGCCTCCATCCTCAGCAGCCTCTTCAATGAGAACCTGGTGAAAGAAGGTACTCTTTATTCTTATCTGTTTAAAAGACTGTCTTTATGTCAGACTAAATGCTTTACAGCAGTGTTGGATCAGTCCAGCATACCTGACATGAACAAGTTGCTGACTATCAGGCTTTAGTTTGAGGTGTGTTTGAGCAGGGAGACATTGAAAACAAGCAGGAATGTGTCCCTCCAGGGCCAAGAATACATACCACTGTTTTACTGTCTTTTCTTTACAACAGTTAAACTGATGGGCAATCATGTTAACAAGTATTGAGAGTACAAAGTTTTAATTTTCACACTTTTTTAATGCCTTTGGGTTACATTGTTTCTTTTGATGAGAGATAATCACTTCCAATATAAAAAAAGTTCTTTAAAATGGGCTTTGAAAGATTTCCTCTGAGGTAATGTCACTTGTTCCTTTGTTGTTTAAACACTGCTTGTATTGTTTTTACATTCTTTAATTTGGGTTGATGTGAATTGGTGCATTTGATGCTTTGTATTTATGTTAATTACTTTGTGAAACCAATCGCACACTTGCGCCTCCAGTACCGTAAACAATGGTTCAATAAGCATTATCTTTTGCCATCAAATGACAAGAGTATTTTATACGACTGACTAGACAAAGTTAACATTTAGGAAAAGATCCATAAAAAGCTGGAGCTATTGGCTTTCACGCCATCCCTGTGACAACTGAATTTTCATTATGAGTGCAGTATGAATGTGTACAATAAATATGTTGCTGCAGCCTGAAAATCTATACATTTCTTTTTTTCCCTCTGTGCCATATCTTCACACTCTACATTCACTATTGTTAAAGTATCATCCTACCATCACGTGGCCTCCAATGGGGTGTGTTAGGTTTCAATGTGGCCCAGTACATTAGGTGAGGATTTAGAGGAGAGAACATGAGGTTGAGCTGCAGTTCTTGGTCGCATCTTCAATAAAAACTCCACTTTGACATTATTCAACAATGAAATTGTGACATTACTTGCAGGAAATAAATTCAATGTAAGCAGTATTTATTTATATATATATATATTTTTCCTATTTCAGATCTAGGCCTAATCTTATCTGGCTTTTGTAGCTGTGACTGACCAATTTATTCTCAGAGAACGAGTGCCAACAAAGGGCAACTCAATTAGTCAATAGACCCCCCCCCCCAAAAAAAATGAACAGTGTTCCATAATGTGCAAATCAATAAATTCTTTAAAAAAAATTAATAAAAAATCATGTCGCTAGATATGAAATGTTTAGACCAGAAAAATATTTGAAAGAATGTGTGTATTTCTTATTAGGTTTAAATCATCCATCAAACTCTGCTTGATGGATGATTGAAATTCGTTGTCTGGATTCAGTTCAGGATTTACTTTCATATATTTTCTTGAAACAACAGTCCAGATGTTCTCAGCAGGTAACGAGCCTGGACTGGAGCCACATCTTTGTGACGAGGCATCGTTTTTCAGAAAGATCTGCCCTGTAAACTTTATCATCTACTCTATAGCATATGTTGATCCAGACAACAATATGTAATGTTCAGTCTAAATTTAGACTTTGCAGATGCCTGAATCACACACCATTTCTATATCCGCGTGCATGCTGTGCACTGATGACAAACCCACTTTAGATGACAGAGTCCACAGTTTTCAAAAAGAAAGTGAAAATTTGATTCATATGACAGCGGCTTCGGTAGCTTGATTATTTCAGTTTTTTTTCTCTGCTCGGTTGAGTTTGAGCTTGTATTTGTAGATGCAGTGAAAAAATAGTGTTCTCAGGTGATATTCAGAAGTGCTTCTGAACCCAGGCAGTGATTTCCACTACAGTCATTACTCTTTTTATTGCAGTGCAGCCTATGGGTCTGTAGATCATGATTATCCAATATTGCCCCTCCCATCATGTAGGAAGATTTTTTTCTTTTTATTTGTCCATATATATGAACACAATTCTTACAAATGCAATAAAAAGAAAAACTGTCCTTTTGGGAGAAGTTGGATGTCTAAATTGTGAATTACTATTGCAAAAACAGTGTTTTCCTTTCTTCTAACTGGGCAGTGGCATCTATTAGACCTTTGTTTGGAGAATATTTGTCACTAACAACAGTCAGTGGACACAATGGGCCCCGAACCAGAAGATGAATGGAAGCATTGCCTGCTTTAGAGTTTGAATTTCAAGTCATTGAAATGGTGTTTACTGAAGTCATATTTTCTGTTGCTCGGTTGTTGATGCATATTTAATGTACCTTGGGTCCAAACTCTGACTTTGAAGCGGCATTGTTCCAGTTAAAAGCTGCAGAGCTGTGTTTACCAGCGTATTACACACAGGCCTAACTTTATCCTGGCAGGTCTGTTGGTAACAGCTGAATCTTATTTTTATGCATTTGTTCAGGTGTCTCGGCATGCTTTGCCGTAAAACTCTTCAAATCCTGGCTTTCGGAAAAGGACATCAACTCTGTCGCTGCCAGTCTCCGAAAAGTTGGCATGGACAACAGGCTTATGGTGAGAAGGACATCTTGGATGCAAAATCTTTACAAGGCGGAGGTGGAAGTGTGTCCCAGACGTGACATGTTCGTTCTAAACCCATCTGAATGAGAATTAAACCCCAAAAACGGAGATTAAAATCTTTTTTTTTTTTTTTTAAAGCATTCACTACTTGAGACAACTGATTAATAAAGGCCTTCTAACTGAAGATGAATCCTTGTGTAGTTCAAAAGGGCCTGCCCCAATCATTCAGAGATTTTCCTTTTTTTTCTTCAGGAACTTTTCCCTGCCAACAAGCGCAGTTGTGAGCACTTCTCCAAGTACTTCACAGATGCTGGGCTCAAGGAGCTTTCGGACTTTGCCAGAAATCAGCAGTCTATAGGCGCTCGCAAAGAGCTACAGAAAGAACTTCAGGATCAGATGTCACGTGGAGACTCCATCAAAGACGTAAGTCCTCTTTATTATATATTTTCATATATTTAAAGGCTTTGCCGCCTTTTTGCACAACACTACATGTGTACGCTCTCACGTCTGTCTTCATCTTGGTGTCTACCTTCTGCTTTCATTGATTTTGTTGTAAATTGTAGTAATTTCGTCAATGACAAAGGGTTTTAAATGCACTCAGGCTGAACACATTGTGCCCTGTTCTCATTCCTTGGAGTTCTGCAAGATTTGATAAACAGTCACTGTCAGCAACGCTTCCTATTGTCAATTAGATGAGTTTCATCTCTGGGCATGTGTCTTTGCAGATCATTGCTTACCTCCGAGAGGAAATCAGCAAGAACAACATCTCAGAGCAGGCGATGATTGGACTAATTTGGTCCAGCGTAATGAGCTCCGTGGAGTGGAACAAGAAGGAGGAGCTCGTCACGGAACAAGCCATCAAACACCTAAAGGTGACTCCATCTCCTCGTCCGCAGTTATGAAACCACACGGGGAAATGAGAGATCGAAGGAACTTAGAAATGTCACCCCCTAAATTGCGCCTGAGATCCAGGCTGCTGTAGATAATAGATTTACCTGCCCAACAGCAACTAAAGTGGGTATAACGGGAAGAAATCAGAACGATATCTCAGGTTGCTGTGTACTTTTGCAACCTTTAACTGTAATTTTCCCTTTTTGTCACATTCCCAGCAATACAGCCCACTCTTGAATGCGTTTACCTCCCAGGGTCTCTCTGAGCTCACCCTTCTGCTGAAGATCCAGGAATACTGTTATGACAACATCCACTTCATGAAGGCCTTCCAGAAGATTGTTGTTCTGCTTTACAAAGGTGAGTTAATTGTGCCCAAAAGGCTTCTGTTTCACATTTGTGAAGAAATAAAGAAAAAAGTTCATGTAGGCATGTGTGAGTGCTTCCAGATGGCTGGAGATTACAGCCAAAAGTTTGTCTTGACTGACATTATCAACCTGCCTTACGACATTTGTTTGTCAAGCACCTGCACAGACATCTGTGCTGTTGGCGTCATATTGAAAATACTTTCTTTTTTTTGTTATTCGTTTGCTTTTCAATTTCTTAAGCTGATGTTTTGAGCGAGGAGGCGATTCTGAAGTGGTACAACGAAGCCCACGTGGCCAAAGGAAAGAGCGTTTTCCTCGAGCAGATGAAAAAGTTTGTCGAATGGCTCAAGAATGCAGAGGAAGGTAGGAATGGCATCCGCTCCTCTTTTGTCTCCGTCTCAGTTCTTTATTTTCTCGAGCTTTAGCTCTCACAACTGTAGATGCACCATGTTTTTGCACATCTAACTTGATAGTAATGAGAGGTGAAATGGTGTAGAAAAAGACTTTGGTTTGGGATTAACCATGGATTAGTCCCCACCCATCACCTGGCCTACCGGTCATACTCTCCTCACTTTCCCCATTGAAATATTTAACCTTCATCTGTTGGTGTCAAATTCAGGATTTCTTGTAAAGGAAAAGGAATATACATGGAAATCCCTAAAATCCTTTAGCTTCCGACAGTCAAACCATAAGTCTAAAACTGAACTTGAACCGAACCATCTCACCCCTAATAGTATATCACATAAAAATGCTCGAGCTGTCCACTGACTTCAGCTGTTTTTCTCTTCCAGAGTCCGAGTCTGAGGAGGAGGAAGCCGACTGAGCACCTCTTTCTGTACCAACCATCCTAATTTGTATCTTCAAAGTAACACAATGTCAAATGCAGTACAAAGATTTGTTACGGAAGTCTGTCTAAAGTCCTCTTTTTTTTTTCTTTTTTTTCTTCTCTTCTCTACCTCCTCATATCTAGTTCATTTTTAATGTAAGGGCTTTAATATTTCTTTCCCTGACAAGCTTTTTGTTTAAATCAATATTTCTCTTTGCACTCCTTCAGGAGTTATTCACAGTGCCACATTTGGCTAATTGGTGTAAAACCTCTTTTAAAGTAATAATGCCGGGGATCATTTTGGGGGGGGGAAGGTACTTCCCATTTCATTTCTGGTGTATTTAGCCATGGAGCTCCCATCTCCCAGAGGTCCATTTGTATCGGTCCATGATATGGCATGGTCCTCTGAAACAGTTTTGTAACCTCATAAAAACTCAGAATTTATTGCCAGTTTGCAGATTGTGGGTCATGGAGATGTGCCATTTTCAACTGTTGGCCGTGCCGCCTCCAGAAATGATTTTTCTTTTTTTCTTCCTCCCAACAAATCATGAATAACTCAACCATGCTAGCTTTGTAGGGTTTTTCCCAATTCCTCATTTCACAATAAATGGAAAGTAATGGTTTTTATTATTACTGTGATTATTTATATATCAAAAGCTTATTGTACTGTGAACACAGTTAGGACAAATATTACAAGCAATTAGAGAGTATAATGTGCAGCCTGTGAAATGGAAAAAGGTCGAACGTATAGAGAGGAGAGGAAGGTCGCGTTTGGTGTGACAGCCTGAGCTATGTTCCAAGCAAGTGTCTGGCTGGTTGAGCCGCTTTTGCTTCACCTAATCATGCAATCAAGAAAAGCAGCCTGCAATACCTCACCTGAGGTGCAAACAACCATCTCCAGTCAGTTTACTCCTGTCCCACTTTAAATGGTAATTATGGTTCAGTCAGGCATGCAAATATGAGTGTGTGTGATGGTGATTCAAGATGATATGAGACCCAATGTCTGCATGCATTCATTAAAGCAGGTAGTTTCACAGGCACCCATTTTAATGTTGTGACACAAAGAATAGAAAGTCTGTTTTGGACTCCATTCTGGGTCAATTGTAGTTGGCGGTCTTGTTTTTTTTTTTTTTTTTTGGTCAAAGGAGGATTGTCGTTTCTCACAATGGAAAGGTTCCATTGCTTGAGCATCTCTTGTAAATTACTCACTCTAGCAGCACCTAACTTACTTCAATTTACCCAGAGGTTTGAATACACTGGATGATTTAAGGTAAGGAGAGAGATGTCAGGCAAATGTACCTGGATGTGGATGTTTTATTCCAATTTCCAACAACGACCTTAGTTCAGAGACTTTCTACCAGACATGAGTTCAAGTGAGCACTGTATACTCTGTATATACCATATATAGAATAAACAGTGCTCCATATATGGTATACAAAGTGTTCATGCTATACCATATATAGAGCACTGTTTACTCTATATATGGTATAGCATGAACACTTGGTAGATTATTAGCTGTTAATCATTTTTTACTTGGTACCAACAGATGGCAGTAAGTCCTTAAGAGATGCTTCCTACTCATATTAAAGTCCTCCTGAGTTTAAGAGTCAAGCTCAAATAGGAAATGCTATTTTTTATTTTATTTTTTTATAAGAAACCAGACTAGAAAGTATTAGACACAGGCACAAGTACAAAGTATCTGACACAAGTATTTTCTCTGCCTCCCTGTCCCAGGAGGATTTGTTTGCCTTTTGGTTTTATTTAGTCGCTGTAAAGAACATGAAACAATTTGGAAGAGTGACATGCCGGCAGAAGGAAACATGACTGCTCTTGGAACCGTGTGTGTGTGAGAGAGAGCGAGTGAGTGCACGTTTGCTCGCGTGCAGCACTGAATGGCAATGATGCCTCCCCTCAACTCCACACATCTCTGACTGTGCAGAGCATCAAGCCACCGTGTTATCTGCTTGTTACCAGCATCTCCCGCCTTCACACCACATATAGAGAGCTCCTCCTCCTGCATGTCAGTCAGCACAGAGCTGTACGGTTTAATGAGCTACACACTGTGACCTGCTACATCTGTTTGTTTTGCTTATCCCCCCCCCCCCCCTTTTTTTTTCTTCTCCAACAGTATTATATGCTGAAGATTTACTCTAGCTTTTCCAGACCTTACCTGATGTGCTTCCATCTATTTCCCCCCCTGAGTATTTGACAGCATGACAAAGTGCAACTTGTTTGCATACTTCATAACAGTAGTTCTCAGCATGCGGACCGGGACCCCCTTGAGGGGGGGCGCCAGGGATTATTCTGGGACACAGCGCTTTTGAGGTTGTCACAATTAGATGCACGTGTTGACGAAAACTACAATCCACTTTCTATAATATACAACAGACCTGGGAAACTATCCGTTGCATTTTAAAGAGTTTAGATTTACTGTAAGTCATTCAAAGATCAGGGGTGGTCTATGGATATTCTTACATACTTATCTGGGGCATTTTGGGAACCACTGCTTTATATAAACTCGTACTTCTCTTGAGCAGGAATCATACTGGTGCTCCAAACCAAAGTTCAGTGAGGGGAAAAAGCCAGATTTGGTTCACTTTGCTCACACTTGCATTTTGAAATTAGGAACTTCCCGTGGGCTCACCACCTGCAGGAAGGTTCTTAATAGGTGCAATGTGATCTGGGTGACAGTCCTCAGACTGCCACCCCCGTGACCCGGAAACGGATAAGCGGGATAAAATGGATGGATGGAACTAAAAGATGGAATCAAAATTATATATAATAGTGGCATATAATCTGCAACATGACTTCTCCATTAAAGCTGCAGCACTTGTATGCAATATACACTCTTCACAAAAAGTTAGGAATATTCGGCTTCTGGGTATACTATAACCTTTACAGGTGAACTTCTGAATGTGCATGTCCAATGTTTCAAGACGACGTCTAACAACTGATCAACAGTACCTCAACATTGAAACTTCAAACGGGATGTTTTCAGACAGAAGTGGTCACTGAGGTCAGTGTCAGAGTGTCATCAGCAGGATGAGCAGAAATACAGAGACTGGAAGAAGTCGCAGGAAGGTAGAGAAGTGGACGTCCTTTGCTCACATCCCACACTAATGACCATTTCATTGTGAGCGGAGCCCCGGGAACTGGATGATGAATGCCACTCAACTTCAGCCACATTAAAGGGAGGTGAGAGGCACCAAGTGTCTCCTCAGACCATTAGGCACCACGTCAGCATGGCCTGCGTGTTGGGCGACCTGCAAGGGTACCTGACCACTCCACCAGGCACAGGCGTCATCGTCTTGATGGACCAGGGAGCATTTGCGCTGGACGAGGGACCAGTGGGCCCCACTGCTGTTCTCTGATGAATGTCCATTCAAGTTGAACAGAAATGATGGCCGACAACGATGTTGGAGATGTCAAAGAGAGCACTATCCGTCAGCCACTGTTGTCACCAGATGACCCTTTGGTTGAGGTGTTAGTGTGGGAATGTGTGTCACTACAGAACTACACTTTGTGAATGATACAGTGACAAACCCGTACTATTTGAATACCATCATTAATTCAGTCATTGTGTCCCTACATAAAGAACGCAGGCCTAATTTCATCTTCATTAATGACATGGCTCCAGCTCATCAACATGGCATCATTAGGGAAATGCTGCTGGAGACTGGGATACCTCGAAAGCTGTGACCTGCACATTCTCCTGACCGGAATCCTGTAGAGAACCTCTGGGATCAGCTGAGTGGCTGTGCAGAGGCTTGTAACTGTACCCCATAACCTGAATGATATGAGGGCCGTACTTCAAGAGTGAGAGGCCATGCCTCAGCATACAATAAGTCGACTTGTCAACAGCTTGAGAGGTTGTTGTCAAGCTGTAATGGATGTTCAAGGGCACATGAGCAGCTATTGAGACATGGATATTTTTAGTTGTGATGTGCCTTCCACTGTTATTGGATTTTGTTTGAGATGAGGAAATCACCATTGTATGCTTCTACTTAAATGTCCTCCTTTTATGTGGACGTTTTTACATTTTACATACGTTTCACCCGAAACCCAAATGCCAAACGTTTTGTGAGTATTCTATTGCAATTTGAATGACTGAGAATTAGCGAACTTATATGTATACAGATAATTGCAATTAATTGTAAGGATTTATCACTATCTTTCTAATCCTGGATGCATTTTTCATTTCCATAGGATCAAAGTCAAACTGCATCACAGTTGATTTGCAGGCCGACTAAGAAATTCTTTTCCAGACAAATCGGTTTACTTATTTGGTGTGCACCAGGTGGCAGTGGACGGCACTAGCGCAGCAGTTGTTGCAACCAAAAACAGAGTGACAAAGTGTGAACTCACTCTTTGTGACAAGGGGCCAGGCATTCACTTAGTGACCTCAGATTGTTTATTACCGTGTCACATTCACACAAACATAAAAGATTTTCATAATCTGTGGGCTTTTCAAAGACATGACAAATGTAAGACGTGGAGAAGAACCCCACATTGACTTCATTTATCTCTGGATATTTCTGTCTCGGTTGGACTTCCCGCTTTAGCTGAATAGAGGAGCCCGATGTGCCAGGGGGTGCCAGGGGAGTTGTGGAGAGCAATTATTCTGGATTTCACACTGCGGCTTTGGTCAGTAAACATGACTCAGACTGCAATGCAGAACTCATCTGAATAATACTGTCAGAAAACAGGGAGAGAGGGGCAACCACTTCTTTGAACAAGAAGAGAGACTTGAGATAATTCCTCAGTTTTTCAAGCATAAAGGGGGGGTTAAAAAAGAAAAAAAGCAACTTCTCCGTGACGTGCTGAGCTTCTAATGGGCACTGTTATTGTTTTGGGAATAATTGTAAGTGATCGCAGTTTGTTTTGCATTTCCAGAAACATTGTGTCAAAGGTCAGTGCTGTGCTTCTTGTTTTTGTTTTCCTTTCTCCTTTGCTGCCTTTGTCTTTCTACACAGCATCTCTAATGCTTGGCTCAGCATC
Organism: Lipophrys pholis; assembly: GCF_963383615.2. Taxonomy (NCBI): domain Eukaryota; kingdom Metazoa; phylum Chordata; class Actinopteri; order Blenniiformes; family Blenniidae; genus Lipophrys; species Lipophrys pholis. The sequence continues at coordinate 18,916,169 of NC_137632.1, forward strand.
CAGGTGAGATATGGAAAATAGGGCCAACATGTTGAGTCTGTAAATGCCACCAATTTGCCCTCACATCAACCCTTGCCAAGGATCCTGAAGCCGCCCAGCCTCCCATATCGGTTGTAGTTTATAGACTTTTGAGCACCTCTGTGACAAGAAAACATCACCTAAGCCCCTAAAACCAAGAGGGCTGAAGAGCGGTTTTGGATTATTGGCTGACAGATGCTCTTGTCTATCATCACTGTTGGTCTCGGTCTCTGGAGGTAACGCAGCTGTTTCAGGCAGGAAACCTGTTAATGTAATGTCTCAACACAACCTGTGTGAATTTGAACCTTTTAAAGCCTTTTCTGCCTGACATTACAGTGTTTCTACATTTTCAAACATGGCCATAAAGTCATTTTATACTGTTTATTAGGTATTTTGCTCAAGTATACAATGCAAATACACACTTTCAGTTTATGCAAATTACAAAAAAATAAGTGTTTTTTTCCCTTTGAGGCCCTGCATCACTCGGTTTTGCCACAACATTAAATTGAAGGCAAACAATCCCACTCAGATCGGAGCTTCCAGAATAAAAACACTTTCTAAGATCTACCATTAGATTTTTAAAAATATCTCATGCTTTGTTCTTTTCTTTTCTCAAAGCAAACACAGAAATGTTTCTCTGCCCTTGATTCCCTGCGTTACCACAAAGGGGGGTCCCAGACCCCAGGATGAGAACTAATGTTAAAAAAATAAAAAAGTATTCAGAATTGTTTTTGTCGGGCTGCATGGATCCAACGGAGATAACAACTAATGGGTATAAGGCAGGGAAAGCGCAACAATATTGAGTCAGAAAATGAACTCCAAGCTGACAAATCCTAACATTCAGTGAAAGTAGTGCACAATGACGATTAAAAAATATTCCATAAATGTCTGATGGAGTTCTGTTCTCACACAAACATTTAATTTTGTGTGTGTGTCACAGTCATTCCAGCTGTATTAGTAAAAATGCATATGCAGCAGTCCACTTTTATTAGACACCAATTGTGTTATGTTAAGCTGTACATCTGTGTTTACACAAACCTCATCAGCTTTTATTTTTTTTTTTTACCGAAGATGTCTGCTTAGAATAAATTTGGAGAGTGCGAAGCCAGGCTGCTTTTCATATAAATGAACAAAAAGCCGTCTTACTGAAAATGTCAAGCAGCGAATGAGTTCTTGCTTAACCATCGTGTGAAAACATAAACAGATAAAAACAGGACTCTAACCAACTTCTGCCTCAGTGTTAACCAGGTTATCATAGAGAGGACACAACACGTCTGTGGCTCAGGCGGGCGAGTGAGTCCTATCCAGATTTCAATGCAATTCAATCCCACTCCCCACCTGTCCATCTGTCAAAGTGTCCTTGAGCAAGACGCTGAACCCCCAGTGACTCCCACTGACGGGCAAGTATACCTCACGTGGCGACCGTGAGAATGAATGTGACAGATTGTGTGAAGCACATTGAGGCAGCCTCAGCAGTGAAACTTCTTAAGCAAAATTAACACTCCGACCCTTCTCTTCCCATTATGACATGTCAGTCTCTTGTCCTGCTAAATTAATGAAAAAAAACTGCAGATCTCCCACTGTAATTCGTCGTGTTTTGTTGGCCTGTCTTGTATGGTATATATGACTAATTTCATGCACTCTGCACTGTTTTGTCCTCTATCTTTCTGTCCTTGTCGTTGTAAACACATTTTTGTCATTTTCGCATTAAAAAAAGACTCCAATCATGATTCATTGCACTGGCATGTAATTTTAAAAAACAAGACAACATTCTTAAATAGGCCACAGGCGCACTGACCTTAATGGCATATGCACTTGTGACTTTCTGAACATCTCATCTGACTATAAACTTTTTTGTATTTATCTGTTTATATGCAACTTTTGTTTTTGCCTTTTCTGAAACAAAACGAATAAAACCTGAAAAAGTCTGACAAAACATAATCACTGTGCTCATCAGAAATGCTTGCACAGTACATAAATTTGGATCCAAAATGTTGAATAAATTAATAACAAATAAAAGCAAATGAATTATTTGAAAAATAAAAGTCCTACATTTTGAAAAGAATAAAATCAGGTCAGGAATACTGCTGAAAAAAAACACAATCAAATTTTTTTTTAAAAAGTCTGGAAATGTTTCTGTAAAAGCTATCATAGACAAAGCACAATCATCTAATGGTAATGTTATAGGTGGTATAAAAAGTGGAAGCACCTGCACTGATTTGGGAAGGTTCCAGCATGTCACAAAACTGCTTTTCTGCCTTTGGTGCTGGAAAAGCTGTATGGAATCGTAATTTTGTGAAATCAAAACATCAACACATAATAGACCGATTGGTCATATTGTGTTAATTAATGTCAGAAAACCAGGTTTGCATGAAAGTCTTGAGTCTTTTAGTACAACATCAACCCCAAGTACTTCTCTAAGAAAAAGGCACTTTATTAAGTAGTCATGGCCAAAAATCATGTCTGTAATCCAAATAAAAACTTTGGGAATTTTGGAATATTCACCTCGGTTATACAGTCACACTGGCAATGAGAGAGAGTGTCTCTCTTTCTGGCTATAAAATTCACTGGCTCAAATGGCTTCCAAGGGTGGTCATGAATTTGCAGTTTTACCTTCAACCTTTGTGATATTTTTTCACAAATTCCTCTTGAAATTCAAAGGCACCACATTTTAAAAACTAATGTCAGGGTTCATGTTTGTCTCTTGAGTTTTTTTTGTGAGAGTCAGATTCTGTCTCTTGTTTCAGGCTCCTTGGCTTCCCGTCCTCATGTTTGATTGCTGTTCCCTGCCCTGATGTCTTTCACCTGTGCCTGACAGCGTGATTGTTGTCACCTGGTTCCTTCAGCATATAATGAGCTTGCCGTGTGTGCTCTGGTTGTTGGTTTGTCTGTGTCAGAGTTTGACATACTGAGCCCCCATAGCGCAACCAACACGTGGCAAATCTGACTTTAAATACAACATATATGTCTAAATCCTGAAGGCCTTTCCATCTATTTAAGCAGAGGAGCCATCCCTTATCCACGACACACTGTTGCTGGTTTTTCAAGCCACATTATCATCTTTGCATGCATAATCAATTACACCACTCCAGATGGCTTGACCACAGCCTGAATGGCAGCTCTCACTTCTCCATAACCGTCCTCCAACATAGAGTCTGACCTATTTTGTACAGAAAGTCTGAGCACTCAACTCACAGCTGTGCCAAAGATAAATTTTCTTGCGTGTGTGAGCGCGTGTGTGAGTGCGCACGCACTATAACAGTTGTGGCAGTTGTGCTCTAAATGATCATTCACATGCTCTGTAAATCTCCAGGGTGAAGACACCAATGCAGAGTTGTGAAGAAAATGCCTCAGTTGTCCTTTCACTAAATCAAACCAGAGAGCTAAAGCAAACAATTCGAACTGAATAGTGAGCATGAGAGTGTGCATCACTAAGAGAAAAACGTATAAAGCACAAGTTGTGCAAACAAGGCTCAGTGATGTGGTGGTCACCACTGCCCCACTTAAGAGCACCTTTATTCTCTAACAGCACCTCGGGCAGCTTATAGGAATGGTGTGTATGTGTGTGTGTATGTCTGGGGATTTAACAGCTTGACTTAAGTCAACACTGACACTCATCACAAACATCATTACTTTCCCCCGGCTTGTCCTTCTCCCCCTTCAGTTGCCCAGGTCTTACAGCTGTGTACACATGACAGGGAGCAGGAGAGGTGCTGATGGCCTAGTTTGATAAAGAATGATCGACTCGAGGGTTGCCATTTTCTGGATAAGTGCCTGTCTTGCCTCTGATTCCATATCCCGAGAGTGAAGTTTTCATGGTTTCTTGTAGCACAGAATGCTATTACCATCTTCAGCCGCAGCCTTTTTTTTCCTCCAGTTTTCACAGACTTTTTCAGCATCGAATCATTGTCATTGAGTCCGAGTGGGCCATTGCTGGAGGATGCCATTTCTGTGTCTAGTTGAAGCTGTGCAAAAAGTAAGAAATAAAAAAAAAAAAAAATGAAAGGATGGGCCTTTTGACAGAGCCTCCGTCCACAATCTCATGGGAGAGCCAAAACTACATCACAACACTTTGGCTGTGACAAACCTCATTGATAACTTGCAAATGGAATGAAAGTTTGCATCTCCAGAATGTTTTTAACGAGTCTCCCTGGAGTGCAGCGTAATGACTGTGACTCTGGAATAGGGAGAGTGCATGTGCTTGGTCTGCGTGCAGCTCTCAGCTTTTCTTTGCCCGTTTATGCACCAGCGGCTCTGGGGACTCCGACTGTGGAAAGACATGAAAAAAAATCCTCTACAAAACAAACAGTTTTGTAGAGTAGTGGCAGAAGAGCTTGGAGGAGGAGGAAGAATCCATTTAATATTAAATTACTGGAGTTTTTTTTTGTTTCTTTTCTCTCCCCCATTTGGTGTCACATAGTAAATACTCAGCTTTACAAAAAGAATGTGGACATACTATGAAATTCATTGAGCAACACACAAGCAAGGACAAATGAGGTGTGGAGAAGAAAAGGCTTTTATGTGTGTTTTCCAAGGTTTGGTGCCTTTTGCACTTGAGATGAGTGTAGAAAATACTGACTTTCAATTGAATTGCAGGATAAACATATAAAAATTGAATGAAATTAAGAAAATAAATTATTAGAAAGTTTAAAATGGAGAAAAGAGAATAGCTCATATACCTGAAAACACAACGTTCTCTCGTTTATGACTGACAGTTTTCACTGTATGAAGGACATTAGTTTTTCTAGTATTTATCAAGAAGATGGATTTAAATTTAAAATCAGAAAATCAGCTTTATTTTGTTATCAGAAGTGTTGATGCAGCACTTCTTATATGATTTGTGCATTTTCTGGGAAAGGATTGGGCAGACCCACCCTCCCTGGTCACTGCATCCCATCTTCTGCTGCTCTGCTGAATTATTATTATTATTTTCTAAGGGAGGGATAAAATATGTCTCTCTCTAAGAGAGATTAAGCCTCCTCCACCAGCAGACCACACAAAACACTTTTAATAATTATATTCGTAAACCTAAGAAACACAGCGCTGCCAACTCACAAGTGTCGACAGTAAAAATCACACTAATAACTCCAAGATGTCCAATTACATTTGTCATCTGTAAATAAAAGATCAATAGTTAAATAAACAGGATTACTGTTCATAGGCAGTCAGAAACTTTTACTGAGAAAATGAAAGTCAGGCAATTCCTCATATATTAGCCTGTGCTTCTCATACTTGTTACACATAACTATATTTATCACTTTCATTCATGCCAACATATTGGTGCACTGTTGTGAGGTGAGGGTGAGGCCACATTGCAGCAGCATAAAGGAAAACCACCCGAACAAGAGAACCGGTTTCCTCCTCATGAGCTGTGCTCTCCTCATGTGGCCTCCCCTGCCAGCCATTTTCACTCTTCCATCACCTCTGCTCCTCCCTAGTCTCCGCCCCGCCTCCAGACACCTCCTGCCCTATCAGTACAGTTAATGCTCAAGGTTGTCGCTTTCAGACCTCTAGCCTTCTGAAACACATGTGGGAAATTAACAATTGGATTTTAATAGAAACTGTGCTTAAAATTAACTCAAATTATTCCGAACGTGGATTGTGTGATCGTTGAACAAAGATGAGAAGGGATGAGTGCAGATCTCTGTGAGGACCCATACAAGCCAATTTGATTAAAAAAATAACCAACATATTGCTGCCATGCAGGAGTTCCACTGCTTATATACACTATTTTATGAACTTTGATATATCCGGGATGGATTTCTCACCTTAAAAACTTGTCTCGGTGCCTCCGGAGCAGAACCACACAAACTGCTTGTTCAGGCCACATTGTAGCACACTGGAGTGACCGAAGATATTCTTTAATTCAACATTTAACCACTTCATTTGAACACATGTTCTATGAAATGGTTTCAAGTACACCAATATAATGTGAAAATGACTTTTTAACTGTATAGATATGCAATACTGATATTAAGGAATGTTGAGCCTTTTTCTGGTGATCTGAGTGTTGGTTATCTGCACATTCTACACACACACACACACGCATGCACGCACGCACGCACGCACACACACACACACACACACACACACACACACTAAGATGATTGTTATTGTAATACTATTTTTTAAAATCATCAGCAATAATATAGATCATGATTCTTTTATGTCACAATTAGAGTTGCACACCAAATTATTTTGGAGATAAAATATAAACAGGCTCTTCAGTAAAACTAATAGATTGATGTAAACCTTTTTTTAAAAATCATGTCTGGGCCTTTTTTGGCGGGGTAATGGAAAAACATTTGCTGTACCATAATCAGTCTTTCATTTCTCAAAGTATTGTTTGTATTGTTATTTTCGTTACAAAGTGATCGAGGGAACAAGGGTAGCATGATGAGAGTTGATAATGGTGGGGTTGGGTGTGGGTGCAATTTTTTAATATGTAAAGCACATTTCGCCAAATTTTATTGTATGAAAAGTGCTCTGACATAGTTTGATTGATTGAGCTTTTACAGCTTCACAATCGATACCTGTCAGCTGCATTGATTCTTTCAATGTAACTCTGAGTCTTCATCAGCAGAAAAAGACAAGGAGCAGAAAATAAACTATTGGGAGTAAAAGTTGTATAAAAAAAACTACAAAGTCAGATACTAAACCTATTCAAGTACAGTAGAAAATACAAACACTATGTTCCTTGCCATCTATGGGTGAACACAGTTGCATCACATCTGCTGGAGCCTCTGGAGTGATGTGAGACCCCAGATCCAGCACTTGTAAGGTCTCGGTCCTCAAGACCTTCCAGAGTCTCTTTCATTTAACAATAAAGGCAAATAAAATCATTTCTTCTTCCAAAACAAACTTCGACATGTTTTCTTTCTGAACAGATCTTGAGAGTTGGCCACCTTTTGTAGAACTTTCTTATTTTCCTGTTTTTATTTTTTGTATTCTGCAGCTGTTTTTCCTCATTTTGAGATTTCAGCAGGGCCCGTTCATCACTAATGGTCTTATTCTGCTTCCCCAGACTGTTTTCACATTCGTTCACATCCTGCGACTCCATCAACAGGATTTTGTTCCGGGTCTGCTTTCTGTTCATCACTTGTTTCAATTTATAGACTTTCTGTAAGAGTGTGTCTCTCTCTTTCTCTCGCTGTACTCTGGCTGAGCCTCTGGAATCTGGAAGACATTTCTGCCCATCCCTGCATTTTTGGATTTCATTTCTACACAGTGACCTGCCTCAGGAGGTTATTGTTTCATACTTTGAGCAGCTTCTCCTTGTCTTGATGATTCTCAAGTGGTGCTCCATCTCTGCTTCTTTTGTTTTCACCGACACCTTGGTTGGGTGGCAGATTCTTGTTTGTGAAGCTGAGTATGCCAAAATTGTTTCATATAAAGGATTTTTATTGAGAGGTTTTAGATATAAAATTGAAAGTGATATTCTTATCAGCGAAAAAAACAAAATGTGGCCAGATACCAAGCTTTGATGATGTCTGATATAACATTGTGATATCAAGAATTATCATGCATTGTAAGTTACACCTGGAATTCAATGGACATGAACCCGATGCTTTATTTCTGTATTATAAAATATTTATGTGATTTGAGGCTAAGGTTACAGAGCTTATACTGTTGCTGTTGTTGTTGTTCTTCTTCTTCTTTGTCTTTCAGTCACGCCCTTCAGGAATCATCCTATCTCTTTACTCTGGTACACAAACCACCTATATATCCTCCTTTACTACATCGATACATATTCTGTAAGGTTTTCTTTTTTTCCTTCAGCAGCTTCATCACCAACATAATTTCCCCAATATATCCACTCTCTCACCCTACTGATTCTCACTCTGGCTTCTCCATCTCTAAACTGTTGAACCTCAGCTGTCCCTCTGACTTCCTGAAATGTATAAAAGAGCCAAGAATAAAACGTTATTTTTCAGGGAGCTGACTGTGATTTTTAATCATTGGTGTGCCAGTGTTATCACTATTGAAGAGTTGTGATGTATGAGGATTCTTAAACAGTTCAAAGATATAATTTTGATTGGCTTAGAGACCTAATGTATATTAAGCAGCTCAATGTGGAAAATCAACTGCTGAAGCAGTGATACTAGCTAATAAGTAAATTTGTATCTCATTGTCAAAGTGCACACACAACCTACTTCACCATTCAAGTCATTGTTTTATTTAGGCCCAATTTTTCCTTGTGTAACAGTACTGACAAAGAACATAAATGTCATTACTGCTTGGAAAGTAGTCACTCCAAGAAGAAGTTAATAGGTGCCATTACTTTTTAGATACGTGACACTTGATCACTTTAAGTAGGAGAGTCCGGCATTGTTAAATAAAAAGAAAACCAGGTCAAACTCTGAGAAGCAGCTGATGTGTGCGGCTCCTCCTGCTGTCCTGCTGTTGCTGTCCAAGGTGCTGAAAATATGGTGAACCAGAGGCTGGTGTTTGTTGCTGTCCAAGGTGCTGAAATGTTCCATTAAAAAAACAGAGTTTAAGTTCGGTTCGCTATGTCATCTGTCCCTTTTTTTTTTAAATTGTAAGTTTTGTGTTCAGCTTCCCGGCACGAACTTGAGCTGCATGCAGATCTTGCACAGGACAGAAGAGTTGTGGCTTTGCATCCATTTGTAACATACAGAAGAGTTTTAGGGCCACTGAAGAAAAAATAAAAATAAAAATTCGGAGGCTAAAAAAACCCCAAACCTTCACGCACTTCACAAAAAGCCAAAAATCAAAGTTGAGATATTTTTTTTCGCAGGTTAAAAAAAAAAAAAATCTTCATGCACTCCATAAAAAGTCGAAAATCAAAGTCAAGATTTATTTTTTTCACGGTAGAAAAAAAAGTTTTTTTTTTACAAAGTCCGTCCATCCACATGCCAGCGCGTGTGACTGCTTCCTCAAAATGCATCGGGGGCGGTTTAATGAAGTGGTGAAAAGATGCTTCAGGACATAATTTAGCTCATAAACACGGTGCCGTTATCATCAGTATCAGGACTATAAGAGACAGTGCAGCCTGCCGCGTTGTTCTGTCGCGGAAGTGCGTTGAATACGAAGGACAAAGGCACGGATCCCGGGCTGCTTATTTAAATGTGTTCTTATTAATCAAGGAAATTCGGTGTAAAAATCAAATGTCCATAAGCAGTAAGCAACCTTATATAGTCACAATTACGTAATTTAATGGGATTTCACATCTAAGAGCAAATGATGAGGGATGGATAGACGTCTCTCCGTGAAAAAAAAAAAATCTCGACTTTGATTTTTCCACTTTCTCTGAAGCGCACGAAGGTTGGTTCTTTTTTAGCCTCCGAATTATTTTTTTTCTTCAGTGGCCCTAATACTCTCCTGTAGCAACACCAACATGTTTATTGTGCAAAATTATCTTATTGCTTTTTTTTGTTTTGTTGTTTTTGTTTTTTTTCTTGGGGGCTACATATATAAAACGCCTGATGGTGCTGATTGTGCAGGGGGAGAGCTGCTGCACTTTCCCCCTCCATCCAATCATTGCAGGCCACTTTAGAAGATTTCAAGCAGGAGGCACATGAACTGTAAGGCTACGCACTGTCCTATGCATACTGTAGACACAGCTGGCTGTGTGCTGCCACATGCTCCCGCTCGCTGTTAATGAGTCATACTTTAATCATGTATATCATGTAGCTTCGCTGGTGTGTGAGCCCAGAAACTCTTGCATGTAGAATGTAGCTCAGAGTCATGTACTGAGCAGCTAAACTAAAGAGCATCAAGCTAACTCACTGGTCCAAATATATCTGGTGATTAAGTTGCTGGTGTTTGACCAACTATCTTTTGCCCCTTCTCATGATATTTTGGCTGATCCCATTTTTATAGTCTGTCCTATGTACTGTATGGCATTCTTACTTCCATTGCACCAGGGATCTTTTTCCAGTTTAAGTACTCTGTACAGGATCAGACCCAATACTCATTACCAAAATCGGTGGATCCCTGATCTAAACTCTTATATTATTTTTGTTGATTTTATAGATACACTATATACGATCATGCCCAGTTTATGCAAGGGGAATGTGCGTTTAGTGTATTTTTGTAAAACAGTCAATGAAGTATCTTACAATATTACAAAGAGTATCATGGACATCATCTGAGACACACAGGCCTTGTCTGTATGAATGGAGACTGTGGGAACACTTTTCAAACCCAAGGTGAATTAAAAATTCAATTTCAGCTAAAGTGTAAAAAACTAAACTATCCTGGGATTTGTATACATACTCACAGCCTGGTAACACTGACATATATTTTTCCAATTGAAGATTCATTATTGAAACTGGAGACTTGTTAAATGTCCATTTACAGGACGCCCCTTCAAGTCTAATGTACAATCAACATTTACTGCTCATCAAAATCAATATCACAAGAATAATTAAGAGCAGAGATTTTACTGGATCACACACTTTAAAATACACAAACAGATCAGGAGGGGCAACTTTTTTCTGATTGTGTTACCTGACTATGATGATTCTGTCCGTGAAGCTGAAACTGCCCTAAACAATGAGGAGGCCGACAGACTTTAGTTGGTGTCTTTATTATTTCATGTTCAACGGTATCTAGCAATAAAGTGTTTGATTCTAAGTCTCTGATTTAAATTTTTCATCAAGCAAATTTTGGAAGAATGGAATTGTGCATCTGATGCCTTGGCTACAACTTTGTTGTTGACTGAAGTACAAACTTTGAACCCACTAAATTCCTTCAAGGCTAGGATATTCAGGCAGATTGGATAAAGCAGACACACACTACAGTCACTGAGCCAATAGAGTATGTGCTAAATGTACCTTTACGTTACTGAAGAATTTCTTGGAAAGAGAAGAGGTCCTTCAAACATTAGATAGAAGAGGTGGAGGTGAATGTCATTATCATTCATTTAAAAATAGTGACTACTTCAAAGATAACAAACCTTTCACTCAAGAATCAGGCATAGCTTTTGACTCGTATATTGATTATTGGCCATGACACCCAAAATGCAACAAAAGTTTTGTGTTTTCACTTGAAATCATTGCCGTGCAAACAGGCCCTAAAGTGCAGAAACAGTCTAAAGCAGAGCATTCCATACATAAATTATATTAAAACACTTTAAGAGTCACAGAAAAAAAATATCAAACCAAATGCAGTTTATGCAGCCTATAGACTAAAATACACAAATCATTCAAGCAAAACTATCAGGTGTAACTTTAATAAGACTGTAGTAAAACCAGTACATCAAAAACTTGATCATTTTACTGCTGTCTTAGGAATGCCGGAGATGTCCATGTCCCGAACCTTCAATAGAGAAATGAAAGCTAAATAAATGGATCTCAGTGCACAATACTTCCATCTTCCATTTAAAACTCCATGTTTGTTTTTTAGGATTTAAATTTTTTAGAGGAGCCAATGATACAAGTTGACTCTAAACGTTACATAGATTCATCAAACACTATGGACACACTTAGTTCACATGGCGATATAAACTAACGTACCTAAGCAGCAACTTTGGATATTAAACCCATGGACACTTTTCTGGACTGTGTCTTAAATGTTTTGATTTTGAAAGTTTTCCGTGATGAGCAAATCTATTTTGAAAACCTTTTAGAAGACAACTTTTTGCTTGTGTTTTCCATATGCAATGTGGTTATAGTCTCACCAAGAAGGAAATGATACTTCTTCATGGGTTGTTTGGTGACAAAGACACATTTCACTGGAATCACTCTATGAGAAAATGCACATGGCCAAATGGAGCACAATAACAGTATACATTATCATGAAATAGTTTGTGGTTGTTTGGGGGCAAAATCGTTGCCATTTTTCCAAAGTGTTGGGAAACGAAATTGCTCATGTTTCTGTTATTCATGATTCACGACAATCAAAAGCAACTGCCAGGAACCTGGGCGACACGCTGAAAATGAAAATAATAACATTCAAAGAATATAAGAACAGGGTGCTTCTATTCAGAGTTTTATTTGATTATTTTTATTTCCTCAATACTGCCACTTAAACCGCAGTTGTCAAACACATTTTAGTTCAGGGGCCACATGCAGCCCAGTTTCATCTTGAGTAGGCCGTACCAGTAAAATAGTGCCATAATCTGTAAAAATACACAGTCTACGTGAGGAAACTGTCAATATGTTTGTGAAAAACAAATAATTACTACTGAAAATGACTACAATCTCAACATAAAGCCTATATGAATAAAACCTTCTGGTGCAAAATACAATGAAATGTAAAAAACAAAAAAAAGAATAATAACAACAACAACAAATGCCTTCTCCTATAGCTTCTGGATTATGCTTGTTTTTAGAAACCCATGGCTTTGAGAATGATGCTTGTTTGCTGGCAATGAGGGAGCGGGCTTTCATAGCAGCATCACTGATATCTCAACCCGGATTTTAGTGTTATGTTGTGACTGCCACTCAAAATGAATTAGTTTTTTAAAAAAAATTATGCTTTCTTTAAAATTTTTACAATTTGATGGGCCAGATTGGAACCCCTTGTGGGCAGGTTTTGGTTCACAGGCCTTATGCTTGACACCCCTGACTTAAAGAGACATATGTGAACAACAATGTTTGCCTCCAGCGTGTCATGACTCCCGGGCCATATTCTCCTGGGATTTGTAGTTTTATAGTTGTGGGTCATCTGTAATAGCAATCCTATTTGGTCGCCTCTCCATACGAATGTCCGCTTACTCGCCATTGTTAATGTTTATAGCATCTTGTTCTCTGCGAGCATTTGTGTGTGTTTTCATTACAAAAACAAAAACACAGCACCCACGAGGAGCCCAACATGCTAACTACCTTGATTTCAACACTCCTGTCGTTTCAGTGGGAACGGATAGCGTTGTCAAAACGTCGCCTTGTAAACGCAAAACTCATTCTGAAATGAAAATGCAAAAACAATGCAAAAACAATGCGTTTTCACTTGAAAAGTTGTCATGCAAACGCAAAATCTGTCCTCATCTGCATTATTGCTTTAAGTTTCATTGCACATTAGTTTAGCGTTTAATGGGAACTTATTCCAAAGAACAAATGAAAGTTTTTCTTCCTATAAGGTTTTTCACCCATGTGTGCATAGGTTTCCTCTCACAGTCCAAAAACTTACATATGAGGTAATTGGTAAACCCAATTGGTCTATCCTGTATCTATTTCTATATGAGCTCCCATTTTGAATTGCTCATTGACAAAATGTGTCATATGAGGATTGTTGTCACACTTTGTAACAAATGACAAGTTTCCGGTTTTGTTTACACATGATTAAAAGTGAACCCCCGCTATAATTGCAGCTTATGTGAATTGTTTTGCTGCCTTGTGGTATGTGCTGTATTACAGGCTGCATGATAACAGCTGCTTCTGCGAATGTAACTTTCTGCCCTCGTTGTGGAAACTGATGTGTACAAGTAAAGACATAAAGCACTTCGAAGTAGTGTGTTTGGACGACTCGTACTAGTCGACTATGACTAGCTAATAATTATATTACAATGATTTTTTTTTTTACAATTAAAGTCAGGTGATTAACAAAAAATCCTGTCTGATAGCTATTCAGGTGATGTATGTTTATGACAAATAAGTTTGTTTTACAGAGAGATGTTAATGTATATATTTCCATTGTGGGATTGATTTACAATTTATGCCCGCTGACGGTACTTACAGTGCTTCCTGCGTGATGTCTAGTTTGGCAAAGTTTGTGGCACATAGTTCAATCAAATGTTCTCTTATTGCATATGCAATTTTGCAGTTTTGTTCCTTCAATAAAGTAAATTATCAAGCTTACTTGTTACTGACGTGTTATTTATCGGAATTAGTCAATGACTAATATGGAACCCGACGAGTCGACTAATGAGTTTCAGTACTCATCCCAACCCTACTTTGAAGTCATTCATTGCGGGTTTGTAAAACTGGATCCATGGAGGACTCTGACCTGCCACACCAGACATAATCAAAGATGTCAACCTGAAAACTGCAGGTGTGAAAGTACTTTGTCTAAATACAATAGTGTGCCACACAAGAGACGCAAACTGGGTTGCTTGAAGGCATCAACAGTCAATTGATGAAAAAACTCAAAGCCATATCATGAAAGGACGTGTGTCTTTTCTTTTCATTTCATTTCAACATCAACACATCAGTCATTAGCTGCATTTGTGTGATGCTCCAGCTTTATGTCGTCTTTTGATGTGGCCCAGAATACAGACAATAAGGTCATTTTGTCTCTGTCACCAATGAGATAAAAGAGGTGATAGGCACTATGTTTCATTGATTCCCTCTTTCAAAGCGGGAGATGAAGATAGCAGCTGCATGTCCAAATAACATGGATTTTCACTCAATATTGGTGCGTTGGGTTTTGTGCGACACATAACAATGAATCTACACTTTTACCGCAGTCCATTAAGTCAACATGGCACACCACAGCATACTGTTCAGTGAAAGCAAAAGCTTGAGAATGATTTCACAATAGTGTTACAACTGCATATGCTGCAATGACTCGATACCAACAAGCTTGTGTGAAGTCTCCGTCACTACTCATCTCAAAGTAATGGTGATAGTTCCAAAGAGATGGAATGATATTCAAATACATTTTCACAGGCTGTTTCCCAAAATGCATATGAAACAAACACCCTCTTCTTTTTCTTGTCCTTGCACCACCTCACACCATGGGGCAAACAGGTCAAGATGGCGCCACTCAAGGCAGCTTCATGTGGACGTTTAGCCTCATGCTTTTGCGATCATTATTCACTGTTATGACAGCGGTGAAGTTGGAACAAGATTCATTAATGTTTTTGCTGCTTGCAATTGCACAGAAGAAACAGAATAGATAGGAATCAGATCTCTGTGATCTCTGACCTCTCACCATTGATATTTTCTCATCCTGCAGTCATCCAGGTCAAACAGGACTCTATTCTTAACAACATGACTGTTAATTGCCATAGCTTAGTGGAGTGGAGCTGTATTTTTATTGAACGGGGGCCTATATTGTTAGTCGCCCTTGGGCATCAAGGAAGTGCCAAACAATATTCACTAAGCTTCATGCTGCTGAATAGACAGAAAGTCTTTTAGAATCCGGTCATTAAGGAGCACTGGATATTTTTCCCCCAAGGATGCTTCCTCTTCTTTTTCTCCCTTCGTCTACAACAGTTTTTTATGGTTTTCTTGATGTGGACCTTTGAAGCAAATCATAAGTAGATTATGCGCCAAAAAAAGACTGAAACTTCTAAATTACAAGAAAAGATTTCGATTTCAATCCAGCTCACCGCAGTTTTAAAAACTTTAAAATAAATGGCAATTTGAAACTGTGGCACAGAGAAAAAGTGCTTGTCCATTGTGAATCGTAACAACAAGGCTCCTATTGGCAATCACTTTATCTCAGGGCAATGTGCAGCTTTGACAAAACACAGCAAAGATGAATGTCTGAGTAACAGAGGCCCCAGGTGTGACTTCAAACTATAACAGATTCCACAGCTCTTCTGAGAGCACAAGTCGCTGTTTATTAGTGAAATAGGCCAACGCTTTTAAACACAAAGTCATTAATTACCAGCACAACATTCACTTAGCCCAACAAACCAGCTTCTGTTTGTGGGTTACCAAAGACGTTTATGCATCTTTGTTGTTCTAAATGTGACTTAATATACATAAGGGAAATGAACCACACTGTAAATCTGCTAGAAAGGAGCAAAACACTCACTTTGTTGAATTCAAAAGAAACTTCAGTAACATAGGTTGTTTACACTTTATGCCCCGAGGAAACTCTGCCTCCACTCCTCCAACACCCCCATGACTAATGTAGACACAAAAACATACCTCTTTACAAAAGAGACCCGATTTGCCAGCTGGCTGAACATCTGGCACTGTGTTCAAAATAAACACATCTGCACAGTTTCTTATTGGTTATATTATAGATGTATTTGGATAGAGGTAAGTTTTCCACTCCGGTGACACAAAATCTCAGTTAATAAGCTTTGGGATATGTTCCTATATCATCCATTACACAAATTTGTCTATGCGTGCGTGCGTGCGTGCGTGCGTGCGTGCGTGCGTGCGTGCGTGCGTGCGTGCGTGCGTGCGTGCGTGTGGTGCATTTACATAGATGCAATAACAAATGCATTTACAGTTTACACAAACACACGTACACATATTCAATTTAGTTTGTCAGCGGAGTGAAGAATTCATTGTGATTTCTCAGAGGAAATGATGATGAATATTTAATAAGTAATCTTTCAATATAACTAAATGTTTTGAAACGGAACGCCTTAAGTGAATTCAACTAAATAACAGCAACGGGCAAATTGACAATGAAAAGCATTTGGTTATCATTTCAAACTTATTAAAGTAGACTTACCTCCTCAGATAAATAGTTTTTGCCTCTTAGAAAGTTCAACATTCAACTAAACACTACAGATCAGTGTGGATTAAAAAAACAACAACCTGGGAATCGGAATTCACGGTCTGTAAGAATCTGTGCGAGGAAGATTATTGGGGCATGGACAAAAAAATTCAATAATAATAAAGTAATTTGGGTGTTGCTGCTAAATCAAAAACACATCCAAAGTACAGCTCATTCCAGACCTACATGCTGACTCCTGCAAACCATTGGCAGTTATTTTCTTTGTGTACAATTAGGCAGTGGATTGTTGATTGATTACCTCTCCCAATTTGTTGGTGCTGTTTGTCATTTGATGTTAGATATTAGTGTTTAATTGGGCAACGGAAAGCTTGTGCAGTGTTGTAGTGCAGAGGTTTTAAAGGTGTGAGAATTTGAGCTCCCACTCACAGGGATCAAACTGTCTTTGTATGAAAGCTTGCCTTCTTAATGTATGTCACATTATAATATATTATTGTAACTGATCGATGCGTAACTTGCCTTCTGCTCATTAGATTTTTTTTTTAACACGTGGTGAGACTTTAAATATTTCTTGCAAATGTCATAAATGTTAAAGTTTAGCACCATAGCTACTTGTATCGGTCAACTCATCTGAATTGTCTTAACAAATCTATGCAATTATTGATAGTTTGACGGTCCACTTATGTGTTTCTGACACAGTTCATTGGAAAAAAGAATCAGGCTCGGAAAAAGAATCTACCTGACCTCCAGACATTTCCTACAGCCTGATGTTCTCCGGAAAACCCACAACTTTAAAAGGTACTGGTACGCAAAAGCTTTTTTCAACAATGCTTGACGAATCTCAATGTGACTGACCTCAAAAAGTACTTGGTAGTAAAGATCAGTGTTGAGCAGTGGCCGTTCCAAGGCAAAATGATGACTGCATATGAATGCGCATATACATGCTTGTATGTATGAGTGGCCCTCAGGTCAGCTCATGAGTACCGTCACTGCAGCTGTAAATTTAACAAGCCAGAAAGTAGTCATGGTTGTTAATTTGCGGAGAGCAGTGGACCTCAGTGAAGGTCTGTGCCCTTTGAGATGCGTTTTGCTCTTCACCGTGTTTGAAAGCACAGACCTGGCCTTGTTTATGTGAAAAGAGTGAGATGGGACGTAAGGATTTATATCAAATAATACATTGATTATGTCATGTGTAATGTGTGTTATTCAGTATTCACTGTCAGTTTTTGATGAAATCATAATATATATATTTTTATTTAATAATTCATCTGGGAGCACTTCATTATTCAACAAGGGATTTACATTGCAATACCTAATTCGCTTAGGACATCTTGTACCAATCAAATATTAATTTCTTCATTACTGGTACTCACTGTGAAGGAAAACAGAACTAGAGGGAACATTGGAGTAATATTTTTTTTAATTTTCATTGACGTGACATATAAATAGAAATAAAATGAGATATTCTGAATACCCGCAGGGCACTGTACTGGGTGACAAAAATAACAACAACAAAATGTAACTTTCCTCTACATTTGCAGTATTTAAAATAAAGACAACTTGCATGCATTTTTCACTGACTGGCAAACTAATGCACAGTTCTGAATGACACAAGAAAATATTGTTTTGTCAGCGGCGAGAGGAAGAGTAAGTCAATTAATATAAAAGCTATAATAGTAATCTCAAATGTTAAATGAGAACCTAAAACATTTCTTCAAAATTTATGAATATCATATACTGAGTGTTGAAGAATTATAAAGCACAGATCAGACAGTGCAAAAAAAAACACAGTACAAAAAAAAAAAGTCCTCAGTAAGATGAGATGAGACATTTAAGTGTTCTTATATAATGGCTAGCATTATAGTGAAAATACATCTGAATAAAATCAAAGACTTGGGGGCTTTTATGTTTTGATATAACCCGTCATTAAACCGAGGAGGAACATATTCACACAAGAAGTTATTGGCCAAAAAATAGTTTTATTTCTGCCCATTTTCATTCTAAATGAATACATTTAAATCCAATAAAATCTTACTAACTACCAATATTCCTCCTGATAAGTAACTAAAGCTTTGTCACAGTGTGTCGAAGGAGAACCCAAACGCTCAACCAAATGCAAATGTGAAGCGAAATTTATTAAAGATGATAATGGATGATGGAGCAGCATTTCTAGTTATTCAAGAAACTTGCAGGGATCCAAAAACACAGGATATACAGCAGGAAGAACAGAGAGAAAAACACACTTTGACAGACTTAAACACGCACAATGCGAAGCAGGGCAGAAGAGATGCAGATGGAAACACTTTAAGGGAATCAGCAGAGGATTGAGCCACAAGTTATAAACAATGGGGGAAGAGAAAATGCACAAGTAAATACACACCAGACATCATTTTAAATGGGCTTGTATTTTCTCCAGGTGCTCCAGTTTCCTCACTCACGTTAAGAGCATGTGTTTGATGTTAATATGTGACTTTGCATTGCCCATTGGTGTGAAATACATAAAAGGATGGCAGCCTAATACTAGACATGCCACAATAAATATACCCTGATTTTCATATATCGTGCATTTCCACTTTAATCACACTGTGGCACTCTCTGTGACCAATAAGTGCCTAGAATAAAAAAAAACAAAAAACGACCTTTAGAATATCTTTTTTTTTTTCATTCCTCCAAAATTGTGAATTGTTGCTCACTTTTTCTCCATATGTCATGTTTCTCGCACTGTACTACATCTTAGAACCTGCGGAAAGCAATAAATATTTTATTAGTACCTGCTTCATGGAACAAAATTACACAATAAATCACAAACTGGATTACAAAGTGCTTCTGAGTATTTCATCCAAATACAGGCGCCAACCCCCGTTTTCATATTACCTGCACCACAGAGGGCTTCACTCAGCCAAACAAAGATATCTGAGAATCTTGCTGGCATGCTCATTCACAGGAGGAAGGATCTGAATTAGAGTTGCTGTTGCGCATTGTGCGCTGGATAAATGCACTGAGAACCTGAATAAGTGGTGCGGTTAGCGCCTCAGCGAGCAGCCGACAAGTTCTGCTTAATCTCCGTGAGCTGATAGGAGACAGTGAGAGTGGCCCGTGAAAACAGAGAAAATGGAGACTTCACGAAGCACATAAATCAGCATGAGATGTGTATTGCCTCCTGCAACATGTGCTCACACATCACACAAATAAGCCAGTGCTAACATGCAGAATCAGCACAAGAGGCAACATTTCACAAGGACAAACAAACACTTAAAAGAGTTTTTACACACAGAAACTGGCCAGTCTGAAAAGTAGACATTCATTTTAGACTTCAATATCTTTTCTTTCCAAATGATTCAACAAATGAGCTATTAAAAAATTGTCTGTCTTGTTGTTACGAGCTGATGTATGTATGTATGTACTACTGTTAGGCTTGGTCTGACCTCAGAAATATACCCTGTTCTGTACTTTCCTAAAGCGTATCTAAGAAAAACACAGTTCAATTACCAAACACAGTTCAGAAATTGCAGGACTGTTATGGAAGTGTACAATATACAAGGTCTGAGCAATGATGTCACCGCGGGGTCTAAAGAAAGGTCTTTTTCCATGAGCCTGGCAGAGGGACTATAATAGGAGTGAAAATATCAGCCCTGAGATGACGAATAAGATGAAAAACATAAAAGATGTAGTGCTTGCCCTCATCAGCCAGCTTCCATGACTATAAAGGTGAAACTCCGATCTCTTTGAATAAAACATTCTCTTTTCAAAGTGTGTACTTGGACCGGCATCAATAAATACATCAGACTTGGCCAAAAGTTTGAAAATGTATAAACCCTGCACTCCCATGTGTGATTAAGATCACTTCCTCTTTGTAGTCCTCCATTAGAATAAGGAGAGAAAATACTTTTTTCCCCCGTATTGATGGTGCAATTAATAGCTGGAACAGAGAGCCGGAGCTCAGAGTGATGCTGTGACTATACAAGAGTAAATCCTTGAACTGACATGTCTCTTGAGGTAGAGCCTTTAATAGGGATGAGAATAATAAATTTGGGCTCTTGACCTTTAGCTGCAGCCCGTTTCTGTGGTTGAGGTTGTTTGAGCAATCCTCCAGCTGAGAGAAATGGAAGATTTTTAACTGAGTGATTATGCTTTGTGTTGATGTGACAGTCAGTAATTTGTCTAAATACCAAAAATGATAGTTTCACCATTGAGAACACGGGGATGAAGAGAAAGAGAGTGATGGCTCAACATTTAGGAGAAAGATTACTTTTTTTTTTCTTGATTGATTCAAACACAAAAATGATAATTATCATACTGGTGCGTGAAAACAAACAGCTAATGGGTGTTTTCTATTGAAGTCTCCTGACAGTAAGAAAGCTTTTTTTCTGACATGTCACAAAGGTAGTGGCGCTCACATGCCATAACTAACAGGAACATGAAATGTGTGTATTATTTTGTCCGCCCCGATGAGCTGACAGCCCTGTGATTTGATTCAATTATAGTTTTGAACCCCTGAGTGTGCAGCTAATAGTGTGAATGGCAGGGCGTCTTGTGGAGCCCCGCTGCTGCTATAAATGTCCCTGCTTCTAAATGCTGAAGTCCTGTTTGTATTCTCCCACTATTAGCTCTGTCACTGCTTTTAGAACACAGTCTTGCACGCAGGCCAAGAAGCTTGAGTGTGCTGAGCAGCCAAATATTGAATTGTTTGAAACAGCAGCCAGAGACAGTGAGCCCAAAAAACCCCCAAACTCTTAAGTTAGCAAATATATTTTTTTCGGTGTGGGTGGCAGTAAAACAAAGATGTAAAATGCAGAGACGTAACAAGAAAAGATTCTCTGTAGATGTAAAAGTCTGTTTTCACCCTCATGGATGACCACAGGTTTAGACATATTAATCTCAAAGTGGTTCTCCTGACTAAATAAATAAAAAGAGGTTTTCAATTCCATAAATCTGCTTTAGGCTCCCGTGAATGCTTTGATGCATATTATGAAAGTCCAAAAGACTTTTAAGGCAGGAATATGGTTTGAGACTATTAAACTGCTACTAACTTCACTTCTGTGAGCCACCATTTTATGACTGCTGACATGTTCAGGGAATAAGTAAGTAAAGTTTATTTATACAGCAACTTTCACAGATAAAGGTCACAAAGTTCTTTATACCGTTAATAGCAAAAAGGTAAAAACAGAAATAATGTCAATAAAAAAATATAAGAATATGTAATAATACTGATAAAATGAGTATAACAGCTAAGAAACAGAGTGGCAAAACAAATCAAATTGAGCAGTAATAGGTCAACCAAAAGCCTGTCTGAATAACACTCCTATTCTAGTTTCCGTGACAGTTGCTATATTTGGTTGCAAGTGACCATTATGTCCTGAAATGCGATGCGATATAAGCCAAATTGAAACCTGACAACTTCCAGGATTTAAAAATCCAACATCTCTGTGCCACACACCAAAACACACATTCGGAGGACTAATACAGCTCAATGGTTAGGGGCTGTTTTGGCAACAAAAATAGAACCTATATACTGTAGTTCTTGTTGTTGTCATGTTCATGCTGTTATGGCTGATCAATGCATATTATCATTTTAAATTAATAATGCTGCTATGTCTAGTTCAAAGCACAACTTCACCCGGATTGGCATTCACCTTGTGATCGTAGGAGCCTCCTCTGTTTTGTCGCATTGCTATTCAAATGCATGGTTCAGGTGTCAGTTGTGACATTGGGTGGATTGGATTGACTCAGGTGCTGCAGCAACTCTCCAATCAATCACATCATTATAGTGGTGTGCATCTCGTCTAAAACATATGGTGCTTGGATGTTTCTCCCAAAAATCTTCATCGCAATAGCGCTGCTAACACAATGCAACAAGGTTGATTCCAATCAATAAATGACGCCAGCCAATAAAAATAGCATCTTATGAAGTGGAAAAAAGGTTAGGAAGTCCAGAAATCAACTAAAAATTAGAACTCAGTCTGAGAAAAAGCATGTGCGGGTTAGGAGTTGGGTGTTGGAGGAGCTATATGAGGAAGGGGGTTATTTTCTTAAACTTTAAATACCTTTGGCCGAGACTTAAACGATGAAGGGAAAATGCCGATTCATTGACGCATGAGACAACAGTGAGATGAAAAGATGTAACGCTTTAATCATATTCATGTAATTTTTACGAGTGAAAGAAACTGCAAAATTGCATGCCGAGACACTGCTGTGAATAGCTTATATCTTAGCTGGCAGATAATAAAAGGCATTAAGAGAGAGACAAGAAAGGAAATAACATAAAGGGAAACAGATACAAGATCAGTTGCAGGTGACTTAAGATTATCTGTTATGGTGAATTCAAAAACTCAATAAAAATTGTGTTATTTTCTGTGATAGGTTTTGATACAATGCACTCCTCCAGGGTCATGCTCCATTTAACTTACCACATATCTCTAATAGGTTTTCTATTTCATATTCTAGCAAATTGAAATGGTGTATAAGCAACTTTTAAACCATATCCAATAAAAATAAGACTCTCTATATGCAGTTCAAGCAATATTAAGGAAGGTTCCTGTTTGCACAAGACGAACGTTGACTTGTTTGAAGTCCAATGTATGTGATAGATGGATTATATAAAACAGGGTCCCGGAGAAAATCTTGCCTTGAGCGCTGCGTCTAAAGCTTCCCTTACGACTGTGAGACTGCCTGCGTGTGGCGTGTGATAAATAAACAGGGTTACACACAGGAACCGCACTCAAGTCCTGTGTATGGAAATCAAAGCTCAACCTAAGTCCACAGTAATCCCTCCGCATTGATTGATAGCTGGATCGTGAGGCTCATTATCCAACGACTCAGTGTTTACACAAGGCCTGATGAGAGTGGTGCGTCTTGTCAAATAATTAGCAGTGACACCAGTGTGATATGTGTGTTTACGTGCAGCCATGTCAACAGCGCCCATCAAAGACAGTCTACGGGCTCATTAAACATTTTCATACAACGTTCACTTGTCGGGTTCAATTTTGTCATTCTATTAGCGTTACTGTCAGGTGGATCCTCTTGATCGCCCAGTTCCTTGTAATATGGCAATAATCTGTAATGGCCTTATGGAAATGAAAAAAAGGAAAAGCAACTGATCTCCTATGTGCTAGTTTATGTATAGCAAGCAGAAAATATGGATTTTAACACTGACGTCAGTAGGATTATTGGAGAAGAATGATTTGACGCGCATAACATAGCATTAAATCACAGTAGAATATTATAAAGGGAATTTGATTTAAGGACATAGGGAAGTGAAAAATGAAGAAGAGTTGGTACGGTGTGTCCAGTCTGTGTGTACATACACAGCTTCAAGGCACACTGAAATGAGGTTCTCACCTGCAAGTTCCCCTTGGAATTTGATAGGAAAATAGATCAGGCATCAACCTTATGGAGCGTGACAGCAGAGTCATGATCCCACGCTTATTTATAGTCTTGATTCAGATGGACTGGTGCACCCTGAGGTGAGAAAATATCCCACAAACATGAATTACAAAGGGTGTTGTTCTGGCTGTGCCGCCGTTGACACTGATAACAACAATATGGATCTTTCTGAGGATGAAGTTACACATATTAGTGATCGATGATTGAAATTCAGCTCGTTATTTGAAATAACTTTGCTTGAACTTTCTATGATGAGCCTTGTTCGATGCTTCAAGGGATGTACAACAATTTCAATGTTAAAATTGATTTTGACAGTAGGCACCGTGAGTGAGACTTTAGTAAAAACTTAAATAGGTTTACTGGTTCAAAGCTCCTCAAAAATACTTTTCCATGCTTCGAAAAGAAAAGTAGCACGTGAAGAATTAGAGTAAAAAACCACCGCATATTTCTTAGGTTAGTAACCTATACACATTGAACTGTGGGAGATGATTTGGTCCCTGATGGCATGTGTGGATACTCCTCACCAAGCAAACCTCTTCAAATCAATAACCTGTACCATCTGTCGGGATCAGCATGAGAGACGCCTTCACACATCCGATGTGTGCCAGGCGTTGGAAGTAAGCTGTAGGGTATACGTGCTGTATTCTGCATGTGATATGTCACTCTGATATTCAGAGCCGTGCAAGTGGCACAAATAATTAATGCACTTCATTCTTCCTTAGCTTCACTAGTAAAGATTGGCTAGCTGAATATAATCACCCAGCCCTGGCAAATGCTCCTTTCTTTCTTCCATATTGCTCTGCTGCTGTGTGCCTCAAGGGGCCTAACAGCTTGAAGGGATCACATAGCCTCCTGCTGAGCCAGGTTGAAAGTCTTTTCTTTTTTTTTTTTTTAAACTTTACATCATTTTAAAGTGCAACTTTCAAACTTCCTGCTGTCGAATGTACAGGTGGAAAAACGCCGCCATTGATTTAAAGGCTGCTGTGCCTTATCAGCAACTCATCAAAAATATTCCCAATGTAACTTGTCTCTTTCAGTTACCGTTAGTGAAGTGGTTTTCTGTACCATGTGCACATACATACTTATGCAACAGAGGCAGTTGTAAAGTTTATCAGGGTTTCATGCAATAGAAGGCAACCACTGAAGAAGAAATAGCAATTTTTACTATTTCAATCTGTTGTGTATGTTTCATTCATGTATGTATTTTTCCTCAGTTTCAGAAGGATAACAAATGACATTGAGCACTAGCATTGGGCGATTCTAGAGCATGGGTGATCGATGCCAAACAGATGCTGTAAAGCTTGCTACGTTAGAATAACACTAAAACACTGTAGAGAATTCCTGGAGGGCACTCCAAAAAAAAAAAGATTAAAATCCCTGTACAAGTAAAAACTCTTCCACATCTTGGCAAATTAATATTATACATTTTACAATTGATACAATTTTCACTGATACACAGTCACAAAAAACATGCAACTGTTAATGCAGAGGAAGGTGAAATTTAATGTATTCTTGTCACTTTTTTGCCATCTCAGAACCATTACTGCTAGAAAACCTTTGTGCAAGACAGACATATAACAGTTGTTTCATGAGGCAATATTCTTGCAATATACATTTTTTTTTTCTGATTAAAAATACATTTCAAAAGAACCTTGGATGATTAGATCTGGCAGGGGGTCAATTTAATTGCTCTACACTAGGGGGTAACCTCCGGAAGAGCTTCAAGCCAACACCTTAAAAGTCAAGGTTTAGTTATGAGAGTGACACATCCATATATGCTCTGATTGCCCTAACAGGTCTGATAATTATAGCTCTGTCTTGAGCTGATAGTCTGACACATGGAGCTATATACTTATATAGGGTTTACTTTCCCACTAATCTAACAGCCTCAAAAGCACTTTATAATGTTAGTCACATTCACCCATACACCAATGGAGACGGCTGCCTTACAAAGCATAGGTCCAACTGGGATTTGCAATTCAGTGTCTTGCTCAAGGACATTTTGACATATGGACATATTGGGGATTGAGCCTGCAACCTTCCAATTGAGAGACAACTGGCTCCATCAACTGAGCCATAGCCACAAAATATGTTTTTTGTTGTTGCCAGTTCGTTGCTTCACAGCATCTTTGTGGACACAACTTACATATTGCTGGGTTATGTGAAAGTCATTTGTTATTCTCCATATGCTCACAGTATTTAATGCATTTCAACACCTCAAAACATGTCCTAAAGGTGCAATGCATAACATAAAGTAAGCCAAAATTTTTGCATCGGGTGACGGCTTGTTATTGTTAGAAAGAAAAATGAAGATTTTTTAACTTCTTTTGTTCACTAAATCTTTTTTTTTTTTTTTAATTGGGCAGAAGATATGCTGGATTTACATGACTGGGTGGGCTGGGGCTGGCTGGTTAACTTGCTACTGTCAGTACAGATACTTAGACCATGATGCAGACAATGAATGGAATGAAATCAAGAACATTGTTTCATCATATGTTCCCTTCTCGAAGTACAACCAACATAAGTGGCTGCAAAGCAAAGATATTGACTATAAAACAAATTTGATGGACCTGATTTTGCTGAGTGGTGTAACTAAACAATTACAGCATTGCAGGAGCACAATGAGCATAGAGACAGAATGTGGTCACTTCTTGCATCCTCAGCTTTCTTTACAGAAGTTGCAGCAAGATTACAGGGCTGCATCAAGCTGCTGCAGCACAATTCATGCAGTTAAAGAGAAATATCAGCCGGGGTGTCTGCCGGGGGTGCACACTCCTGTGTGACCTGTAAACCTAACATAGAGACAAAGCAGTCATTCTTGTACCAAAATAAATCTTCCAGCTCATTTCAGTGTAGGAGTCTGCCTCTTACTGCAAAGATAAGGTGCTGTGATGCCCTGCACACGCAATCTCAGATATCTGTCGTATACTCACAGAGAACTGATTTTCTTTTGAGATATTCCTCTGGATTGCTGAGGAGACTGTAAAGCTTAGAGTGTGTCACGTCGTTGCTTTTGTATAAGTTCAATAAAGAAGGTAAATTCTGTTACTTTTTTTGTCTGTTGGATTGTTTCCATGTCTCTTTAGAACATTCCACACCCAGTGTTTGTTTGTAATTCAGGTTTCCCACACGGCATTTAGTCAGCTTTCCGAAGGCATTCAGC
Organism: Lipophrys pholis; assembly: GCF_963383615.2. Taxonomy (NCBI): domain Eukaryota; kingdom Metazoa; phylum Chordata; class Actinopteri; order Blenniiformes; family Blenniidae; genus Lipophrys; species Lipophrys pholis. The sequence goes on from NC_137632.1 coordinate 18,943,059, forward strand.
AAAGCATTTAAAGAATATATCTTCACACATGAACACATGAATTTGTACGTTATTTTGCTTTTTGTGTGGTGTTGTCAAATCATTTTTTCCCTTACCTAACACTACTGATCCTTACTATACAGTTTATTCACAGCTTCTGGCATGTTACTCACTCAAGATTTCCCTACCCTCCAGCAGCAGCATGTCTGCCAAGGAGAATGATGCCTCCACTATAAAAGCCCACAAGGATGCATTAAAAAATATTGCGTGATCTGTCTCAATTAAGTAAAGTAATGGGTGTCAGAGCTCAAGGCTGATTTTTAGGGATTGCTAATGAAACCGCAAATAAAAACAATGTTTATCACCCAAGGAACAAATTAAAATTTACTGATCAGTAATGCTTGGTTGTATCCTGTTCTCCACTTTCCATAAGCTAAATAGAGCCATCAAAGCATGGATCATATATTATTACTGTACCACTCTGAGAGTGATTCTTGGTTCAAGTAGTAAGCGTAAATGAAACTTCACTTTCAAATGACTTTAAGATCCCTCCAACAATGTAAATGTAGATATTTAGCAGGAAATACAGTCAACTATCTTCCCTACAAAGTTCAAGAGAGAGCTGTATTGCTCTTCAGTAAAGGTTTGAGGCCCTACAAGTAAATTGGAAACTTCTAAATACATTTTTTCTCAGTTAAAGTGAAACTAACTCTTGTAAACCATTTGTTTGCACGTCCTTCAATTCCCTCTATATTACCGTATTCATGAATGTGACATGCAGATTGCTATGAGGCAAAATATGTAGATGAAACAAGAGCCACAAAAATAACAATCTTCTGAATATCCAGTATGTCATCCACATCCCATTGCAATACAGCCCCAATCACCTCAGGCACCTTGTGTATTTTGGTCCGGTACTAACTTATTATAACATGCTCTCTGGACCAGATGAGTAATTTTTATTATATCAGCCCATAGCCTGGGATTTTGTAAAGGTTACAGGCAGAGCAGAGGTATTTGTGTGTGGAATTGTGACAAAGCTGGCATCATTTTAAAGGTTAGAAAATATATAAGTAAGGCATTAACTTCTGAACCTCGAGAAATAAAAGCATCTCCTTGGGGTGTCTTCTCTGCAGCTGCAGACAGAAATCTTTATCTGAATCATTAAAGTAAAATATAGAGCATGCATACAGAGCCTTATTAGTAGGTGCGGTAAAACATGGGTCAGTTTCTGGAGTTGGACAGAACAGAAAGCTTCTAGTGCCTCTGTGCATGTTATGGGTGATATAATGATGTGATGGTAATGTGCAATACATTGATAATTAATATGATAGATGAGATGCAAATGGTGGCTGTTTAAGAGCATATTGATTTATACTTCACGGTAACTGCTTGGTGACAAATTGTAATGGTAGCACTGACAAATTGTCTCACTTGACTACACTTGGGCCTCATCTGTGTACAGTGCATGAGTCCCCGCTAAGTGCCACTTTTTGAAGCAACTCGCTATTAACAGAATGCTGATGTCCGCAAAAAGTCTTGCGAGTACCATTTAAAGGAGGGCTGGGAACTGTGAGGCTGAGCGATTAGTCAAGAATAAGAGCTTGAAGTTTAATTAAAGTCATCAGGCAATTAGGAGTCGACACGATAGTGCTTTACAATGCATTTCTGTCTTGTCCATTACCCAAGCTTAATCAAAGAAATCCCTCCACTGATGTTATGAGCTATAAATGTTACAACAGTATATGGGTCAGCCACATGGAGACCGCAGTTGAAATGGAGCATTTGTAAATTAATTGCAGACATATCATCTATTATTTTTAATGCTTTGAGGGAGTTTGTCATGTATTCTTAATATAATTAAGCTGTATGTAATTAGGCTGCTTGGACAGATAGTTTCACCTTCATGAAATATATAGGTCATACAGGTAAGCATGGGGGGGGCACACTGGTGAGGTTGTGTCAAGGGTGCAAGGATGAAGCAGACAAAGGAAGAATGTGATCTTTATTGATATTAATCTCGGAATATATTGAAAAAGGAAACAAACCAAATTCCAAACTAAACAGTAGGATACAATCGCAGAGTGCAGACCAGACAGATAGCACAAGGATCTTGAAATGAATAAACTATGAACTGAACAGGCAAACCAACAGGAACACATGGCCAGACTGAAACTTAGATGTACCTACAAAGGTGCTGGAACAAGGCGCTTAAGACAAGAGGAGAGCGAGTGCACGTGAACACAGACATTTAATCACATTTAAAACACAAACACAAAAACTAGGTTTGGCCAGAGTTGATCAGTCGAGTAAAGTACAGGGACAAGATCAGGCAAACCCATAAGCAAATAAGACATCACCGATACCTGTGATACTCTAGAACATATGAACCATAAAAAAAATATATATATATTTGGAGAACACAAAACAAGAAAAAAAATATAGAATTAGAAATCAGAGGTGTGACAGCGATACAACACCAATCCAGTTCTTAACTTTGTGCCTTTCAGTGAGTTGCACTTTTCCCTGTGCTTGTTACATCAATTAGTGACAGTAAAACTGTCCAAGGTGTGTAGGTGTGTGTGTGTGTGTGTGTGTGTGTGTGTGTGTGTGTGTGTGTGTGTGTGTGTGTGTGTGTGTGTGTGTGTGTGTGTGTGTGTGTGTGTGTGTGTGTGTGTGTGTGTGTGTGTGTGTGTGTGTGTGTGTGTGTGTGTGTGTGCTTGTGTGTGTCTGTGATGGATTGACAACTTGTCCAGTGTGTATACTGCCTCTTACCCATTGTGAATTGGGATCCGCTCCAGTTAGATAAAGCAAGTACTGGAGATGGATGGGTGGTGGTCATTGAGACCGGTGGCCCGGTGCCAAGTTGAGTGAGATAGGATGCAGTACCCCACAACTCTAACTTGGATGAATTAAGTAAAAACAATATATGTGACTGTATAGTTGTTAAGCATTGGCAACTGGTATAAGAATACAAGTATTGTACGATGTTTCCTTGTAAGTGCCTCCCATAGTTGGGGCGTACTTATTGATAACTGACACGTGTACGTGGTGGATAGCTTGCCAGGTGTGACGGACGAGGAACAATAAGGAGGCACAGACACAATGTGCCAGGCTCAGACATGCTATAATAGTGTGTGAAAGTGCAAAAGTTGAAAAGTAACAGATGAGGAAAAATGAACTTGACCAAGTGCACAGCCACCATGAGACCTGAGCTTCATCGTAACGATCCAATCGTGTCAATATTTATTACTGTTGCTCCATTAGCAAAGCCTGGGGCTCATTAATACGTGTAAAGCTGCTCTCAATGACCTTCACAATCACCACTCTCTCTGTTGCAGTTACATTGTATTGAACAGAGCACATCGGACATGTGGTGGGGAGAGAACGTTTCTTCACCGGCACTTTAGAAACAGATTCTTCTTTTGCATCAGATGAGTTCTGGACATAGATCTGTAAAACTTTACCTGCAAGGGGAAAAAAAAAATCAATTCTGGAAGTTGTTATTGAGTTCAATCACAGTATCGGAAGTTCAACTTAACTTTGTTTCCATGCTGAATATTTTTTATGTTCACTCAAGCAACAGACTAGCTGAACAATGGACCTTAGAGATGGAAATGCTGTCAAACTAAAGAGAATGCCGTTGGTCATTTGGCTGTAGTTTAGTATATTAGATGAAGTAAATTCATATTCCACACACGCCTTTGTCTCATTTTGTCGCATCGCTTGCATTTTACTGAACAGTAGAGAAGCTCAACCATCATGTAAAGTGAATTAAAAGGTTTCCAATATCATTTGTTTTTATCACAGGCATATACTGTAAATAGAGTTGTATGAGCCAACTACACCAGCTGTACTAAAATACCTCTAGTGGCTGTTTTAATTATGACCAGAATATGATTTGATTGCATGGATGTGAGGGGTATTACCCTATAAACATCCCCAACTCTGCTTAGATAAAAAATGTGAAGCTGTAAAGGTTTGTGTTTTATAATGTGTCTCATCATGAAGGACATATTAAATCCTGAAGTGGGAAGCCTTCTCAAGTCTTTCAATATAGTTGCTGTGCCCACGTTTACCATCTCTGTTACTGTTAGAAGACCCCAAAAGGCATTGAGGGTTCTGGCCCACCCACTGGGTCACCTATTCCCACTCAGGAAGAGAAAGCTGCTTCCAGTAGATTTTGTTGAAAATACCCCTACAGCCACATTCCTCAGCACATTTATTCGACAACAGCTAACTCTTTGCCATTAGAGTCTCCATTGTTCACTTTAGCCCTTCAGGCAGAGGTAGTGCTTCTTCACTGCTTCAGAGGTGCACTGGTAGGAAGATAAAAGGGAAATTAGATGAATGGACACTGCCGTATGGAAGTGGAATCTTTACCTATGACAAGAAATGAAAATAGTTAATATTTCTGTGAACTGAGAAGAAAAGAAAAACTTTGAAGAAAACATGCTGTCTGTGTTTCTCCCATTGAATGTGCTGGCAAGCATGAACAGATTCATTTGATTTAAATATTTCTGAGGCTATTCTGCTTATTCAACAGCAAAGAATTGTTTTTATAAGAAAATTATTGTGTTTACTACAACTAACCAATGTTCCATTGTGTTAGAATTATAGTTGCAATAATAGTGAGAATGAACAGCTCCATTACAACTAAAGAATGCTTAATGACAACCTTTGAAAAAAAAAAAACTCCTTGGTGAAGGAACTACCAAACTTTTGGTTCAAATGTAAAATTAATCCATAATTTCCAGCAGGTTCCTCAGCACCATAATGCTCCTAGTGAACTGCAGCCATTGTACACTATACTAGTGTTTCTACCAGAAGCAGCTCCGGGCTTCACTCTGAGCACAATATACAGCAAGTCTGTGTTTTTTTTGGGGGGGGGGGGTTTGTAAGAGGAAGTTTCACAGAGAGGATTGGGCCAAACAGAAAGAACTCCCTCCAGAAGTATAGAAAACTGGCAGCAACGGGCCATTGGTCAAAGGCGTAGAAGCACAATTTGACAGTGTGGTTATATTTTAGAAACACACAGCATACATTCAAGTATGAGAATTGCATTTGTAGTATTCATGCTGAAAAGGTAAGTACCGACATTTGGTCGTTGATGAAGTTGTATCACTGCACGTTTAGTTAACATGTGTTTATTGTTGATATGTTGAAGAAAGCCCATCCTGCTAACAAGGGCTGCACCATATCAGGTGAACAAGCGATGTGCAATGATGTTGTTGTGCAAAAATTAAATGACTTGCGATAAGTACAAGCGCTTAAGCAGATGGTAATAAGTTGATTGCGCTCTGGTCCAAATTTACCCAAGTTGTGACATGCCATGTTTGTGTTTTTGCCTCCCACCAGCATTGTTTCAGATTTTGGACAGTTTGTGCACTTCTCAATTGTACCCTGTTCAATTTTCAGTGACTGGAAACACTGTTGTGTAAATGAACAGCCAAAACAAGACAGAAGTTGACTGCTTTAACTTGAAAATACTGTATTGTATAAATCGGGCTTTAGAAGTTAAGTGTGAACCTGTCCCTTTAAGCCCTCTCCATGCACTTTGTGAATTGAGACACGTCAATTTGATCGACCAAGTATGTTGACATGCAGAACATGGATGCACAGTGCATTGAAATACAATCTATCAGACCTCAGTCAGTGTTTTGCAATATTTATATTTTGCTTATTGATATCAGTCCAAGGGACACTGAGTGAAGATTGTTTACGTCAAAATGTACTTTAAATCGGTCTGCTTACTGTTAGAGGTGTTCTATTATACACCATATCTTTTGTAGTAGTCCTACATTAGACTGGGCAAAAAAGTAAAAGTAAGACAGGTTTAGTAATTTTACTGATTTGTGTTGTAGTGGTATAATGGGGAGAATATTGAAAACTATATCAGTAACAAATCAAACCTTATTCCATGTGACATATGACAACATGAATTGAACCTACAGGAATTGCCTATAATTGCCTAAATTAAACCATTAGATAGAGAAGAGTAATAGTCAAAATGTGAAGTGAATAATGGAAGAAATAGAAATAGAAATGAGAAATTATACTAGTGGGTAGTGGTGGGTATAGATTAGAGGTTAATTATTCATTTGAGGGTCAACATAATACAGTATTTACTCAAATGTTCATGAAATATTTAAGTAAATGAAACATAAAATCAAGTCCAATTTTGAAGTTGTGTGCAGAAATCTTTGCTTTTAATATTGCAGTTTTATATATATATTTTATTTTTATCAATATTTTCACAATGGCTCTATGTAATTAGTTTTTTTAATCATAATCAAGTCAAACAACTGAATCACCTGCTGACTGCCTCACCCTGCATATACAAGTAGCAGTGATGTTAATTTGTTACATGGAGGTGGGGTGGGGGGGGGGTTAATCGGAGCTGTGTTCGGTGTGTGCGTATGATGTGCAGCAGATTGATAAGGCTCATCACGAGTGTCCTTCATGTTACGTGAGAGCGAGGAGACCATGTGTGGAGCTAATCCACTTGTGCCTTGTGTCTCAGAAAGTTCAATACCCCAAAATTCTGCCCATTTAAATGGAAATGACCTGGAAATGAGCGACGCAAGCAAATCTGTAGGTGAATGATTGGATGCACACAGGCCATATTTCCAATGGGATCACCTCGCAACTCATGTGCTCCCTTTTTTTTTTCCTGATCTCCATTCAGTCATTGTGGCCAATAACACTGTCAGATAGCTTGAGAAGCATAATTAGCACATAGGCCTTTGCGGCATTGTCTCTGCCCGGAGACATGGTGGAGTGCATTTTGAATACTTCATGCCAGGGGCCTGGAGCCATGAGTCAATCAGCTCATATGGCAGCAGCCAGCTCTCACATGTTAATTAGTGATGACTTTGCCTTCTGGCTGCAGCGCAAGACAAGCTCAAGCTAAGGTGTGATACTTCAGGGAAATATGCAGGAGACTTCCGAAAGTTCGGCTTGGCTTTTGATCTGCGGGAATCGCTGTTATGCATTGTTCAGTTTCATTTGGTGGCAGTAGATGGAGATGAAAGTGGAGCTACACTGACATCTGTGGCGCTGACAGCATTTTAAAAAGGCAGAGTTCTGCTCTGAGGGGTTGAACTCATTTTCTGTTTGGAGTTTTCCCTTGTTTCATGCACACAGTACACTGATGAACTATAACATAATGACCACCTGCTTAATATTATACCTCCAACTTCTGCTCCCAAATCAGCCCAGTGCCATCTTATTATGGCGATCTCTGAAGGTCCTATACCAAGATGTTAGCAGCAGATTATTGGAAATCATTGGCCTCCCAGGATCCTGCTTCCAGTTGACTGCTTTAACTATTTTAGAACCATTTTTGATGGATACTGTTTCAGAATTCTGAATCTGAGCACTATGCAATAAAAAAGAAACCTAACTTTTGGAAATTTTTATTCAGCCCAACTAAATTCAAGCTGGAACACAATGTTTCTGTTTTGTGTTGTTTTGTATTAAAGGGAAAGTATATAACTGTTTTGCAAATCTGTTTGAAGCTACTTCAGTGTAAATTAGCTTGGCAAAACTGTTTTTATCTAGATATTACAGCTGAACAGAATTATTTTAATTAACTTTGCTCATCCTATTTTGACAGTCTTCAGATGTTTGATTGAATGCTGATTACTATCTTCTGTTTTTGTATGATATTTGCCTTTATTGTCAACAAGTTAGGGAGTGAGGTAACTGGCAGAGCTTTAGGCCAATGCAAAGTATGCATCTTATTTGTGCAATAAAATTTGGCTTGTGATGAAGTTTATTTTGTGTTTACCTTTGTTAACACAGGTTGGTCCTAGTTGCACTCTGTCAGTCAGTAAATCATTTTTTGTTTGTTTGTTTGATTGTATATGGAATTACGGAAATTCCTTGGATACCTATTTCATGTAATTTAACATGTTTTATGTTAAATATTTTCAATATCCTGCATGTTCCAAAACTGTGGCGGGCTAAGAACAAGAGATCTGAGATAGTTATAGCTTACGCAAGTATTTATTTACCAAGAACATTCTCAGCACCACGCGGTCCGTACAGGTCCAGCCGGGCTCCCACCTCCACTTAAGGTCTAGGAAATTGAGCGAAATCACATGACATTCATTTTCAATCAGTTCCTAAAGAAATGCTTTCTCCTGGTATGTTTTCTCTCACTGCTGTGCATCGAACATTTCTTGATTTTAATGAAAGGCGGCAACACCACCGAGACCATTTTCCGGAGCGTCCCAAACATATCATTCAGCAATTGAAATCTAATGGCGCCTCATTGTTTAGAGCCAGACAGCTGAAATCAACAGGAACTCTCTTGCTGAGCAGTTTTCATCTGTGCAAAGCAGCTTACAACGTTCAGACACTTTTAAGCACCCATTAATGAGACATCTCAGTGTATGAATCAAAGCATGCCTTCTTTTAGTTTGAGAAATGGAAATGTTTAATCTTCCTGAGATCCCTCACCAAAACAGCCCTGGATTTCAGAGCAGTGATTGGTGTGAACCCCGCAGAGAGCTGCAGAGCATTCATTTTAATAAAGGCTCCAAGCTACACACCAACAAAATTTAGAAGCTCCAGACGTGCTGACCTTTCATTGTGCAGTCATTTTTCTTTTTTTTTTCCCCTCGTGCTCTTCAAGGGGAGAATACAAAAGCCCTTGAGACCAACAGGAATTAGCTTTTAATTAAAGCAAGCTGCACACTACAGTGTCCGGTCCCACTGGCAGTATATTTGGTTAGTTGCAGGTGGCAGGAGTGTACCGTTACGCTTCTTGATAACCTCAAATGAAGATCATGTCTTGAATCAAAACAGGGTTTATCTGCTCACTTAGACCCCCCCCCCCCCCCCCCCCCCGCGCCCAAAAAAACAAACAAACTTATAAATAACGATATAAAGGTCACTTGTGCAGGAATTCTCTTACACCTCTACACAAACTAATAACATTGATTTCTAGCATTTCTTTTTTCACTTCCGACATTTGTCTCTGTGTTACCCTGGCAACATGATGCTGGCAGCCCTGGTCCTTGAGAAGCAATTTTCTGTTGAAAAGGGCCCTTTTTCTGAATGAAACTCTCTGTAGCTTATGAGCACTAATCTGTTCATGTTCCAGCATATCAACTATTTTAATTCTGTCAGTGCTCTGTATTCTTAAGAAAGTTACCTGTGTAATTATGTTGTTAACTTCCAAAGGTTATATTTTGAAACAAAATAAAAAATCCCCACAAAGAAAAACAAATAAAGGGAGCAATGTAGGACAAAGGATCTGAAAATAAGCAATGCCTTTTACCACATCATGCTGTGCTCCTGTGCTTTCTTGTTCATAATGATATACAGTACATGCAGTTACCAACCATCCTACCTAATACTGTTCTTTGTTTTGCCCCTTGTTGCTGCAGATCCTGCAGAGTGCAATCTGTAGTATAAGCAATCACACTACATCAGCAGTAAAATGCACAAAAGCATGTGCGTAAAAAAAAATTGATCTGGAAGGTATTTCATTATGAATCAAAAGTGACATCCAACTGTGCAGCTATCAAGGATTCAAACCAAGTAATGAGTTACATAATTAAGATGGACTGAATCAAAGTGTGGGGCAGTCATTCGGTTGGTCTTTTTCTGTATTTTAAGACCTTGCCTATGGTTTCATTTTATCCAACATTCATAAATATTGACATTATGCACTGAATATCTGTAAGAAACAAGAAGTGATGGTGTGAAGCTGAAGCCTGATGTGTTAAAGGATTATGGTAAATCAGCCAATTACAATGTTACAGCTATGGTGTTTAGTGTCTTATTCTTACATTGCTTCTTTCTGATGTTGTTCTTTCATATTTTCCAAACTTTCAAGAACCTTTCTGCTTCATATTGAATAGCCTACTAATTTTGTTTCTGTGAACCTTATTTTCCAAGGTCACTTTATTTTTATATTTGGACTTCAGGCCCAAATATGCTTCCTTTTATGCCTATAGATTCCTCATGCATTTCAAACTTTCTCATGCATCAGTGCCTTTATATTCCCATGTGCCTGTACATAGGTGTAGAAGGTGGTGTAGGTTGTTGGTTTCATGTGGGGCGTTTCTGATCCAAACACCAATGAAACAGTGTCACTGCTAAAATAAGTATCTGTAACAGTATTTAAAATCTGATCTAGTTTGACAAGTTGGCTTTTGTTTAACTTTGCTGATGAAGACGTTTTGAAACGGTTCACACAAGTCATCTGAAGCTTCTTAGTCCAGACACGCAGGTGAGGTAATGTTGGAAATTTGCTTGTATCCATGAACACATTCACAATGCTCCCTTGAAGCCATTGTTACTTCTGTTGTCTTTTTGTACCTTTTGCTGGTCACACATGAGCTATACTCCAAAACACTGTCCCCACACATCATCAGGGGCGTTCCTCCTTTTGATACTGTCAGGTGGTGTGCAGATGGACCCAATCACAGACTCACAGTGTTTCATGAAATCAGGTTTATTGTCGAAAATAGTCCAGGGAACACAAAAAACCAGAAAGAATCAGAAGTGACAAGATGACAAGATGAGCCGACAAAGACAATAGAGGGAGAGAGGTTTGAATACGCAGGGAGAGGGAGGGCACAGGTGGAACGCATAACGATGGGAGCACACAGAGGGAGAAGATGATTGGTTAATAGGAAACGTGAGGTGAGCCACACAGGGGCAGACACAGAGACCTGACAGATATACTGTATGTACTAAAGTACACATGTGACGACCACAAAAGGACAAACCTGAAGAAAACCATCTGTATCCGTCTGCTTACATATTGTTTAGCATATGTAGGCCTTTAGTATGTTTACCTCTTGTCACACCTGTGCCTGCGTTTCCCACATTTCCTTTGCGTGAGTATGATTCTCTTTTATCGGGGAATGAGAAGGTAGGATGACCACATTCAAAGGTCTTCCAGCGCTCCACTTGGACACCATTAAGCACAGGGAGCTCCTGAATTTAGTCAAACAAACTGATGTTTACAATCTTAATTTTCACTGCCTGAGGTGGGTATTTTGCAGCTTTCCTATCCTACAGCCGGCCGCAGTCTTACCTTGATCTTGATGTCTGACATGTCTGTGTACTATTAGGTTCAACCTTGTAAAAATAAGTTTTTCTTCCTGCAGTTTTGGTTCCTGTTTTGAGGTTATATCAGCCTGTAACTATCACATCTTTTAAACTTGTCACAGCTCCAGATTTATGTTTTGTTTTCTCAGTCTGCACAAGTTGTTTTTCTTGTGTTTCCCTCATGTCTTGACCTTATCTCCCTTCTTGTCTTTTTGTCTTGTGACCACACCCTTGTGTGCTCCTCTGTGCGCCTCCTTAAGTGTTTCCACAAAGTCTCATCAAGCCCTTCCTCCCAGTGTGGGTATTTAAGTGCTCAGTATGTCTAGGTGTCTTTGCTGTGCCTTATGTCTAGTAGTCTGTATCTCCATGCCTTGTTCCCGGGCTGTTTCCCCATTGGATTTCAATTCCTGTGGAATTCAGTTTCAATATGAACTGCGTTTGGGTTCTCTGTCCATGATCCTTGATAACACTCGTGGTTTTCCCATACAATTGAAACTAAACTTTGAGTTAGTAAGGAACAAAGATAAGTTGTCCATCTGCCAGGTAATTATACCATATTTATACATATAATAATAGTTTTGGCAGCGCATGACTAATAGAGTTCCACCAAACCAAACTATTGTGTACTGATATTTTATTGCACAATGTTCAATTTCCTAAACTATTTTCACAGTAGGTATTCATCTTCACAGAAGTGTATTCTTCATGGTGCAAAAGTGGTGGAGCATTTTACATGACGTCGGCTCACTTACAGTCGAATTTGTTCCTAAAACTTCATCTTTTAGCCTTCACAAGTGCATCAATATCAGGCGTCAAATCCTGAGAAGCAACTATTTTCAGAATGTATTTAAGTGATTGTGTTTGAGCCTTGACTGCAGCTTTCTTTTATAGATGTTTGTTGAAGAAAAAAACTTGCTCACAAAGGTAGGTAGTCCCGAACACTCACAAAACTTTTCCAGCCAAGGCTGTCGATGTGGGGTACCTTGGCAAAAGATGCAGATAAAGTGTGTCCAAGGCCAGCGAGGCAAACTTGTCCTTTAAATCTGAATCACACTGCAAGTCAATTATTTCAAGCTGGATGTGGACGGGCAGATCAGAAGCCTTGACTGTGAATAGTGAGGGAATTCTGTCTAAAGCTCACTGAAGACATGAAATTGTTGCTCAAACTCATGCAGCAATTAAATGATTGTGTCTTTGTGACAATCCATTTCGGCGTCAACCCTCGTTGCACAAACATCCATCAGATGAGGAAAATTAGCAGGTTCACCACTTGACGGCTGTGTCATCCACAAAGTCAGTTTCAACTTGAATGCTTGTATGCTGTCATGAAACTGCGAGACCATTTTTTTGTGGCCTTGCATCATTTTTTTTTCAGATTATTCAAGCAGTAATACCCACGAAAGAATGCTAAATCTTGCTGCCAAAAGATTGGACAGTTGACAAAAGTCAGTCGCTTTGTAGGATATAAGATTTTTTGCTGCCATAAGAAAGCATTTTATAAACTCACGCTCAGAGTTCCGCTCTGATGCCAATGCTATTTCTTTGGCAATTAAGTAGCTAGCTTTCACCACTGGCATCTCGGCTACGAAAATCAGACTGCCGTTTCCTCAGACAAGCTAACGTTTATTTTCTCCTCTCTCTTCCAATTTGTTTTTGCAAATTGTATTTTTTCTCCATGATGAATCTCATAGTGGTGCCAAATGTTATATGCTTTGAGCACTGAAACTTGCTTTGTACACACCAGATACACAGGTTTCCAATTCTCCTCTGTGAATAAATAGGAAGTGGCCCATTTTTCTTGGAAAAATCTTCACTCGATGTACACTTTTCTCCTTCTTGACGTTTTGGTAATGATTGGAATTTTGGCACAAAGACCACGAAGACTAGCTTTTAATAACAATAAGGCAGAATTGCCATTTCGTAGCAGTATTACTGCCATCTGCTGTTCAGTTCCTGACCTTGGCGTTATGTGATGCCTTTTAAGCTTATTAAAACATTTCCAACCCCCAGTGGAGAAATGAGAACATGCAGTAACTTAAAAAATGTTTTGTGTTCTCTACTCTATAATTCGATAACTAACTGCGGGCCGGGTTGGATCTCCTGGTGGGCCAGATGTAGCTGTATGTTTGACACCTCTGCTGTAAACTCTAATGAATGACATATAAACTAATAAGTCACAACTATTAGTTATATTATAACTGGTAAACTGGGGAAATCTGATTTAGTACATGTGCCTGCATGCTGGCATGTAAAAGCAAGCCTCAATAACACAACAACAAGTTTGTATATTATGATTAGTAAAACTACTGGCAGATATTTCCAGACAATTCTTGTCACCTTGTAACAGCAGTGCATGACAAACTGTGTCTCACATTGCATCTTAACAGTTCTAATTCCCACTGATTTGTTGAAGGTGAATGATGTTGGGATAGAAGTGTATAGAGCTGATGATTATTAATTTTTGCCATATTGGAGAAGGGTAGAGCTGAAGTTTATTCATTATTTGCAATAGAGTAAGGGAATGGGCTGGATAAATCCATAGCTGCTGCAGCTTCTGCTATCGAGTGACTTGGAGGAGTTTAGGAATATGCTGTAAAGGTTAAGAGCCCTATTGTCTATTGTCCAGAGGTGTTCTAACTTTGTCCTCTATTTCCACCTGGGCACAGGTCCAATTTTGAAGAGGCTCAGCCTTCCATCCGATTGATGCAAATGCTCATCAAGGAGGCCAACACCACCATGCTCCCTGCTTTAGACAGCATTAGTAGCCGCATACCATCATTCACTGACTGACTGACTTTTGCCTCACTCTCACAATTCAGACGAGAGGCTGTTTCACAAGGCTAATTTGAGGAAAATCAATAAACTGTGCCGGGCGAGTATTTGGACTGTTGCCTCAATGTGGGCCACTGACAGCCAGAGAAAGAGAGATTGACTGAGATACAGTACATAGCTGCACAGCACCCTTCATCAGTACAATGGCATGTCGCCCAAGCAGTCAAAATAATGCAGAAATGGGATGGACTTGTCCATGTGTCAGTTTGTATGCAAAAGTGTTTATACATTTTCCATATTCAATATGAATATAATTATTTATCAATACATTGTAGCTGATGATTTCTACCTTTTTAATGATGCACCCAGATTCCATTAGTCTTTTCTGTTGGGACAGAACACCACTAACTTGTAGCTGTTTTGCTACACATAGTATAAAGACCAAAACGATCAGAACAAACACACGTTTCTGTTTTACTTACTGCTTCAAAAATATGAGCCTTGAGGCATTGTCCCAAACAACGCCAGATGGCACAAAAAAAAAAAGTGAGAAACATACTGCAATTATATGCATCCCAGCCTTTGACAATGCCAATGTTTCAGTTTCACTCTGGGTTTTGCCTGGATCACTTTTAAAATAGGTGGCATTTACAAACAGAAGCTGTTGTATAAAATATGTAAAATACTGCTTTATATGGTGACGCATTCTTGCATCCTCTTTCATAACAAGCTTTAAGTTTTTACACATCGGTCAAAGTTTCAGTATCCCTCAAGGTCTGAGGAAAAAGTTTGGTAAAAAAGACAATCACAATTTTTTGGCAGAAGGGGAAAAGATGTTGGCAAGTATTAAATGAAAGCTGTATCGATTTTATGACTGATAAATGGGAATAAAATTGTTTAGTTGTCAGATTGCCACCTGGTATAACATACGAGGAAGGAGACAGGCATGAAATCCTCATAAACCAAAAATGCAGCAGTCTATCTTCAAAGGAAGATGAGAAGGAAATGTTTCATGCAAGGTCACAGTGAAGCAAATGTGACATTAAAAACAGCTCAAGACATTAATTCACACTAAATGTATCATTTATATGCCATGGGAAGCTTACCTGACAATATATGCCTTGCAAAGCTTTGTGCAAAGGTCAATTGGAAGTTTCTCTGATGTTGTTTGAAACTTTAAGGGTTGTTTCTTTGTTACTGTGTGACATTTGACATGAGAAAAGAGGCATCAGATCACTTTACTACGTGAAGAAGGGGGGGAAAAAAGTCATCATAAATTGCAAAACACAGTCAGCTGATCGCTTTATTTTCCACCCCACTCATTTTATAAAGGCAGAACAATCATGGGACCGGAGGTGAGGTTATTTATGAATGCACCTTTGTTTTGATCACAGATATCGGTCTATGCAATTTGGTGCTGGTGCTGCCAGTCTGCTTGAAGCAGGCTGTGGAAAATGAAAGGGAAATTTATATATTCCCTCCTACGACACGCATTGAATTCATTTGCTTCTCTCTCACACTGATAAGGTTCCCGACTCCCACTTGTGACTTGTTGATCGGTCATGGGCAATGCACCAGCTGCGTTCAAAGACATTCAGCTGTGGTGGCACTTGGACGTGAGGGTTTGGACCTGGGAAGTCTGTTGTGTATGAGCAAGAGCAAGACAAAACCTGACCTTGGCCTTGACGTGCAAGCTGCTTTGCAAAGAACAAGCCCCACTCTGAATGCAAATGAGGAGCATGAGCACTAAGCAGAACCAGCTACCTGGAATACTGAGTCACTTTCTGTAGTCCTCACTTTAACATGCAGCTCCTTCCTGCGCCATGCTCTAATATCACCATTGTGTCCTGATAAGAGAATTTCAGTCCATCACGGGATGTGAACAAGTGCATAATTTGGGGCGAAAAAGTCAGACCATAAGAGAATGAATGAAGGTGATAAACTTTGGGTTTTAGAATATTTCCTTTTGTTTTACTTGAGGCTCTTTGAGAGTACTCAGCAAAAACTTGGCTAGAGGTACCGCACCACTTTGCAAATGTACACCATTTGTTAACAGCTGCACTTGATGCCCCACTGCTGATATGAAATCTACAATACTATGCAGACCACACAATGCTGAACAGCGCTCACAACTCTTCTCTACTGCTTCTTCTCCTTCCAATTTCTTCAGTTTCTTTGAAATCACAGCTTCGACCTTACCAACCCATGATTTGGCACCTGCACACGAACAAGATGGTTGTTTGTATTTATTGTTCAAAATCTACACATTTTTCACGAATTGAAAAAAGTGAAAAATAATGTTTTACATTTCAGAACATTGGAATCTCTCCAGTGTAATGTTATTGAATGGTGCCAAGAAGTAATCACTATTGGATCACCACTGTATAATTTTAATTTATTCATTTATTTGTTTGTTCATTAATTTTCTCCTCAATAGTCTTATTGGATATGTAAATCGGCACCATACCTTTGCTGCTGCGATAATAATGAAGAGAATAAGTGTTGTTGACACTGTGTGTTTATAGCTATTGGTTGAGTTTATGAATGTCTTAACTGCAAAGCCCCAGGATGCGAGGGTGAGTGGCTTCTCGCTTGATGCACTGTGTGTCCTGGGCGGACAGGTAGCTGGACTAACACTGCTGGACCTTTTTCACCTTTACAAGGTGAGATGCTGCTGAGGCCCTGTATAACAAGCAGCGTTTTAAAATTTCTCCACTTTGGATTTTAAAATTACCTGTTTGCAGGCTCCTAAAACGCCGTGCTGTTGGGATGATCGGCAAAAAAGAATGCGATTACATGAAACAGCGTTGTCTTGTGGACATGACCTGAAAATGTGATCTATTCTGGCTGACTGAAGACCTGCACTCTTTATTTATTACATTTCTGGGCTCTGCTCAAAAGAATACAGCATGGTCTCTAAAACAACACGACTCAGCCAGTGGCAGAAGTCGAGAGCAGTGCTGAGAAGTCCCTCTGGGCTTTAGGTTTTTTCTTCTGATTTACATAACATATAAATGCAGCAAATTCATCCAACACACCAAAAGTCTGGGAGGATCCGCAGCAGTGCTGTACCTGAATGTATCTTTTGTAACAAGCTGCTGTGTCTTTGTCCTGCAGTTTTCTTATTTTTTTATTTTATTTTTTTGCCCAACAGGGAATTTCAACAGGGTGAAAAGAGTTTAGTCATTATTTTCATAACAGCAAGAGGCCACTTTTAATGGAAAGCAGTATGGATGCATGAATAATGCATGGTGGATGTGTGATTGACTGTGTCTGTCACACACACACTTTTCATAAGAAAATGCTGAACATGTGAGTAATTCCATCATTATTTCAAGAAGAAATGTATGTCTCATAATACTGTTAAAATAGATGCACTGGTATACAAGGGCTCTGAGGACCCTGTAGACATTTTTGTGAGTTGTATGTTTTTGCAGTGTGGGAGGATGAACCCTCTTCAAAGAACACAACCCCCCCACCCCCCATGCTGCACATGCTTTGTTTCAAGAAAAAGCACAATTAATGCTTTAAATGCTGGACTTTGTGATTTACTTCACAGTATAACATATTATTGTTTGGTTGTTGGGATCTATTGACAATGAAAAGCTCTTCTCCTTTGCGTTTAGATCTTTTAATACAATCCATCACTTGACCCTCTCACAGATGTTTGATGGGAAATGTGAGTTTGACAATCCAGTCTACCTGTGTTTTGCAGACTTTGAGAAAGCTGAGGACCATGTCCCCTGATATGTCTTGGGCATGGGCTTCAAGAGTTTTAGGTTCTGGGGCCACTGCTGGGATCTTGGTATTAGGAAGGACTTGTTCAAGGTGGGTGTTGGACTCCACTTTGTCTCTGAGGGCCTCCAGTGGTGCAACACAATCAAGTACACAGGTGGTTGCAAGGTGGATCAACACTTCAAAGTCTGAGTACATGGTTCTCTTGTGAAAACTATATGGCATCCTATTTCCACATACAGGTGGGACAATCTTTCCCAAATGGATGAGTTGGAGTATTATGAAGTAAAAAGTGATGGGAGGACAGGAGGTCCCAAGGTTGGCCAAGGACCTCTAATTTGGTCTGAGACCAACTTTGGTTCTCCCCAAATGATCTGTAGGAAGTTGAGAGGGACACGGATGTGTGGGCTGAACAGGAATGAAAGGAAAACATCATGCAGTTCAAAAGCATCACGTAAACCACTACATTTTTCATACTGGCCTCAAGCTCTCTGGCACCACAGGAGTGACCTGCTGCACATTTTAATAACTTCTGTTTTAAATCCAATCTTTGTCATTAAAAAGCTATATAATTTAAGTTGAAGAAGCGTTGCATAAATATAGTTTTACACCTTTTTTTTAAAATTATTATTGCTGTTCTTAGAAATAACCTAAAAGTTGTTAAAATTGCACTCACTGACAAAGATGGGGGTTTTCTCTCTACAATGTGATCTAGAGAGGCATTGTAAGTATAATTTAAGACATCAGATATCTTTGAAAATTAAATCAATAAGAAGAATGAGGGAAATAAAACTAGAACTGTTGTTGTTGTTTTTTTTTGTTTTTTTTCATAAAACCGAAGCAAACTGAGCTGCAATATTCAGCCTGGAGACCGCAAACACACTGACCTGCTTACAGCAAATTTAATCTCAACATTTTGTGTTGTTGTTTTTTTTTTTTTGCAGAGCTGAGGGAATTCCAAATGCAGATTTCAGACTATCACGCTGTGTCACTTTACAGAGGCGACCATGGTGTACCAAGCTACTTGAACGCTGTATGTGGGTACAAGCAGGCCTGTGGGACATGATAGCATCCTCAGAGAATACCTGACTCCCAGTTTCAGCTTATTCATCACAACAGTGCTCAGACTGTGTGTTAAAGTTCTCCTGTTTCCTGGGGCTTTATATTTGATTATCATAACCTTAAAGTGTAGTGTTATTCCACAAAAGAATGGTTTTAGAAATAAACAATTTCTCAGCAATGGAACGTTTTTTATGAAATGCATTATAGGCTACGGATACGACTTACATCGTCCACATGAAAAAGAAGAAAGGACTCACGCCTGCGAGATAGTAAAACTGTATTAAAAGATTATCAGAGAATAGGAGAGAATTTGCATGAAAACAACCAGTTGCGGAGAATTGATTATAACATGGGATTTAGTTGGATTAGTGGCAGGATTTAGAGTTATACTTCCACATTAAAGGCATGCGCATCATCTTTAGAAACTAGCTGTGACATTTACTTTTTTTTTATAAGGATACATAAGCTTCCTAAATTTGAAGTGTAACCCTGACTACAGGATGACATTTCCCAAATATGGAGGTATGTAAGGGGGTGGGGGGGAATGAAAGAGCTCCTGCAAGCTTTACATTTAAAGTAGAGATCCCAGTGTGTACTTGGTCGACACAAAACACATCATGGGCACGCTGCTACCGATTTTCCATCAGTATGGGAAGTATACACACACACACACACACACACACACACACACACACACACACACACACACACACACACACACACACACACACACACACACACACACACACACACATGCACGCGATACGGTAATTTCCAAGTGCATCGAGCAGCCTCCAGATAATTCTTCCAAATAGTTTTTTTCTTTATTTGTATTTCTGAAAGCATTTGCCATCCATTCATTCATTTCGACAGTAATAGAGTATGAATTGTACGTGACCATGAAGTTACATTTGCCTCCCATTTCTTATTAGTCTGCACATGCTGGAATAAATGCTTTCCAGCAAATTTCCTATTTCTTTTACAGACCTTAAAAACCATTGAGTTCAATGGCGTTAAAAACCATCACAAATCCTTTACCCTTGTTAAATCGTTGTGGCTGTACAGACATCCCTCCGATATTTTTTGCTTAGTGCAGTGTAGTCTAAATGCAATACAATCCATATCTAGCATATCTATCTATCCATAGCAGTGATTGATGTTCATTGCTCTTGCATCCATGACAAATCTAGTTGTGAGCTCAGTGAGACAAGGTGGCCTAAAGAGGGGGCTTTGTGTTTGTGTATTTATTTAGTTTGATATTTTAAAAGTTGTTTGGAAACGTGGAGTAAACGTGAAATAATTTGTCTGACAAACGTATGTTTTTGGACAACAAATCAAGACAGGACAACAAACATGTATTGCCACAAGAAAATATTTACGATACCTTTTTTGGCCACAATCCTCTAGAATTAAGGCTGCTGAATTACATTCTGTTATTTACAGTACATCTGTAGATCCTGTTTGGACACACCTTGTGGCTTTTTTTATTTCTGTAATTATCATCTACATTGTATATTAGTACTGAAGACATCAAAACTATGAAGGAACCTATATGGAATGTGGAGTAAACACAAAGTAACACAAAAATGTCAAAAACTATGCAGAGTGAGTTTTATATTTTAAATTCTATATATTACAATAAAGTTAGACATGTATGTGGAATTAAATAAGTAAATTGGGCCAAGATAAAGCCACTGAATTAAATTAAATCAAATTACATTAAATCAAATTAAAACATATGTGAGTCCTCATCCAGAGGTGACATTTGACTCTCATCCAGCTGTGCTCTGTAAGTCATGAGCATTCAATGCAGGCGTAAATATTGAGCACAGAATGATTATTCTTGCTTTCCAAGCATCATTCTGGTTCACAATTTGTCCTATTTCCTTGAATATTGTGTAATACCAAGGTCTTCCAGTGGATGTTATTTAAATTGAATTGATGAAGATGTGAAGGACAGGCCTGGCTTTGACTCGCTGTCTGTGGGGGCACAAAGCCAAGAGCAATCTGTGCTTTAAACAAGAGCCCTACAGCTGGCATAAGTGTTCCAGGTGAAACATAGCTCGCATGGCGCTCTAAGGGGAGCTGAGTAATTTTCACTGTATTTTTGCGTTCAGCACCGACTGCTTTCTTGTTAATTTGGCATTGAAAAGCTGTCGTGGAAAGTGCAGACTCTTGATATAATTTTCACCTTTCACTCACCGACGATATTTGTGCATATTTTTCTTAAGTAGACCATTTTCACTTTCAAGGATAAAACCATATTTATGAATTAAAAAAAAAAAACAATGGTACAAACATACATTTAGCCCAAAAGTGACTCACCAAAGAGGAGAGACTCACTCTGACTCACTCCTTAAAATGATCTGTCAGCTTCCCTACATTAAACAACCAGTCCTTCGCCATGTGTCCCTCATTTCATCCTCCTACTTTTAATAAACCACCTCTTCTCAACTCCTTCCAGGTATCAGGAGGTCCATAGTAGGCTGGAGCACCACAAGCTGAGAAGGAACCTCTCATCCTCAGTTTGACGCTCCAAACAAACCCAGGTTCACCATCTTCCTCAGCAATCTCCTCTCTAGTATTCAATTAATAAACTACTGAATGTGATCTGCTGCAGTGTGGCGCTTGTTGCAGAAAAAGTATGAGCAACACTCAGTTTTGCTTTTGTGAGATCTCAACCCCAGTAGGATACACTTCAGTGTCTCATTTCTTTTCCCTTTCTTTCAAATTGGGAAGTATAACAGCATCATCACAATTGAATCAATTTCATTAATCCATTTTCATGATATTGTTCCACGACCCTCAGCTTGACCGCGACAACAAAAGTTTATGTTCACACAAAAGTGCTGCCATCCCTGCTGGTTCAAATGATATATCTCCTCAGTTAAATTGATTATTTGTGTGTTAACAGTACTTTTCTTCTGAATGCAGCAATAGAGCAACTTCCAATTTTCCAGTGATCCCAAACCTCCACAAAGCAATGTGACACTGTGTCATGGTAGTAAAACTTGAAAGTATCTTGAAAGACGGTGAACAAACAAAACAATTCTTCTCTTATAAACATATTTTGAGACACATTCTTTGAAGTTGTACGGTACAAAGCAGCACCACACTCAATTTTGATGAGCGTTCGGGTAGAAAATCACTTTTAATGAGTCGACTCTGTATAATTGATTAATTCCATTGGGACTTCGAAAAACATTTAATCAAGAATCCTGTGTTAGGAAAAAAGCTAAATCACATAAAACCAACTTTTTGGTTTCCCCAGTAGTCTAAAGCTGTCACCAGTCAGTGGAAAATATTTCCCAAAAAGATAATTGACACAATTTTGTCAGTGTGTGTTTGATTATTAACACGCTAACAAGAGTTATATTATTTGAGGGATCATAATGATATTCAGATATTTGACATTCATACCATGAACGTCAACAATGAATAAATTAATCTCTGCTTTTATTGTGTGAACCAAAAACAACAAAACAAGAGTGGATAGGCAATTTACATGGTGTTGATGAAACATGCAGCGTGTGTGCCCAAGCCACGACACCAGAGGGTTTCAACGGGTCCTCTGGTGTGCGAATGGCTCTCCAAAGTGTTTTAATAAGAGGAGAGGTCACGATGCAATGTTGAGACCCACAGAATTGAACTGCAGATGGCAACGATGCATTTAGCACAGATCAGTGATGCAACAATAAAATTGAGCTGCTCGCTGAGTAGCATCAGCTTTCATGCTCCACCTCACAAGGGGGAGCATGTGAGAAAATCCATGCTAATTACCAGTGATCCGCCAGGGATCAAACTGGGTTGTATGTTGCTCCTGAACTAAAAATGAGTTTGACACACCTGGTGTAGGAGAAAACTCAGCGAACCAGCCAGGGAGTTTTCAACATCGTTAATGCGTGCGCAAGAATCTTCACTGTTACGGGGTTGATAGGATAATTTCACATTGCTAAGTCAAATGACCTGCTGTTTTAATTTACATACAAACCACATTTATTTTCAAATCCACAGGATTCAGCTGTTGATGTCTGCGTGATAGAACAGCAGTCAATCTTGAGCACACTTCAGAGTATAGGCATTTATCCCCACCTTTTTGTGCTCTCACTGTGTTCCCAACTGGAAAGAAAAGCAATTACCACACATTAGGGAGGCACATGAACGCACACACCGACAAAAGGTAGGGAAGAGGTGAGGCGTGATGTTTCAAAATTAGATATGATAGAATTATATTGTTCTTAGTTTACTTGGATTATTATACATTTTTGTAACTCGCAAGTTGTTTTCGTGAATATAAATACTGTGACAATGATCTGCTTTGATCTCACTTCACCTTTTATTTTGTACCCAGACACTGTTCACATGGTCTCATGCTTCACTTGGTTTTCCTGCTCGTCACACCTGCACCTCTTGACTGACCAGTCTCTCAGTCATACATCCACCCAAACCTAATGTTTGCCAGATTGCCGTGCTTTAATTTAAAGTTATTCAAGCATTTTATCTTGTGGATTCTTGGGTTTGGAGTTTTTTTTACTTTTCCTCTTCCTCGTGGAAACATTTCTATGCATGAGCCCTGATTCAGATTAATACATTTCAACTTTCTGGATACTGAACTGACTGATCTCTGCAAGTAGGTCTCAGTTTGCGTTGAGTTGCACGTTCTCCTCTTGTCTGTAAGGGCCGTCGCTGGTTTCTTCCCACAATCCAAATACACCTTTCTTCCATCTTGCAAGCAGCTGTCCACTGTGTAATCTGCCTCCTGCTCTGTCCGTGAGAAACCTAAGCACTCACACCCCTAGTAAAAATAAAGAAAATAAGTTAGATTGATGGCTGGATACAGACACAGAATTTCATCTTGTGGGTCTTGTAGTAGGGACACTTCAGGAAAGGCTTGCCGTTTGGAGTGCAAGACTATGACAGAGCTGAGCAATGATCAACTGGATCTGATGAGTGCAGTTAAATAAAGGGCAGTGACAACATAGAATTTTATGGTGGTTACTGATTGAGACCAAAATATTCGATCAAGGGTAAAAGCATGGTGCCATTTGTGATTCAAGAACAGGGATGTTGTAAGAGGTGTCAGGTTAAACAGAAAAATTTAAAGAACATCATAAAATAGAGCAATAAAAAGTATTTTTATTCCCAAATAATGCTTGATAGCTTTATCAGACCTTAATATTTCTTAATAATTAATATTGTAATAAAGCTAAAAATGTTATTGAGACATAATAAAATGCAAGACTATAAATGGATGCAGAGCTTTCACTTTCATTGTCAAAGGCTCTAAATTGTGCGCATTAATAAAATGCATTTATTGCCAATAGATCTGCCGTTGACAATATCAATTAATTATTTTTTTTACTATTTTGAGAAATAGCTGATCAGACATAAACAAGTGCAATCAAAATTTCAGAGCTAATCAAAATGGGTCAGGTGACACCTCTGATCTAGCACGTGCGTGGTCGGTGTGTTCAGTCAGCGTGGTCACAAAATGGGCTGCATGCGGTCAAGCCCAGAGGGGTCCGGGCACAAAAACCAGAAGATGGTATATTCACCCAGCAAAGTATGCTCTCCGTAACAGCAGCAAAGTGGTTCCTGTTTTATTTAACAGGGGGTGTTAGTATCAAATACATAAACATAGGAGAGGCTGGAGCTCTTGACAATCACTTATGGAACCTCAAACTGGATCAAATCTGACAGAATCAAACATAACAATTCAATTCTGCCACGTGATATGCAAAAACTGATTGCCTGAATTTTGCATTTTTAAGAAATTCAGAATTCAAATATCATCTGACATTTCTCATGGCTTGTCTGTTTTAGGAAATGCGCTTGCTATGAAGCTCTACATATCTGTGACATGGTGTCTGACTACTATTATCCACACCACTGACACAGGAGAGACCTTTATTTTAAGTATCTTATCCTTCTTGAGTACTTTGCTCTTACTGTAATTCTTTATTTTGTCACAGATGAATCCTGCAAGACAATTATTTTCAGAATAATTTAACACCTATTTCAAGGTGTATTGTTTCTTGCGCTGAGCAGGAAAGATATATGTTGCTTAGATATGTTAAATTCAAACAAACTTTAACCAAAATACATATTTGTTATTCATTCATTGCACGAAATATATTTTTGGGTTCAAATTAATTAACTTTGTCTTTGATTCTCCCTTCTCCTCTTTCCGATGTTTATCTATTTGAACGTATCTGGTGTCGAATAAGAGTAAAAAAAAAAAAGGATGTGAGTATTAAATGCCAGGGGGCAACCGGTCCCAGCTTTTGGGTCAAATTAGTCAGTGATGAGTCCTTTTGCTCCACTACACAGTATTATGTAATGTGTGTTTCTAAAATATCTGCTTGTGGTTTCTCATAACGCAACAAAAAAAAGATAAATTCTTCTCGAGGCATTCATGCTGAAAATTGTCCTGCACTACAGGACGTGAGGCTGAAGTAAAATACTGTAATAAATTGCCTGACAGCCTTGGGATAAATGAGATGAATTTACTTTTTTGTCACAAATGACTTCATTTATTAGTTTAAAGTTTAAATTATGATTCTCATTTTTCAACTGTCTTCAAAGTCTTGACGTTAGTTAAGTGTTAACCTTACTGTTGAGTTACAGAACATACTTTATATTGAAGACAGCACAACTTCACTTCAAGTTTTGAAAAATAATGGTACTGTTGATTTTGCCAAACCCAGTGTCCTTAGATTTAAGGGACAATCAATAATAATCAAATACTTATGAGAGTGTGAGGATGTTCTAGCGTTGTCATTTAACATTTACTCAGTCTTACTTTAAGTTGGATCTGCTGCCTGATAACTGTTCATCACCAAATAGTACTTTTAATCCATTGTTTGAATCATAAAGAGATCAGCACTGCTTCCACTCGAAAATATTGAAAGAATACCATTTACCTTATTGATTTTAGCAATAATATTGCTGCTCGTGCAAGCAAAACATAAATATTGGATGAAGGAGTACAAAACAGCAGTGATTTAAAATATTATGAGCCTAACTCAGTGGTATGTTTTATTTGTGGGCCAGAAATAGGGCATGACCTTTTCAGTCACACAGGTTTTAACACCAGCTCTTTAATTATTTATCATTAATCAGTAGCAATGTTCTTAACCTTCTCTTGTCCCTCGGTTTAGACATAGTTGTGCATTATTTAATCCCTGTATGATTGCTCAATTATCTTCTATATGGATGACATTAACTGAGTACGATAGTTTAATATTGAAGTGTGCTGACATAAATATAGCTTTTGGTACTATGTGTTTAGATTCCTTATAAATGCATATACAATATCTGCTCTCAGTTTAGCTCTGCTTATGTTTACATTACTGAATACTGAGCACTTTTGAATTGCTGGCTGCAGTAAATCTACTGAGCACGGTTCTATCGGCTGTGTGCAATGAGACCAGTAGTGCACGATAGTGGGGCAGAACCTCGGGCTGATACATGATGTTACGGCAAAACACAAGAGGTTTTGGTCAGAAAACCAAGGTAATTAAAATACTTATGAGAAGTAATTAAAAATGTTTCTTTATCTGTAATTCTCACTTTTATCTGTTATTATTTTAATTCAAGTTCTGTGGGAAGTATTTCAGGGTAAAGAATTACAGGATAATTTGCTTTTGTGAAGTTGCTGGTATTTTATTCGAATATCACATTTTAGCAAAACCATCCTTCAAACAAGAACACTATATAAGCTTTGCTTGTAAAATTAGTCATGAAAGTAACTGTTACCAGTTAGCTCAAACTCTGTGTCGATGAGGGAGACAATACAAAAAAGAAAACATTTATTAAAAACTCCATCTTCTATACTGCTAATATCATGTTGAGGGTAGCGGGGACACTGGAGCCAATCCCAGCAATGGGCAACAGCAGGGTACGTCCATTTTTTAAGAAGAATGATCTTGCAATATTCAAATATAAATTGGTAAATATAGGCTGCTAGATTTAAATGTTTAGGCTGAAGTTTGTGTAGCAGGTCAGAATATCCAACTGGGACAGCTGAGCCCATCACAGGATCTAGTTTCAGACCCTCTCAACAATTGATCATTAAAATGATAAAATTGTTATTAGGTGTTATTCATATTTCATTTCAAGACACCTTACAATACTTTCACAATGTCGAAAAGACAAGTTTGATGTATTAAGAAATACTGTTGTATTGTTTTACACAGCAATTAAATTCTGCTCGACTATATGTGAGACATAATATACATTACGAGAGAAACAACTTAAGAAAAGACTGAACTGCTGTTCAGAAGAGATGAAACCATCATACAAAATTTTGCTTTACAGAACACTTAGGTCAAACCAACTGGCCATATCTTTGTATTATTTGTTCCTCATGTACTTCCACCAAATCTGCTGTTAGGGCATATTTTAGTGCTTGTTCACTACCCGTCGCTTGACCTGAGAAAACATCCTGAAAAGAAAAGACTTGCAGTCCTCAGACATATAGCATTATGAAAGGAGTATTGGATTTTATAGACGGGTCCGACCCTTCCTATCACTGATCTCTCTCTTTAAGAAGATGCAGGTTCTTAAAAAAAAAAAGAAAAAGAAAGAAAAAAGAAAAAAAAGCAAATAGACATATTCTACTGCCAAACACACATGCACACTCTTGACACAGATACCCACCATAACAATCTATGGATTTCTTGTTTACATATTTTACACCGCAAACAAGAGATGAATATCCTCACATTGTTCCTCGAACAAAGACAATTTGTATTTCCATTCCGATTCTAAAGTCAAAGTTGAAAGAAACAACAATAACTATGATGACAGAAACAATCCTGCATAGTCGATACAACTCCGGGTTCACAACTGAGGCACGGAAGAAGTTTTGAAAAGTGAGTCAAAGTATTGCCCGACTTTGTTTTTGATTGCAGTGTTAGCCGCGTCTCATCACACAAAGAGGCAGCTCTTAATGAAGCCAAAGCAGAGGAGCGAGCTCGAGCGTCAACACCTAAATAACTTCTCAAGGTAATTAGACTGACCTAATTAGTTCTAAACCTGGTTCCACACATAGAAACAATTTCAGGTGAGAATTAATGATTTGATG
Organism: Lipophrys pholis; assembly: GCF_963383615.2. NCBI lineage: Eukaryota > Metazoa > Chordata > Actinopteri > Blenniiformes > Blenniidae > Lipophrys > Lipophrys pholis. The sequence goes on from NC_137632.1 coordinate 18,970,768, forward strand.
ATATGCACCACACTTCTGAAAGATTTCTGCGTTCCCGGATAAACATGCAGTAATATAATTAGCGGCGGGAATCGTTTGAAATCCCTTCTTCACAGTGAAATGATTTTGGCAGCCGGAGCAGAGCACAGGGTGAAATAAGCAAAAAGCAATGTGTTGACGGTGATATGCCAATGAATTTTGTGTTGAATCCTGGAAATTACTTTTGATTTCTTGAAGGCTTCCTGTCCATAGCTGCAGAAATATGCCACAAAAAGTGACCAATGTTATGCCAAGATATTTCAGCATTTTGAATCAAAGTATGTGACCAAACACTGTTATTTTCTATTTTATGACGGAATGCTCATAGAATATCTCCGTTCAGGTTCAAGTTAGTTCTATAGCCCTTGATCCTGTGCAGATCTCAGTGGCCTGTATAATGTGGGGGGGGGTAAAAAAAAAAATGAAAAGAAAAGTGAACAAAAATATACCTTGTGGAGATCAAGCAAACAACCAAAAAAAGCTCTGCCGCTTACAGAAAAAGGTCAGAGGCAGGTTGATGTGAAGAGCGCTGAATATCAGACCGCCACATGGTAAAGAAGGAAAGCTCATGTCTAAAGACCTGTCTGTCCAGTAATTAAATCAAATTAATCCAATGGCGTCTACAGCCTGGATGTCTTTGCCCCCTCATATTGTAAACCTGGGACAGATGGTTATTCGGATTGGAGAAGGTTGACTTTCTACCAAACTATTGCCATCACATCTTATCGGATTAAGGAAAAATTAGGGCTTTCCCTAAGCAGCTTTATTATAGTCTTTGCTGTTGTCTTCATTATATGTAATCATATGGGGAGCTGGTGGAGAAAGTCTAGCTTCCTACCTACCTACCCAATTAAATCAATTTAATTGGAAACTGAAGACGTGTCTACTATCACATACTGAGGGTAATAGTTCTGGGATTATCTCTATTCTCACTCTTGACATGGTTCGGATCACAATTAGTGGTGAATCTCTTATAAATTAAAGATATCTGTGTCACCTGCATATCTGGACGCTGTCAAATCTATCGTAATTCTTAGCAAACATCCATCTATCTACAAACTACCACTTCACCCAGTTGAAATTGTTCCTGTACCGAAAGATTATATTTATTAATTTCCACCAAATTATTAACTTTTCATAAAGTTTTATATTAAAATCATTTTATCATAAATTGCACATTGCCTGTTATGATACCATTAAATATTTGGAATATATTATTTTTGCGTCAAATCATTCCACATGACGCAAGCTATGATGTTTCATATATCATAAATGAACTGGAGTTGCAGTATGGGTGTGTGGCGGCTTTGATTTAGATTCAGATTAGATGTGTTTAGTTGTCATATGCAGGTTTAACACACAATCCACTTGCAGTGAAACTTGAGAAAGAAATCAGTCAAGTCACTGTTCAGATTCTGGGGCTGAACGAAGGTATTGAAAGGAAGGATGCACGCATTAAACTGTGATAAGTGAACATTCAATTAGAAAATAAATGTTTGGAGTGCCAGTGATGTTGGTTCATTTTGGTTCACATTTTAGTGTTATTCTGATCCTGTCTCTCATTTCAGGCTCCTTGACTTCATCCCTAATGTGTTTCACCTGTTGCCCGAGTGTGTGATTGTCTTCACCTGATGACAGTCATATATTGAGCGTCTGCTGTGTGTTCAGCTTGTTTGTTTGTCTGTGTTTCTAGTGCATAGTGCTCCAGTGACTCAGTCGATGTCTCTGGGTTCCTGTCATCTTGTGGACTTTGTTACTTTTGGTTTTTGCTTATTGGAATTAAAGACACGCTTCAATACACCAGTCCAGTGTATTGAGTCCTCTCATATAGTAGCCTGAGTCAGAAAACCATGCATAACTTAATATACCAGGCTTTAGGGTCAGTTGCCCGGTATGGAAATCACTTGAAAGTTAAGTGATAACAGTAAAAATCACTTATCACAAGAGTGTGATACGTCAGTGTTGAATGTACCGGTACTTGTAAAAGAGGACCACAACTGTAGAGGAATGTGAAGTACCAGTCAAAGAGCATAAAGAAGGCTGGAATTCTTTTTTTTTTTCTTTTGAGGTAAACTTCTAATTCGGCCACATATAAATGAAGAATCCGATCGACACAAACCCAATCAGGACAAACCTTGAACCTTGAAATCAAGTCTGTTCGAATCATTTGTCATTCTGCTGATCAATGCATTATTTGTAACAATTGAGTGAATGGAAGTGAATGGATCTTTCCCTTGAAATGTTGTGGTACGAACAGGGCCTCAGAGTGAAAACATCATTCATATGGTTCATTACACTACATAAAGGTGTTTTTTTCATTTTATCTCAGAAAGATACAAAGAGAATATATGTATTAAATGTGCATGAAGTTTAATAATGGATGAATTTCCTTTTGCATTCAACTTGACCAAAAGTTTTGGGTGATAAACAAACTTATACCAGAACTGTGTATGAACTCGGTAGAACTTTAGAATCCAATTCCAATAACTAGTTTCATTGGGTGTTTCATTGTGTTTTTGGGGTCATTATGCTGCTCCAGCTTTTTAGCTGATGGTTTCAGGTTATGCTGCAGAATTCAGAGATAGACAGGGTTTTTTTTCTTTCTTTCTTTCTTTCTTTCTTTCTTTCTTTCTTTCTCATCCATTTCTGTGACCAGTTTCACAAGCAAAAAAACCCCCAACAAAACAGCCCAAGGCCATCATCTCTGCCTCACCTTGCCTTACAGTTGCTTCATTCGTCTCAGAGTAAAATGCTTCATCTTCACTTTCTCAAACTTGCCTTTGGTCACTGTGGCCCCACAAATGGATCAATTTCTCATCTGATGGTAAAAGCTCATGTCCTTGTGTGAGTGTGGTCAGCTGCAAAGATCAGTCGAGTGAAAGTGTGTAGATTTTTGAGAAGAGGGGTTCTTGTCATGATGTTTGCACCACTGGTCTAGTAGCTTTCAGTTTGGCCTATGCATGGGTGGTTCTCCCTTTACAGATCTGGACTCAGCCCCTTTGACTTTTCCATAGACTCCATTAAGGAGCCTTGCACATTGGATAGACTCGGTTCACTTGGGAGGGGGCGAGAATTTTCGCACCTTCATTTGGTTTGGGTGGCGTTCACATTCAGTTTTGAGACGGGACGGAAACCATCAGTAAAATGTCACGCAATTACAACAGCTGCTTGTTTGAGGGCGCTGTTGCCTGACACAAACACTGTCCAGAGAGGAAGTAAAGAAGAAACACGGCTCATTGATTGGTACAGACCAAAACCGGAAGTCCCGCCGCTTTAGCCGATGGTGGCTCGGCTAGTTAGCCCGTGGCTAATGGGTAGCCACAAACAACCGCAATATATAGTCTTCAGAACAGATATTCACGACTTCTTCCTCTTTATTTCTTCCTCACTACTCCAGGTCTGCCCTCAAGATATGTTCTTTTTGCGTTTGCTTCTTCTGATTCACGGGGTTAGTTGTTTGTTTACAATCCAGAATGCATTGCGCACGTCACATCCTCCCCTGTCCTCTCACCCACCCGCTAAATAGATCGCTTATAAAGGAACCACTTCGTGACTACTCCACCTCTGTGCACAAGCCATTTTCCAAGAGAAAACAAATGTTCCAGGACTCTCCGTGTTTTTTTCAGATTTGTGCATCCAAAATGCATTGTGCTGTACGTCACATCCCCTCAACTGTGACCCTCAAAAGTCAGTTTGAAAGAGGACCGAAACCGGTGTTTTGAAGGGGAACCAGATTCTGCTTGAAAAATCCGGAACCAAGTTTGGGGTGTGTTCACATTTCCCCAAACGAAACAGACTTTCCCAGAAAGTCCCTGAAGAGAACTCTGGTCCGCATCAAACAGGGGAATGTGCCCGAAGGCAATGACCGCTAAAACAGATAAGTACAGAGAAGCTACTGAAGCCAATTAGTCTGACTTACTTTGTGAAAGTTGCGAATTTGTAATAACCTACAATCAAAGTATATGTATTCACTGATGTTATTCTTCTCTTATGTAGTTGTGGTTAAAAGACAGAAGCATTGCAGCCATAAATCAACATCAGTGTGATGATTGACAGTCATGGGTACTGACTATTATACTGATGGGAAACTAAAAAGAGCAAAGATCTTATACTTCGGCTTACAATAAATGCAAATCCTTTGATTTATGAGAGTAATTATTCTGTTTTATTAGACTGTTGTGATTATGACTGCTCTGCACATTATTTACACATCAGCAATCTACAGATATGGATATAGAGTATTCCTTGTAATGTATTTCTCAACATTTCTAAACTTTCAACTGTACTTTCTCAATAGAGTAATTGGGTGTATGAACATTTTGACCCCGTGTGTATGATTTTGACCCAGCGTTGGTTTCTAAAAACCCCAAATGAATTAAAAACCTGTGTACAAAGTTTTTGTTTATTATGCTGCACAACTTATCTTTACCCTAAGGGAATAAAAATGGCTGAAAGTATATGATATTCACATTTATGATGACTGTGTGCAACCAGGCTGTTGGCCCTCATAGAGGTCTGTGATCTTTAAATGCACCTCCAAAGATGTATTTCCTAATCTTGATTTCTCTTGTGGTTATGGCTACATTGGGTAAGTTGGAGAAATGCATGAAATAGAGATAAGCTCCACGCTGGAGTCGGGACTTTCACATTTTGTCCTAATTGATGGGTTCTCCTGAGGAAGTGCCCTCGATACACAGTAGCATGTACATCCTCATAAATTATTTAAAACTTTTCCAAGTCCAGGTAGTTAATATCAGCAAATTATAATAAAGCATGAGAGGACAAAAAAACATTAGTGTGTTTTCTGGGCTCTTTCTGTAAATATCCAGGGACAATCACAGACTCAATCACCTGCTGGTGTGCAAATGTTAACTCAGCAGGCTGGAAGTCTGCATATGGCTCCTGTTTAAGATAAAATATATCAAAGTTTTCAATCTGCAGCTCATTTTTTTATGTTCAGTATAACATTTAATGAAGGCCATCCTTTTCCTTAGCCGGCAATCAAAATCACAAGCTTTACCTCTGAGGTGTTTGATTGTGAGCAGTCAAAAGCACAATCAAGGTTTGAAATGACAAACGGTCTTTCCTGACAGGAGACTGGTGATGTACTCTGTCTGGGAGGGGCATTATGTGGGCAAATTCCAAATCAGTGATTGCAATCCCATCTGTCTGGAAGCTCAGTGTGAAGAACAGCATCTGAAGTGAAAAGTGGAAGCATGCAGGAAATATTTTATGCTGCAATATGTACTCACCTGCTGTATGGCACGTTGTAGTCAGTTCATCAAAGTGACAACCAGCAGCACCAGTCCAATCAACTGTATTCACTATAGTTTTTGTGGTGTCTAAAGAACACCAGATAAGCAGGTTTTTAGCACTGACAAATATGAAAGTTGGAAATAGACTGGACCTTCAATATCAAAATCATACCCAGAAAGTGACTTGGTGATTTTTATTGAGAGGTTTTAAATATACAATATCAAATATAATGCGTAAACATCAATATTCTATATGAGAGAGGCTGTATTTAAAACCTCATACCCAATTTTTCTGCATTCCGTTTTTGACTACATGTTGCTTAATATACATTGAATACCAAAAATATATAAAGTACTGAAAAGATCTCCAGTTTACCAAAAATACATTAAATTCTTCATGATTCTGAAAACTATCTGTAGTGTACTTTAGACCAGTTAATGTTACCCATGATGAAAAGTGTTGAAATAGTCTTATTTTTTCCATTCTTTATGTCCAGTTGGCAAACAACAGATTTGCATTAGTGTCACCAACCGGTATGATTTGTAGTAACCTCCAAAAACACAGGAAGTACAATCCATTACACTTTATTGTCCCCATAGGGAAACTCCTTTTGAGCAAGTGTAAGTGCAGGGAGAACTCTTCAAAAATCACAAGGAAATAAATTGTTGACAACTCATCAAGAAGCCTCACACACACATAATACAGTGCAGACACATTAACAGGCTAAGAGAAATTATAACAAAAGCTTAATGGTTAACCCTTAAAAACAAAAAAGAGGGCACGCCATCATAGGAAAACCATGAATTGTATTTGGAAGAAAAATATATCAAACCACGACATCACATCTGTGAAAATAAAAGTGCATCCATCACACAGTGTACTGCAAATTAAATCAAAATTGCTTTTTTACCACATAATATGAAAAGCTAAATTTGAGTTATTTCACGTCTCCTCAACATGATAATAAATGTTGATGTGAAGATGTGAATGGTTTTTTTTCTTCTAATCAACTACAAATAGCTCCAAGATGACAATGTCTCATTTTAATGAGAATCTAAGAAGTCTTAAAATAAGAATCTAAGATAATGCAGCATTGTTATTTCATTCATTCATGAAATATTAAATTAACAAAACAGGTGTTTTATTCTCTTAAAAGCACATAAACTGAAGTGTCAAAATTGATCTCTTGTGATGAAATTGTTATTCAGGTAAAAATCAATCCACTGTAAGGAGGAAATAGGAAAAACTCAGCAGTGAGCAAATTGTGGTTAAATCTGCACAGACAAGACATATGGAAGAGAAGAGAGTAAAACTGCAAAAACATTTTCACAACAATGAATATGAACCCGAAGTATAAAACCAGATGAGATGACCATGAGGCTAAAATAATGATATGACCGTGAATATAATCGAAACCCCCAAAAAGACCAGACCGTTTCTCATCCCTGACACGAGTTTGCAATAACTACGAGTAACTATTTTATAACTAATGTTGAATTGATTGATTCACCAAAAGATCTCAGGGATGTGAATAACTTTTTAAGTGTGTCTACGCAGTATATGATGAGATTATTTCAATGGAAACTTTGAGGCTGATGTTAACAAACAAAAGATGTGGCCGTGAGAAATAAAACCTTGCTGCTGAGAGTTTTGTTTTTCATATGTGGAACATTATCCATAATTTGCTTTGGCTTCTCTCTTGCAGCATAGCTGTGCTCCACAAGGCGAATAAAAAACAAGCATGGTAAACATTATTGCGAAATGCCACTCTGAAAAATGTTTTCACACCTGAATAATGGCCTTTATTTTATGCACTGGGATGTTTGTGCAATTCATTTAATCAGTTTATACAGGCTTGACCATTCCGCAGGATTACAGATTACCTTTACCAGCTGTAAACTGTGTTGTCATCCTGCATCCAATGCATTTAAATCAAGTCATTTTACCATATCTGGCACTTTCAAAATAGCAACTGTTTATAATGGGGTATATTCTCTATTCATGAGGTCGAGTTTTATTGATTGTTGCTGCCTGCGGTATTTCAGCACGAGGAGCTAGTGCAGGGAACTAATATGAGGCTGAATGAAGACCAGAAGAGGCTCTATTATGTCCCCAAAGTCAAGCTCACTTTTGAGAAGGGGGAGAGTTCAGTTTAATTAGAGAAGCTTAACGCTGGTTTTTTTTTACGAGGCCTGGAGGGGTTGCTCTTCTTCCCCTCATTTCTGCATATTCATGACTCTTGTTTTGGGGTGAAGAATCAGAAAAGATTACAGTTCTTAGAGTCTGATTACCAAAAACAGTCTCCGGTGTACAAGTGCCGTGCAGATTAGTGGTGAAAACAACAAGAATGCAACCTTAAATGGTATGAAATGTTGCATTTTTATCGTGCTGTGTACTGCATGTGAATCTAATCATTCACGATGGGCTGACAGAGTGTTGATAATACACAAGGTCCCTCCTTCTTCATCATCATTTTTATTAAGTTTGATGTCCAAGTTTTGAGCACAGCATGGCACAATGCAGCATATCACAAGGTTGTTAAGACTCGTCTTTGTCAAACAACAGCAAGGATCCGAGCCTTCAAATAGTCTCTCCACACCACCCTGAAATGTCTCAAATAGATGAACGAATCAACACATCCACAGGGGCAGCCATCAGCAGCAATAGTTTCAAAACAGACACCCGAAGAGACGTTGTTGTTTTCCAAACTGATTAATGCCATTGTAGGAAAACTGACGGCACACGCGCATGAAGAGGTTCTTTAAAAAGCCTTTTCCCAAAATAGACAGTTTTATTACCATAATAGAGACCGGTCGATCCGGTCGGAGCTGAAGCCAGAAAGGAGGTTACCACATGTCAGGCGGATGACAGCCTGGACGTGATTCTAATTGATTTCAATGATTGTGTCGGATTTTAATCGTCGCGGGCGAGCAAAATGTGTGTTTTCTTGTCGGAGTTGCTACTTTTGGAAAGTCCGGGTGCTGCTGTGGGACAAAGAGTCAGACTTGGAACGGGGAAAATATTTGCACATCCAAGGTGCTTATCTGAGCGCAGCAGAGTCAGTTACATGTCAGAAATTGAGAAAACTTCCACGTGGCGTTTTGCATGAGCTCGACTCAGCAGCCACGCAGTGTTTAATGTTCTCGATGGTGTGCAAAGCCAGCAGCTCTGAGATGGTATATTTCAGATCAAATTAAATTATGGAATGGTGGACTTAGTGGACGTACAACCCACACCCAAAGACAGTTACACAGCTATTAATAATGTCTTTAATGTCTCCTACACTATCATTTATATCAACAGAAATGTATAACTTGATGTCATATGATTAATTAAGTCTATGACTATTAATTGAAGCTACTCATTTTGTACCCAGAATACTTTGATACGCCGCATCTGGTTGCTTAGAACTTTAATCAGAGTCACATACAATTCATCCCTCTACAAACATTTTGAGTATTTCCTCACCTTTTTTTCCACGCTCCCATAATTTCCTCCATATATGCAGAGGAGCGTTTCACAGCATAACAGTGTCGGAAAGCTGCAATCAAAGAAACATTTTTGGTCTCATTTCAAGCCCCTATCATTGCACCGCAGAGCTACTGAGAGGGGACGGGCAAGTTACCGTCCTTTTCATGTCAGTGTGAGGGTTCTGGATGCTCTTTTCTATCAGAGATTTTAACAAGAGGACATTCGTCACCATGCTCCGTCACCGCTCTTTGCTGTTTCGCGTGGAGTGGCGAAGTCCTTCACCGAGCATTGCAGACAGTGCCTCCAGGTCCCCAAGGAGGTCATTACGAGAGGGATGAGCAGCTCGGAGGCGCTGCATGATGGACAGTGGAGTGACAGCAGGGGAGGACGCACAATGTGGGGTGCAAATATAAATTGGAATGTGCTGAGTTGAAATAGATTGGCTTTTTGTTGGAAAAAAAAAAATTGGAAACTTTTGACAGTATGGGATTTTCCTTGAATCAGCAATCCTTCATTTTAACAAATATTACACAGAATGTCTTTCTGAAACCTGACATGTGAATGGAAAGTGTTAGTGGGTGATTTTTGTCAGCCCATGACTCATTCATGAAAGGTTTCGTATTTGTTATGTTGCGAGACAAATTCAAACCTGTCGGGGTTTGTGTGGAAGACATCAGAGAACAACTTGAATGAAGATCTGTACTGATAATCCCCTCTGAGGTAAAATGACATCACATGATTTAAAACGGTCTTCAAATATTTGTTCAGAACTAAATATAATTTTTTACTCCCTGCTGCATTGCAGCTAGTGTGACCTCTATTTTGTTATTCTGTCTTTATATCTAGTGGCTTCAGATGTGTTCAGGTATCAGTACTTGAGTATTTATCTTTATTTGTTTTACTTTAGACACTTTCCACTCCTTATAGCCGCATGCCACAGCTTCCTCTTTCCAATTCAAAAAGTCCATCCATAATCAAACTTTTAAATTTAGCTCACCACATTCAGTATCCAGTTTAAGTTATGAACGGTTTTTGTCTTCTTTTTATTTTATTTTTCCAAACCAATGTTTCCTCTTACTTGAAACTATCTTACAAATTGAATACTGACTTGTGATCACGATTCAGCCGGTGTATCATCACTGACAGTTGCAATATGTGTCCACATGCAAGTCTGGCTTGTGTGGTCCAATCCAAGAGACGAGCTACAGCATCTCAAGATGCTGCTTCTCACCGAGAGGTGTCAGGATACACATTGCATCACAGCATACAAAAGTCATCACTGTGAGTCCCTCAGCGAGACCCAGAAGCTTCCCTGCGTTGCTTCAGTGCAGTGCTAGGACTCTCTGTAGACTTTCTACAAACAAGATGGAAAAAATGCAGAGAGAGACATGAGATGGATGGAGGCCTTAACCTGCTGAAACTGCCAATTAGTCCAATTCTATAGATTATTTGCTGAATATGTAATTGGCCTTTGCCTGTATGGCACATTTTAACACTTGTGCTTTATATGATCAATTACCCATTCACTCAAAGAACACCTACTGCACGATGTACAAACAATCTCATCTTGAACTGAAGTGTTAGCTGTCCAAATATTAGCGGTCTTGATCCTGTTGTTTTTATTTTAGTTGTACTGGCGTAGTCAAATGTTGTGTGACATAACTTTTAGGATGTTGGACACTGATACTTCAATGCATCTTTTTACTGGAGTACAAGATGACTCTTTTCGTGTTGATAGAAACATGCTGTTCTTAGATTGTGCCAGTAGAAGTTAAATCAGGTGGGATGAGTGGGTTTAATCAACAGTGAGCACAGTGCAAATGGGTCAACAACCAATTTCAAAAGAGGCTAAAGTACTAGAGAAATTATAAAGCACTTTTCTTGCATTCGCTGTCTGTCAAAGATGACATCATGGCATCATTTAAAATGTAAGGTCAGACAGGAATTTTAAGTTTGAAGGCACTTTACGTGTTAAATATTCATTCTTTAATCTCAAACTTGCCCATTTTTCTTATCTCATTACTTTGGGGCTGCTTACTCGGGGGAACCCCCCCCCCCCCACCCCCCCACCCCCCCTCCCGGCAACCCCCTGCTGGGTAGGCGAGACTATCGGAGACATATAAATGCTTGAAACATTTTTGATTTTCTCAACAGTAGCTCCTGAAATGGTATGAAAATACCCAACCTATTTGACCCACCGCAGAGGGAAGATACAGTTGAATGCTTGCAGGCTATAAAAAGTGCGGTTTCATTTTGGAGCACTGCTCTTTCAACACACTATAGGATTGTAATTTTCCTGAAAACTCTGAGTTGACTGATACACATTTCAAGAAAATAAGATGCATTTAATTACTAATTAGTCTCTTTGCAGACTATTTTTGCCATAAATATGGATTATGTGAGACCAGGAATTGAGGCAAGACAATCTCATCAACCATAATTTACCCCCTTAATTTAAAATGTATTGAAATTTATTCATGCTTATTACTACTCGCATGAGCAACAACAACAGTTCACCATATTACCTACTTGTATTGGTGGCTATCTGCTGTATGCTGCTGAGTCATGGTCACCTACAAGTACACACATCATCATAAGTGTGCAAAAAAGGTTTAGTACAGTAATAAATATAAAATAGACTTATAGAAAATTGACATAAGATAATTAGACCTGTTCTATTTAAAAGTGTGTGCCTTAATTCTCTTAAATACTATCAAGTTCAATTTGTTTTTAGGATGAAGGATAAAGATTAAAGTTTAGGCAATGCATGTTATGGCTCCCGGTTACATCATGATTAAGCCCACAGGCTCACGACCTGAAGGTGGCCCCTGGCAACTGTAGTCCGGGGGACACGCCAGAAGTGACTGAGATGTGACAATGTGCTTCTCTAGGAAACCTCCGCCTGAGGAGGTCCAGTTACAAACAGCGGTACATTCTTACATCTTTTGTGAAACTATTTTCAAATAATATCAATGCCCCCCCCCCCCCCCCCCCCCCCCCCCCCATTGTTATCGTGTCACTTCATCAGCACTTGATTTGGAGCTTTGCAGCAAAATGTTAAGTTACATTTTTATATCTTCTTACTGCAAACCACGAGGCCACATGCAATAGTTTGCCTTTATTCATGAACTTGGAAGAGTATCCTCATGCTTACTGCCCTGCCAACCTTTCATGCCTGTCAGATTACATCCTGTGTGCCGTGGCCTGCAGTGATATGGAATTGAATTGTGCTGCAGGGATTTGGAGAAGGGAGATTGCGCTGTAAAGCCGGAGCCACGCTCAGTCTGCCTGATACTGTTAGGCCTCCATTTTACCTTTTCAAAACTGCTCAGGGATGCCGACTGTTTTCTGAGTGTGAGCAGTAGATCCTGTAGATAAAGTTGAAATTAGACAGATTGGAAGTCAGACAGAGATATGCAGACTTGTTTTCAACAGGAAATTACAGGCCACTGAGAAGTTATTGATGGCAGGTTTTATTTATTGCTCTTTTAATAAAGCCTTTATATGAAGATATGAGGGTAATCATTGAATATTAAAAGGGTCTGTGGGTGGGTTACACATTAAGTGGATATTGTGGAGGATATATGAAGTAACAGGACCAGAAGAATGTGAAAATATATGGAGTTCCAAGTAAATCTTTGGCTTAAAAAGGTATAAATTGAGCTTGCACTCCCATAAATTCCTGTGACTCAATCAATTAATCCCTCCGTCCAGCTATCCTTTTCTATGAAGCACAGTTCAAGTGTTTACATTTTAGAGAAATGTTAATCTAAAAATTATTACATGGAGAAAAAATTATACTTGCAACGTACACACATAAAATGGTAAACATTGAAAAGAAAGCAAGAATCCCAAAAATTATATGTAATTTTAAATAATGGAGAAATGTGTAGATGTTGTACAGTATAAAAACATGGAAAAAGAGTTAATCACTATTGAAGTAAAATATGGTTAAACAAAACCTGTTGGTTGAAATGTGTCATTAAAATAAATCTAAAATGAAGTGGGAATTTAATAGGAATGGAAAACAGAAAAGTATAACTCTACAAATATTTGGACATAACATGAATTATGAATTCGAAAGTGCTACATGAAAGACACTCTAAGTGTCCTGTGATGAACCTTCACGCCCAGTCACCAAGGATCTCTTCTAGACTCTTACGTAGGTGTCTGGAGCTGTAGAAGATGTTCCTCGTTCCTATTTCTCTTGTAACTATTAGCATATTTGTTCAAATGAAAGTCAATTCAATTTGTTCATTAACTCAACTAATTCAATACGAATCGACTCAATACAGACCAGATTAAGTATATGAACATTACTCAGGGTCCCATATTGTTTCATCATATTTTTCTGAAGATTAAACAAAAAGCGGCTCAAACTTTCTGATGTCAGTCTTTAGTCCTTTAATGTGAGTCTGGTGGTAAGTGGACCAATAAATCCTTGGTCGGGTCAGTTTTTCTGCTGCTGGGTGGGCTGGTTAAGTCAGCTGCCTCCTTTGCTTGGCTGAGCTGGGTTCTGTCCCAGGCTCTGCTTCGGCCCTCTTCCTCCTCCTCCTCCTCCTCCTCCTCCTCTGGTAGAGCTCTAGAGAGTTACAGAAGTCTGAAAAGCAAATAGTGTTCAAGTGAACGATGCTGGTGAAACTAGTTCGCACAAAAGGCCGACTTACAGTCTGTCCAGTCATTCATCCAATGATGGAATCATGATTTCAATAAGAATCAGTTGTTATCAGCAGCTCATTGTGTCACGGCTTTTCTTACTGGCGATGCGGTTGTCGACATCTTCCCGGGGGTTGAGCTTCACCATCTTCTTCTTTGGGTGGCCAGCGTTAAGAAACAAACAGCAAATAGTGAGTTGGTCCAACTGTCGTGTTTATTTGAAAAGGTGAATAATGAGCACAGACTGGCGGGCTGATCACTGTTGCTCCAACCAGGACAGATCATCATGAGCCGAGTTTCCACTGATAAAACCTTGGAGAGCTCACTTACTAGCTGCTGTAGCTGCTGTCCAGGTGGCTGAGGATGAGGATTGGATGCTGGAGGATGTCTGCAGCGGTGATCCTTTGAAGTGGATCTACAATGAGGAAAATGGGAAATAATTTTATTTAAAAGTGGAATAATTTAATTTACTCCACATACAGATGACGGCCGTACAAATAAAAGTAAGAACAATCTAGACTGATGGACACAGTTGAAAGAGAGACAATGAATGATACCATGTAACTAAGAACTTAGAACTTTAGTTTCCTGCGGTTTCACAGTTTCACAGATATAAGACAGAGCTCTTCCAAAGTGATCACAGATCACCTGGGGTCTGCTGGAGCCTTTTTAACAGTTCGAATGTTACAGTCTCAAGTGCTCAGATCAACATTTAGACCACTGTTAATATTTCTCGCCATTTGTTTCAGCCTACTTTCTGATCTCGTGATCAGTTCATACTCAGCATTGGTGTTTCTATATACCATGCTGTATCCCACTTACTTTCCTCACTCCTTGTATGCTTCAGCTCCAAGCATGTTGCACCCCATTTGTCTACAAAGCTTTCATCTGTGAACTTGCCTGGTAAACTTTATCTATATCATTCTTGTTCTCAGAGCATGTTCCTGTGCAGCCATGATTAGTTCCTCCCTGTTGTCTTTCAGATGGAACTTTTCCATCCACATATGTTTTTTTTTTTTTGATTTTTCTATCTGCAGTTGATTCATGCTATGAGGGAGTTTACCATACAATGATTGTCCTTGCCCATTCCTGCTTACCTTTGCTGCCTGTGTGATTAACTAAGCATCTTATCACTGTGTTCATGATTACAGCTCTAATTCCCACCAGTCCTTAGCCTCCTCCCTTCTCCTCCTTGTTAGCAGAATATATATTGACCAGCCAGGGTTAGATGTTGAAAGGCTTGGAACTTGTTCTTTTCACCTGACAATTGTTGACATACCTGTGTGGAGGTATTCCAATTTCATTGGTTTCCTCATGCTTCTCCAAGGTTATCAATTTCTTTTGTAACCTAAGATATTTGTTGCAAACCTCAACAATTGCTACGCTGCAATCTGGTAGTCTACTCTCTTCAGTTTCGACAACTTATTTTGAATAACAAACTTATTGTTCACTTAAATTGTGCATGACTGGATGTCTGGAAGGGACCTTTTGTTGTCATCATTCAGTGACTGATAATTGCAGATTCCCATAATCACGACCTTTCACCACTGTTTCACAAGACCCACCTTCAGGTGATATAGACCTAGACCCAACTGAAGGGGAAACAGATCATCCTCTTAGTTCGTACTGCATCACAAATAGATTGACATTTGCATCGGGAGTTGCTTTCCTCAGAGAGTTCCTGATGAAGGTGTTTGATATCATCATGAAAACCTGAGCAAGAATCCATTAATGCAATTGACCAGGAGTTGGACGGGGCTTTGCCATTCTGTGGATCTTTCAGGATGTCGCCCTGACTGTCCTTCAGTCTGTCACTCAGATTCATGTTGGTCCTTGGGCCTGGTGTCATTTATGTCAATATTCTGTAACGGTGACTTTGGAAAGTCGGCAGTGATCATTGTTATCTACTTCCAGGTCTAATAGCTGCAGAGCACTGGTGTTATGTCTTGACTTATTTCTTCATAATGGTCTTTCAGTATCTTCCAGTATCTCGCCTCTCGCTTTGGTAAGTCTGCTTCCTTGGTATTATCCAGCCAGGCAGCCACCACAATGGATTTCTACATGAATGGATCAAAGGAGAAACCTGGCTGTCTTCAGGGAATTAGATATAGACACCTGGTACTCTGTAGGACAGTTTGCCTTGACCTTTTTTATGGTGGCTATTGCTCTCTTGTGCATCTTCAGTTAATATTGTAGCCCACCATCTTGTGGATTTCTGCTGTTGCAGTTTTCATTATGGAAGTAAAAATACCAAGTTCCTGGGTTTTTTTTCCCCTGCTAAGCACACACTATTCATTGCTAATATGGAAAGATAGGCTCACATAACCTGCTGAGATGGCCTGAGGGGGTAAGAGAATACAAAAATAAATTTCATGACCTTTCTCTTTGATCTGCACCTAATTCATGTCAGTGCTTTTAATTGCATGCCATCAATTTTCACGGTTGACTCATTTAATTCTGTCCCTTGTCTTGCATTGGACTTGTGGCTCATTTTAAAGAGTGCCATACTGAGATCTGACTCGGAAACGTCTTACACTTGGAGATAATCCAAAGAAAATTATTTTGATAAGATAACTAGCAAACGGCAGATGTAAGTTGGTAACACCGTGTCATTACTGGACACACAAAGTTAACAGATCATTTCTTCTGAGAAATAAACTGAACCTGGAATACATCGACTGCAACATGTGTGGTCTAGAATAACATATATTTATTTGGATTACTGAGAGTGATAAGTGAATTAAGACTACATTATTAAGTGTGAATGTGTTTTCCAAGTAAAGCCTATCTTGTGCCCATGTATTTATATACGCTGTGTGTTCCTTTATTTTATGGTCCATTAACGTGGCAAAAGTATACTGCAGTGAATATACAATCACTTATCATTCCAGACCCTGCATCTTTCAATAAAGGCTCAATTGGAATATATGTAACATTCATGCTATTAAGATTTTACACAGGTTAGTTATTACACTGTATAAAGTGGCTGAACATTCTTCACAATCTAAACAGGTTATTTGACCGAACAAATGGGGAAAACCTTGAGATGGAGCAAATAAATCATTCCACAGGAAAAGAAAACATGTAGGTGCAAGGACACATTTAGAAAAACTTTTTTTAAAATGACTAGAAGACTTGAAGCTTGCAATCACGGTAAAGAGGATGTCTTCTTTGCCATGATGAGGCAAAGATAAGATGGTGCACAGCCAGTTAAAACAAAGTACGTGACAACCTGAACCTCTGAAACTGCACCCAAAAAATCAAGAAGATTTTTAAGATGTACTTGCTCCATCTTTTTTAAGTTAAAATAAAGGTAAAGATTGTTTTATTCATCGAAATTATTGGATTCATTCTTACAATTGACATGAACATTTCCAAACTGTCTTAAAAACCAGTGACAGAATCATCACAGGACTAGTTTAGGTGAACTCAGATCAAATATGGACATGACTATACCATCAGTTTTAGTGCTTCTTCACTTACATGAAGCATTTGATATAGAAGATCATGCTATTGATTTTTAAAGAAAACTAATTTTCTCAGCATCTCTGGTACTGTACTACTGGTGAGACTTGAATCAAGCTGACAGAATGTGTTTGTAGGAATCAATGAACTTTGGTGCTCCACAAAGTTTAATGTGGGGTACTACCACTTGGAGAATCAGTGCATCAACTTGCATAGCTGAGTTTACAAGACACCATTTCTCATTTCCGTGTTCCCTATGACCCAAGGCCAGGAAGTGATCTTTTTAATTGTGTCTTAAAATCAAATCGTGGATGGCAGAGGATTCTCTTTACTTCAATCAGGACAAAATAGAAGTAATGGTAAGTAATAGTAAACGTAAGAGTTTGGGTTGGTGGGGCTTTAAATGCCATTAAATGATAGTGATTGTGTTGTGTTGTGTTTTTGTTGTGTTGTTTAGTTAATCTAGTTTGTCAGTTGGTCTAGTTTAGTCTGGTTTCATATCTGTAAGCTTACAACCAGGAGTGAAGGGGGTTGTGTGTTTCATCTGCTCCTGCTTTGGTGTTCTTGTGTATGTGTGTAGCAATTGGATAAACCCTGTTGTAAATTGTGCCTAGATTTAGCACAAACAGTAATATATTCTCATAACCGAGCTCAGGTTCTGTCTAGCAGACTGTTCAACAGTTGTGGGCAGCGTTTAATGTTGATATATTTCAAAGCAAATTATGACCCACCTTTTCAACCAGGCTCTTAGCTGATTTGCTCTAATTGAATAATCTCTTGCCCATGTGTTTATTGTCATTTACCATATTTGACTATTGCCATTTGTTTTCATTCTTCATTTCTTCGTTCTCTGTGTCATTTTAGTATTTTAGTGTAGTATGTCGTTTAAATTTTTTCTTCTGTAATTTTTTTCTGTCCTTTAAAGCCATCATTTCCTCTCAGCGATGTGAGCTTTCTGCACTGTGTCCCACCTTGTTTTTTATTTTTTTATTTTATCCTCGTGAGTGTTTATGTGACAGTGGATTACTGTCTTAATTTGTATTCAATGTAGCACTGTTCTACTTATTTTTAATAAAATGTTGAATTGAAAAAAAAAAGATTAATTAATTAATACAAACCAAATGGTGCTTAACAGAAAGCAGCTTCTCATAGGTCAAGGATACATGCTGGTCGAAAGCTTGAATTGTTCCAACACCACATTTCACATTTGATTTGATTCATCATATAAATTGTTATAAATAGCAAATATAACCTTTTTTTTTTTCCAATACGTGACTCACATATTTAAAAAAAAAATCTTTTTCTTTTAAATAAAAGCGTGAATGGCATTTTTTTTTTTTTTTTTTTTTTTAAATCTGACCCATGCCACTTTTGTATGCAGTCCTAAATCAGATACGTAGCCGATGATATTTAACTGGTTAAGAACTATGTTGTTGCATTTCATTGATGGGAGATGCTTCACAGTTCTGGGTCAGAGGGACGGGCTGCGGGAAGATCACAATAAAACAATGGACAAAATGCCTCCACACATAACACCTCCTGTAAAAGTGTGTGCTCAAAGGTCTGCTATATTCTTTTTCTATTATTTTATCTTTGTGTATGACACACAACACCTTCAAAATTGATACACATACATTTGTATCATCTTCATTCATATTGGTCCAACTACAAGACAATTACTGCTTTTATAAGGCTCCAATTTGAAAGGAAAAAAAGAGATTAGAATGGTAATTAAAAAATAAATAAAGATAATAGAAATATTTAAATTGTCGGTGACTGGACTCTGAAAGGTGTTAAACACAATAACATTTTGCTAAACATCGACGACTCCTCATTTCATAAAGTTTTATACGGCCTCAAGGGACCTCGACATTGCTGGTCGAAACCCAGCTTTAAATGACTCTTCTGTCTAAACAAGATACATAAAAAGTTGTTCATGCTTTTTTTTTTTCAGTAGGCCAGATTACTATAACGATGTTTTTACAGGTCTTAGCAAAAAATCAATCGGGCTGCTGCAGTTGATCTACAATGCTGCTGCTAGACTAGTCACAAACGCCAAGAAACTGGATCATATCACACCGATTCTCAAAATACTACACTAGCTTCCTGTTAGTCGAAGGATAGATTTTAAAATCTTTCTGCTGGTCTCCAAAGTGCCGAATGGTCTTGGATGAAAATATGTGTAAGATTCATTAGTTCCCCATGAAGCATCCAGACCCCTCAGGTCGTCTGGGACAGGTCTACTGTGTGTTCCCAGAACCAAAAAAAGTGAAGCAGCATTTAGTTTATATGCTCCTCACTTGTGGAACAAACTTCCCAAAAACCTGAGGCCTGCTCAAACTGTTGGCTTATTTAAATCAGGGCTGAAAACATTATTGTTTACTGCAGCAGTCTCATGGCTTTAATACATTATTCATCAGTCAGTAATCATTGTATTTTTTTTTTTTTTACTATTGTACACGCATTTTTATTTGCTTCATTTTAAAATCTTAATTATGTATTATCCTGGTTCCATTGCCTTTTGTCTTTCAAATGTGTTCATTTTCTTAATATCTTGTTTTACTTCTATGATTATAATTTAATTTCTTGTATTCCGTTGCCTTTGTGAAGCACTTTGAATTGCCTTGTTTATGAACTTTCAAGAGGACAATGAAGGAAGTTTGACGCTTTCAGCTAAGTAAATTATGAAATGGATGAAATTGCATCACCTTTGCTCTCCCTGATAATATTGTGAATTAGGTCGAGTTTTGAAGGTGAACTTCTTTTGATACCTGCCTAATTTTCTCATGTCACATTTTCTGAGACCGAAATGGCAGTAAATGACGTTTTAATCTTTTAGATTATGTCTGTTGACCAATGTGCTGCAGTGAGTTTTAGGGAATATCCAAAGACAGGCATAAACCGTTTCCACAGGCGAACAACCACAGAGTTTGACATGAACGAATCCGGTGAGCTGCTAAACCTCCGAGCAGTCCCTTCGATTTCCTTCGCTATATGGGCTGCGGAATGTACGAAACATGTCGAAAGCATTGAGAAAGTGTGATAGGTGCTGATATTTGCTGCATACGTGTGTCAGTGGCACACACGTCTACGATGTCACTCTGTGCACAAGTCACTTTGTGAGGATAATCAATATTGGAAGGTTTAAATATTCAGTAATACTTAATATTGTATAGCTGGAGGCGTGTCTGGTGAATGTTAAAGTTGGGAAGATGGGAAACTGAAGCGCTTTGTCATGTCAGACTGTTTATGGTTAACAATTGAGAAGAAAAGCAACAAAAATAACAGGAAATAAACAGCTTTTCTTTTTTCTTTTTTTACTATAAACCCTAACTTAATATAATTTCATACGTTTATATGTCATTTACACTTCCGTTATAGCTTGAAACCAATCAATTTAAGCACTATTAGTGCAGTAGTTAAACAACAATTACAGACTGTAAACAAGGAAACTGAATTTCCAAAGAAACCTATTTTAGTAAATGGTGGTGAAAGCTCATAAATGACAAGCAAATTACTGCTCATATCATAGTTCGACCGCTATTAAATGGTGATTTGAGAAACACGTTAAGTTCTATTGGGACATCGTCTGACACAACGACCATATTAGGACAGGCCTTCACACGACTTGTTTACAGTTGAAAGCAATGGATGTGAGAGAGGGGAAAAAAGCTAATATTACAGTAAATGTGTTAGCAGTGTGGCATATTATTCGGGTGTTAAGTCAACTGTGTCACATGATGTCATCTGTTACAGAAATAGGCTTGAACTGTCAGAGCCAATGATGTTAGAGATGGAAACCGCCTGAATGTCAATGAGGGATGATTGCTGCAGTGTTGCGTCAAATTGATGTGCTCTGAATGACTGTGAATAAATTCCATTCCGGGATGTTTAGGAACTGGAGACATTTAGAATAACACATGACTCTATTAGGAACTAATTTCCTCTTTTTTCCACCTTTGATGAAGTTTTCATTTTTTATTTGAACCATCTACACATTGTCACGCCTTACTAAACTGTCACTGGAGTCCTTAAATATCAACTTGCACATCCTGAATATATTTTCAAAATATTACCCAAGTGGCATTGTCTTTTTTAGACAACTGACTTCTTGGAATAAACGCGTTGTGTCAGAGAGTTTTAGAAGCCTATTGTCACTCAAAGACTGATGCAACCTGGTGCAAATATGATAAAGAAGACTCCTTTAAAATAATTTCCCTCTAAACTTGTAATGCCTTTGAACAAGGAAGTTACTTTAAATAGCTGCCACATCTCATTGTTGTATGAGTTACATAAAAATGCCTTGAGGTGGCTTGGAGTTTAACTTTTCCCCCATTGTATCGTGAACAATTAACATCAAATTCCATTGTGAGGCTGTCACACCAGATTTATGAGTGATTGTTTATCTTGACAACTGGCTTAATGGTTTGACTGCATTTTCTTTTTTGTTTTTTAACTTTCAAGTTGTTTCAGCCATCTCAATTCTTGTGTTGGCATATATGAACTTTTTGATGCTTTTGTGCTATTTATGGAAATGTCTCCAGAACCTCTTTATCAAAGTGTTTGCAATTAACGTTTTTCTTTGTTTAGACTTTGAATAGTATTTTTCAAGTTGAGTATTGGCACACCAGTATGATCGACCGCCACCTCTTTGTTGGCAGAATAGTCTCTTTACAGCGACATAGCATAAATGTTCAAAACTGCTAAAACATGGAACCACTAGATCTTCGCCGTCATGCAGACATTCTGCCTGTTATTAATTGAATGCTTTATATATAAAGATTTGTATTTACCTGATGGAGTACTAACCACAATGTCTTATTCATTCACTCAAACTTATTTGAATCACACCTTCCAGTGCTCATCTTTTTCATTGATGTAGTTTGTTGTGATTTCACCAACAAGTTTAGGTTTACTTACACTAACATATTAATATAAAGGACCAACTAAAGTCTCAGTGCCAGTGTCGTGCCAAAGTAGTTACCCCTGATAGAAAGTGTGTCCCCTGCTGCAGTTTCGTGTTTAGATATCAGCTTAAGCCTAATAATATAACACAATGTGGATTGTTACGATCATGCTTTGATTATCAAAGATGTTTGGTAATGTTTGTTATTTGTTATTCTGCACATTACGTGTTGTGCAAGTTATTAGTATTCATAGTGCTGCCTGACAACATATTGTCCTTCTCTTTTTTATAAGAAAGTGTAATATTGCTTAGCGATCAGCCTAACAAGTTTTGTTATGCATGATCAGAAATATCCAAGGAATCAACCACATGACGTTAGTGCATCACCTGAGGATTATAGAGGGGGATATATTTTCTGACAGGCGTCCTGTCAAGAAGGCTGAAATAATGGGTATCCCCCTCTAAATTCAACTGTGATTGATGAAACTTGTCCTAATTCACATGTTTGGTTATGAATCATCAGAAATATCTACAGAATGAACCGCATGATGTTAGTATGTCACCGGAGGATAAGCTAAGCTGATATGTAAACATGGAAACGCAGGCGAGGATACAGTTTTTATCAGGGGTAACTACTTTGGCACAACACTGATATTCTTGCTAAAAATCAAGATCAAGCAAGCCTTTGCCCTTTTGCTCGGTGGGAGGTTCCTGTCCTCCTTGAGCTCCCCTTATAAGATACCTGTCACATAGAGGGTTCCCATCAAACCCCACCTGTCACTGAAGTGGGTCACGCCCGGTGCTTGATACCACAAACAAACGCCTGTTCAGGGCTCGCCTAACTGTGAAAATAAAAATTATTTCATGTCCTCACCAAAGTGGGTGATTTCATCTTTTCATATTATAGTGATGATACAGTATAAGAATCAGTTATTCCTCATATCAGGACTGAAAATAACACCTTAAAGCATTATTTTGCATCACTGCCTTGGCAGTAATGGGCTAGTGACTGATTCCTATTATGAATTTAGTAACGCATTTACCGTACTGACACTCTGTTCCTTCAGCCAGCTGTTGGTGTTAGCCAAAGCATTTTTTTTTCTGCACAGTACCTGTGGTGTGTCTGTGGCTCTACTTGACTGAGAGCTTTATAAAAACCTGTCTGCATGTTGGTAGTTCATCTCAGCAGTTTTGTTGCTGCAACCTGTTACCATTTCATCACACTGTTTTGTTTTGTTTTTTTCAAGAATCAGGTGATAGGCCAAGTTCTGTATCACTGCTAAATGGTACATCCTCCTTGTGGGAGTTTGTGCCGTGGAGGATTATGGGTTAAAAACAACAGACTAAAATAATGACTCATTGAGTCCAACAGACCAAAATAGCATGCGTGCACTACCATTTGACTTCTTACTAAGTGATGTGGCCTCGAATGAATGCAATGTGAGAACCACTATTAGACTGATAACGACAGTGCTGATGTCACAAATACAAAACTGATGTGTGCACACGATTCAAACGTGTTAATTGAGAGAGACTGCAGAGAAGAATTATGCATATAGTGAAGAAGAACACGCAGATACGGTGGCAAAAGTAATGAAGGCATGAGAGACAACATTTAAAAAAGGAAAGACTCATGAAACATGAACATGTAAAAAAACGGTAACGCTGTAATTTATTCTATTTACCACAGAGACTGGCTGTCTAGATTTAGTTGCTCTGGCAGCTGGACACCAAACAGCCTTTAAAACATTGAAGGAAGATGGAGCATAATATCATTAACTATTCAATGACAAAAATGTATCACTACATCAAGTACTGTCATTTTGATTTTTCAGCAAATTGTTTTGTCTACAACACTCACGATAGATTTCAATGTGTTATTCAGAACCATGTGTGGCAAAATAAAAAAAAATTTAATTCCCACAAAACCAATGGCACAGTAGTATAATGGCTAATACAGACATGCAATCACAAAATAAGCGTCACATCACATGATGGTCTGTTTGCAAGAGGAAGCTGAAATACCAAAAGAAAAACCAACACACATATAGTACAAATGTGTAAACTTAGGTTTGTAACCTTTTATATTAGCGTGCAATCACCAACCACTGCCCCACTCGTGCAATATTGATTTATTATTGCAAATGAATGTCACTATAGTACAACAACTTTGGAGGCCAAAGGTGAAGTCGAATGTTTAATAGATGGAGACAACAAAATAGCCCCGTGATCTTCTGCTCACTAAAAGTTAGTTTAAATCTGGAATAAATGAAAAAAAAAAAAAACTGTTTTTGCACCAGCAAATGGCTCAAAAACTTTATTGAAGAAACTGTCAATAAATAAGAAAGTAGAACAGAACTGGTTGTCTGGGAAAGAGCCAAGATATCACATTGTAACAGAATCTTTCAATTTAATGGTCAGAACTATGTCATGTCTTTTTCAGAAAGGTTAATGTTGACGGGATGTCATTAATTAGAAGCGCTGCAGGAAGGTCACAGGTGGAAACTGTCAGAGTATTTTCATTTTTACACAGTTTTATGTTCGAAATGCTCTCAGCATGTACTCAGACATCTAATTGCATTCTTCTTCCAGATTTTTCCTTCAGGCAAGACCTTCTGATGGGCCACGGAGGAAATAAAGCAACCGCAAAAGAGAAGAGGGTCACAATTTGTGCCGCTAACCAGAAAACGGTCTGCCAGTATTCACACTTGAATCATTTGTTTCCCAAAACTACAGAACATGGTGTGCTGTGGATGCGCATTTGCCATCCTGTGTCTTGTATGAGGCACTTATTGCCTGAGGGTGGCTCTCCTCCTGTGGTCCAGATTGGATCACTGTCTGGGAGGAAATGTTCCCTTAAAGCAAAGCATGACAACAGCATGGGGAAGACACAACCACCCCCTAAGCGGGACAGAGAGGCAGCCTGGTGGCTCAGCAATGATGAGAGGAGACAAGTATATTTCCATTCGTTATGTGTATTAGAATGTGTGGTTTTGGCTCGAGCGGTCCTCCTAAGCCGCAGACAAAATTGGGGTCGGGTCAGGATTTTAAATGCTCAATTTGCTTGGAATAATGCAGAATGTCAGTCTGTTTGGTTTCACGGTGTCGCAGCACTGAACAAAGACAGTGACACTGAATTTTTGTGGCCTGGGCGAGTGACGCTCAGCGTCCAGGCAGTGCAGTCACTTCTAAAGAAACTGTGAAGTTTTAGGACTAAACGAGGTTCAGAGTTTTCAAATTGGATGGCAAACTGTAAAAACTTGTGAGACTTTCATGTGATGTCTTTTTACCAATTTCCAAGCCACCGAAACATACAAAATATTCGGACATTAAAGAACATTCACAAAAGTGGATGCTGTCAATGGAAAATCTCTTCAGATGGCTTAGAAATATATATTTTTTTCAAATATAATTTGTTCTAAGTTGGTTCAGTTCTGTTGTGACTTTGATGCTGGATTTGTTTTGATTTTATAATTGTAGTATTGTCACAAAATGTGCAACAAGTAAATGATTCTGTCAAGTTATAGGTTCTAGGAAGCTTATATTACAACAGTGATTGGATGGTCATACAGCAGAACTCCTATGGACGACCATAGTGACCAATATAAGGCTATTTCACTGCTTTAGCTTTTTCTGTATATAGTTTGTGGAACAAAAGTGCTGGTTATCAGAAATGTGCATGACTAATCCAGTCAAAGGAGAAGAGAAAGATAAAAGATAACTTTAATAGAAGCATCAGTGCTATGTCTGGGTACATACCCCACCCCACCTCCCCAAAGAAAAAAGTAAAAGTTGAGGGCACAAACATCTGTCAGAAACATGTGGTCATCAACCTTAAAAGTCAGGCTGGAACCAAATAAGGTTGTTTGAGTGGAATCAGCTTCTTCCTATCACCAGTCACTGCAGAGCACAGCTGGCAAGATATCACAGTTGATGTGATTGTGGTGATGTCACGCTGCTCCTCTGTTTACTTAAGCAGGTAATATTACCCGTGAAGTCAGTCATAGCATGCCAAGTGAATGCTATATGGAAAAAAGTGATTATCATTTAATTCACTGGTACTGTGAGTTCACTGTGGAACATTTTGGGGGAATCAGTCTTACACGGATGCACAGCCAGGACCTGCCTAAAATAGATTTTTGTCTCTCAGGTAATCTTTAGATGAATGCCAGACTTCATCTAAGTATTCTATTATTACTACTACTACACTCATCTTTCTCCTTTCCCATTTGCTCCAACAATTGAAATAAGTTTCAACTGAGAAGATTAAATTGTTTGTAGGGTTGTTTGCCTGGATGTACTATATGTAGCACTCCTGTCATGGATGGCTGAAAAGTTTCGCCCTACTTTGAGTCACCCATGTGCGACTCGTATCTTGAAGATGGATGGACCTCACCAAACCCAAATGTACATCATCCAGGGCAGTAAGTATTTTTTGTGGTTTGTCAATAACGATGTATAATAAGTGGTCAATTTTAATTGAATGATTAAACACCAGCAATCAAAAGTCAAACATGAGCCAGACATATATATATATATATATATATATATATATATATATATATATATATATATATATATATATATATATATATATTGTGGAAACTAGAGACACTCCAAAGCCTCAGGAATCTTTGTACTTGTGCCATTGTTTAGGGGTAATTGTGTCTGGAAACAAAGAGCTTGCAGCACAATGATGAATGTGGTTGCTGGTTTCCACTGAGCAAGGGAAGCACAGGCTGACCTACTTTAGTCCAAATGTGAAGGTGATGTATGGAGGATGTTGTTGAAGAGAGCAGGATGAGTTGGTGGGAGGTGGTGTGAAATAGAAGAAAGCTGTCAGGATCCCCCCTTCACATTTAATTGTTCAAGTTTATTGTCAGTGGATACTTCTGATGTCAGGTTAATCATCGCCTTTGTCCTTATTCAACATAACCCAATAAATGGATGGATCCTCCACTGAGGATTATTATTGTCTATCTTGATGTGGTGAGAGATGTGGTCAAGTGGCAGGCAGTACTGAAATATTAAAAGAAAATAGACAGAGCACTGAATTATTGACCGAATATTGAGCCCTGTGCATGCACAATCTCAATAATAAACTCATTCTGGAGTTATTTTAATTTAAAAAAAAAATTGTCAATGGCTTTATATATATATATATATATATATATATATGTTCATAATGTTTGTGAAAAAAGCGACAATCTAGAGTTCAGGTCAAACTCAAATGTGGTGGTGACGTTTGGCCTGTTTGGATCAGCTGGGATATTTTGAGGTCCACAGATAGTTGCTGAGAGTCAATGATACATGATGCCTATAAGGATGCGGGGTAATTGCTGGTTACGTTGCGAACATGACAAATTGCCTCCACCGTAGCGAGGTCCCTCAAGTGAAACAAGCCGCCATGAGGTCAGTCTCAGGTTAAGAGTGTTATCAGCTGTTGACCTTGACTGTTCATTCTCACTTGTGTATGGCATGAGGCAGCAGGGGATTGAGGCAAGAAACATGAATGGCCATCAGAAGTCTCGTCTGAATCTTATGTAAGGGCTGTATGTGCACAAGAAAGTATACAGCCACTCAGAGTTATAGCCGCATGTGCCTTGAAGAGATCTTAACATTACATTTGAAGGAGTACCATCTCTTTGTGTTCATTGCAATACTAAACGAAGTGTCATTTGTAAAATGTGCTTATTTTGCTTTCTTGCTGAGAATTTTCATCGAAAGGAATATAAATATAACGCTGTCCAAGTCATAAGATAGCACAAACACACTGTGCATAACAGCTTTATAGTTTCTGCAGAGGCATTAGTGTTCGCCACCTTCTCGTCTTACTCCTGGAAAAACAGTGAATAAGCACAATCTCCCAAA
The DNA here is from genome assembly GCF_963383615.2 of Lipophrys pholis. Lineage (NCBI taxonomy): Eukaryota > Metazoa > Chordata > Actinopteri > Blenniiformes > Blenniidae > Lipophrys > Lipophrys pholis. Next base: position 18,998,411 of record NC_137632.1, read on the forward strand.
TATCTAAGTATTCCCACAGGGCTGGGTTCAATATCCAGCCTATGTCTGACAGTAAAGTGGTATTTTCTTTCCTTAGATGAGTGCCTATCTAATGACTCCAAAGATATAATCGCTTACTCTTGGATTCTTTGATTCTCTTAATATCCATGCATCTTCTTATAAAGAAAATGTTCAAATACATTATTTACCACTTTTTGTGTCCCATCGTTCACACAGAAAATTACATTTGGTGACATGAAACTTGGAAATGTGAAAACATGGCTTTTCTCAATGACCCATCAATATTTAACATGTCCACATCATATTTGCCTTGGAGCTCATATTTTTAGATTGCATTTCTTATGCCACGTTTCAGTGGGTGATGCCCCTTGAGTATCTAAATGGAAAATGCAGTGCAAGGATGATAACTTGCTAACTCCCTTGATCTTTGCCTGGCGAGGCTCCACGCCTGAATCCTATGTGGTAATGGATGCTGCTATTTTAAACAAAACCATGGGGGATGCATCTATTTTGCATTAAACCATTTCATTTTGACAACTTTCCCCTGGATGCTGACAAATACAAGTTTCAGAGGCTTGAGAGTTGCATATGTGAATGGACCGGACAAGAAAACCGCTGTAATATTTCATCTGATGTACTTTGGCAGTAAGTGTTGGAGGTGGTGTAAGTGTCATAAAAATGTCTGATTCTTCCCTTTTCACGAGATTTCAGAAACCGGTCAAAGATAGAGATGCACTCAGGTGAAACTTTACCGTGCTGTCGGTTTTTTTCTCTTTTTCCTCAAAGTGGATAAGTACACCTGAATATTGTAAACTCCCATCCTAAATATAACTCCCTCAGTTTCTTTGAGTAAACAGGCATGCACACGACCATCGAGCCCCTGTGGGTGCGAGAGGCAATTATTCGGAAGAAGCTGCAATGTTACAGGTTGAAGGAGGGATGTTAATTACCTCAGTGCATTCACAAGATGCTGCCTTTTCCTTTTCTTTTGTTCGGCCTCTTTACAGGCTAATTAATTATGAAACAATGCGCAGGTGATTCATCTGAGAGCAGGAAATGTTTAAACCTTTCTTCTACCTTTCATATGTTCACTGCGGCAAAGGGGGAAGCTCCTTATCATATGTCAGAGAGGCACACAGATCATTCGACATTATGTATGGGAACCTTTCGAGACGAGTTCAAAAGACACGGCTCACGGCTCATGGGGAATGGTGTCATTTGAAACACAGATGTCGAGGAAGTCCATGCCAGTGCACTCCAACAAGCGCTTCCACTTCTAATTTGCTGGTTTATCCTATTATACTCGGATACTACTTCTCTCAAAAAGTAGCGTGTCAGGGGAGATAATGAGCATGTAGAAATACAGACATAGCATTTTGATGGTGGGCCTTCACACAGCACTATTGGTGGTTTCTGTATTCTATATATAGAATGTTTGTTTTACATTCACTGTCAGAAGTCCACATAGAAAAATTCCATAATTGATTCTGCCCACCACTAATGTGACCATTTTAGATAGATCCCGATTTTTACAAAGTGGCAGCACAGTAGGACAGTGGCAGTGATTTGGAAAATGATGATACCAATGAAAAACAGCATTGGTTGGCTGATCACAGACACACACACACACACACGAACACACGCACGCAGCCTAAGTGTGGGAACTCAAAACTTATTTTGCAGTTGGATGACTGTGTTATCCCCACAGCAGACCTGTCGACTTAACTGTAATGAAATGGGGAGAAGGATGATGAAAAATGTATAGAAATCAGTGTAACTCCAGACATCCCTCCAGGCTTGATGCTGAACTTGATGCATCACGCTGCGGCACTTTCTTGATCCACTGCTTCACTTGTGAGGTCAGTCATTCCAACTCGTGTTGCACCAGACGGCGTGGAAATGCATCACATCAGCATACTTCCTGGGCTGACGTGACAGCAAACTGCGCTGACAGCAGAGACACATTGAATGAGTGGCCAGAGCTACAACAGCAACGTCTGCACTGTATAGACACTAAAATGCTGAGTTATTATTCTCACTATATGGATCTCTTTTATTAATAAAAAAACAAGTCACTTTTAACATTTGATACCCTTTCATCATTTTTTTCCCCCATCTTTATTTAAATCACAGGTGAAATGGTAGAGATGTACAATCGTCCCTTATAATGGTCTGATTATAGGGGGATAAATAAATAAAAAATACCAAATAAAAAATATCCAACTGTAGTGAATTCAGTGGGAGCATCACGCAGAATGATTGTTGATCGTGTAAAACACAAATTAAGTTGTTTGGAGTCTTTATTTCTCAGTTAAGTCTTGTAAAGGAATATAGGAGTAATGTAATTTATTGTTGACATATATCTACAAATTAAGCAAGAAACCCCCTCTGAGCAAGTGCCATACCACCATTAAAAAAACAGGCAATTAGGTTAATTTATGTTCACTCAGTTTAAATGGCCTTAAATGTAAAATGAAAAAAGTCTATCTTTCCATAACACCCTCATGCCTAATGTATTAATTTGAGTGATCTACAAAATGGTTGCGCTGCCGCAGGTTTTGACATATCAATGTATATATATATATTTTTAAATTGTGATTTACAGCAATGTAAAATAAACCCAGGATTGTTTAGTTTTTTTGGGAAAAAGACTGTTTCTCACAGATATGTCCATCAAAGTCTTAGCGATTATTTTGTCATTCACGGAGCAGTTTCAGATTGAATAACAGCGGTTTTGAAGGTCAGGTGAGGAGATTTATCACCAAATCCTTGGTCGTCGGAGAGAGTTGAAGTGACTTCATCAACCTCAACGTAGAAAGTCAAACCTGTATCGTGGTTTGGTTTTGGGTGGCAGACATTGCCGTAACATGACTGCCACAAGCTGTTTACCGTTTCATCACTGGAAGCAGACAAAAAGAAGCAGCCAGCCCTCTGCAATATCTTCAGGAATTGCACTGTCTAGTTAATTTCATCAGGACTTCAGGCCCTGTCAGCCATAAGCCAGAGGCTTTATGTTTAGGGCTGCTTGTCTGTTACTTCCTTGTTATTGCAACTCCTCTGTAATACATTAGAATTTCTACACATCCTGCATTGTGTTCACAAACTCTGATGAATAACACGATTAGATTTTGAAAACAAAACTTCTTAAAAAAAAAAAATCTTCATAAAAGATCATTTGGACCTCACCTATATTTTTGTGAGTGCAATAATCTAGATTTTAAGGGGCAAATATGACACATTTGTTGTATAGTTCAGTTTGTCCTTAGAGAACTAGGTATTTCGCCATAACAGAAGTATAAATTTACTGATCCTTTGCAACGTATCTCACATGAGCTAACATTTTTAATTGGAAAACCTGGTGAAGAAACAAGCCTATTGTAGACATACAAACTTGAAAAATGCATACATGCAAGTTTTTATTTTTATTGCAAGCACTAAAATTTTCAACCTTACCTTATACGACCTTAAAACTGACTTGAATTTCACCTGAGGTAAAATAAGCCTCTCTTTTCCTGTGTTGCACAGTTTGGGTGTAGTGGATTGGGATGAACTCTATCTGCTGTTAAATTTGATTGACTCTTGTGTGCAGCAGACTCATCCTTATCTTTCCTTTCGACTTTTTCTCTTGGCTGATAATTGATTTCTGGTATTGTTCTTTGACATGTGGAATATTGATGGTACTTAGGTGATACATTTTTTTCACTCCTTTTTTATTTTACCTCCAGTTGTCTATTCGATGGTGATTCATAGATGAACACAGGTACTAGCTGGTAGAAATGTAAATGGTCGAAAAGTTATATTACAGGTTTGAAAGGATGGCCATTGTATGGAAAGTAAATTCATCACATTCATTGCTGGTTAATCTTTATCTCTGTCATAATTCGAGTGCTTTGCTGTCCCTTGCTTCACACAAAAACCAAAGAAAAGATGGTTGAAGACAAACTCAAGCAGTCCAGCCACGAGCCAACCCACTTTTACTGACTTCAACACAGGTGTGGTATTTCCTACTTTGCATTGGCATACTGTATCTGACCTTACCTGACAGATCTGACTCGCTGCCTTTAAAACACAGTGCATGCATCTATTTGTTAGAAGGAATAAAGAATCTCGCATGTGGGAATAAAGTCTTATTTAAAAAAGGATGCCTGTATGATCTATATAACTAAGGCCTTGTCCACCCCTCATAGCCGCCCACCCAATACCACTCCCTGAACGTGATGAATAAAATACAAATAGAAAGAGCAACTACTGGGTTTAGAGAACAAAAGAGGAAGCATCATTAAATCAAATGGAGCCTTCAGCAAGATTATTGCCATCCGGGGCCACATAGGCACAAAACAAAAAGCTGTGTCCCAACCCAGGCAGGGGAAGAGCTCAGTGTCACTGCCATAGGGTGATTTCTGCCTCTCCCACCTTACCAAGAGAAAATGGACCCCAAGCCAGCACCACGGCAGCCAGAAACAGCATGGCTGGTTTTGTGTTGTTAGGTAGCAACAAAGCACATTGCGATCGGCTCAGCTTGTGCTTTAGAAACTTCTCAGATCAATCATTGGAACCCTGGTGTCACAATGTAGCACCCCATTGCTCCATAGGCTAACACAGATGGGTTAAATGCAAAGGGATCACTATAGGATCTTAAAAATGTATACAGCTTAAGAGTGGTGGAGAACTGAAGCTGATCCCAGTTAATAATGAGGTAAAAGCAAGGTCACACTGGACAGGTCGCCAGCTGAGCTCAAGACTAACACACAGAGGAAGACAATCACAGTGAGACACACACACACACACACACACACACACACACACACACACACACACACACACACACACACACACACACACACACACACACACACACACACACACACACACACACACACGCACACACACACCCCTACGGACAATGTAGCATCACTAAAAATGTCAATGGATATGTCTGGATTGCTGGATTGCAGTAGGTGAGGGTTAGAGTACCTTATGAAAATATTTCTCACTTTGAAGCAAGTGTACTAACTACTAAAGCAAGACGCAGCCTATGTTATGGCCTATTTGAACATTAATAAGACTTTTTTTCAGTAAGCTTCAGTCGCTTTTCAGTACAGTCACAGCGGCTGCCAGTCAGTCACATGAAGTAATAAAAAAATACACAGAACCATTGATACAACTATCAAGATTTCTAAACCTAACAAAAGGCTGTGTATTTCTCTTTCTCTCTCTCTCTCTCTCTCTCTCTCAACCATCTATGTGTGTGTTGAAGCTCGGCCGAGAAGCCATCAGGACAATGATGTGTCTCCAGAGAAAAAGAAAGCCTCAGGAGAGAGGCAGCTCTTAACCGCCAAGGACTCACATCTATGGATCTCAACTCACTGTTGTTTGCTCAGCTCCCTTTGTGCAAGAGGTTACCTCTCTTATGTGCAGCTCAGTGGCTGCAGCTCACAAACACACAGGGCTAATTTAAGTGTGACAAATGTCGTCATGTGACAATTCGCATTAAAGCACATCTTGCAGTTACACAACACTTTAAGGAAGCACTGTACTTGGCTGGAAACAGTGGAGAGGCAGTAAAGTATTCACTTTGAAAGTATTTGTAAAACGGATAAACTAAAACATACTTTCAGCAAACAACTACATAACTGATTGTAGAAAACGTTGATTCACTGAGATTCCAATACAAGACCACTGTCATTTACAAAAGTATCCATGCATGCTCTTTACTGTCAAAGATTAGCAATGTTTTGTATATCAGCAAATGTTCTCCTTGTGCATGCATGAGTTGTTGCAGGGTCTTTTTCCCCTACAGTTTGAAGACTGTCTTTGGGCTGTGGGAGAAAACTGGATGACCCTTTGAAAGACATACATATTGAGTGAAACGGTGTCTCTAAAATCATTGTTGGTGTGAATTAGAGTGTGATTGTGTCTCTCTTTGTTGTTCCTGTGATGAAATGGAAACCTGTCCAGAGTCTACCATGGCATCGTTCTTTGTCAGCCGGTCTTGGTTCTAACCTCTAGAGAGAAAATGAAAGAAGCTGGTATAAATGGCGTCAATTGTGGTATGGTGTACTGCTGGAAAAAGCAAGCCATTCCCTGTCAATGTAGGACTGCATCAAGGCTCATCTCTCAGTCCTTCCTGTTTTACATCATGATAAGCCATCAAGTAAAAGATGTTTTGACAAATGGTGGTTGCTGATGATGTTGTGCTGTGTGCCATGTGCAAAGAAAGGTTGAAGTCAGACCTGGAGCGTGGAATAGCTGCACTCTGTTTGAAAATCAAAATCCCCAAAACTCTGCTCACATGGTGACAGGGAAAAAAAGTACAGCTGCAAAGAGTTGGCGTACCAGAGGTGCAGGAATCTAAATACCTTGGTAGCATAGTGACAAAGATGGGAACATCAAGAGGAGAGTGGCGTGGACATGAGGAAATGGAAGAAAAAGCCTGCTGACAAGAGGGCCCTGGCAAAAGTGAATAGTAAGATACACAGCAATATTGTACAGCCTGCAATGCTGTATTCCATAGAGACAGTTCTATTGTTGGTGACCCGGAAACAGCAGAATGGAAAAGGTACAGATTGGCATGTGTTTGGAGAAGGAGAGACAAGGTTGGAAATGAAAGATAGTGAGAAAACCGGGTAGTGGAAAATGCCACAACAACATGAAGGGAAGCAAGTCTGAGGGTACGTGGTGACGAGAAATGAGTTGCAAGGCAGAAGGAGGAAGAGGGAGACCCAGGATGCAAGGGGAGAACACCTGGTAATAGGAAAACATCTCGCCTGTGAGAGAAGAATCATTAACATTATAACATGTTCCTTTTCTTTGTGCAGGGACTGATTTAATTCAATATCCTTTCCTGCTGTTATTGAGCATTTTAAAAATTGTCTTATTCAAAAGTTAGACAAAAACAGTAGTGGGACCTGCTGCTACATTCCTTAATGTCTCTGGAAAAAAACATCACTTATGTGTTGGATTACCTTATTCACCTGCTGTATTCATGATTTAGTCTCTGTAGCCTCTTATACTGTTCCAGGTGTACAAAGAGGTAGAATAGAGAGTGATTTTTTAATGCTGTTCAAGCAGATTCTCGACTTACAAATTCTGGGGTGACAGATGACATTCTTTTCAAATGGCTTTTATGGCCCTCAACACAACATGAGGACAAAACTTGCTTAAGAGTAGAATTACAGAGTAAATCCAGCTCATCAGCCATTCATGTGGGCTATTATAACTGAGCATAAAGAGATTTGTTACCAGTCAATCACAAGCCTCCAGAAATAGCACTTAGGCAAGTGGCAAGAAAGGTAGGAGAGGTGTGGTGGCTTACCAGCGCATGGAGATTTTGTCAACACTTTCTCAGTAAAGTGAATGATACTTGAGTGTGAAAAGAAGTCGATTGAGTAGGGATTAGATGGGGGGGGGGGGGAACAAATCTCTGCATGTGTGATGTTACTAACTGCTGTCACCAGGAATTAGCAACTACAAACAGACAATATTGTGCAAGGCTGAGTTTGTAAGATGTACGGTAGTTGTGCCTTTAAAGTGAAGCAGCAGCCATTCTTACAAGGTTGTTTTCAACGCTAGACATCCTGTGCAGTTTGTGTGAGTGTGGCATTGAGTGTATCACGATTTACTTTAAAGGTCAACTAGTCGTCAAGTAAAATCTTGCATTTGTCCGGTGATGCACCTGAGCTGCAAACATGAAAAACACTTGAGCGTTTCCACAAAGCTTGCCCTTCCTTTTGTACCACTCACACAGAAAAATGCAAACAATGTTCTATCCTTTGCTTGCCTGAGGATCCTCTACATCAGCAACGGCTGTGTCAGTTAAGCCACACAAAGCTGTGAAGAATTGTTTTTTTTGTTGTTGCGTCCCTGTTTCCTTTTTAGTGACCATCACTTGAACTTGCTGGACTTTCAAAAGAGTGAGAGGTTGTGGGAGTTGGTAGCAAGACACAATGTAATAATAAAGTTCAGGTGTCCGCTGTTACAATTTAAGAATAATAATAATACTGACTTTCTGGATCCATCTTATGATCACCATTACCAATCGATTGAACTTCAATACCACTTTATCCACGTTATATGCTATTGACGACATACACTGTGAAAAGCCTGTTTCAGCTCATTTCTCTGTAGAACTTCTGTTACCTAAAAAGCTATTACGAACAGGTGTTGAATGGGCCAAACTTCCTGCTGTTTGGAGGACACTGTGAGTGATGATTTGGATGACTTTAGACTCCAGCTGCCAAACAACACGAAGACAAAACCAAGAGAAAGTTAAAATAAATGAAAACCCAAATAACAGAAAATAGTATTTTTGTAAATAATGCTGAAAAAATAGAAGTAAAGGCCAAAATAGTCAAATAACTTATAAAAAAAAAAAAAAGGCAATTGAATAGTGAATGAAAATCATGGTACTACATTGAGGGAAGTCAATGTTGGACAGTTTTTAAAAGTTATTCAAAGGAATCACCAATTTTGTGAAAGGCATCACCTCAAGCGGGTTCTCCCACAGGTGAGGGCCCCTGATGGCATAAGCATGATCACATTTTGATTTCAAAATTGGCTTCATAAGAGCCAGAAGTGTCCCAAGTAATCATCTGAGGCTGCAAAAAGTCCTCCACAGGTTCAACATTTCTGTAATGTAGCTGCTGGTCAGACCCAAAGTGACCTAGGAATGAACATTTATGCCTCATTTACTCTTCTATCAGTCTGCTGAAAGCTCAATGGTTTGTGTGCTACTGTCCTCCCATGCTCTCCAATCCACAGAGTGACCTTATCTTGGTGCATTATGGATGTACAGCAATGAGAGAAACTATAAGAGACAGATGAAAATGACAGAGCAAGAATACCTGGTGAGCTCTGAAATAGGCTGGTGGCTGAGCTGTCAAACTCACAGACTGAGCGTGCAATTTTTTTGCTTATTCCCTGAAGCAGTTTGCAGCAGGCACTGAACTTCAAAAAACTTCCTACACAAACGTATTTTTGAAGTAAATTTTCAAATGTATAGTTAGTTTCGAAATAATGGCTTAAATTGTTTTGTTTGTTTTTTTCAATGAGAATTTCTCCAATGTTGCTTGACTTTTTTAGGGTTGGTATGACAAATCAATAGTCAAGCAGGGACGTCACAGTAAATTCAACCTTTCTGTGTTATACCAATTACCAGCACTACTGGAACGAATCCAGCCAGCTGATCATCATAAACTCCCCACCTGATGCGGAATGCTTTTACAGATAGTTCACAGCGAAAATATAACAGCTATTTGTGTAATCTAACAATTCAATGTGTTTGTTGCTTTGTACACCAGTTCAGATTACCACAAGCCAGTTCTAACAACATTTCTCGCAGTCTAGGAGTTGAGCTACCATATATGATGTAGATCCTTGGTACAAGATTCATCAGGGAAAAGATTTCTGAATTTAATTTCTCATCTCTGCATCCCTCATCTCTGTGACTGTTATCATCTGCAGACTTGGTAAATAATTTACACTCTGCCAGGCTTCCTTTCGCATGCTGATCATTGGAACAATACCACTGGCATTTGCAAATAATCAGTAAAGATGCGCGATGAACTGAGAAGTTGTGAATCAAGTCAGTGGACTTTGATCACTTAACCCCCTGCCCAAGCGCTTTACATCGTTCATCACATTCACACACTTGTGGGGGGTTTTCCAGTGACCCTGGCTTCCTCAAACAGTCTAAATACTCAATATTCTGTAGTTGCATGTGTGGATGTTTATACCTTGTTGCTATATTCAACTTTATCTGCATATTTAAACTAAACAGATCCCACTTTCCTGTGGAAAAAAACATACACTATGATTGACCCAATACAATTAATTTAGCTACATTAATCGTTAGTCATTCTTCAGCCTATTCGTCAATAAATGATTAAGAAAAATAACTTGAACTTCATGCCATTAAAAGTTTATGTTGTGCAGAAATGGTAGATGCCGTTGCTGAAAAGTCTTTCTAACTTGTTGGAAACAGTTACGTTGTAGCGAGAGAGAGGTTACTCTGATCAGTTGTTCCGCCATCATGTAAGTGTACCCTCACAATAATCATAGTACTTCTTATGACCCTCCTACAACAAACCCAGCAGTCACACAGGTATGTAAGCCCTGTAAAGTCTTTACCAATCACAGAGGTGCTCAGCCCTGCATGTTTGAAGTGTCTCTGCTCCATCAAGCCCAATTTAAATGAATGGGTTGTCATCAGGCTTCTGCAAACCCGGATGACAGCCCAATTATATGATTCAGGCTTTTTTGGAGCAAGAAAATGTATCAAACATGCTGGACAGTGTGTCCCAAAGACCGGGGTTGAGGTGAGGTTCAGTGTACCAGGCTGTATACAGATCATGTTGTAATATTTCTTCAACATTCTGTGCCAGTGAGCCCTCATGTTATAATTGTCATAGTTTTGCAGCAGAAAGACGGATTACCTTCATTTTTATTATTTATAGGAGCTTGTTTGTATTTTCTTAGCTCTTGGTATCAGAAGCTGCAAAAGCTTGCAGCATATACTTGTAACTTTTGGGCACAGCAGCAGTGAAGGAAGGCATGCAGAGAGCTACTACGCCTGAGGTGAAACCTTTTTCTCAAGCATTTTTAAATACTCAGTGTTTACTCTGTAGCAACAAATATTGAAATAATATCTGAGTGCATATAGAGTAGCAAGGAAAATATTTGTTTTAATATTATTTTCATTTTAGCTGATAAAACAAGTATGATCTTTATGTCCTGTACCGCAATAACATTGACATTCGCTGCTGGGGTTGAGCAAACTTGTGAATTTGGTAAATAAATAGCATAAGCGATTTCAGGTGGTGTAGTTGCAAAACACGCAGGTGAATAAGAAATACAACTACGCAACATTGATGATGAACCATTCTGCCCCACAAAACCGTTATGGTGCTTACTGTGCATAGGCATTTCAAAATAGATGTGTTGTGATTAGGCCAGCACAAAGTGAGTAAAAATGTTTAAAAAAAAAGTTATTTGTGAGGCATTTTTATTGACACTTATTGACATCAATGTGAGATAGGTTTGGTCTGTAGTTCGTTGTCAGTTCTCTCAGTGGTGTCCCGTTATGGCATGTTGACTAAAGAAGAAGAATTCATTCATTACTCTGACTGCTCTTCTCTCTTGAACAAAACAGCGTTTCTCGAACGGACTGTACATTTTCTACTCTATCATCTGGATCACGTGGAAACACATTTTATTTCTCACATGCAACCAATACTGAGCGGACCAAAAACAACAAAGAAGGACTGTTTGAAGGAGCCTTAATGTTTACAGCGTACTGTTGGCTTTGTGCATACATAAGTAGTGTTATTACATAAAAAAAGCACCCAATATTGGCCTAACATAATAGGGTTTTCTTGTTTCGTTTTTCAAAACATTGTTGTCTGAACACAAAACTTTACTGGAACAGAAATGTAAAAACTATGCCTTTTTTGTGTAAACAGGTCCTTGGCATGTGGTAGGCATTTCATTTGCAATTATTTGGGGTTTTTTACACAAAGATTGAGAAAATGCTTTGATTTGCTCAAGTTAAGACTTTGCCCAGCACACCTGTTGAAAAATGGTATGCACAGGTTGCCAAGGTATTGCTGAAGGTAGTTTTTACAATTTACTGATGTTCTTCTCCTTTCGAAACAAACGTCACATAAGTACCTTCAGTGTGCACTCTCTCAGTGCAGGTGACGGTCAAGTCATCACAAATCAGCACCTCTTCGTCTGAAACTGAGCTTGGAAAAGCGACACCAGTCATGTAGTGACAGTGGTGGACTGAGGAAAAGATTTTTGTTTCGTGGTTGGTTGAAGTCTCCACTCACATCTATCATCATGAAGCATAAGTCATGATAAAAAGATAAGATCTATTCAAATGGCTTTGCAAGGTGTCATGCCGTACCTGAAGAAACTGAGAGCAGAACCACTATACCTTAACACTGAGAGGAGAAAGTTTGGGTTACACGTGATACGAATGCCCTCCGGCTGTCTTTCAGAGAACATTTACTGTACCAAGCATGGCCAAGTAGGATATGGCCCCAAGGTCAGCCCTGGACCCACAGGAGAGATTACATCTCTCAGCTGGCCTGGCACAGCTCCTGGTCCCCAAGGATGAGCTGGAGGAAGTTACGGGGGACTGTTTGCGTTTCTGTCACCCCATATTGCTCTGTGCACTAAGCAGGTGGGACGTTGGATGGCTGTTTGCTGAATTACTGCCATTGCATGACTTCTCTGTGCTTCTGCCTTTTTCATTATGCTGCTCACATTCAAAATAGACTTTAATAGGTTGTTATCCACCACAGTTTAAGATTAGCGCTAAATCAGCAAGGATGCATCTGGTATGAAAAAAAAGCATGATCAGTCTAAACTTCAACTAATTGCAACTAGTACAAGTTACGAATCAATTACCTGCTGCTGTAATTCATTTGGCAAACGCACTGAAAAACTTCTACCAGTTCGTACATCTTTTCTTGTCTTTTTTTTTTTAATGATTTTTAGTGCAAAATCATTACACATTAAAAATTAACAAGTTTGACTGCCCACTCTGGTACAGTAGGTCAGAGTGTTGATTTAAAATAGAGAGGAAGTGACCACAGCTGAGATCAATATAAAGAAATAATTCTGCATATTATGTCTAATCAATTCTGCACCACTTTCTCTATTTTAGCCCTCGGGGTGACAAGTGTAACAGGACGATGCATGGAAAGAAGCAACAATCAGCAAGCCATTTGAGTTCAGTTTCTAATGTGAAATGAATCCAAAGTAAAGAATTGTATTCTGGATTATATTTTGATTATATGCAGGAAACGTTGCAAGGTGATATAGTGGGTAACAGTTTTTCCACCTCACAGCAGGAACATCAAGTTCAAGTCCGGGTTCAAGTTCACCGTGTGTGGGTTTCCTTGTGTTTCGGCTTAGTCTGTGACTCTGAGGCCTCGTTCACACTGCAGGGAAATACAACCCAATTCAGATTTTTTTACTCACAAGTGACTCATATCTGACTTGTCTTGTAGCCATGGGAAAGCGCCATTCTGATTTTTTCACACCAGACCCAGGCCTTGTTCAAATGTTGTAAACGCTGTGCCCTGTTCTTCGTCTTTCTCCTTTTTCTCTCCCTCCTCATTTTGTCAAGATTTTGTCGGCTCGTATGTAACAACCACTTGAAAATGAATCTACACGGGCAGACCAGCATTGCCAGCTATGGTGGTATCCCCCAATTGGGGAGCTAAACTCTCCTACCTTTACACTTTGTTTATTTCATGCACTTGTGTGTTTATGGCGTTTTCATTATTACACATATACCTGTATTAGTTTTATGGTTTCAACATGATTCCTACACAGGCTGAGATTTGGGCTGGTTTATAATTGAGGTGTGTGGGTTTTACGTTGTTTGGGCTAGAAACAGTGAGTCACATCTTGCAACCCTGGTTACTGACCGGAGTGCCATGTGTAAATAGCGCACTCAACGTGACTTCATGTCGTCTTCTGCGCATGCGCTCTGGGCCCCAAAAACATCCGGTGCGATCACATTCACACGGCAGGTCGCACATGAATGGGTTTTCATCATTTGGGCACCACGATTCAATGTAGAGAAGATTGTATGATTAGATCATGCTGCAGCTGTATGAATGCATATCTATGTATATTGAAAGACAAGATAAGTCTTAGCCTAAATCAAAACTCTTTTGTGTCCAAAAAAGGAAAAAAAAGAGCTGTAACCCAGTTGGAAATATGTATATTGCTCCCAATTGATTGACGGCACTTTGCAGGGCAGAAGCCTTCATTGATGCGTGAACGTGTGTGTGATTGGACAAATGTGATTAATGATATAAAGCACTTTGGAACTGCTCACGCAGTTATAAAGTGCTATTTAAGTAAAGTCATTCGGTCAGTTACCATACTGACCTTAATCCAATAAGTCATGTTTGGAGACTTCCAAGAATCTTCAGTAGGGAGAACTTCATAAGAATCAGCTGTGAACATTGGTAGGACATGCTGCCATAAGCTGGTGCAAAACAGGAAATAATCCAAGCCTGTTCAGTTCCAGTCCAGTCCATTCAAAGAAAAAGGTGGTCATACAAAATGGTGACTCACTTACTTGACTGACTTCCTCTGAGGCCCATGGTTTTGATACAGAATTTAAGAACTCATAGAGATTTACTAACGCTGCTCACACTGATGGAGTGTTATAACATTTTGTTGGGTACAAGTTTTTATATACAATGAACATGCAATCCTCTCTCTAATAAACTTTGCATTTTGCATGTGACCTGATTACTTTTTGGCTCGTTAATGTAATTTCCATAATACCATTCTGTCTTTTTTTGCATTGTGACGCAAACAAGGACAGAATTTCCTGGTATGTATCCAATGTCTGATAATCGACTGTTTCTATGTTTGTCTTGTATCTTTGACTGTTCACTGTCGGACCTGTATCATGTATTGTCTGTTATGAGCCAAATCTGTATACACAAACAGAGAAGATATACAGGGTGTCAATTTAGTCTGTCTGTGTGGTGTCGTGTTCTGTCTGGTTCCAGGTCGATGTTCATTCTTATTGTTGTGCTTGTTGTCTGCCCTGTCAAATAGGCTTCACCCACCTTCTCCTTTCAGGCATCATGTTGCTCCACCCTCCGTGTACTTCACCTCCATAACTCACCTTGATTTTTGTCACTTGTGTCTCTTCAAGTTACCCTCTCCTATATATTTGAGTTTCAATTCGTCCATGTGTCCTGTGTAGATCCATTAAGCTTTTATGTTCCTTCTTGTCTGGGTTCTTGTCTGGCTCTTGAATGGTTCCCAATCTGCTTTTTTCACCATGGATGTCAGTTATAGTTGTTGAACTATTTTTTTTGTTTGTTTTTTGTCTGTTCGTTTGTTTGTTTGTTTGTACTCTACAATCCGATGTGATGTGTAAAATTTCAGGTTTTTCCATGTCGTCTAATCAAGCTTGCAAATGTAAGCCTTTTTTCAAACCAGTTTGCTATTGTTGCTACGCATTATTAATTTGGATGTATCGCCTTTGCATGGATTTATTGGAGGTGGTCCACCACTATGTCAGCAGTGCCTTTGTAATATTGATTTTCTAATGTGGGCAAGAAACGGAAATCAGTACAAATTTGTTAGTGTCTATAAATGGTCAGATGGATTGATGTTGGACATTACAGACTCTGCAATAGGCTGCACTCAACATACACTTAAACTGTATCTTTTATGCTCTCTCTCAGGTTTATAGACCCGATATCTGAGTTAGAATGTGGAATTAAAAGCCTGTCGTGCAGTGAACTTAAAGTAGCTACAGCAGCTAGATATTTTCACCCGCATCCTTCATTGAGCCATAAAACCCCTACTTAACAAAGACCCAGTGTCTGAAAGCAGATAAGAACATCATGATTTGAGGACATAGATATGTTTTTTTAAATTTGGTTTGGTTTATGTTTTTGTCCTTTTATCCTATCCCTGACATTTCCTGAGATTTTACAGTGAAAAAGAGGAGCAGCTCATTACAGCTAGATAGACACTAATGCTGTACAGTGTGGAGCTCATTCGTGCAAGTAATGCTGATAGAGAAATATCTAATTTTGCTTGTCACCTTCTCATTTAGCTGTTTAACATACATGTTGTTCTTCAAGTAAAATGCTTTTAATAGACGCTCAGGTTAGCGTTGCTGGAGTACAAACGATCATATTGTATTTCAGTTATTCTGTTATACATGTACTATATGTAAGTTATATGTTTTTCTGTTTTTCTTTGGTTTGAAATCTGAATTATGCAGCAGTTATACGTAATGACATGTGCAGAAAAACAGTCATGAAATAGACAAAAGTAGCATGTTTTACCATTTCTATCTTAAAGATACTGCGGAATTAAATCATTCACTCTCCAGAGAAAAAGAGCCATAAATATGACTCACCTTTGGGCTTGTATGTTCTAATATGATTACACAGTCATTTACAGCCGTTTTGTGTGCATGATGCATCTCTCACTTTTTATTGAAATATATTCAGACTTGGGAGGAAGAAGTTTGAACATAGTTTGAACTTGCCAAATATAAGATTAACATTTCAGTACTTCTTAGTCTGTTTTGGCCTTTGGTCTCAGAATTGTTGTTCTTTAAAAGATGTTGAATGTTGGAATGACTCATAAAAACTGCAGAGAGAATAATTCTGGCCTCAGGACTGTTTTTTGTACACTGTAGGGCCTTGGTGTTGTAATATGTGCATCACTGGGCTGGCATTTCCTGCATTGAAGAGTTTTCATTCAGGTTTGTGGATACAGTGGCAATCTGTGTTGAATGAAATTTGTTCTCTGAAGTATTTTTGAGTTCTTGCACTGGTTTGTACTACAGATTCGTTATTTTGAAATTTTAAATTGTCAAATCTGTCCAATATTGGTCATCAACCTGTTCATCCTAACAAGATCTCTGTGGTTCTCCTTGATATTGGCATATTTTCTTGTTCACCAGAGTTGGTAAAAGCTCCAAGCTGTTTTAGAATCTCATGAGAAAAACATCATGCATTATCAGCTTTAACCATGAAATGTCCCAGAATGGAGTGTCTGTCCTTTCTAAACTCATTCCAAAGTCAAAAGTGACGCGTATTTGTGTCTAGCACAATTACATTTCTTACTTTCAAGAATGTTGAGCTTTTTAACTTAAACGTGACTACATTGCAATTTTATTTAGGCTACAGCCAATACAAAATCCACTTTGTACAATTGTTCTGAAGATTGTACAAAGTGTGGGCAGCAGTTGCATGTTTAGCTTTTTTTGGGGGGTCACCGCTTACCTATGTTCACTGATATAGCCAGTAAAGGATATCCTGTAATAACTTTCATATAGAAATGGATAGTACTTCAGGATCTGGACTAATCCACACATGCATTTCTCTTAATTAGATTCAGGTCTACAATTGTAAAGAAATTTGACTGATTTCTTAGTGTTTTGGGAGAAAGGAGACAAAATATCATTAAACTAAAATAACAGTGTTTTCTTCATAATGTTGTGCTGTAGCAATTTATTTCCATACTACTGGGAAGGAAATAATCAATTGTCATGACAGTACTGAAGGACCTCGTGTAGATAGGTGACTGTTATAACATGTCAAAAGGCCCTCCATGATCTCTTGTTTTACTCTCTAGTTGTTTTGTGTACACTGCTTCTCCACAGATGAATTGCGGTTGTTCCTTCTCCAATGCATTTGCCATAAGTGTTTTGTCTGACCTGAGTCGGAGAAAAGGTTATGGTAAAGCGAAGAAACACTCATTGTGGTTGCTTGAGTTGAACAAAGCATTTATTCTTTTCCTCAGGTCATAGTATGAACCTGTAGCTCCTTTGTACAATGAGGGTGTATCTGATTTATGTGTAATGTTGTAACGCTGCAAAGGCAAAACACTGTCTGACACATGAAGAACCCAACGCTTTAAAATCCAAATGAGCAACAGAGAAAACATTATTCTAACAAATGTATATTTGACCCATTATCAGTAGTCAATGTTGAGTCAATTCTGCATAAAGGGGGAATATCAAGAGAGGCAGAGTGGGGGGCAGAAAAATGAAACATGGCCCACATTTTAACCGGTTATCCATCAATCACAGCAGGCCATTAGGCAAGGCAGCAAGCCACAACAGCAATCTGTCAACTTCCACAACCGCCATCAACACAACTCATACAAGATATAAACAACAGAAACGGCAGAGCGAAGACGGCCAGAGAGGATCTTGACGGCCAAACCAGAAGCCTGCTGTGCAACCGGTCATCGACTGACAAAGTCTCTCTGAATAATCAGCTGAGCGCAGCGCTGCTGATGCAACATGGCGCTCGTGTTCCTTCTCAACAGTTTCTCCTGACTGCCTTTCAAGCTACGAATGACTTTCAAAGAAACAGATGGCACCATGTCTGTGGCTGCATCCTGGTCGCTCGACAGCTACGCAATTGGAATGCAGATTGCAGTTTTAGTTATAGTCACATTTCTGGAGGCGCAATTATTGTGGAAGTACGAACACGGTAATTGTTGGCGAGCTGAAGAAGCAAACATTTGTTTCTGTGCGAGTCTGTGTCTTGAGAATGGTCTTTGAAGGTTTTGAAAACAAATACATTTCCACAGTCGACTCTCAAACAAAGAGGACTCTTGAGCTTAATTACCAATCGCACCTGCAGGAGCATGCCAGCCCACTGTCTGAATAACAAGCTCAAAACAAAAAGTTTTGACGATATGTGAAAGAAGATGCAATGACTTTCCGGTTTAAGTGTAGATAACGGAGCAAATTGTGGAGAGTAAGATATTTCAGCTTTTCGTGAAAAATATGATGCCATATTCCGATTTGATGGCGACAATGCTTGTCATAAAAATTGGGACAGGGGACGGCGACGGTGTACCTAGCAATCGGCCGCTACACCAAAACTCTTCAAAAATCCCCTCACGCTTCACCCGTCGCTTCACTCAGACAGAAACACACACAAACCATGCATTTCAAAGATTTGGTAAATAGGATGTCCCCTCACATCTGGCTCTCTTCTGCTTGTGGAGTCTGTGGGAAAAAATCAATAATTAAAAACATTGCAAAGACAGATGTAACACATTAAACGCTTTTCATTTTTAGCCATTGGATTTTATCCGAGTTTACGCTGCATTATGTGTCAGTCTCGACACAACACTGCTTCTGTGTACCTCAGCAATATCAGATTTTAAAAGATTTGCAACACATTTACGCTGTGATAGGGTCGTTGTTTTGAAATTAATTTGATGGAAAAGTGGAGCACACAGCAGCTCATTGCCTGCTTGAAGGAAAGGAAGAGGGAGGAACGTGTACAAGCAGGGAGACCAATGAGCCACACTTGTGAGCTTGGGAGTTGCATAAGGGCAAGGACAAAGAATGACATTTTCTTTTGAGTTACAAAACAATGGAAAAAGTTAAAGACAGAGACAAATAGTTCCATTTGTGTTCGGAAGGAACCTGGATCTCCGTGGGCTAATGAAGCAGTCTGATTCCTCACGCTGAGGTGGAAGGAAAGTGACCCGTTGCCACCTTGAAAATCCTCTATATGCATTCATAACCAGATGAAATTCTACCAGAAATAAACTGCTAACGCCCCCTTTTGTCACTCCCAAGGTTTCTGCTCCTCTTCCCTCTGCACCTAACCCCACATGCCTGCTCAACACAAATATTTAGATACTGAACCTTCTCCACACAAATCTATGCATATTGACCTCATGCCACTGCCACGAGCTGCTCCTTTAACTGGACTGAATTATCCATTCCCGTCCGTTGCAATGTTCATAGATGTGCTTTTGATTGAATCCTTGAATCCTTTGCAGATAATATTAGAAAACATTGAATTGGATTTAATTTAGTTTCAGGTTACATGAGGATGATTGGGACTCATGGGAATAAGCCCTTATATTACATTTCCTCCCCTAATGCAAACATCACCATGATGCAATTTTGTTTACAATTTTAGAAGCAAATAAAGGCCTGATTCTATTTTCTTTTCTTTTTTAAGGCGTAATTAAAATGAGCAGTATGTTCATATATTGAGTTCCTGGCAGGTTTCGCAGTGTTGGATTTTACACACTGACAGGAAGGCCCTTGAGGTTTGCTTCTTTGGGAAAACTGAATCAAATTAGGCATGAATAGTAAATTTTGTTGAGTTAATGGCTGTTGCCTCTCTAATGTAAAAAGACAAAAATATTATTGTGGCTATGATTATGAATGAAAGTATCTTAAACATTTCAACCAGCTGTACCACTACATAAGAGCACATAATGAGGGTTCTCACATGTATTTCAGTACAATTTGAAAAATTTTGATGTCTACTTGTGTTTACTTTGGAATTATGTTTTTTCATCAGAAAGTAGATCTGTCAGATCTTTTCTTTAAATATTATTCTTACTATATCATGCAGTGTTTGGTCATATCCAATTTTTTTTTCTTTGCGTTTTCAACCACAATAGTTCAGCTTAATGATGCAATTTGAAAGCTCAGTGTTTCTGTTCGCGATGCTCAACTCAAAACTAGCAAAAATTGGCTTGAACATTCATGACTGGTTTTGATATGTAATCCCAGAATATCCCTGCCCTTCTTACAAATAATGGTGGAGGAATTTTACCATGCTACTTTTAGGATGCTTGGATTGTTTGTGCTGGCTCATAGTCACAGGGTTAGTTTACTGAAACACTTAAAAACAATGGCATCAGACTTTTTCCTCCCTTCACAATCCAACAGCATGAGCCAATTCATCATACAAATTTATTCAATCCACTTTTTTTTTTCCTGCTCCATTTGTCCTATTGATCTGGATGTAAGAGGTTAGGCATGAATGCTCCTTTATACCTGTGTTTAAATTATTTCCTAAAAGGTTCACCGTTGCTTTTCGTGGCACGGCTGAACAAAATGGGGTGACAAAAAAAAAAGTCAGGGTAATACACGTTAAATTCAGTTGGCTTCACTGACCACACATACTTTGCCTCTTTTGTCTTTTTTTTCCCCAGTCTATAAGCCTTTTTTTTTCATATGGGACATTTTGACATGTCACAGTTGGAAAAGCACCGGGGTAAATAGTAAAATTAATGATGGATGACTTCCATTTTGCCATTTCGGCTTCAAGGTCATGCTACGGTGAATGCTGGCTCATTTTCATGACTCTCAAGGCTTATACTGCGGACCCCGAATACACTGGAGCAATTGTTATTGTTTTTGCTAACGCCTCTGGTTGTGCTGCTGTGGGCATGCTTGCTCCGTAACCTTGCTGAAGTTGATGACATGTATAAACGGTAGCACTCAGTACGGAGGCAGACATCCGCTTAGGTTAACATATGGTAAGAAACCCCAGACTCACATTTATCTTTACTGGAAGATGAATGTCCATAAAGATCCATGCATCACACCAACAAAAAGAAACATTTTGTTGTTTGAAACGTCTTTAAAAATGTTACTTTGGATCCATTTAAAGCTTAAAAATGTAAATATAAAGTTTGTCGTGACTTCGGCCATGTTTGATGGGTATGGATAACCACCAGGCTTTTAAAAACCACCATATATTACTTCACCCTCATGAATTAAGCAGCTGTCTGTGTTATTGTTGGACTTCAACCAAAGTGCTAAAAATGGACTGCTATGATTCAGAGGTGAGCTGCTCTAAGATCATAAGGAAAGCCCTTTTCTAATTACCCTCATCTCTTTGGCAAGTGATTGCATTATTTCATTAATTACTGTCAGTTCGCTTGTCACATTATTCTATCGCTACACTTATATTCACTTTGTGACTCCTCCTCCGTTTAGCGTTTTACTTCTCACCTACACGCAAGACACTTATTCTTGGCATTGCTTTGAGATGGAGCATATCAGCATTGACACTGGGAGAAGGGCAGGACACAGGTTGCCAGTTATCCACAGAGCAATTACACAGACAGCTGATGACCCAGCACAGACATATTACCAAGTACAGTCTATTTAGAGTCATCATCTAATGTATTATGGAAGGGAAATTCGATAAGATAGGAAATGCAAATCTTTATGGAGAGGCCTAGCCCTTGAATCAAAAGGTTTGATATGCTGTGTTAAACCGGAGCTGCTTTAGATGATGTACAAGATATAAATGAGATTAACATAGATTAAACATGGCATGTTTAAAGCAAGCCATTTACCCTTTTAGGAATATTTGTTCCTTTTGTGTTTCACAGCAGCTACATAAAGAAAATGGAATAAAAAAAACGAGAGAAGGCTGTGTTTCCTGTTGTGTTGGATCCAATCTTCATGTGACTACATGCAAGTGTAATCAGAAAAGTGAGAAGAGTAATAGCAGCTCTACACTCCTGGCTGTTTTTATGCTGGAGTTTTTACCAAATGTTTTCTGTTGGCGAAAGATGTGACTGCAGACAGGCCAGTTCAGCTCCCGGAGTCGACAGTGAAGCTCTGCAGCTGAGATCGAGTGAAGCATAGCTTTGTGTTGCTTTTTAGAGAGAAGGTCTGGATGGGATCAGATTACCTAATCTTGTTGGGATAGATTGGTTGGTTGTTATTGTTTTAAAAAAAGAAGTCAAAGTATTTTAAAATGGAGGTTTTATTTACATGTTGATGATTTCTTTAGATATGAAGGTCACAGGCATCCATTGTTGATGTACAACAGACTTTAATATATTATCTGAGTCATCACATTATGAACTGAAACAATACATTATCATATTACTGCCTATGTAAATCAGCAAAGAAGCTCCACAATCTTGCATTTCACATTAAACCCCTCATATATATATTTGATTGTGAATCAGATTATTTTAACTAATCAGTGTATCCTGTGTAAATATACATCCTCCATAGTGCTGTAATAATTGTTTGTGAGGAAAAAGCACCAACCTCCATGACTTAACCATAGAAAGTGCATCCAGCTCTTGAACCTGCTTCATCCAAACCAGGGACTCTAGAGCTTATGCCCTTCCTAGTTGACTTTGAAAGAAAATCAGGACAGACAGAGACATAACTTGCTCCATTTTAGAGTCACTAACTTAGCTTACATCTTTGCGTTATAAGAGGAAGCCATGGTACCTAAAGACTGATGGTTCTTGCCACTGTACTCGGTTATCCCATGAAAACAACAATCTGCATAATTCTCAAGAGGTGATAAGCTTCAAGGTGCAAATCTTTACCCCCCCCCCCAACCCCCCCGTGTTTATTATAGCTTTCTTATTTTTCTCTGTCCTTGTTTTAACCTGATAAGACAACGCACACGACATCAGAGTTTTGATAGCAAATTACAGAATTGATCCAGAGCTCAGCAGGCAATTATCAGCACAGAACCATAGCGCATATCAATGATCCCAGGCAAATGGGGGAGCGAAAAAAAAAAAAAAAAAGAAGGGAAGGGAAGGGAAACATTCCTGCACCACAACCAATATCCTTCGTTATGAGTCTGATTATGTCAGTGAGTTTGTGTGTGAGCGGATTCAGATCACTACTGCTTTTGATTTCACGGGCTGAAAACAATTTCTGACCCTTCTGAGAAGAAAAAAATAATCATCTACAGCTCGTTCCTGTCTTACTAACCCTCTGTGATTGGCTTTTTCCCCCCCTTCATTCATAGACAAGCATTTATGTTGCATCTTTACAGATACAGCGGGCACAAAACTAGAGTGAAAGCAGACAAGAGCGCTCTCAGTATCGACAGTTTGATCATTCCAACAAGGAGACTGCAACAATGACGCTATTCAGTAACATTGCTGGGAAGTTAGTAGTCCCTGCTTGTTGTTGGGCGACTTCTGCTTTCCCCTCTCCATTGCCAGTGCTGCTGTCTTTGCCTAACGGCCTGTCAAGTCGCAAAAGGCAATTAATATTCTTTAGCTGAGTAGAGGCTTTAGTTTTAGGCTGATCACGTGGAGCACTCACTGACTGCCACCTCCCCGATCTTACAAGTCAGATAATTACCTATTTGGATGTTGCTGAGTTGATGTGCACAAGTGTATGTGTTTCTGTTTGTGTGCCTGGGTGTGTGCATGTGTTGGCCTGCTGCCACAGCTTGTGAAAAGAAGCTCCATGAAGTGGATCTGCCACGATGAGTTATATATATATATATATATATATATGTATGTATGCACAGGGACATTAAACTGAACTATCAGAGCCACAGATCAGATAGTGTATGCCCATGCTCTGTGAAGAGATTCACATGCTAACAATATGTCCTTGTTTTTTTTCAAGTGTTTTTTGTGCTGGGTTGTGACTGCTGTTTTTGAGATAGTACACAGAGCAGCACACAAATTTCATTAGTGTCTTGGGTAATTATGGCGGATCTAATCAAAAGCTGCCATATTCCTGCGGTTAATGGGCTCTGTGTGGAGACTACTGAGGTGAAGGGCTTGCTGAAAGGTCAGCTGACTCACCAATGCTGCTGACCCCCCCCCCCCCCCCCCCCCCCCCACACACACACACACACCCCCCCTTCAACTGTACCTTCCAACGCCTCTTAAATCTAAATCAGTAATAGGAAGCGTGGTCATTCATTAGCTCGGTTATCCAGCGGCTGTCTCTTTCATCTCAACCCTTATGTCCTCACCACTGCGTGTTGCCGCCCCTTCTTTTTCGATCCTTTCCTTGGTAGAAACCCTCAACATGTACACGCTTGAACTGGTGGGAAACTGCTATTGAGCCCGTCCAGCTCCCACAGACACAGCAACCCCCAGACTTCTCCTGCAACTCGGCATCCTCCCTCCTCCACTCTGAAACCATCAGCATCCTTCGATGTCTCCCGGTCCTGTATCTCCCTTTCAGTTTTTTTGTCCTCCTCCATTGCCAATCAGCAAGGCATTTTTCGCAGTGCTACTTGCGGCTGAGGAGAATGACAGTGTGATGGTTTGTGTGTGTGTGTGTGTGTGTGTGTGTGTGTGTGTGTGTGTGTGTGTGTGTGTGTGTGTGCGCGCGCATTTGGGCAACAAAGCCTTGCACTAAGCCGAGGGCAGCTCCAAGGTCCCCCCCGAGGCAGAGCTGAGATTGAGTTCATTATTCAGTAGCAGTGGGCTCCAGCTGTGTGAGGAGAGAGATGGCGAGTCACTCTGTCTGTGTTGTGGCTCCTCCAAACCGGCAAGGCTCCACTGGGAACCAGCAGAAAATAACATAAAAGAAGACGGAGACCGTCAAATTTAGAAGCATTTTTTAGGAGTTTGTTGATAAAAAAAGAGTTTAATAGTCAAAATGCTTCTTTGTTTCGCCCTTTTCCCATCGACATTTCATGATATAGATTATCGAGTACCCCTGATGTGTGATATGATGCACACATGGCGCAGCACTTACCCAGAAATCTTATGTATCCCTAGATGGCAGTAGTAAGTTAGACATCAGTGCACAGCTTGCCACAGGAAAGAGTGCGTCTCTCAATGTGTGTGAGCATGTATCTGCTTGTTTGTTTTTGCTGGAGGTTGATAAAGTGTGTTGGTGTAATTTTAAAAATTAATTTAAACAAAAAACTAATAAAAGAAGAAGCATAATTAAAAAATATATATACAGTATTTCCCACAATAGTTCCGGTGTCCTGCTGTTTCCTGCTTACAGGACCTGGGTTTCTCCTTCACTCATGAATAAATACAGATTGCAGGAGCCGTTTTTTTGCAGTTCTCACACAAAGGCAATTAACTTGGAATTGCTTTGTTGAAACTGCTCCACAAACAGCTTAGTACCAGCACAGGAAATGGCATCACAGCAGCTCTGTATTTGCAAGAATTAAATGTATGATGTTCATCTCCCCTGAGATGTGTAGTG
This sequence comes from Lipophrys pholis, assembly GCF_963383615.2. Taxonomy (NCBI): domain Eukaryota; kingdom Metazoa; phylum Chordata; class Actinopteri; order Blenniiformes; family Blenniidae; genus Lipophrys; species Lipophrys pholis. The sequence continues at coordinate 19,023,660 of NC_137632.1, forward strand.
AGGAGCAATCAGATCTTACACAATAACATGTTTATTCATATTAACATTTGGTGCTGATGGACTCCTGCGCGAAGTGATATTTAGCAGAATGAAGGGGACAAAAAAAAATCCACATTCGGTGGAGGAAACCATCCCATTGTTTTAGTAACAGCGAGCTGACTGTGATTGAGGCCCCTAAATCAATTGGATGGGAGCATTTTCCCACCGAAACGCAACGTTTTAACGTCTGTGCCTTCACATTTCCCTCACTAACTACCTCAAAAGCAACAACAGTGCAATTCACATTTGCCTCCTCAGAAAAAGAAAAGTGCAAGTCATTTCCAGCATGACAAGAAAGCAGTGATTCATGCAGCAAATGGCCTGTCATCCCACTGTTTGATTAACAAGCTCTGAGACCCCGGGGAGCACCTATGTATCCTCATCACTTTACAGCTTTGGCAGAAGACCTCGCTCGCCCTCCGCCACGAGTCAGAACCGACTTTCAATCGGCCTGTTTCCTGCTCTTCGACCAATAACTGTCGAGAGAAACAAAACGCACGTCACACTGGATTTGTCCGGATGTTAGCAACTCATTCCTCATTTTCTGAAATTGCTTTTGACTTCTGAGCCGATTCTTGTGGTTACTCAGCTTGTGGGGAACTATGAGGATGTAAGCGGCGGCAAAGAAAACCACAACGCCGGCAATATAAGCGCGATAATGAGCTTGCAACGTTGACAGGGTCAAGCGAGGTCAATAGATGCTGCTAATTTGGGAGAATGGCGTCTCCAATTGATGCAAAAGTGGCTCCAATAAATGCAGTGCGAGAGCCAGTCGGGTAAACGACAGTGGCATCACTCATGTCAGTCAGCGAGTGGAGCTCCGGGGGCTTAGTGAGAGAAAACGACCCACAGAGCGTCACTTTGCGCAGATGTATGACCCCAGTGTCAAGAGACTCTGTAGCTGCATGTCCGTGTGTGTGCGTGATAGGCAGACAGACCCTATCCAGACCTGTATGTCAGGACCTGTACCGCAAGAGACTGACACGCGATGCACGAGTGACCCATTAGGCTGCCCTAGCCTTTGCTATTCGGTCGTTGGGCTGCCACTGGCTCTTGATTCGCTCTGACACATCTGTACTCCAGCCAAGCCTGCCGGACCACGCTGAGCATCACTCCCATTGACAGGTGCGCAACTCCCTTTTACCTCAGATTTATCAAAAGGGCAATAAATGCGAAGCTGATGGGATGTTTTAGAGGAAGGTAACTTTTTTTTTTTTTTTTAATTAAGGGCAGAGGTGAAAAGAAGAGGCAGATAAGTACACCATATTCTCGGTGAACGGCAACTGTAGTGTTAGCGCATATGAATCATTCAGAACACAAGTACAGCACTTTATAATCGTCAAAAAATGTTTAAAAAAAAAAGTTGAAGCGGTTCAGTCAAAATGTGCCCGCGATGATTGCGATGGAAAAAAAAATGCTGTCTGCTCTCAGCATTCAAAGAAAAAAAGAAAAAAAAAGAAAGCCTCATGAAATTATTCATTTGCGGATTTTTTGCCTTTCTTTTCTTTGAGAGGCAGAAAACAGTGCAACGCTGGCAGTGAGAGAAAGCTGAGGCTCAACGTGAAATGGCCTTGAAGACGTGGACTCGCTCAAGTCTTTGTGATGACTACATAATAAAACGTGACAGATTGTTCTGCATGAAAGCTGCTAATGTTACCATCTCATCCCAGATACATCTCTTTGTCGACTTAAAGAATGTATTGCTTAATGAATTTATTTATGGACTGACAGGGCACCCCTGCTCATGTTTGAACTGCACTAACCGTTTTGTACTTGCGTGAAAAACTGTGTGAAAAGTGATCTCACATGCATTATGTAAACAATTCAAAGGCGATAATTCCACCGCGGCTATCAAACGCTGCCAACCGGTCAAACAAGAGTTATTAACAGAGACTAGGCCAGCTGATGTCATTAGTCTTTACATATTAGTACAAGGTCTATTGCATGACAGCAACAGCTTATTTTCTTCCCTGAAGCGGAACACAACAATTAATGAAGATAACAAAGTCCTCAGAGTCTTTCGAGAAGTCTGGTTGGCTTGACTGTTCACATACTGTGACCAGAATGTGGACACTGTGCTGTGTGGGAAGTATTCATGACGCTTAAAAACACTCAACCAAGGTAAGAGAAAGCCATGCAAACATTTTATTTTCTTTTTTCACCACAGAAAATAAGGGCCGGTGGAAACGCAGACAGGGAAACAGCTCTAACCTCTAATAAAAGTGTTAAATACGATACAATTTGGCTCCGTGACGTTTCTCAGTCTTTCTATCCAAGCATGTTAGTCTGCAGGTGGAATTTCTTCTGTAGAAGTGGAAGTCAAAAACTCCAAATTTAGATTTCATTCCCACCTTTATCCATGTTGGTTTAAGGAAGCGATGCCTCCTAAATTGAGTTTTGGAATTCATTTATCACCTTGAATAACAGCAGTTGACAGCTTTTGTTTCCAAGCACAAGAATGAACTCTCTGCCTCGTGTGTCTGCTTCATTTTCAGTCTTTGTCTTTTTTTCTTCTCTTTAGCACAATTAAAAAAGTGTGAGGATGGAAATGAAGCTCAAAGGGTGAGGGCAGATGTTCACTCCTGCCAAGTCATACGTCAACGCAATAAACACATGTTGTCAAAAGGATTGAACAAAGCAGCAATGACACAAAAAGGAACATAATGAATCATGGCATGTGTGAAAATCACCTTGAGCACTCGAGATGAGATTAGACGTCTTTTCAGTAACTCACTAAAGCTTGTATATGATATTGTGACTTCTGTGACATTGTCCAAGTTGTTCCTGAACAACTTTATCTTTGGGTTTATTAAACTTTGCAGGGTTAGGGTACCACATTCACAAACTGGTAAGGGACCTTTTTTGAGATGACGACTCATACATCATATAGAGAGTCAAATTATTGTATGTTAATTATACGTTAATATTTGTACTAAAACTTATACAAAGTCACAGACAAGATGTTTGATTAAAGTGTAGGCATAAGTAAAGCTTAAAAGATTATTCTGAATGCAAGTCTGAAATGTAAATCAAATGGAATCAAGATTTCGTGTCAGAAAGACCCAGTTTATTGTTGATGGACTTATGAGTGAACAGGCATAAATGTGGAGATGAGTAAGATGGAATATTTCCCAAACCAGGTGCAGATATTTCAGAATCTATTCTGGACTTTAATAATTTGCTGAGGGAAACAGTAAAGTTGCACTAATATTACAATGATGCATCTATAAGAGGAGGAAGCTATGTTAACAAAAAATAGTAAAGTGAACTTTTTTTTAAGTTAATTCAATTTCATTTAAAAGTAAATTTTTAAAAGCTGTGTTTTCCTCTGTTTACACGGAGATGGAGTCAGAGCATTTTCAAAAATTTCCACCTTGGCACCCGAGGCTCTGAGCACCGCTGTCTGGTAAAGAAACAACAAAAAATGGCAAAAAAAAGTTTGCAGTTTTTAGTTGAAAACGTTTTGTAAACGGGGCCGTGAGTTAAAAAGATTATTCCATTTTATACTTATACTTATCACAAAACTCACCCAAAAACTTGGTTTGTGGTCCAGGAAGATGTTCTTTCCCATTAATAATACTTCTGGATTTTTGTTTCTTAAGAGGAATTTCATGTTACAAATAATAATTTACAATGAAATGAGACTTGTGCCCATATTCACTTGAAAGGCCGGTATCATCCATTTATAATGTGAGGAAGTCAGTCAATTGAAGAAAAATCAAGATAGGAAGTAACAGTTATAGTTGTAAGTTCAAGAGTTGTTTTATTGGAACGATCTGCGAGCAAAAAATAAGCAGAAAATAAAAGCAACACCATCTCTACATTTGACTTCAATTTCATCCAGAAGGCTCTTCGCCAACATTTACATTTTCTCTTGTTGTTGCGCTTGCCTGCTTTATTCAGTTATTTCGCTTTATTTCCTCACTGCTCCTGCACGATGCCACACCACCCAGCCCTCCTGAAACACTCAGTTTAGATGCACAATTCATAACAAGCGAGGAAAAACACTTTGCGATTGCTTCCTCTTGTGTCGGCCTCCACTGTTGTGGAGTGTTGGATGGAAGATCCTTTGCACCCAGACTTGCTAATAGTTTTTAAGTATTTCGTGATTGAATGATTGGATGATCTTGATTGGGGTGAAAAACAATTCCCCAACATAGTTTTTCTCACAGTTGGTTGATCTTCCTCCTTACTAAGGCAGCACTCTTGAGCACAATATATTTCATACTAATAAATGCATTTTAAGTATTGACTTTTCTTCCCTATTTTCTTGCCTTGCAGAAGCATAATTAAAAAAAGCATATCGTGTACACGTGCAGTCAGACAATTGTAATCCCAGGGGTTGTTTGTCATTATGGAGTCAGCATGACTTGACCATTGTTTTTCTGTAAAGAAAACAACCCGGGATGTCAGAGTATGGCAAAATGGAGGAGACAGCAATGTCTGACAAGGATGGAGGTTCAGCTCAGCAGTCCACATCTGTTCGGTCCAAAAGCTTTCCGACAATCTCCTTTTCATTCTTTCTGAGCCATTTATTTCCTCCCAAAAGCTGAAACTCTTTCCTTACGTACCGAAATATAATAAATCCTTATTAGTTCCTGTAAATGACAGACACAGCTGGCAACGCATTATTGTTCAAACAGCAGGGTTGCAGCATGTCAGAAACAAGGCATGTCGTCTGGCACTTCACATGGACGCCTTGAATCACTGTGATACATATTGATCTATGATGAATCATGCTGCCTTGCTTGTGTGTTTCAGTGTGTTATTGGTTTAGTTTTGTCCTTGAATGTTCAGTAGCTGACCAATGCCGGGGACTGATGGCTTTTGACAGGTTACAATCTAAAGCAGGGGGGTCAAACATGTGGGCCGCAGACCAGACTGGGTCCAATCCATCTGGAGTGATTATGCATTTAGTAAACTGAAATAAAAGATGTTTATTAAAATTTTTCAGTGCAATTAACTGCTATTCCTAATGTTGTCCATAGATCCATTGTACATATATTGATGGCCAGATAGAGAGATTAGAACAAAAACGTTTATTGGATGCAACACAACACTTGGCATTTCTTCCTATTCCTCTATGGATAGGTTCAGATAATTGATATATAACAATAGTGGAGATCCTTTTATTTTCATTTTATAAATGAAATAAAGTTCAAATCAAACCTACAACTGAACAGCCGACCTTCATTGAGAGTCTGAAGCATTCACGTCATGTCTTTACTATAAGTCAGAGCTCATGACAACAAGCATGTTGAAGAGGGCCGATATGTAGATGTTTGAGAAATTACATGTTTTCACCAACATATGCATGTCAGAAACAATAACTGCAGTTACATGCACTTTAAGTGCTCCAATGAAACACCCATGTGAGGCAAATTGCATCATGTGAACATTTCTATGAATAAATGGGCCCCATCAGATGAAAATGATGACAAATTGAAGGTGGTAATGTATGAAAAAGATGTCTGGCTTATGAATAAAATAGCTGTGGCAAAGAACAACGGATCGACAAAGGAGACAAAGCTGCTCTTAGTCATCTCTTCCTGACCATATTCTGAAAAAGTAGATTGTTTTGTTACAGTTTCAAAAAAAGAAACTGAAAAAGAAACACTGGCGCTTTATTAATTGAGCTAACAAATCAATATTCAAATCTCCTGGTAAACCCGATGTGGGATCATTAAGATCCTGTTAGAAACTGATTAAGCCTCCGAATGAATTGGATGGTATTCTTGGTATATATAAACCTGCACATCAAATATATTATTGTGGTCAGTGTTCATGTAAACAGGATACTGTGATCTCTTAAACTTAAATAATTCAATACGATTGACCAACAGGTGACGATGTAAATCCACCTAAGTATTACTTTTTCCAATTAATAATAATTAAAACACCAATGTAATGGTTAGATTATCTTTATGCAGCTTAATTGAGATCTATTGGAGTTGAATATGACCCCCTGAACCAATATGAGTTTGACACACCTGATCGACAGATTTTACATGACTCTAAAAGCTGACATTCCTCATCCTCCATTGGCTGACTTTCTCTTCTTTGCCGAGGACCCCTCTGTGCGCCCCGGACCTCAGACTGACACCCACTCCAACGACTGCACAGCCAACCAATGTGATTAATTTCAGGCGAGCTGCGCCACCTTGACGGCATTTAATCATTGAGAAAAGACAGGAAACGTACTCCTTCTTTATCCTCGTGCACTCCCACCCCACCTTCCCTCTGTCCCCCTGCTTGTGACTCTCATCCCTCGCTCTCTCTCTCTCTCTTTCCCTCGCTCGCTCTCTTTCACCGTCTCTCCGGTGCGTCCGTCGGTTTTAGGAAAGCGCGGCGCTGTGCCTGTGTGTGCATGCAGCCGGGAAGCCGGGGGAGCGCTGCACTGTTCTGCACACTGGTTCCGCTGGACATCACCGAATAACGGCGCTCGACAACCGGGTGCTGGTGGAGGGGGGAGACTGGACCCGGACCCGGACCCGGACCGGGAGAAGCACCGTGGCTCTATACAGCCCGCTCTCCGAGAACATGTCGGAGTTTTTTCTACTCGCCTTTCTGGCCCTTTTCTCGGGATTATCTCCGTGCGTCGAGCCCTCGACGGTGTCGGACGAGGAGAAAGGTAAGCAGCGGGAGCCGGGGCTGTCGGGGGAATGCGCAGTCCGGTGAAACTTGGCAAACCCCGGTCGTCTCGTAGCGCCGCGTCTTGTTGTCACGGACGCCAAAATGCTAGACGTGAACCTCATGGCTTCGCAAGCATCACTAATGAATGTTAAAGAGTTCAGCATCAAGGCTTTTTTTTTTTTCTTCTTTCTTCTTTCTTTTCTATCAGTGTATAATGCCTCAGTGTCAATTAAAGGAGAGGGGAGACGAGGCGATGCATTTGAACGCGTCCCGGTGATTGCTGGACCACAGTCCCACCTGTGTAACCCATTAACGCGCAGCTTTTTCTAATTTCTTTTTTTTGGTTTGTTTTCTTCTTCTTTTTGCGTCCGTGCATTTCCATGGGGAAGCGTAAAGACTCGGTGTCTGTGACTGCAGGTGCGTCGTGGCACTGTCCTACAATGCAGCAGGTGAAAATGAGCCCCGTGCCAAAGTGTGTTTTGTCTCTGCCCGAGCTGTAAAGCCTCCGGTCTCTGCCACGGGAATTAACCGGGCACGAGGACGCAGTTAATGGGAAGAGTTTTGTGCTTCCAGCTCCTCCGGTGCGCCTTTGCACTCTTGACAGTAATGATGGTAAAAAAAAAAAATTAATGTTCTACGGCATAACTGAATTTCAATAGTAGTACACAATTACACCACATTTCAGTCAATTGAATGCTTTTTTTTCTGATATCACTTGTATTATTGAGTGTCAGCTCCATTGAGAATATCCTCATCCAAACCGAGTTCACCTTGTTACCTCTTCATTATTTGCAAAGTTGAAGCACATTTTTGATTTTTTTTTTTTAAATCTTATAAAGCACATCATCAGCTATTCACAGATGTTAAATTGATAAGCAGAAGAGAACAATCAGAGCACTGTTGATTCCTATAAAAGTGAAAAAGTATTTCAAATAATTTTCTAGGTACCCCCCCCCCCATCTTCTTCAGGGTTTTCAATTGACACACTTAAATGTAGGCCTGTGTGTCATATTAATTCTAGTTACAACATTTATTGCAGTTTTGCATAAAAAAAAAAAGCGCAAATGAAGGATTTAATGCGGGATAATGCAAGTGTATTCATTGATGTCATGGCAAGAGGTAATAGGTCCCCCACTGATTCTTTCCCCAGCAGAGCAGAAAACTGTCAAGGCTGCTCTGCTTGTCATGAAACCGTCATAAATGTCACTGAGCGAGCACCTCAACAACACGGCATGCTGGATGAGGACACACAGATTGCCTGGCTATCACACGCAAGAAGAAAAACTGCCTCTGTGTGTGTGCGTGTGTGTGGGTCCACGAAACAAAGGGATAGATTTGTCTCTTGACCTCCTTGTGAATGTTCCTGCACTAAAAAAAGAGGGTTGATCGAGTCAAAGTGGGTAAAATGCACACAATCGTAAAGTCTCATCTTGGCTAGTGTGAAAATATTTAAACGGAGAGCTGTTAATGCAGGACAGATTCACACACACAGCCACACACACGCATAAATCTGGAAGTGCAGTTAGGACCTGCATCTCCGCCTGCTGTCCGGCTCTATTCGCGGCGAGAATAAATGAAGGCTCTTGGAGCTGTTTCTAAATGGACGGTAATGATAATGGCATTTCTTATTTCTTTCAACACCAAAGTTGGTTGTTAGCCTAATTAGTCTGAAATTAATTTACTTTGTGGTCACAGCTTTGCTACAGTGAATGCCAAGTAGTGAGCCCTCGGTTTTCTCTGCATGCATTAGAAGCGTTTCCAAAACTCAATTTCTTGTATGGGATTGTCTCTTCGAAGTGCTTCTGCTGTTTTCTTTTGGGTTTTTTTCTTCACCGTCTTATCACTTGTCCATCTAACATTGAGCTGACAGACCTGGCCGGTGTGGCAGCACAACTGCTGATGTGACAAAATGACCGGCTAGGGGAATGTGGACACACCACAGCACTGCTTGTTTATTATATTTTTTGTTTAAAAAAATAAAAAAATCCAAATACCCTTGATCTAATGTGACCTCAGCACCAGATAAGCATCACTGAGCACAAACAGCTCAAGGTTGTTTGTTATGTATACTCTATTTAAAAAGTGATAGCATAGTGGGGGACACGGATAGGTCCATACACTAATGCAGGGAAGACTGTATTTTGGAGCTAATTAAGTGAGATAGCATCGCTAAAGTGTATATAATGGCCATTGTGTGTGTGTGTGTGTGTGTGTGTGTGTGGGTGGGTGTAAGTAAAGGTGCGGTCAAGATGAGGGAGGAGTCATTCCCTAGCTGTAGGCATTAAAATGACCAGAAGAGATTAGTCTTAAATGCTTCCATAACTTCTCCTCAGTAGTTGGCACTCCCTCCATGTACCTCTTGGTTTGAGTCCGGTCTTGGGAGCCGTTTTGTGCGGAGTTGATGTTCTCCCTATGTGTGCATCGGATTAATCTGTGGGCTCCAGTTTCCTCCTACAATCTTAAAAACGTGCATTTAAGGTTAATTCATGACTTCAAATTGCCTGTAGATGTGGTCGTGAGCATGTGCGCTGGCAACCTGTCCAGGGTGAATCCTACCTTGTCTCACAGTCAGCTGGAATCGGCCCCAGCGCCTCTGCTCCCCTCGGTTGAATTAAACGGTGTGGATGCTGAATGAATGAAGACTAGATCAGAATGGAATACAATTACATTGTGAGATAGGAGAGATGTCTAATGTTGATTCACATTTATCCAACAAACGGCTTTTTTAACATTGATCGCAGATTTATTGTAAATGACAAAACATTTTTAATGAAGCTGTATTGTTCAGTTTCATGATAGCCTCTTTAAAAAACTTTGTTTAGAAAGAAAAGTGAGAAAACATGAATTGATTTCTTTTTAATATATATATGGATTACTCACAGCAAACTGACGCGGCTATTTGTGCACGAGCCATTTAACGGAACCCTTTGATTTTGCACATTAAGGTTGGTTTACTCTTCAACAAGAAGGCAATTAAACCAGTGAGGGAGCTTTAAAATGTTCTCCGTAGGTGTGGAAGAGCTTTGAGATGTCAGAAAATACTTACTAAATGAGATTAGTCTCTTCCTGTGCGAGTGCACCTTTTTACCCGAATTACTTGAACGGCATTATAATCATTGTTTTATTCAGTGTTTTACATTATTGGTTCATGTGTGGATGAAAATGCATATTTCTACTATCATATCACTGATGGTTTTTTTTTATCTTTTGCAAAAACTTAATTAAAATACCTTTTTGGATAACTTTTGAGGTATGCATATTTCCTCATTTCCTTCTTTATGTAGAGCGACTAAAATAAAAGTCATGTTTCCAAGAAGCTGATAAAACCAAATGTAATCTTATAGCTGATGTGTTGCTTTGGTTTTCTCTTCTGTGCTTATAGTATTTTGATTGTTTTGTTTTCATATAGGCATACTTTGCAAGATTATGGAAATGAGAAAAATGTTTTGCACAGCGTGTATAAAGGGAAGCTTGCAGCTCCTACAACTTATTCCCACTGCTGCTACTATACCGTAATAGTTATTACCAAGCAAAATACTTGCTATGCAAAAATGTAAGTTTTACGTCTGGTGATCATGATAATGTCATGTGTTGAGGACTGTCCTAATTCAGCTCAATCGTCACCGTCGGTTAACGTCGCAGCAATTGGCAAGACAAGCATAGCTTTTGGCAGACTGAGGCATTGACTCAAACAGCATATGACTATAAAGCAGAAAGTGTATAAAGCTGTAGTCACCTTTTTTCTGTGTGCATGTGAGACTTGGACCACTCGTAGTCGCCATATGAAAAATGCTACTGTTTTCACCTCAAATGCCAGAGACTCCTCACAGGCTTAAGATGGCAAGACAAAGCTCCTAACTCTGAATCGCTGAAGCAGACAGAAAGGCCTTGTATTAATGCCACGATCATGAAAGCTTGACGATCAGGACACGTGGCTGGGATGTCGTAAGTGTCTGCCAGAGAAGATTGTTTATGGCAAGGCTGCCCAAGGGAAAAGGCAAAGAGAGGGTCAATGTGAGCGTTACAAGGGCTGCATGTAGTTATCATTGAAACTAGTCCACATCTTTTCATCAGGCCAGGGGCAAAAACTGTTCTGGAGTCTTGATGCCAGCTCATCAGGAACAATGAGGATTTCACACCTTCTCTGGTGGGAAAACTATCCAAACGGTCACAAAAAGCAATCGGAAAGCTCACAGATTTCTGCTCTTGCTCAGGAATTTATCTGCGATTCTGCAGGGTGAGGTTTAACACCTGCATTAGGCTGATTAGTTTTTTTCCCGGAGATCACAGATGTTAACTGAATGGGTGATCACCTGCAATGTACCAACACGTTCTCCAACTCTGCTACCTCTGCACCGCTGGGTTAAATAAATCGGCATGTTTCACATAATGAGATCAGGCAGGATAACCTGAGTGTAGATGGAAACCAGGCAAGCACATTTTTAAGTTTTTTTTTTTCCCCCTATACATTCACTTTGATTCCCGATCGACTTGTCATGAAAAGTGTCTCCAGATGAAGGATGTCAGTTTTGGCTTTCAGGAACATTTTCTAACAGACCTACAGCAAATGTTATTCGATTAATCTTATCAAAGGTAACGGTGCATTTCACAGTGCAAATGTAGACTCACAGTACTGTATGGCTGACAGGCAGCCAAAACTGAATGAAACACCTGTCAGTAGTAAGTCGCAACTAAACCCCCCCCCCCCCCCCAAAAAAAAGACTCATGATGATCGAATGAAGGAAAAAGCGACATATTAGGTATAGATACACTGCAACTGAAGGGGGAATTGAAAATCAGGAAAGTGGGCGTCTGAATCAGGTACTGGAACCAGGACGAACACGAGAGGACATCTGGTGGGTGGATGGGCTGTGACGGGAGGCAGGGGATGAAGAGGTGAAAATAACTCAGAGCTGAGACAAGAACTGTGACACGAGCATTCAGACGGCCTGCTGTCGCTGCTGTATCCTTACTCATTTAATAGATGGCTTGGAAGAAGGAAATTGGTCACTAAATTGCTGCTGGACATGATAAATTGCAACCAAATGGAGATTATGTAAATTATTTGCACCTCTTAACCAAGACATTTCTTCCCCGAGAAGTGTTTCGGAGACATGTGCATCACCTTGAGTTGGCGCTATAGGAAGATCAGGATGTCATTTTAACAGAGCTGTTGGTGGAGGCGAACAGTTGACCTTCAAAGGTTGGACGTAATTCTGTTTTTCTAGCTGTTTTTCATCTTGTTTCTGGAAACCATTAAGACAAAATGATCCCTCTGGCTGAGAAGCCTCCAGGGTAGTGAATATTTTCCTCCACATCCTGTCCACCTCAGCAGTTGTGGATCCTCAAAACGGAAAGTGGCCCACCCTGTCTTCACCCGGCGATTGGAGAAACCACATGTAGTTTCCAGCTGAAAGTAGGTTGGTATAAGTAAACACAGCCGATGTAGAGAAGTGAATGAGGTGAAGTGTGGTCTGAACAGGATCTGATGCTCTCGTCAGCACTGTCTTTCATCTCGGACATATTGAAGTCAGCAAAGGGAAAAAAAGAAACTTGAGAAGTGGTCGTTGTTGTTATTGGCATCCATGTCCTGCAAAGTGTACATCAGGTGCCTTTTATTGACTATTGCCTCACACGTTTGTCTTGGCCGGAAAAGGATACGAGTTGTCAGAACAGTCAGCAGGAGAAGGTCAGGTTCAGTTACTACATGAGCAGATTAAGCACTTCTATTAAACCTCAATGCTTGTTTTCCCTCCCACGAATTACTTTAAACATCACAGTAGTCACGGCGGGATTTCACAGAGGTGCTTAGACGGCACCTTTTGCAGGATGGCATTTAGTCTTTTATGAGCAATGAAAAGACATTAAAACAGCTGACACATCTATCTAGTGATGTCGACTAAGTGTTACTGTCATGGAGCTTTTACATCCATCTCAGGGTAGAGGTGAAGTTCGACATCCAGCTCCAGAAGGTTTCTGAGCACCGTGTGCCTCATTATGGTGGACCGCATCACGGTGGTACTGAGCGGACTCTTATGGAACAAAGTTATTGAATGAAGCGACTAGATTTTTCTTAGTGTCACCTATAATATCACCTCTCATAGTCTTAATGGGTTACAATTGAATCAGTAATGGACTGGCTCAGGTTGTGAAAGCCCGGAGCTGTAAATTGACTTGTAGCATTGATTACCAATGTAAGGAGATGCTATATTTTTGACCCACATGGTCTATTTTTTTTTGGTTAATGTTGTGGACAGACTTAATTATGTGGTAGCAGTGGGGGTTCAGTTGACATAAAAAAAAAAAAAAGGTTCTATAAATTAAAAAGTGAGTTAAGGATCGGCACATTTTTCTTCACAGAAATTAAATCCCGGAGTTGAATGTGACAGCTGTTCAAAGCTCTATGCTGAAATGACTGCTGTAAAAATAAAAAAAAAAGTGAGGAGGATAAATCATTAATGACTGTTTTATTGGCAAATATGCTAATGAAAATAGCATATTTGCTGACAGAACCTCCCTTATAGTGCATATAAGGTAGGTTCTTTAATAATTTTTATATTTTTTGCATTTTTTAGTTCCCCCTTTTTAACACCAGAACATGTGAAAAAGTTGAATGATGACGTCTACAGTCTATATTAGGAGCCATATTTCCCCCCCAAAAATGCACATGACATGCGAGTCAGTTTTTACTTCTGTTTGAACTTATACTCTCTTTTCAAAAGCCCGGACTCCACATCTAAAACCTTTCCAACAGAGTTAACAGATAGAAATAGATAGAATAGAGAAGTCGCTACATGTATCTGCACACAACACACATAGGAGCCTCCAAAATAACATACTCCATGGTATAGTGATCTTAAAACGCTCTTTTCAAAGCCCTGGCTGCATGTAGAAAAGGCAAACAAATGTAAGCCATAACAAAGTTTTTGCAAATAAAGTCAGCGATTGATTTAGTTCTGCCTTTTACTTTTTTTCAGAACTGCTGAGTAGTTGGTGAAAATGCTGCTTTGAGTGTGGTTGGCTATGAGCTCTGCTTTTACCTCAGCATGGCGTCTTGCTAGGTGGGCAGTGGGGTTTGTCATTTTTCCGCAGTCGGCAAAAAAAAATTTAATTTTTTTTTTTATACACTTGATTTTATATGTGTTGGTAGGGGTTTCATCTCTGCGAGTTGTCCTCCATTTTCTGTTCTCTGTTTAAGTATTTTCTCGCGGATGGATTTGACTTCACATTTACTAATACAATTTTCCCTCTGCTGGTTTTTTCACGCCCAGCTTTTAAACATAGACTACAATGAAGCATTTAAATTTGGGAAACAAATAAATCTTTGAAGAAAGAATAGATAAAACAAAGAATCACAATACTTATGTGAATCAGTATTTTCTTTTCCCACTCCTGGTATAACAGCAATGGTGAGGCACGCCGCACCTCTCGAGTCGAGTATGAGGTCATTACCAGGTGACGGATAAGATGGAATGCATCATAAAATGAAATGCTAGGGTGATGCAGTGTGCCTTGCGAAAGCCCATGCATGTGCTAAAAAGGTGGAGTGATCTGCTGAAAGACGAATTCAACAGGTGAGTGAACAGCACAGTGTTGATCTTCTCGAGCAGAATGGCTACCATGGGCTATCTTCTTATCGTAAAGGTTAACGTAAGCATGCAGCTGGGTGTGACGCCTAAGGCCGGAGTTAAGCAAACATCTTTCTTCAAGTGTCTCAGAGGGGGGAGAGTACCTCCATCTCAGACTAAAGGTCTGTCTGTCAGTTTGAAGGGATGAGCAGCTCGCTGGATGGAGGCAGAACTCCTAGGAGATACCCGGCGCGGACTGTAGTGCACTCAGCATGTACAGATGCTCGATGTAGCACCAGTGAATTCCTACACTGTAGATCACACCTCTCGATCACAACCCCACTTCCCTGCCGGAGTTTCAACACTTTGTGTGCATTTAACGTGTTCAGTGGACTTGTGTGTGTGATTGATGGCACAAGCCTTTGTCTAAATATTGAGATTGGAGTGAACTTCCCCCGCAAGTCTTGCCTGTTTAAAAGTACGGGGAAACTCGAGTGTCACCTCAACTTTTTCATCTTTTGACAGCCTCGCATTTTTTCATTTTTTTTTCATTTATTTTTTTTTATCACTGATGTGCTATGTCCATTAAAAAAAGGCCAGTACTCTGTGATTGATTAGGCAACTGCTTGGCATGCTGTTGGCTCCCCTGAGTCATCTATTGTTCAGCACTTCTAGTCCTGTCTCGCCGGAAAATGTTGTATTAGCCTTATGAGTGGTTTGATTTAACATGATGAGGCGTACTGTTATTTAAAAACAGTTAAGGGCCTGTCATTTGTCCTTGCGTTCGATGTGGTGGAGGTTGCTCTCACCAGTGGGAGCAATCTGCCCAGCACAGAGAATTTTCCTCATAGTGTGAAGAAAGGGTTTAAATTTTTTGGCACAGTTCCTTACAGAAGTAATATGGTGATCCCTTGGTTAATGTATGCACTGAGGCTACCGTATTACTTGTCCCTGACGACAGGCGTCTCTCTTTTGATTAATGTTACCCAATTTCATCACTTTGTGTGGGCAGAGAACATTTCATCCTTGTGTCCATACCGAACACATCAGAAATTAATTTAGGTGAGCAGACAGAAGACAAATGCTTTACTACATTATAGCACAGCTTTGATTCTATTCTTGTTCACAGCTTTCTGAAGAGATATTTTATCTGACAAAAAAAAAAAAAAAAAAAGAAAAGTTGACACAACATTTTGGACCAATCTGCAGGTCAGGAGCGCTGGTGCCGAGCTCCCCGAGTGGTGACGGAGGAGGCCAGAGGAGCGGAGAGAGAGCTGCCGAAGCCTGGCCGGGGACTCTCTCTCCCAGCTGCCACCTGGCACAGACCGAGGGCTCAGGGCCCCGTCATGCAGACTTGGCTCAAGAAACCAGAACAGGGGAGGGATTCATCCATCCCCCAACAAGCTTCATTCAGCAGACAAACCTAAGGCCAGTTGGTGATGCTGCGCTGTGCCCCTCTTAAAAGAAAAATTGGCACACAGAGCAATTAGGAAATATTGAACCACTGAGGTGTTTCATTTTAATATACACCTCTGTGATGATCCATAATTTTCTTTTATGGATTCTAATATAAAAGGCTTGTGCAGCAACAGCTAACCCAGGGACTGACAATATTTTGTCTTTTGCCTAATTTGTTTTTCAGTATTTCTCACATCCCATTGCCTTAAAGTGCTGCATTATGGCCAATAATGAATACTGCAAATTAAGTGGTCTCTCGGAAAGATTGAGTGTACAGTGGATAATATATACAGATTACCTTATTCAAGATTTTTTTCACTCTCGCACAGACAAAAAGAGTTTTTGCAATGCATGTGGGTGCTCTGCCTGCGTTGTCACTGCTTTCTATGGCAGAGATGATTGTACTCGAGGAAGAGAGAGAGGAAAATTATTTGCCATCATTTCCAGTCGTGTGCACAAAGCAATGAGTGGTTGCCCCCCAAATGCAATCGGGTGCAATTGAAGGCTGCACTGAGGATGCCTTATAGTCTGCTTCTTTCAATATCAATTTGGAGGAGTCAGACTAAGTGTATGTCCAAGCCTGACTGTGCACTAAAAGAGGTTTTTGGGCCTGAAATATTTGTGAGACTTGCACTAAGGATGAATAATTTAATGCACTTTAATGGCATACACCAAGCATCAAAAAAATCTAAGAAAAAAAACCTGTACCACTGCCCCTAAATACACCTGCAGCGACACCACAATTCACTCTCGCAGCTGTGATACTGTTGGTCTAGGAGGATTGAGTTCAGTCGCGTGGCAGCACTATCACTGAGTTACTTTGTGCTAAAATTAGATTGCCAAATACATCACCACCAGCTGTCATCAATCTGATTCGGTATGATTCCCTAACATGCTTCCGAGCTGCTATTGATCTCTGGTCCTTGGCACTCTCTCTCCTCACACAGTGTTGGTTTGGGAGTCCTATTAACTGTGCTCCCATCAATCACAGTTCACCAATGTTTGTAGAAATCTCTGATACGATTAGAGCAGTGCACTCAAGCTCATGCTCTTTTTATTATTTCTTTTTTCTTCTTCTTGGTTTTTTTTTTTTTTTTTTACTCGTTTTGTTCCTAGTATGGGCTGGTTTGAAATGTGTGTAGTCAGTCCCTGCATGCTATAGTGATGTGCCTCAGTGCTCTCGAGCAGAGACCCAAGATTAAGCACTTGGGCCTCAAACATGTCGGCTGTCGCAGGTATCTCTCGCTGCTCCGTGCCTGATAAGGGCCACTCGTTCCTGAAAGAACCCTCGCCAAGAACAAAACCCCAGAGAAACGAAAACCACCTCTGGACTTGGTGAGATTGAATATGTTTCTCTTAGAGAGTTCGTTCCTATGATTGCTTCTGTGGCCTTGTTCACATCAACAATTGAAGATTAATCCAATATTTTTTTTTTTTCTTTTTTTTAATTGTTTCGTATATTTTTTACTTTTTATATTTTATACATTTCTGTTTCATATTAGTGCTGCCTGCTTTCATATGTATAGTGCATACTGAGATTAAGACTGGTATTATACAAGTTGCCAAACTGAATTGATTAATCCCTTTCAGAAAGACAAATTCACCTGCAGCATATTTTAAGAGTCCACCAGTCTGCCTGGAAATTATTTTGAGAATGACGCAGTTCTTTTTAGGAAGGGAAACGGGACGGAATAGCTTTCAAGACTAACTCTAAATAACTCTAACAAACTAACTCTCCAAAAAAATACAGGCCCCACTGGGATCTTTGATGTCTCAGTGCAGATCACTGTTATTGTTGACAGAATCATGTCGTTAAATTACAGAAGGAAACGTGTGGTTGTTTTAAGACATATGTTTAGAGTTTGAACATTTTCCAAAGGTTCTGCAATATGTGGGATGGATTCTCCGAGTTGAAATAACATAACTCTCACACATCACAACTGAAACGTGTGGGATTATTTTGTTCAGACATGTGCAGTCGGACAGCAAGTCCATATGCTATATGAATGCTAAATACAAATGATTGTGGTGCATGACCAAAGATATGCGGCTTAGTCACACTATAGGCGGTGCAAATGACATGAAGGAGGAAAAAACCTCCTTGTTCCCCAGTGAACCATGACATATGTGTGGCTTCCTGCTCTGCCAGAATCAGCAACATATCTGGACAAGTCCGTTGATCAGGCACCATGTGGTGCTAATACTAAACATGAAGCTCCACCTGTATGCTCCATCTGTTTGTGACATTCTTCTTTGCAATGTTGATGTAAAGATTTTGATGAAAACATTATAATATCCTGAATAATTGAAATCTGACACACGTTTACTCACTCAATGACAAACTAAAGGCCGCGATCTTACACATGTATGATTTTGCGCCATGTAAAATCTATAAAGACGGCCTTGTTGGACTGTCTTTGAGACACAGCATTGTTTTGTGCAAAATTTCGACATTAGTGGCTTTAATGATAAACTCAAGTTGACCTACTTGGTTAAAATGACATTTTTACTTTTACAGTGCTAATATTGTTTTTTTTTGTCACAGAAAACAGCAGTTTTATAAGATAATCATGTTGTAGTTGTCACTTCCGAATTTCCATTTTCATTATTTAAAGTTTGTGTTGTATTTTTTTCTGTGCAAAAAATACAACATCATGACTCTTAACCAGGCGTTAAAGACTCACATTGTATAAGCCTAATTTGCTGGCCAATTAAACCACAAACTGAGACATTAAGTCATGACTTAACCTCGTTGTAAAGGGGCTTGTTAATGGTTATTGTAAAAATCAATATACTTTTTTAGCTGAACATAACATGAAAAATGGACATTACTATTTGTTGGTTAATTTTTGATTTAACTATCGAATCAGTGTTTTTACTGCACTTTTTTTTTCACAAATAAGCTTCATATCAGATCAAATCATTTATCTCTATTACTATGAAATATTGTCTAGAGATACCAGTTATTGATCTTGTCATAGGCTAACAGACAAAGTACATTTTCCTGCCATGGCAAGACCTGGAAGCAATTTAGGGCCTTTACGACACAGCTTTTTAGGCTTGTTTAAAAAACGTAAAGAAATATATTTAGACATAAAACAACCTCTCAGCCATTGAAAGTAAAAATGTAAATTTGCGCAAAAATGGTAATGAGTTATAGACTGGCCATTCTCTGGAAGTGAAAGGTTACAGCAGGATTGTCTTCAGGTATTGGAAAAAGCATTATCTTGTTGGTCACAGTCATCATGTGGTGTGAGCTGTAAATAGTTTTTTTTTTTTTTAGAGTAACCATATTCTGCCAATAAAAGCGAGAACGTTTTCAATTATTGTGGGTCTCAAACCAAAATAACTCATTGTAGGTTTGATGATGGTTCTGAGCTGCAGTCCAGATTAAGCCAGTGATGATGTGACTGTGTTGAGGTTTCCGCTGGGTAGCGCAGCTGTTTACCCAGTGTGGAGTATGGCGGTTCGATCTGCATCTCTTCCTGTTCATGTGTTGATGTGTTCATGGACAAGACACTGAAGTCCATGTTGCTCACAATAGTGTGTAAGCACCTTTGTGTGTGTGAGGTTGTGCCTCATCAAGTAAAGCTCATTGAGACTGCTCATGCAGTAGAAAGCGCTATTTAGGTCAAATCAATTTACCATTTGGAGAGACATATTAGAGGATTGCTTTTCATGGACTTTTCTAGATTCTTTTCAGGTATATAAGAGAATTTCACCAAACTATAATACCGTCTTTCTAAATGTGAAGTCCTTTCAAATCTTAATAAATAACTACAAGTTCCTCCAATCATTGTAAAGATCCATTTTCTTGAGACCAAACCTCTTCCACATCATTCACATTTACTACATTTGATCATTCGGGCTTATATGCCAAAATTACAATGACTTTACAGTGCTGCATTGTTCATCATGTTTTAATCTGTACATATTGAACCCCCTGACTGTTTCTAATATAAATGATTCACTACAGTTGATTTGCTTTCAGCTGAGGCACTTTTAAGTTTAATACTGCAGATGACTGTGTTGTATTAGGTTGTGTCCTCATACTCAGTATAGTGTTGTCCCTGTTTTAATATGCACTCTCTTGTCTGTCTGACCATCTTTTCTCAATTCCTCCATCTCTCTCTTTCATCTCTCTCCAAGAAATTAATAGCTTTCCCTGGATAAAAAAAACGAAGCGGTATCACTACTCATAGACTTGTATCATTGAAAGGTATGTTTTGGCTATTTTTCAGTAGAGTGTTATCACTGTCAGGCGACGGAAGCCGTCCTGTGGGGCTAACATTTATGTTGATGCACATTATGCGTGGGCGTTTGTCCAAAGCAGCAGATTGTCCGAGGGATGTTTAGTGAAATACAGTAGATATTGGTACTCTTGAAATCGGTGAGATTCCAAGTTTTTATACTTGCTTGTGAAGCAAGGCTTTGAAGTGGACTATGTTTAAGTTCAAACAGTAGCTCGATGTTTGATGAATTGTTGTCGACACATTTTTCATGATCTTTAGAGAATCAATTTATCTTCAATAACCTAGAAATTCTGAGAGGGGAACAATAAAGCGAAACTAAAAGGGAAAAAACATACTTTCCGACACCAATCTCAAGAGCAAATTGAGTTCTTTTACTTTATTGGCTTTTGGGATTTTAGGATATTCTGCAGCAAAGTTTTTACTCACAACACTGCTGTGAGACAGATTAAAACCTAAAACAAAGGCACACAAGATCTTATACCCTAAGTTACCTCTGACTGTGTGGATTAGCTTGAAGATGTGAGCGATAAGTCCTGCGGACCGAGTCGAATTCATTCAGAACCAAAGAAAATTAATTTGTAGTTTGTGTTTGGGTCTGGTACAACCCTTGTTGTCAAAGCCTTTGTCTTTTACAAGCTTGCTTGTTTACGCAAAATAAAAGAGATAATGAACATGAATGTCATTAAAATAACATGTAGACAATGTTTTTTAAACCTTCCAAACACATTACGCACTAAATATCTTTTTTCTGAATTATGCAGAACGGCAACAGAATTATACATTTGTCTCGGATAGTATAAATGATTTGCACGATTATCTTCCCTTTTAATTTAAGATTGATTTATTGATGGTTTGAGGAATGCTTTTTGTTCTGGATCATCCATTTTATTTAACCAAAAGGAGATAGACTTGAGAAAGTCGTTGTTTACCTTGTTTCATCGCCTGCAGTAAGCAGCGTAAGTTGTAAGGGATCTTTTGGAGCAAACCACGGTGTCAAGTTCATATTCAGGGGTAACATACTGCTCCATTTGATCTTGTATGAGGCAGACCGCTGGGTTAAATAACTTTTGAAAACCAATTTTTTGGAAATGTCCAGATTCATTCATTGTTTTTGTGTGAAGAAATACAGGTGAGAAGTGAGTGAGTAGTACGGAAAACCCAGGGTTAATCCAAGAACAACAGAAAATCCAGCGTCGTAGTACAGGCCTCTGGTCTCATTGTTTTGTTATGTCCGCTACCTTTACTAAAACACAGCAAACTCCTGTTAAGGAATAAAAAAAACAAAAAAACAACCCAGTTTATGAACCATCTTTCTCCCCACTATAATCGAAATGTTATCTGTGTCACTGAATATAACACACAAGTAAAACATGTGATCAATCTACACCTGAGGCTCACAGCTGGCGAGGTGGTTGTTTTTTCATGAAATTCATCATCCTGTAAGTTTCTTTAAACATGCGTCACTGTTTGCCAGTCAATTATTTTCTGAGATGCATTGCACTTTTTAAATAGATTGTTCTCTCCTTGTGATGCAGAGTTTCATGGTGACAATACTGATAAGGATTTCTCATGATGAAGTTCACGTAGATATCTCTCACAAGTCCACGACCATCAAGACTCAACACTGCGGATAGTTCTTTAATCAAAAGACTTTTATTGGTCTTTGTATCATTTCCACTTGGAGAATTTTAAAAAGTTTTCCTTGTTCCTCAGACCTCAACTTGACCTCCACTTATTCTTTTAACTACTTGGTTCTAATTTAAGGCCGTTAAGAACTGGTTCTTAATGAGAAAGAGGTACCTGAAAATGCTTATCTTCCTGTTGCCTTTTTCTGCTTGGTAGAAACCAATTAAATATTCAGACTGCTGGTCAGCTTTGTGGAGGAGCCAGTGGCTTCTTATTGTTGAAGCTTTGATTCATGAACCTTTGAAATTTTCATGACCTGACCTTTCCTAATGATTGTGAGCACTTTTTTCTCTTCATTGGCAGAAGAGATTTGTAGGTGTGCCTGCCCAAACTTTTGCGTGGGTACTTTTCCTTTTGAAATTGTTAAGAATGCATTAAACTTACTGGCTATAAAGAGACATATGTTCATTAACTGAATGGATTTTTGCTTCATTTGGATCTTTTTTCTTTTTTTCCTCACCACTTCGGGAGACCTATAGTGCTGATTGCTTCATTTCCATGCACACACTTGAACATCAATGCCAGTGGAGTTTCTAGGAAAGGCGCTTGTCTTATGGAGTCTAGCGTCATGCTCAGAGACCTTTCCACACAATGACAGGCAATCAGACTGACAGCCTTTGAATTGGAGCACAATCTGCTCTACCACCTGAACAGAAATTTTGAACTTTTGCCTGTGAGTGCACAGTAATTACTGAAGGGGCTTTTGTTGATATAAATCACACTTCACAATCAATAGTGACATTTTTTTTACCCCCTTTAAACGGAGCAATAAATCTAAAGCCAGGGCCCATTGTGAAGTTGAATAATATAACAGAACAATGATTTAGTAGTGATTGTTTTTAAAATGTCTCATCTTGTGGCTCAATCAAATGCGAAGCAATTACATTGTGGCCCCTCTTATTAACCTCTGAGATTGTACAACAATCAAAATTGGCCTGCCATGTGTGAATTAATGTCATGAGACACTGTAATGACAGTAATTGGCTATGTGACTCTTCTCCTAATCTCTTATGCAGAGGTAGAAATTACCTGACAAGCAGCTTCTATAACTAAGCGACCTCTCCTTGCTTGCAGCTCACCGCGGCGGCCTATTAACTGTGTTGACAAGTACGTCTGCTTGTCAGGTGTGTCAAGTCAGTCCTCTGAAGCACTTTAAAAGTAACTTTAAAAAAAAAAACTCCTCTAAAAATAATCAACGTTGCAGTGAGAGCATCTTCAAGAGCTGTCATTGTCAGGCCAAGCATGACATGACAGTTCTCATTTTTAGATACTCTCCTCCTGACCTCAGTCTTGTTCAGCCAACCAACATTTTTGTGTCTGACTCTTATTTACCTCGGTGTGTCTGATTCAACACTCATATCAGCCGGTCAAGTCGAGGCACTCGAGTCGCCCTGAAGTCTGTGATGTGTTGGTTCCAGAAATGAAGTCCTAGGAGACATCTTGAGGCAGCCTGCGCTTTCTGGGTGTACTACTTTTTAGATTTCTCTTTTTCGCGCCAAGTTCTCTGCCGAAGTTATCAGAGGTCAGGCCTCAGCATCTGTCTCCCTAAGTCACTCTTCTCATAGGACATGGCGCTTATCTCAGTGGCAGCGGCATCCCTACGGAGATCTTTTTCAGAACCCAGCTTGCCAGATGGAAATTATGGCTGGCTATTGGCTAAGTGAATATATAACAGTACTATAGAATAGAAGTTAGAGAAATAAACAGACTGGTTCTACTTCATCAGCATTGGCAAGTATCTGACGATCAGTCATTAAAAGGAGCAGTTGGGCAAGTTTAGGGAATTTACTTTTTACTAGTTATCTACTTTTAAGACTATTTCCCATTTTATCTAAAGCACATCATTATCTTGATCGGGACTCAGATATCCTACTCACTAAGACAATTCTTGGCTCAGCATTTTGAATTATACCAGATGCATTTGCACCTTAGTCGGTTTTAGTTTTGAATGACAGACTTCTTACCAAGCAGTAGAAAATACATTCTCTCCAAAGGAATGACATCAGCGTGTACACCAAGTGAAAGTGACAGCATTGTCCACTGTGACTGTGTGACAGCTCTCCTGCCTTAAGTGAAGACAAGAACG
Source organism: Lipophrys pholis (assembly GCF_963383615.2). NCBI lineage: Eukaryota > Metazoa > Chordata > Actinopteri > Blenniiformes > Blenniidae > Lipophrys > Lipophrys pholis. The sequence goes on from NC_137632.1 coordinate 19,047,383, forward strand.
CCATACCATCTGCCATTTGATCCTGACATTGTCTGTCTTTCCTGTCCACTAAATTTAAAATCAGTATTGCAGCTGGTGTATTACATGTGTAAAAGCACATGTACTGATTGCTTTAGAGATGCATCATGCTTTGATAAAGCAGTCCAGGTCTATGAGGAAGGACAGACGGCGTGAAGCGACCGACACAGCATATGTTTCGCACACGTGGAACACTGGATATCCGGATTTGTGTGTTGTGCACCCTTTACTTGGTTCAGTTCATAACCTAGCAGTATGTTAGGCAGTATATTTGACTGTAAAAGCAGCAATGTGTGTAGATGAAAAAAGGGCTATCCATTATCCAAAATCTAGACTCATATTTCCTATTTAAGGTGTATTTCAAGCAAAGTCAATAATCTGTTGGATCTCTTGGCTCTTAAGATATAGATTGAGTGTGGGTCTTTGGAACCCCACTGTCATTAAGAATATACACATTTCCCTTTGTATAGAAATATTGAAAAGGTCCGTTAGTTTTTTTTTGTTTTTTAAAGTTGTGCAGTCTTTAAATTAGGTGTATAATCAGTGTTTTGTGATTTCTTTTCAAAGACTATCTATCATGAAACACATTTGCTCACAACACGTAATACATTTTGAGTGGATGACTTGTATTTTCACATTCTAAGATATTATTGCCAACAGCTGAGCCACGAATAATAAATGGTATAACTCAAACTACATGTCCACCGGAAAGCCATTTATCATTCAGCAATGTATAATGATGGTGTGTGATTTCTGTAAATGCTCCTTCTCTGGATAATGCAGTATGTTCCTGGAAAATATGGAGACATTACCTGGCATGACATGCTATGGTATAGTCTGAATATTGTGATAATCACTTTATATTGGTGCTAATAGGCTGTTCTCCTGTCAGAATCTCAGTGGTGAGCAAGAAAGAGGTAGACGATGTGGAGTTCTGATTGTTGTGGAACTCCAGTGAATGAAGCATACGTTGTTGTAGCTGGCCTCCTGCATGCAACCATTAATATAGACTTTGCTAAAAAAACAAAGAAAAAAACAATCAGGGTTTTGAGAATGCTGCAGTGTTTTCAAGTACTTCGGTGCACTTCATATCAATGTAAATAAGCTAATCAGGTCCTTGCTATTGTTGGCATGTTGTGCCTTGTGTTTGCACTGTAGTTAGTAATTAGCAGGCCAATTGTGAGCTCTGATTAGAAGTCCAGTATGAGAAGCAATAGAAACACTTTGCACTTGGACTGAATCAAAGCAAACTGTATTTAATGGTGAAATATCACAATAAATGACCATATTGTAATTTCCAAATGACTTCTGGGTGCAATATTCCATATATACGTGATTGCAGGATGTTTACAGATTCACTTCCAGCAGTTGCCAGTACAGAAAAGTGTGTTTCACAGAAGAAAGATGCCGGCATTTCCCGATAAATGAATGGAAAAATGAATTTATAGTTTTAACCTCTGATCACTGACTTTATAAGGCTGAAACAGACTCTATCAGCCTGATGCTGGAGACAGTGCCAGCGTGTAAACACAGACAAAATATAGGATCGGTGTCAGCTTGATATCATTTTACTTTGTGACGGCAGTCGCGCCCTGCACCCACATTTTTCACTGTTGTGACTGTATTTGGGGCTTTTTGCAAACGCTCCCATTGAGGTTGTCTGATGAGGATCTTTGCTCCGGTGACATCTTTCGGCGCGAGCTTTGCAGCTTGTGCAGGCTGGCAAATGCACAAATGTCCATAGAGTTTTTCATCTGACATTATTTCACGGGTGTGACTTAAGTATTTCCAAATAGGCAAGGTCACATTTTTCAACTAAAAGTGTCTTTTTTTCTTTTCTTTTTTTTCCACAACATTTCATAGCCCTTGTCTTTTATTTCAAATCTTTGCATCCCGATGTGTTGTGTTTCTCAAATGGAACTGCATCAAATATAGTGTGTATGTCAGATACCTCTTGAAAACTCTGCTGTCAGTTGCTTTTCTGTTGAATTTCATTATAAAGACATACATCTCAAATCAGTACAGATACGGCAGCTTGTTTTTTTCCCCTGAGATAGTTCAGATTAGGCATATTGCAGAGGTCAGCCTGGGTGTGATAGGAGCTTATGAACAGATCACCTGACAGACAAGCATCGTCGCTCAGACTGTGACACGATTTGCTGCTGCAGAGCTGCTTCTGATTATAATGTGGGCCGCCAATGCCGAGCTGCTCGTCTCTGCATCTCCATTCCTACCCAGGCCTAAATTTGGATGTTCATTCAAAATCTGGGAGCCTTTGTACAGGCTTTGCCTCTGCACAGTAATTTAGTATATCCAAGTGGGCCAATATAGACATCTCATACTGACTTCTACGGTGTTAGTCTCTAGCATTAATGTAATCTTTCACTTCAATAATCTTCATGGGGATTTTTTTTTTTCTTCTCTCTTTTTGGACATTATGTGTGACTTCTGGACAGCAACGTGTGAGGTAAGGTGTCGGTGTAAGGCGTGATAGTGATGGAGATTAAAATCCTGTCAACCAAATCAAACAGCTATCACTTTAAGGCGTGTTAGGCAGCCGCTTTCTTTCAAAGCCGTGCTGGGACCTTTCCACACCTCGAAATCTTTCATTTCCATAGCCACCGCAGTGTGAATGCTTGCTGCAGGCGATGTTTCCCTGTGGAACACAAGCTCTTCATTATTAAAGGCCCCTCGCCGACCATCCTCCACACTTCTCTGACCTAATGACTTTCTAGAGAGGCGAGCCACAGCTTAAAGCTCATCCCTTTTCTCCTCCTTTTTGTTTTCTTCTGTAGCAGTAGCCCAAGGACCCGGTTTTTGATGTCCGAATTGGATTTTTATTTTAAATGCATATATACAGAGAATAAGTAACACAGTAAGCATCTATTCCAAATTGCAAAAATGACAAAATAGCGACATCTGTTTTAAGTCTTTTTTTTTTTTTTTTTTTTTGGGAATAAAAGAAAACAGGAAACTTCACCTATAAGCCATAACATTATGACCACCATCCGTTTAAAATCAATAACTGACTGTCCCTTTTAATGATACCGGTCAGTGAGTGTGCATACAGGTAACTAAATGTCTTTTCCGCCTAAAGTTTATGGATTAGAAGTAGAGCAAAGTTTGGAAGATTTGAGTGAGTTTAACTAGAATCAAATTGTAATGGCTTGGAAGACTGTGGGGAAGCATTTCCAAAGCTGCGGCTCTTTTGTGAAGTGTCTGCTCTGGTCAGTCAGAAGTGGTCAAAGAAAGAAAAATCAGTGAACCACAGACAATCATTGATGCTCGTGTGGTCCGGTCCAACAGAAGAGAAAGTTTGAAGACTTGCAGAAGTTAATGCTGGTTCTGACTGAAACGTCTCTGAAAATAGAGTACGGTGCAGTTTGCTGGATATGACTCGGTAAAAGAGGGATCTTCAAAACTTAAAATCGTTTTCGGGTTGATTAAAAATTAAAATACATTGTATCATGTTAGTGTTGAAGTTTTAATCATGACCGCTTCATTGCATGATTTTCTTCACTCATTAGAAGTATTAGAAATCATTTGACATCTATTCCTCTTTCATATGTTAACACAAGTTACATACAACGTATTTATTGGTTAAGTCCTCATGTGATGTGGCTTGTATGTGTTTGTATGTGTGCGCATGCATATTAGCACACATTGGCAGGTTTTGGATGATTAGCATCTGGAACGCCTTTGACATTGGCCACGTGGCGCCTCCAAGCCACTTTCACCTGAGGCAAGTGGAATGTAAGTAGATCTGCATGTCTGCCTGTGACTGAGGGAAGTTATTACCTACCAGGGAGGCACAGCACAGAGGTCGAGGCTTGTTCATTATATTAAAATTGAACATCCTGCAATTAAGTGAACAAACTTTACTTCTGTGGCACCCAGTTTTCCACCCACGACTGCAACACAATGCGGGAGCTCATGCCAGAGGGAATGTGAAACTCTGCAAACATTATTTTATTCTTGTAATAAAACAGATACCTTTTACTTTTCAATTCTGAGAGGACCTCTCCTTTGCCTTTAATATCCCTACTCATGATGCCAATGAAAGAGATGAGGAAAAAGAAGTCTGCAGCTCACCCCACTCCCACGCACAGACCTTGGCATTGACACATGATGAGCACAGGGATTGTGGCTGTATTGTTTTTTTTTTTTTTTTTAATAATATATGAGCTGCAGAGTTCTTGTTGAGACCTCTATAAGGGCGAGTAGTTTTTCAGTTTTCAGAAAAATTAACAAGAGTGCTTCTGACATTTATAAGACAACTGTCTTATATTAGTTTTTATGAGTAGTCAAAGCAAAAAAAAATAAAGGATGGATTGAAAGTTTGGCTGCAGTTTTGATATCACATTTAGTAGATGTTTGTGCTCGTTTTCTATTGGCCACATATTTGCTGCTAAAAAGGAAAGAACTTAGTTCCCAATATACTGTTAAACCTCACACGAGTTCAGACATCCACAGGAATAGAGCGACAGAGCAAATTCTTATTTTGCTTGTGTCACACTGACATTGTATGACATCAGTATCATAGATGGAGCAATATTAGAACTTTCTCTTTCAATATTTAATGTCAGACACCGTGTCCTTGGAGAGTGCCTCAGGCCATGCATATGTATTTCATGTCTGCAGCATTTTTGAGATTTTTTCATTTTTTTATTTTTTGCTTTTCAGATTGAAATCCTATCTCCTACTTTACCAGGTTGTTCACTAAAAAGTTCAGTAAAGTGAAAGGTAACTTACCAAATTCTTATCAGAAGTCATGAGTACTCGGGGGGGGGGGGGGTTAAAATCGATTAACCAGGCTGACTTAATGGAAAAATCATGCTTGAAATACACACAGTAGAGATCAATATTGATGCAGCAAGAAACCCTCACTATGCATTTATGGTTGAGCAGTTTTCCCAAGGTGTGACTGGTAATAATGTTGTTTGTAAATACTCTATAGTCACGATTTGGCATTCACATGGTGAACACCGAATAATCTGTAGCCCAGAGATGAAAAGTGTAAAGAAGTTGTAGTATGTCCTTTATTTAATATCATGTGCAAAGTGCAAATGTGAGAGTAAAGTCAGATAGAAAAACTTGTTATTCCCATCGGTATTAGGGCTGCAGAATATCAACTCACCCATAAAGTATGTTTCCATGTACTGTGCAATCATGATCTGCGTGAAAGTCAGAACCGCAAAACTACAAATCAAGGAAAAAGTACAGAAAATGCAGCTGGTGGAAACTGTGTTGGTGGAAACGCTCAAAGCTGCTGCAAGTCACGGTGAAGAGAAAGAGCACTGTTTAGTATAACAAATCTGCAAACACAAAACAATAACATGTATACTTAAATGCTTGTAATTTATCATAAAGATTGTTACCACAATACTTGATGACATTATGGCATATTGATTGTTTATCTATATTGCACAGCGAGGCCTAATAGTGGGCTGAAAATTTGATAATCTGAAAATGAACAAGACAAGCTTGTCTTCACTTTGTCCAACTGATTGAGAAGCATCATTTACTCACAACACCAGCCTGAGACTCCGTTTCCACGTTTTGCTGTGAAAATAGCAAACCCTATTTGCAATCTGGCTTTTTAATTTCATGACAACAGCATCTAGTTGCAAAAACTGAACTTTGTGAAGATGAAGTGCAGAGTGCAACATTTTCTAAATATTTTGCTCTCTATCTCTGTGTAAACATGAAACAAAGTTTTCTGAAATGCTGAGTAATTTTTTTGAATTCAAAAGGCTGAGCAGCAGAAGCAGCACTCTGGATTCCTTCATTGTTGCCAATGCATTTCCAACTGGATCACACACAACAAGCACCTGAAACTGAGGGGGGCCTTTACCACAAAGCAAGACAGGTTGAAATCAGCTTGAACACCATACTGGCGCATGTGTGGAGGCTGTATTCCAGAAAAAAAAAACAGTGACTAGTGGCCTGGAATAAGAACTACAGAGTTTTCAGTATTTCTGGTGTTTCTGCGAATACGGCGATCACTTTCAAAGCATTTGACGTCTGAACATGAAACATTTGTTGAATGAAAGCACTCATTCATTGTCGTGCTTCTTCACACAGTGCAACATATTACTAAAACCAAACTGGTCATGATCAAAAATTCAACCAGCATACAGCCATCTGAAATGAAGCCATGTCTGAGAAAATCACTGAACCATACTTCAAGTTATTCCTTCAGATTTGCTCCTGATATGCTCTTGGGTGTATTGTATATATGTAGTGTATAGTATATTCGTCAACATGCTCCGAAACACGTTAGGCTGGTAATTGAACTTAACCACATTTTGAGCTTTAGCAGTCTCACCTTGACAGCTGCCATACAAGGTACTTGCGCACCAATAGGAAAAAAACATGGGGTACAGGATCCCACTGAAAACACATGGACATGGTGAAATTGGACTTCGAACCACTAACCTCGTGACCTGTTCTACCAACTGAGCCATGGCCCTCCCAGAGTTAGTTGTTGCTTAGTTGTGGGTTTTACACAGGGTTCCTACAAGGTTCACATATGCTTCCACACTTGCTCCTTTGGACTGCAATGATGCGTTTGAGCTCAAAGAAAGCCACACATGATTAGCACTGCATCAGGAAATCATGTATCACATCACATTGTGACAACCCTTGTTCACATTTGTAATGGTGTGAAAGTTGGTAACCCAATGACAAGAACGATAAACCCTATGAGGGTAAAACAGTGAATAAATAACTGCGGTATCAGTGCATCACAATAATAACATTCATTTGTTTACAGCTATAGATGAGGTTTTGAAGGCAGGCAAGGGTGCTATCCAGAACAAAACTAAATAAAATCTACCTCACTTGTCTATTGTCGGAGTTTGTGTCAGTATTGTGTGGATTGGATCAGAAGTGTGCAGAGCATTACTGTGACCACTGACCAGCATAAGCGTTTGGAGCGAATACAATCAAACTCTGACAGATCAATCCCACGTTATCTAAAAACACCCTCATCATTCTCCACCACATGGTACAAAGTCTCGGCTGGCTGACTTGCGCATGTGTGCATGCTTGGGTACGTGCGTGCGTGTGTGTATTTCTGTACTTTGTGATAAGGGGTGAAGTTCAAATCACATTCATCTTAAGGTCAGCATGAGGCCAGAGGCAGCCCTGAAAACATCCCACCGCTGTCTTTCATGAAATTACAACTGGTGGAGGGCAGAAAGCAGTTCTTATCTGGTGGATGGATCCTCAGCACCAACTTCAGATTATATCTTGATGCAGTTATAATTAAACTAGAATGTGATCATATATAGTAGAGTGTGTCCTGCAGTATGGAGAGGGAAACTTTTATATTTCCTGTTAACATCTTTTTGTGTTTTGCTAAGGGCCATCATCTGGCACTTTGACATTTATTGATCATGGGCAACAGCAGGGCACGATTTGCCAGGATGGCGTGGGGGATAACACATTGCTCTGGTCTTAGTATGCTGTACTGGTGAAATATTTTTATCATTGCCATAGGTGATGAAACCACCCACACATAAGCACAACCTCCTCGCGATCAAAGCAATTTCACAGGCATATTGGTTGAAACATGCGCACAGCTGTCATGCCAAAGGGGTTAAACCAGGGGTGGTCCACATGAAAAAATTATTCTATTGAGGCCATTGGGACATACGTTGACTTGAGTTTTGCTCCATCAGAATTATTTCTTGATAAAAATATTTTTTCAAACACCAATGTTACGATGTAACATTTGCTAAGCAATTGGTAGCCAAAGTGCTACATCCAACTGATGAAGTAATAATAGCCAATAAGGTGTAAAGTGTGACCATTTTAGGTGTTATAAAGAATAGCAGTAATAGTCATTTGATTCTGGATTTCCCAGTGATATCCTGAGGGCCAGACAAGCAGAGCTAAAGGACCATATAATGCCTCGTTCTGGTTAAACTTTCAACTAACCTGAAACCTTTTGTACAACAATAGCTTCATCTGATGTGAAGACGTTATTAAGCTCCACGCCCTACTTTGTTATACAGTAAAAAAGATTGATGCTAAAGGCTGTTGTCATCCATCCATCTTCTATACTGCTAATTCATCGAGACTTAGTATTTGTTTACATGACAAAGTTTTCAAGGGAAAATGCAAAACTTTCATTGCATTTTGGATGTCTCGATATTTGGATGTTGTTTTCAGTATTTCTGCCATTTCTGTGAAAACGGACATTTTCAAAACGTTGCCACGTAAACACCAATACCCCTAAATTACCAACTTACAAAAACATCTAATCTTGAACTGTGGTCCTTCTTGCTATGAAGCATAATTGTTAATTGCTACATCACTGTACATCACAGCTGTAAAGGTGGGTATGCAATGTGCATTTTTGGCCTGTCCCAGTTGAAAAAAGAGCAATCACAGCAACATCTCCTGTAATGACTTAAAAATTCAGATTTTATTTTCAATTTCCCAGATGATGGTGTTAAAACAGCTGCTACCGCTGATTTTGTCGTGGTTGACTTCACACAGTCAAACATACTGCTGTACACAAGTTGATGAAGACCATGCAGCACTGCATTGCATGTGAAAAACAGCACATTTCTAAAATTGCAGGCTGTAGAAACCTTTAATTATAATAAGTCTTTTAAAGTCTTACCTGGTGCACTGAAGGTTTCACATCAAATAGGATTTCTCCATTTAAAATTGCTTCCCGTGCCTGAATAGAATACATTATCACCATAACATTTGGTTTCACATTTTTTAAGTCCAATCAATAGTATGTTTGTATTTTTTTTTCTTCTTGCATGCAAACATATGATCCGTCACAGTGTCTTGTGATTTATGACCTAATGGAGCAGGAACAGATCGTCACCATTATACATTTTCATTCTTCCAAGGCTCATTTTGATGTTTGATTTTGTGTAATTGTGAGGAACCTTCATGGGCTGCGGATGTTTGTTTGGACCGTGCTTGGGAAACCTCACGAGTACGTGGGATGAACCGAGAGTCTTAATCTCCCAATGTGGCGTCATATTCCTCATAGGATGTGCAGTCAACTGTTAATCTCACCCACTGACTTTGTGGATGAGTCAAGAGGCATTGGAACAGCTGGAATCAAGCTGTAAAATGGGAAACTAGAGGGTGAAAAATCCCTCGGAAGAGAGAACGTTGAAACACTGCGAACCATTTCAATCAGCCCAGAGCAGCAGGAGGCTGCAACTTCCACATTCAGCATGGCCATAGATGGGTGCAATATGTGCCGCGGTGATAACAACAAACAACATCACGAAAAACCTCGCTCTTGGCATGAGCAGGGAAACTTTCACATTTCTTTGAACGAGCGCAGTCTTTAGTGCTTTCAACATGAGTAATATTTACCTTCATATTTTGGGAAAACACAAGATGCAAGCTCACGCTGAGAAGAGTTTCAAGAACCCAGCCGCTGAAACGTCAAACGGCTCTTATGTATGCATTACCAGATGTATTATTATCATCATGTTTTGGGCAGTTCTGCTTTGAGCTTAGAGTTCATAGAGGCAAAATGAAAGAAGAGACGAGCACAGCGAGAAGCAAACCGACTGATCCTCAGGCTTTACTATTGACAACTGTGTCAAATGGCAATCTTCTTGGCTGATATAAACATCATTATTTCTGGTGAAAACTGACAGGAAGTCAAAAGGCAGCTTTGGGCTATTTGCCGCCCAAGGCAGGTGAACACAGATCAGTCTTCTTTTATATAATGTCTTAGAATCTATAACAGGGGCTGGTACAACAGGTCAACTGCAGGAGCAAGGCTACGTTAAGAGGAAAATATGCATTATGAACTCAGATCTGCTGTGTTGTTGGTCATATGTTAGGCTTTTGTTGTACATAAAGAAGATCTTGGAACAAGCTCTCTGATTAAAACATTTTTTTTTTTAATCCATTATACTGGAGAATTAAAGTATTTTCATTTGAACACAGCCTTTGCCCATCGTCTGCTGGGATCAGCTTCAGCCCCCTGTGATCCATAGTTAGATAAAGCTCTATAAAAGATGACTGGATTCATGATCTGTGCAAACTGCCACATCTGCATTCAGAAACTTCACTGTTACTTTTTACACACGCCTTTCTTTTCAAAAGCCAATGTTTATGTTTTTGTTTAGTTTTTATAAAAAAAAATTGTAATTGATTTTATTTGTATTTCTCTTTGTTGATATTTAATTAAACTGGTCCATTTCTATTTGTTTTGCATTTCCAAAAAATCATGGAATTACCTCTCCAGGTAAAAAAAATGAAATGACATGTACAGTATTTGCATGTTTACACTCTGTGATTATTGTAATGCAGTTAAAATTAGACTAATCTTATTTCTATTCATGAAGAACTGCTTCAATGCTACTTAGGCTTTGTGATTACATGTTTCTTAGGGATTATCTCAGCTATTATTTATGAAGAAAGCGAGATTATACAATATACTAGATGACTGATGATCTGCACTGGTATAAAATTCATCTGCAGTAATGTATTTTTATGGTACAGTGTGATAAAACACAACACTTTCTAAAATGACCATTTCTGTTTCAAAAATGTTATTTATCAAATATATCAGTTGCTCTGATTCAGACAGTGCCATCCATTGTGTTGGAGACATTGGCAGACTCCTCAAAGAGAGCAGGGGGTCTGCTTGAAATGTATTTAATTTTTTTATTTTTGTGTCAAATCAATCACACTTATGTCTTTCCTTGCACTACAACCCTAAGTTAATTAAAGATAATGCAGCATCAGACATCATGATGGAAGGAAAAGTTAAATAAATCATAGAAAATACCTCAATTCATTACTGTTTTGACAAATTCAATACTGTTTTAATACCCATAAAAACTAAAAAATCTCCACTTTGTGTTTCTTGATGCTGAAATTTGACTCTAAGGACTGTGTTGTTCAGCCTCATTAGACATTAATGATCATCACATCAGTGCAGCTTTTGTGAAAGTTATTTTAAGATTTTAAGAGAGGCGTTTTACGACTGCAGATACTTTTTGTTTTGCGAGAAACAGGACTTTAATCACAATTATCAGATGGTTCTGCTTAATGTACATCTCATTATCCACTCCACCTCTGATGCACAGCAAATAACTCATTCCTTCAAGGTTTTCAGAAGGGGGGCTCAAGATGGTCTCTGAATTGAAGAGAGAGTCAGACTATATCGATTAACACTTTTTGTCCACAACAAAGGCCAGTGAGAAAGTATTGATCTTTTTTGTTAGTTGTTGCTCATAGATTTTGGATCTCTCAAATAAAATTTCTCAAGAATAGAGGCAGACATTTGGTGGAATAAGAAATAAAATCATATTGAACCCTAACCCATGTTTTGTTACTGAGAGAGATATGAAATTTAGAATGTTTTTCACATTTAGAAAACCTGGAACAAAAACCATGGAGTGATTTGTGTTGATGTGACTGACAGTGAGGCACCATATTTTTTTAAGACTGTGTAGGTGTCACTCTATATGCCATTGTCATTTTGACTGACTGGTAGACAACATATCATCTCTAGTTGTGCTCTGACACAGCCTTTGTGATTTCATCACATCATTTCTGGCATTGGGATGTGTCAGTGGAGAGCCTAGCTGGGGCTTCGCCTCCAGCATCCAGCATACTGCTCTGTGACTGTGATGGCATGTGCTGATAATGTTAATGTGGTCCAAGAACCCCCGGGTGCAGCAGCATATCCCCCCCCCCCCCCCCCCCACCCCCCCCCCCCCCCCCCACATCAGAGCCCACCAATGAAAAAGTGGCCTTGGACGGAAAAATGGGAACCTGATACACTGAGCCAACACATTCAGTGTGAAACATTGTGTTTACATTTAAACGCTGCCAATTTACTGCTTAAGAGCAACCATTATCAGTTCCGTTGTGGCCAAGATAATTGACTAAGGATTTGATTTTCTCAGTTCAAACATGATTGTGGTGTTTCTTAATGGGTGTCTGCAAATGTTGATTTGTGGCAGGGTACGTCAGCTGGAATTCAATCAGACTATTGATAAAGTCATTGCCTTTGCTTGGATAAATGTGCTTTTTAGTAGCTATGCACAATGTTCTAACAAATAGATATTGGTGAAGTAAAATATTGATCTAATTGTTACAACCCAAACATCTGAGATTAGGGGTTTTCTATTCAATTAGTTTTCTTTTCTCAGGCACCACATTGCTATATATATATATGATCCCGATATGATCTGATAAGCATCCGCCATCGATACAAACAGTATTGGCTTTGCATTATCTGGAAGTGAAACAGACTCTAAAGAAGTGACGAGCCAGAGATGTGACGGAATAAATCCTTGTCACAGCCTTCACTAATGTGAAAACTGTTTTATATTGATGTGGTTGGCCTAAATACCTGTCTATGTCCACCAGGACTGCGTGTTGTATTTTCCTGGAGGGAAACAGCTGACATTATGTCCCAGGTGGCAGGCCATAAGGGGAGAAGCAGGTGGCAAGAAGTCTTCAACACTACCCTGGAGGAAATTGCATGTTAATCAATGTGAAAGAGTTCGGTTTGACTTTGACGCTATGACACTAAATTGAAATTGTTTCCCTCTCCCACGAACCTTTCATGGATACCTCTGCCTCTGTTTTGTGCCAAATAGAATTGAGAATATTGCTGCCCTCCCTCCATTGCAAACACACTTTCTTATTAACTTGGCCGTTTGTATTTCCTTAAATCTGTTGTAAGCCTTCGTGGACACACACTTGCACACAAAAGGTAATGGTCTCATCTAAGTACTGTGTGGTTGGAGTCAAGGCCTCTATAATCTCTGCTGTTCTCTCAAGAAGTGCAGCATTATCTTTTGTTTTAAAGTAATGTAAGCAGACTCGCTGAAGGTTTATACTGTATGCATTGATTTATTGTCATGCAAATCATAGCTTAGTCTCAGTCAACATTAATGCTCCGTTCGCGCAACGCTTCAAGTGAAAACGCATTGTTTTGGAGTTTTCAATTCCGTAAAGTTTTGCATTTGCACAGCAATGTTTTGAAAAATAATGTCCGTTTACAGGGAAATGACAGAAATCCTAAAAAACTATGTAGTGAGCATGTAAGACCACTCATGGTTGCTGTTGCTTGATTTCGTAATGAAACCACACACACATCCACAGAGAATAATTTCGCTATAAACATGGTGACTACATGGACATTCGCATGAAATGACAACGAAGTTGGACCAGGATTAGGACCACAATTCTCCCAGGGGGGAATGAATTGTCAGTGATGCAACTTCGGAGGTTGCCATTATTGTGATTGTCCATTTACTCGTGCCTGTGAAGTATGAAGGTTATAAATAGAAGTAAAAGCACACACAATAGAGGTTCTATCTTTGTGGTGCATTATACTTGATTTGATGCATTCTGAAGCCCCTCCAGACCTTTTCTCAAAATTGTCAAAACCAAAAGTCAGCCAAAGTCAGACATTGCTTTCAGGCCTGCTCTTCTCGAGTGTCTCCTATTATCCATTGCTTTGGCATGTGCAGATTTAATTTTGACAACCTCGGCAGGCCAAGCCCCCCAAGAAAGTTCCGAACCCCACGTTGGAGCTCCTTGCTCCAAACCCATCCCCCAACCGATTACAACTAGGTCTACACAACTATTACCCTTACTTAGCCTTTTGAACTGAACCCAGCCATATCTTCTGCCTTAACACCATGTCTTGACTCTCAATTACATGTGTATGAGTGTGGGAGTGTACCATTTGGACTCCACCGGGGAGGCCGGATGCCAAAAGTGTCATAATGTGCTGTCATTTTCGATTGACGGAAAAAGAGAATGTAATATCAAACACATTGTTAAAACCTTCATTTTACATTCAATGTGATAAATGTCCTTTGAACATAATTGAAGTGAACTCCACTCAGTACTAGTGATGTTGATGGATGAACTGTAGAATCTCGGCAACTCTGCTAACTGGAGTCCAGATATGAGAAGATAAGTTATGTTTTTAAACTTGGCATAGAAGGCAAATCTTGGCAAGATTGAGTCCAATCCTTCTATTTGCCAACATTGTAAAGTATTAAAGCGATTTTAAATGAAAACAAGGGCTTTTACTACGACTATAAACCAAAAATGTGTTTCGTTTGTCTGACTAATTGTGTTTCTTTGGTCGCTCACACAATCTGTGAAAGATTTTTCTGTCACATCCATCAATGATAATTTACATGAACAATAATACCTGCTTGGCGTTTTCAGTGAATGGTGCCAGAAGGACGCAAAATCTGGTGAACAAGAGATGTCACTGACTTCATGCCCCCATTTGTGGAGGTGGAAAGGTGCAGTCATGTGTTAAAATGTGCTAAATTTGGAGTTTGACATTGGCACATCAGCAAAGTTTTTAGTTGTTTATGTTGTGTGTCGCAGTAAAGAATACGCTCACTGTGCTCTGCGCTTGGCCGTGATGCTGAGCCGTCGCAGTAACGGGGGCATTTCAGTGAACGACTTCGAATCATGTCTAATGTTCCATGTAAGAGTCTACCCTGTCTCTGTCCTCCCTCATCACGGAGGCCACACTACCCTTCTGTTAAGTGTGTGTGTGTGTGTGTACACGTGCGTACGCGTTTTGCACGGTGGCGCTTGACAGCAGCACATGTGGCTCCTCAACGGACCATGGAGCTGCAGCTCCGACTTGGAAGTGCTCAGATGTCTCTTCATAGCCCGGTCTCTTGGTGCATGACCTTATTCCCTGTGACATTTTCAGCCATTAATCTGCGGACGTATAGTGATGGAGTGCCGCTCTTGTGTTACAACGTGCTCTTGTCCTAACATTTTCTACATGGCAGCGAGGTCATGCGGCCCACAAATGGTCATGGTCGGATGTTATTGAGGTGTAATCCAATCAGCTACGATGGGTGGTTGCTGCTGTGCTATTGTTATTTTTTTGTGGTTATATTGAATAGGGTTTAATAGCGTTGAACCATTGTTTATTTTGGCTCTTCGTTCTGATTTAATGTCAATTCAAGGGTGTAATTTCCACAGGGAACAGTGCGGGACGGCTGGATGGGCTGGCATGTCTCCATCTCTTGGCAAAATTGTATTAATTCCAGTCTTCCTTTTAAAAGACTGCAGTTGGTTTTCTCACCTTCGTTTCTTCACAGTCTGGAAGCTGCTTCCATCCTTGTGGATTAGACAGTGTATGAGGTATAATTTAAAAAGACATGCTTCGCTAATTCAACACAAGAAAGCCAAACAGCTGAATGAGCTGTGTAGCAATGAAGTTGAGGGCTATTATTTTCCCTGTTACGCTACATGTATGCAGACCTATCTAATTGTAGGTTGAACCTGAAATTAACAGCTGCAGAAACCACTTTGAACAAATGTATTACCAGTGTGGTTATGGCCAGAATTAAAAAAAATTATAATTATAAAACTGCTGCAAGGACTCTTTGTCTGCTGCACACTGCCAGTGGAAGTCGTTACAGAAAACACAGGAATGTCTCAACTCACACTTGATTTTGTGTATCCAAAGCTGGCAGTGATAACCTTTATCACCACTGTATGAAGTTGACTGGCAATGCTTGTCTTCCCAGAAATGCATTATTCATTATGTATTTTTCTCAAACCAAAGTAGTAAATACAATAAATACCCATTACGAAAAGAATTTAGTATTTTTTTTGGTAAATTGTTTCATTCCACACATAACAACAAATGAACAAACACCTTGCACCTGTCCCGGGTCACAATCTTGTCATATCCATATCTTTTACCGACCTTTTACTTACAGTCATATACATTCATTAATTGTAATGAAAGTAGTAAAACCGCGGTATCTATGGGTAGTGTCCTTCAAATGTTACGACATACATTAAAAAAAGAAGAAAACTAATGGAAGCATTGTCATTGGTTGGTTTCTATTTTGTCTCAGTTTGTTCCAGTTTCTGTTGTAGTCACGTCGTATTTTCTTTCCCAGAATGTAAATCTGTTTTAATCTGTCTCTTCGTTGCATGATGTCGGGTGTTTGAGGTTTCAGCCAAGAGGATGCTATTATTTTCCTTACTATTAAAAACAGGATTTTTATTAATTGTCTTTAGTCTCTGTCTATCAGGACTTCAGGCACTATCCCCAATACTGCATGTATGCAGCGGGGTTAAGGTGTAACTCCGTCCCCACAGTTTTCCATATGTCTTATTTTGTATGTTTTTCCAAAAACCCTCTATTTTGCAATCCCAGAATATATGAGTAAAGTCACTACTTTCTGGACTTAAGCCATTTGTCATAAAGAAAAAGAAATACTGTAAAGGAATGGAGAGAACTTTTAGTTAAAATGACAAACACAATAACTTAAATTTAGGGTTAGGCTTAGAAAGTACCCACTAACCACTCACTCACTCACATAGCCTTTTCAAAACTCTCATCCACATGCACATTTATTGACTGAAATGTTATTCACTTTCTCGGCATGGCTTAAGATTAGCAGTCAGAGCTCAGTGAGCATAAAGGGAGAAAATGTAACGGTTTACTACCTACATTAATCCTGCACTCATTCCTACTGATAGCCGGTGAACAAATAAACAAAGATAGCACGGTGAAAGCAGCGCGGCCGTTATAGTCACAGCTGCTGGTATTTTTATGTAAGCATTAGCTTTTTTCTATTTTTAGGAATAGTGTCTTTCTGGGCGACCTCTATTTTCTTGCCCACCGTCTCATATTTCTAAATATTTAACCGCTATTCAAATCATGGTCAGTCACTGAATGCGTCAATAGACTTTGGCGTTGGTTAACTTCAATGACGGCAGAATATAATTGCTAATTTGCACGTTTTAGTATGAAGTATTGTGATGAAAGAGTGAGAAGTTAGGAGTCACATTGTTATGTATTGTTACAGATGGAATATGCTCTAATCCTCATGAGTGAAATACATTTATGTATTTGTTCCTCTATGTGGTAAGTAATTTGCAAAGTTTCATGTTTAAGTTAATTGTGAATGTGAAATTCAACCAGGTATCTTCGGCATTTTACTTTTACTTTTTTTTGTTTAAAGCTTTGTTTACTATGACAAAGTCCAGTAGGTGGTAGAAAATATAAAGTCTTAATTTGCACTGTTTCTAGTGTGTCACACATCTTATTGTGATTATAGTGATCAAAAATTATCTTACCTAATCAAACCTTGAATAAACAGTATATGTTGAGTCGTATATTACGTATTGGGACTTTCCAATGCTTCAAAATGGTTTACATGACAAATACATTATCAAACACTATTATCCTTAGCTTATTTCTTCAATATGCAATTGATTTAAATATTACCTCTTAAAAGGTTTCTTTGTAAGCATTTATAACTCATAACTGAGTGGTTTTTCAAAGGAGATTAGTTATTCTGTGAATATTTATGAGATGTTCTTTGACAAAAGCGTCACTTCAGAGTTGTCAGAAATGTCATCCTTGTGCGAGGACTGTAATTTTCCCATCAGTGACAACTCCTGAACGCCTTCACCCGCCGAACATCTTAACGGAGCATTGAGTGATCCTGCTGACAGTTGTGCTACTCTGCTCACAACTGACCACTCTGTAGTCTCGTTGCCGATTCGGAGCGCGTGTTCATAATCTGAGTTGTATCTGCGTGACTCTCCTGAAGGTGAGTTTGGTGGGAGTGATGCGCTGTCGCTCGGAGGAGAAAAGCAACAACAAGGATAAGCGGGGGGAACATAGGCAGATTTAGTCTGCCAGATGCACCAACAGTGAAAGGTTAGGCCTGTCACTGAAACATGGGTGTGGAACAAAGCTGACGCGTACTTCTATCAGCACATCTGTCCCGTCCTATCGACGTTGGTTTATCTTTGAGCAGTAATAACATTTTATAGATCTGTTGACAGACCGTCCAAAGCAGTCATTACGCACTGCTCCTCTCTTATCACAGCCGGCTGGACTTGCACTAATGTTTGCTTTCTGTTCAGTGGACATTATGGTCACAGGTACCAGTGAACCAGTGTGTCTCAATGCCCTATTATATGTTTTTCCAGATAAATTGTGACATCAGTGACTGCCAGTGGAAGACTTCAGTTACAAACCTCAAAGCCACGGCTTTGCATGGAACATTTATTTTTGTGGCGGCAGCTGTTGCTTCAGTCTTTAATAACGCCTTGGCACCAAACTCTCTGGCAGTAGACAACAATTCCTCCCCTCCCCAAAGAGAAAATATCTAACCGCACAATAATAATGTCTTTCTGTTGTCTTCTTTTTTTTTTTCTAAGCCATATTGCTTTGTTTGCTTTCCAAAGTATTTTCCTGAAAATGGCAAAAAATAAAGATGTCTTACAGCTTGAGGAAGTGTACTTAGCAGTGAAATTGGATCCCATCCTGAGCTGTGTGTCTATGAGTGACAACTTTGAACTGTCAGTGACTGTTTTTTTTTTCTTTCTTTTTTTCTTTTTTGTCATTTATTGTTTTGGGTATTGAAAGAAAGGGTTGCAATAAAGAAAAGACGAAAAAAGATTCCAGTGCCTCTCTGCCGTGACCTGACGTGTGCTGTAACGTCCCATCTTTTTTAGTGTGGGTATTGACAGGCAGAGCAGAGAGAAAAGCCACAGTATTATACCTCCAGCTGTTCCAATTGCTCATCTCTGCTTCTGAATTGATGCCGCCGCTCTATAAGCTTGAAGCTGAATTAATAATGAAGAAAGTCAATAGGTCTCGGGATCCTATTCTCACAGGTATCACCTTGAAGTGACTTTGCTCCAGCATGGAGGGAATTCCTACATATATTCACTACTAGAGTGGGCATTCATTGTATCCTATTATGGTGGGAAAATGTAGCTGTGGATGTTCTATCGTATCGTCTTGTAAGACTTTGTCGCCCAGAGAAAAAGGGACATTTCCAGAGCAATGAAACTCATTTAGCTAGATCACAGATTGTCTGTTTTTTTTTTTTTTTTTTTCATTTTTGTAAAATAAGCAACATCACAATAAACAAATATTGCAAAATCATTGGCAAAACCGAAAAGTGTGATTAATCCTAATTCATTAAAAAACATGCATGACTGACTAATTAAAACATATTCAATTCTGAGTCCTGATTATCCCATACCTATGCCCAAAGTCAATAAATTGCTCTGAAAATCTGATGCTGGGAGAGACTGCAGCGATTCAATGTGACGGAGAGCAGGAAATAAAAACTAACGAAAAAACAAACAACAAAGAATACTCACAGCTGGTGTAAATTAGGCATGAGGGAAAGAGCAGGTAATTGGACGAGCAAATCTCACAGCACAATCACGTTTGCCTAATATCATCAAGCGCTGGAAGCACAATATAGTATACCTCTGTAGTAAATGTTGGATGTAAATATGTGCTTATTTAAAGAAACATTCATTTTACACTCAAAATATTTTCTCAATAGGTAAAAGTAAAACAAACTAAGACATTGCTCTCCACATTTTCCCTGTTTCTGCGCTCCCTGAAGCTCTCTGGTTCCCACCAGTCCAGGTTTCGAGCTCACTTTGCAAACCACTGCTTTCAAGGAAATAAGGTTTTCGTCTGTGTCTAGCGTTCATTCTTCAGGCCGTTCACAGTTCCTTCTGAGAGACATTTCAGCAGGCTGTGTAAGTACCTGGAAATGAGATTGCTGTGCATCTGCTTTGTTTCTTTTGTGCAAACCAATAAAGTATGCAGCAGCTAGGTCCCATTTGGAGTCTAGCCGATCGATAACACGTGCCTGTTTTTATGAAAATTCTCCCAAAGAGGGGCCTTGTCAATCTGTCAGAGATCATTAGTGAGGCTGGTGGTGTGATAGATTGCGTCTCTGAGGGGAAAGAGAATGAGGTAGGCCTGATATTAACAACCCATTGCCAATTTTCCATCTGTCTTGTTGTTAGTAATTCATGTTGCTGAGAAACAGCGTGGACTTGTTCAGGTTTTTAACCAAACAAGACCAGAAGTTATATTTCTGATGAATACAGGACTACTATTCATGCTAAGTAATACAGTATCTCTATTAATTCAACATGTAAGTTTTCTTAATAATAAATGGCCATTTTCAACCAAGTTAGAGCAAACATTGAATTGTTGCATTGGTAAAAAAATTATATTTTTAGTTGCCACAGTTCCCATATATAATATATTTAGGTATGTATAATTAGGAAATATATGAATTGAAACCCTGAAAAATAATAATTTTAAAATGTCTAATTAGAAAGGTAGCACTACTTCCTGTACCATTTCAATTGCATATCAGTAAACTCTTTTATTTTCATTCACGGACAGCTTGTGGTGAACAAATATGCTAATAACAACTGTTTTCATTGTTGTCTTCAGTATTTGACTGTTTTATTGGCGGGTGTAACAAGTTGACCAGATACTGAGATGTCAAAATATGTCCATCCAAAATATGTTCTTCTCAGAATCAGATATCGGAAATATTTTTATTTGAAGATATGTTCAACACATGAGAATTGTGTTTTAGGTGGTTGTGCCCTATTACTTAAAAACACTAGATGAGAACGGGCATAAAGACAAATTATCCCTGAGAATTTCATGCAATTCGGGTCAATAGTTTTTGCGAAAAGTTTGTAACATACATCCATACAGTACATACATACAAATCAACAATAAATACACGCGGACAAGAATATAACCTTCGCCCCAACTCATTTAAAGATATTCACATATAGCAATAATGAAAAAATATCAATGATAACAATATAATAGACACACAAATAACAAAACATGGCTTAACATACTTACAAATGACATATTTCAATGTAGCTATTATAATAAACTATTTCTATAAAAAAAGTTTCATCAGGAAAATCAGAAAAAAAAAAAAAATTTCAAAACAGGTACACAGAGGTTAACATGGAGTATTAATGTAGAGGTCACATCTGTTTCTACCTCGCGTCCACTCAGCGTAGGTTCAAGTTGTTAACTCAGTATCTTTGCACATGACTTGAAGCCTCTTTTGACCTTACAAATTGTTTTTCTAGCCAAACTTGACATTTCTGTGTAGCTCGCAGTTGGAAATGTCAAATCCAATTTGTGCTTCCATAACAGCCCCCCACCCCCCGATCAAAGACTTGCCATGTGCAAACAGAATCATCACTTTGACTAAACCTGTCCCAGTGTAACTGAAAAATGTTTTCACTTAAAAAAAGCAAAACCCTAAGATCTGCTGATTTTCCTAATATTTTGAGATGCTGCGTAAAGTAAAGTAGGTTAAAGTCCAAGGATGAATGTTTTAGAGTGCTTGGAAAGTTTAGGTGAATGAAAAGACATCAGATAAACAAACAAAACAATAAACAAAAATTACAAAGCTGCATTTTACCCAAACACAAAACTTTACAACTCTATATTTTAGTAAAACTCAATCTCATTAATGAAATAATTGAAATGAAATACGGAAAACACAAAATACAAGAACATAATATATGTTTCAGGAGCCTCGAACTAGCACCTGTCAACAAAGATGATTTATTGCATATGGATCAGCCATTGGCAATGTATCCTTTACTAATATATTCAGACTTCAACCAAAGTGTATTTCCTGACATCAGCCAACCAGTGTGTGGCATGATTATGAGTTTAAAGCTAATAGTGTGTTTTACGCTCGATACGAGAATTGACAGCTCTGCTTTCTGCAGATTCTGCAAAATATTTGTTTGATGTGTTTTGTCCATTCAGCTTATGTCATTAGAAAGGGAAGATTAATATGATCAAACCCTGCAGTAAAACTATTTTATTCCAAAGTTGGATATGTGGACCACAACCAGTAGTTTCTTCCTTCCCATCTCCTCCCACTGCACCAGGACCTGTGTTTGATTCCAGGATTGGACCTTTCTGTGATGAGCTTGCGTGTAAGCAATATGGCTGCACGGTTTTCTCTTCAGGTACATCTTGTTAGGTTAATCAGTGACTCTCAATAAGCCTTAGGTGTGAATATATGAGTGAGTAATTGTCTGTCTCTGACTGTTAGTCCTGTGATGGGCTGGTGAACTATTCAGGCTGTACCATGCCTTCAGCTCAATGTCAGCTGGGATCGGCTTCAGCTCCGACACTGGATGAGGTCTATTTAAAAGCTAGATGGATGAATATGTGAATGGATAGATGGATTTTTTTTTTTTTCCCCCACAGGCAGGTAGTACAGATAAATGTGGTTCTGGTGCTCTTCATACTGAGAAATGGGCCATAAGGACAGCAAGACTCCTTATGAGGGCTAATATCACTTTCCCTGATTCATCATACTTGAAATGGGCACTGAAATTATCTGGAAAGTTAACACCGCTGATGGAGCCCCTGACCATATGGCAGTGGCTGCTGCATCATCAAGCCCCAACACAGTGTCAAACTATAATGGAGAAGCAGTTGCTTTTACCATGTGAAATTTAAAACCTTCACAATATGTTAAATCAAGTGTGCATGTTGCTGTGACACTGAAAGCTATAACCTGCCAATACTTTTTTTATTTTACTGGAATAAAAACAAACAAAATCCTCTATGTATTGTATAAATCACAACAAAGTGGGTTTTTTTCAGGAACTGTTATGACAAATGTTCTCTGATTTATTCAGTTTGGCAAACAGACAGGAAAGACTGACATGTACACAACGTGGCCACTTTGCCTGTTAGGCAGTTTTGATTAAGCACAAAGTGGAATGCAGAGCAAGATGCAGCGCATGTTCGTATAATGCTTCAGTGTGGTGGGAGATTTGGATTGGATTTAAACCACGGATATGTCATGGTGATTTATTTCCCCTTTTCTCGCTGTTAAACCAAATCCAATGGACACTTTCACGCTGTCCAATAAAACCTCACTCTTGTACCTCTGACCACTGAGCGACCACAGTGGAGCAGTTTTAGATTTAGTGGTTTTCTTTGGGGCACCTCAGCAGCACGGGGGGCATTTTGTATTTTATATGGCACAAAGAGAACATAATCTTAATCGCAGTGGTGCTTTAGATTGTTCCCTTACACCGGGGGATAGAGTCTTTGAAGAAATTCATCTTGGGACATTGCAATGTAATGACTGAAACTAGATTGCTTTGTGTCTGGCATATAAATGGTGCCGCAGTGCATACATTCGTATGCACACATACATCAAAGAGCATTTCAGCAAATTGTTCTGAGAGCTTGTCAGACCCGGTAAGTCAGGATTTTTACTACCTGAACATGACTTATGTGTATACAATCATGTAGCTGAAATAAGCAAATATGATTTCGATCAGCAGAAGAAAGAAAAAAAAAGGGGAGCAGTATCAGTACCTCACATTTTAAAGGGACAATCTTACAACTGCTATAATGCTTCATGGTCTGTTCCTATCAGGTGTTTTATTGCTATTTGTCCTGCATGAGCCTAGTTTCAGTGCAGTGGAGTATGCTGGTCTCCCTGATGATATTTGTTGAAATTCAGGTGAAGAGTTCATTTCATGCAACATGGATATGTTCTGTAATTTCCGGACTGAAGCCCATTTGAAATGGGATCATTTCAACTTTTGGCCTATTCTTTTGTCATCATTCACCTACTTTATCTAAAGGAGGGCGGCAGGGGTCTTGATCTGATCCCAGTTATCGATAACATGGGTTTACTCACAGCTATTTACACTTTAAATCAGCGGTTTTTGGGGGGATTGTAGAGAAAGCTGAGAAAATCTATTCAGGTACAAGGGAGAACATGCAAACTGATCATACTATGGACCAAACTTGGATTTTCTAACCATAAGGCGAGAGTGCTGACCGCTAGAGTGCTCTGCTACTTTGTTGATTTAATTTTTTTTTTTTAACAAAAAAAGTTAAATCAATTTTCATTATGCTTTTTAAGATTTTTCTTTGCATTTTGAGAGCCTGTGATGTCTTAATCAGCTTGCTTTGTGAAACGAGGTAGCTTTTGATTGTTCTTGGGAATCGGTGAAAAGCCTTCACGGCATGTCATGTGCTAGCAAGTGAATGCATTTATCAAAAGAGCCTCACACATCCTGAATAGTTTTGTTACATTTGCAAAACCCGTAGGAATTAAACTTTTAACCTTGCTCCAGTCATCCAGCGTAAATGCTGTCCTTTCTACTTTTTTGTTTATTTGAGCCTTGATTAGACTAAAGTGGCTTTCCTAACTCTATGGAAATACTTGAAACCTTTTCTAAGTTGTCTCCCAATTGGAAGGTTGCAGGTTTGATTCCCATATCCACCTGTCCTTGAGCAAGACATTGAATCCCAAATTGCTCCTAACGGATTGACAGCGCCTTACATGGCCACAGCATCCAGCATGAACATGTGTGTGAACAGGTGAATTAAAGCAGTTTGGGAGTGCCCACACAGTTGAAAAGTGCTACATAAGTGTGAAGTCCATTTGCCTTTTCTTTTTTTATTTCTTTTAAAATTCCTCGACAGGGACTGATGTGTGAATGCTGCCTTACTGAAACTGCAGGGTGCACTAATTATCTCACAATTGAGTTTCCTTATCATTTCTTTGTGAACAGAGATACCAAAAGTAAAAAGGCTATATTAAAAGCTGATTGTATCAAAGACTGCTGTTCAATGATACTGGATGAACAGCAGTGTTTTTTTCTTAGTTTTTTAATTATGAACCGTTTTAACTACTGATGCATCATACAAAAATTAACTATTAAAAATGTGTCTGAAATTTTTGATATCCAGTTAAAAAAGACAGAATACATCTGATTTTTAGGAAATAGTATACTTTTATATAGATATTTTATTTTTGCTCATCGGGACTTTAGAACTAAAAAAAAACTGCCTCCAGTAATCCAGATTATGTGTAATAAATCTAAACCATAGTTTGGAGTAAAAAAATTTTTCTCACCTGCTTTATTATAGATACATTTAAACATTAACTGTCACTCAGTGGATTTCTTGAGATCTAATTGCATTTCCCCCGGTAATCCTAAAGAAAATGCATTCATTCACATCAATTATAAGTGAGTGAGGATAATTAGGTTTTTTCTGGCGGTGATACTATTGTGCATGGCACCAGATATAGAATTGTGCTGCTCTCAGTGGACTTTGATGAGTGTCATTCATAGTTTATTACAGGTAATCAAATTAAATCACTTTACCACTCAATGTAAAATTAAAGAAGTGAAATCTTCTGGTGTGACAATGGAACGAGTGACTGTTTGAATTTGAACTTGTAATGTCTTTTGGTTGTAATTTTCTGTTAAGGTCTGTAATTGAAAGGAATATTACTGACATGATTGTGTCCTTGTAAGGAGCAAACCTTCATGACTGCTCAACTGAGAATTAGAGGAAAAGGCAGAAAGAATAGAACACTGTGTTCCATTAAAGTAGAGAAAATTGCTTCAAATGTAGTATAGCTGACATGTGGTGCAAAGTTACCGATTAGAGAGAGAGTGCGGCCGCTTCGTCCTATTCTTCTCTTTACTTTAAATGACAAGGGAGTCTTTGCCAACTCGCTGGTGGGGACTAGAAATCAAGGGTGTCAACTCTGTAAAGGCTCGGGGTGTGATGTGTCATTTTAACACTGGTGTAAGTTAATAAAGCAGTGATGTATTTTTGATCCCCCTCATGTCCTGTCCTGCAAAAGCAACTGCACTTAAACTTTAAAAGATTCAGTTAGAAACTAGGCTTTTCTTAGTGGTATTAGATTTCGACTACACTAAATATCCCAGAACCATAACATAATGCTTTCCACGATGCACTGCGGTGGAATGTAGTAGGTTGTTTCTGAAGCCGAACAACTGCTAACTGATTTCCTATGAGATTAGTTAATCTTTAAGCAGTAGGCGGCTCCTGGCATTGCATTGAAACAGCCCAAATAATACGTTTTTTGCTTTTTTAGACCAATCTACTCCAGCTTAAGTTGACTTTCGACTGTTTGACACGTTATGCTGTATCATTTCATTTGATTTTCCTCTCTGTCTGCACATGGATGAAAAGAAGTATCTCTGGGGTTTTTTTTTTGAGTATTTGTCCCCAAATATATCCACAGGCCAGTCAAGGAAAAAATAATTGGAAAGAAATTAGCATACAAAAAAAACAAAACATTTCTTTTCACATACATATTTTCTTTTGTGCATTTTGAAGCAAGCACAGCATAGCCACAGGTGCATTAGACATTGAGATGTCTGGCTTTCGTCCCCGGGATTTATCTCAAGTGGCAAGGACGAGAAGGGACGGACATCCACGCAGCGGATGATTGGCACAGCGAGTGACAATTAAACTGTAGCTGTTAAGCAAAAG
Source organism: Lipophrys pholis (assembly GCF_963383615.2). Classification (NCBI taxonomy): domain Eukaryota; kingdom Metazoa; phylum Chordata; class Actinopteri; order Blenniiformes; family Blenniidae; genus Lipophrys; species Lipophrys pholis. The sequence goes on from NC_137632.1 coordinate 19,073,553, forward strand.
AGAGGATTTGGATCATGAGAGATGTCCGCTAATGTCCTCGTGTGTGTCAGTCCCGCCTCTATCCGCGGTGCCCCTCCAGGCTTAAACGGGCAAGCTTCGCCTCCACCCGTGCCGTCTGCGGAAGGCAATTACACTATCACATCTCACGTCTGCTGTATTTTACTGCTATCTTTTAATTGGAGGAAGGGAGGGGAGTCAATTTATACCGAGGATGAAGAGAATTGGGCTCTACCTGCCTTCGGCCTGCTAAGAATAGAGACAGAATAGAATAAGAATCTCAGCCACCTCTGTAATGTGATTTCACCTCCAGGCCACATTTTTAATAGCCGTGGATAGCTTTCCCATTGAGGTTACTTTCATTTCACTGGTATGATGCTTCTTTTGTGCTGGCTTTGCACAATGGGCATGTCACATTTTTCAGCTTTGTCATTAATGGTCCTGTATTTAAAAAAAAAAAACTGCAGTTACATTTCTGCAGGGGGGGCACTTAATCATATCTATATAAAGTTACCACCCAGATAATTTTTTCTTTTAAATCAACAGAGGCTGAAATTTTGGTAAAGAACAATATATTGCAATTACAGACAAAGTTTCCTTTTTTTCCTCCTGCCTTTTCTCGTAGATGAAAAAATTTCCAGAATTAGCTGCAAATCATATTCAATTTGATTGCACTGCCAAATGACATGGTAAATTATGCATAACTTTTTAATTGGCTGGTGGATGGTGGTTATGAGATGTCTTTGGAGAATGTGTGACGTGAGAGGTGAGGTCGTGCTGTGTCTTGCAGAGGCAGTGCTGGATGAAGTCCAGAGGTCATGCAGCTGAACAGTGGAGGCCTTCCTACCTGCTGTGCTGCCTCTCCCCTTTACACCCACTTCACTGCCCTCCCCCCCAGAACCCACCCACCCTGTGCCGCCTCTTGATAGCAGTCACTTTACCCTCAGGGCAGCGCGCAGGACATTTACCACATGTTCATGCAACTCTGATTCTCTTCCTGTATAAGTAGTCTTATTATAGTCGACCTTTTTACATTGAAGGTGTTCCGGAAAGGACACCTTTTCCACCTCAATCAGTTATCAAATACTGGAGCTGTTTCAACCTAACCATGATCATCTTTCCATCTCTTTAAATTCAAACTGTTTCTGTCCAATGCAGGAGGATTAATTTCGTGGTCTGTTCACACTTGGCAGGTTCGCTTCAATTAAAACCAACCCTGTTGCGATTGCTCTGTTAATATGCTTCATTTGCAGAAATATGAACGGTACCATTCCACCTCTGGCATGCGCCAAGCAAGTGGACTGAGACCCCCTGTGGGATGAACTTGGGGGCAGTTTGATTAAAGTGTTAACATTGCCTGCATTGACAAACCAAAACGTACAATGTCATAGCTATCAGATCTACTCCCTGCTGCCACCTCTTCATATTAGTGCTTTATTATTACCAATCTTCCTTTAAGCTATAAAATAAACGTGTTCGATACAATGAAATCGAAGATGGGTGCTCAGACTGGATCATGTAAGTACATCATACGTGTCAACATGATTGCGACAGTTTAATACCAAATAGAACTATGAGCTTCTGGCTGTCAGATGTTTTACAACCACTGATTTTTATCATGAAACATGTGGACTTGACACGTAACACTAGGCAAGGGGAGGATGTTCCAATGGGAACCTTTATCAATACACAGCACAATTAAGCCACTGACATTTCACTCGTGGTTGGGGACCATAGATTAGAACTTCCACAAACTCCACAAATCAGATAGGATCAATACGTCAGGAGGACTGGACAAAAGGTGTAGGGTTCACAAAGGTATGTTTGTCATGTTGATCTTTTTTCAACAAACCCTGGTGCAATTTCACTGGTTGTAAAGCCCGACTATTTGAAAGCTGATTTCCGATGACTTTCAAACAAACCGATGCAGGTGAGTGAAAACCTAAAGCGAAGACCTTCAAATGGACTAAAGCCTGGATCGAACAGGCGTCATAACCACCATCTCTTTACAGCAAATCATCTGTGTAGCTGTTTCTATATGGTACATGGGAGGTTTTTGCAGTGTTGTTTCTGCTATTGGTCAGTTTTCAGCTGGACAAATTGTAAAAATGTTTGTATGGTGCATTCTGACAAAAAAACATTTCCATTCAGTCAGTGTTTAACCTCCATGTTGCCGCTTCAGTCTCCACTCTCAAATGTGCCTCCTGTGTGTGTTCGTCTGCTTGTAGATTAGAACTGTGTCACCCTCTGTCTTAACAAGCAGTTTTGTCCTTTGGTCCAGGTCAGAGAGTTTGTGTGATTCTTGTTTTAGGAAATTAGTTTTCTTAACAACCTTCTTCGATTGAAGAGAATGAGACCTGTTGCACTGTCTTATTTGTTCATTTGTGAATGTTAGGTCAGAGCTGCATTCAGATATAAACTTCATTTAAGCTCAGTTGGAAATGGCCTACAATTCTCTTTTAAATTCTGTCAGCCTGCTTGTTTGGTTCAGATGGCAGGGGTCAAACTATTATTACAAAGGGACGAAACAAACAACTCAATTGCAACACGGCTTTATTGGACTATATCTGACATGCTGTCTATTCTTCCAGACTCATTGATTCTTGTTAGTTTTAAGGTAGTGGGAGTTGGAATCTATGGCCCCTCAGGCTCTGAAATATCAGTAGCCTAACTGTGCTGTGTATCAATATCAGCTCCCATCAAGTGATCGTTCCCACCCACTGTGAGAAAATAATGAATCACCTACTGTATGGAAGCGTATTCATATTCAGGTCATAATTTTGAGTTTAGGTGCAATCGAGGAGATCATCGTTATGATCATGAATATTTTCTGCTTTGTTCTAAATCTTTGACGTATTATTAGCAAATTTATTGTTTCACATTTAATAACATTTATGATGCGTTTAATCTTTTTCATATTAGCAATGATGACTCTGATATTCAGAGGAGACATTCCAAAAAGTTGTGTGATACATTGGAATTGCTGCTGCTTTTGTAGGATTTGTATAAATAAAGACATAATATGGCACTTCTGTTTTTCACACTGATGTGTGTTGCCACTTTGTCTTTGAAAAGCATCTCCTACACAGTTAATTAGAAAATTATATAACCTAGGAAATAATGACCCACACAGTTTCATATGTAAAGTAAGTGATTTAGTGAATAAAGGGTAAATAACCTACTGTTTGTGAATGACAAAATGCCATTGTGTTACAATGGGAGTAGACAGATAAGTGTACCAAAACGTGACATTAGAGCGCTTGTACGTGTAGTTTTCATTTTACTAGACCATAAAGTCAGTGATGTAGTAAAACCACTAGAGAAGTGGGTATTTACTTGATGTTTGCCTTCTCTTATAGCATCCCAGAAACACCATCTTCTAGAAACAGTGAATCCATCCATCCATCCATAGTATTTACTCATTGTCACATAATTTTGGTATAATTTATGGGTCAGCAACATTTGCCTCGTCATGACCCTCTCTACTCTACCTCTGATTGGCTCATCAGCTCTCATGCTGCCCGGTAAGCATCCCTGCCAATTAGAGACAGAGTAAGGCGGGTCAAGGTTTCATCATCTGAATTTGAAAGTAGGTGTATGAAATGTTGACTGAAAAAAACAAATGGGTATATAGCGTGTACCCTGGACTACATCACTGCTTAATGTGCACAATGCTCAGTACTTTTGAGGTGACAGACTTTGTGTTCCTATAATAGAGATTTGCCCCATTCAAGTCAGAAAACAGAGCTGTCACCTGCTGCCCCAAGAACTCACCTGGTAAACTCCCCGTGAGAGAGTCAGTGTATGTATCTGATACGATTTGGTAAATCAGTGCAACACATAAGCAAAATGTATGACAGGTGTTCTGAATGCTGTCTTAAGTCCAGCATTTGCTATGTATGTATATGAATTTTTATAATAGAATGAGTCCAAATATGTGGACACATAGGTTGAAGATGCTTGCTACTGGTTTTCTTAGCTAAGTGGAAGTGCATGCTTATCTGAAGATGTTTCTATAATCTCTAAGCAGGAAGTGATATCTTCAATTAGAAGTGAAGTGTGTATCTTTGAAGGCCATTCAGTTGTACATAATCAGGGCTAATTGAATTATATAAAATAGGAGAACTGTTTCTTTAGATAAGACTAAAGTAAATTAGGTTTGGTCCAGCAAGCTTGCAGACAGAAAGTGTAATTCAGGCCGATAACACGTGACTTATCGATGAGCAGTCATGATTAAAGTTACTGATCACTGAAACGACATAATTACTTGCTGACTACCAATTGGCACTTTTTGCATGTATGTATTTCTCCACAAATCAAGCTACAACAAACCGCTTTAATTGTAAATAGGCAATTTACAACTTGACATGTTTGGGTATGTTGTGTAAAAGTATCTGTCACTGACATACGGTCACTATAATGAGGAATCTTTCACAGGTTTACATCTATTGGCATGAGGCCACTTGAAACAGTCAAAGCACATATAATTATAGAACAGAAACATCTAATATTATGGCATTGCAACAGCATCTTGTTAAATTGTGTAACTCAAACGTTGGGAACTTCAATTACAATCTTACTTGTATGTATAGTGAAACTATTTATTTCTATATGATCACATTACTTTACAATTAGTTTAATATGCAAAGGAACTTTCCGGGTAGTATAATAAATAATGGAGTTAAAGAACGGGATTCGGAAAGTGTGTTGACTGACTGTTGAATGAGAAACAAATTGGAAACAAAAACATGACAGATCACAGTGCACACTGTAAAATGAATGAATAGAAAATCATTTTTGAAATGTATATAAGATATCTCTCAAATTGAATGTGTCTCTGTAAGTGCAGTTACAATAATCGCTTGCACTTGAAACTATGCTACTGACATTTACTCATTGGTCAGCCTTTGAAAGATAAAATCAATAGATTGATTTTAATTCTGTTTTATTAAGCTTCTTTGGTTTATAGCTTTATTACATTACACAGTTTCATAGATCACAGATCCATTAGAATGCATTCAACACCCATTGCTTGTATATTGTTGTGAAATTAAAACAGACTCAAAAATAGAGTAAAAGTCAGTTGCTTCGAAAAAACTAAAAAGTACTGGAAAATAAAGCACGATCTGTGGTCCTTCTTTTGAATTTAAATGTTGGGTAAGCAGGTCTGTAGTGTTTGTTTTCTCTGAAAATAATCTGCAAAATTGAACCCATTTTTAATCCGACCTCGCTTACCATGGAACTAAGATGTCATGTCTTGCACAGTCTCCAACCTTGGCCTCATTTCTCTGTACCTGGTGACTCATTCTAGTCTGGTTTTATGCTGTTTTTTAAGCCCGAGCTTTGAACCTTGAATCCATTGATGCTCACTGTACTAATGAGTCTCTTAAAAGCCGACACATGGCCTGCCCACCACGCCAACTGCTGCATAAACGGTGAACACGACGGATGTTGTGCCAGGGTGGAACTGTTGCTACCTTTCCACCTGCTAGCAACAGGGCTTCCCCGAGCTCTCTTAAGGCAGTGCATGATGGGAAAGCCATCTGATGGTTTTGGAAGAATTTGTACTACACCCACTTCTGGAACAAACTCTTAAATGGACAACCACTTGAGAAGAAGCAAACCGTCCGTTTTACAACGCTTTCCTGCTGCAGTCGTAAGAATGTGTCTTTATTGCAGAGCGGCCCTCCAAGAATCCACTTTGTCTCTCCATTGTGGAATGAAGTGATTATGGAATTTGGCCAATCCGCTCCTAAAAATGACAATAAGGTCTTTTGTAGCTCACATTTATTTCTGTCTACCAAGTCTCAGCACTGAGCGAAAAGTCCTGGTTTTGGATTTTGTTCAACTGTTCACATTTTATTGACATGCTGGCTATATAACATTTGGGTGCTTTTTGTTGTCAGATATGCCAGCAGATAATGGACTCAAATGATTTCCAAGGCTGGTGCTATCATCTTAGATCAAAAAGGGAGTGATATCCTTAATGCAGAAAACATCAAGATTGCATTGTGGCAATTCTTAGGACAGATTGCGAGGAAGCCGGGAGAGTGGGTGCATGTTTGTGCCTGTGCAGAGCAGTGATTAACGCTGATGCACACAGGGAGGCTGGGATAAAAACATTTTTTGCCCAAAGGAGCCTCTGAGATTCAGCTCGCCTGCAGCCACACCCACAAGGCAGCAGAGCACTTCTTTCGATATACCCAGAGGACTTGCCCAGAGGTGTGACAACCTCATTCTTTACGGGTGCTGCTGCGTTGTGACTTTGTGTACAACTGTTGGTTTTCCTCAGTAGGAAGTTATCCAGCAGGATAAGGGCAACATTGTCACTGAACAGCTCTATCTGTACATCAATACCATCATATCCTCAGACATAGTGCAGTGAGGCATTTTGAAATGTTTCACTACAAAATCCATCTAAAAGGCTCTATTATTGTACCGGGACAGGGGTCACTAAGATCTTTAACTGCACATTGTATTCTCGGTTTCTTCTTAAACTGTGGATAAAAGCTCAGTAAAATAGACTTTTACTTTTCTGACTCTTTTTCTTGTTGATAATACATGAAATTCTTGGGTTTTTCTAGTCTTGCGTCTTATATCAATGTATTTGTCCTTGTGAATGAATGTTTTCCGTGGGAAATAGAAAAAAATCACTAAAACATGCACAAGAGTTCAGTTGCCACTTCCAGTTTATGAATTATGACACAATGTTTGCCCTTGAAGGTCTTTGTTTCAACACACTGGAGTTTGCAATCAACCAATGAATGCAATATTAAAGTGTGAAACCTTTGCTTTAATTCAAGTGGGTTTTCATCAGTGTTGAAAGGCGAATGGAGTAGACACAACTCTTTTTACACATAGATGAGTGGAAAGTGAGCATTTGGCTACTGAGTGCTCATTGTTTGGCTTTGTTTTCACTCACACAAAAGAGCCTGCATGCATTTCGGAGCTGATTAAGTTTGAGGTTAGGTTGAGTAGTAAGGATAATAGTGAAAGAGGATGGTTTTGGATATGAAACAACAACAGTGACAAGTATCTGTTCGCTGGGGATATTCCTACAACAGCGGGCGTGTGCACAAACGCTGAGAAATCAAAACACAAAAGTTGAATCTAAGGCCCCGTTTACACAGCAACCTTTTCAAGTGAAAACAGAAAAGCTTTATTGTGTTTAGGGGGTCCATTTACATTGACAATGGCGCTCGGAGCCACTGAAAATGCAACTGTTTGAAAACGGCTCACAAGAAGGAACTTTTCGGAAATGCTCCGACTCGGTCTCCGTGGATACGACGGGGACACAATTTTTCGGAAAAGCTGCTACTGCGCATGCTCACCACAGCTGTAGTAAATTGTTCTTCTGCACATGCACGAGTAGTTGGACAATAGCAATGTGTGCCTGGTTTCATTACAAAAATAGTCAACAGCACCCACTTGTGTCCCGACATGGTAACTACATTGTTTACAGCGTTTCTGCTTTTTCCGAGTGAAAGTACATCATCTTCAAAATGCCGCTGCATAAATATGAAACTTAACTGTAAAACAAACAAATATATGATGTATTTTCAATTGGAAGGTTGTCGTGTGAATGGGGGCCTGAGGTCACAGTTCTCAAATAGTACAGAAAACATTTTAGTGAATGTGACAATACAAAAACAGCTTCTTTCAAAGTTATGGTCATTGGGAAGTTTAGGAAAAGCTTAAAACTCAAAGTTTGCCTCTTCATATGTCAAACAAGGTGCTGGTTCTGTTGTTGCTGCGCATACATTGCTGCCAAAGAAGCAGACACACAGGCATTTATTGATAATTTCAAAGCTGATGGAAGCAGCAGGCTCGATGCATATGTATGCAGGAGTAATTTATATGCTGAGGAGTCAGGCAACCTAATCTGCAAAAAAGTAACTGAAAGAAATGCCGTTCACCAAGTTGGACAACAGCCATCATTAATTTCTGGCTAAGGAAACCAAAAGAGCTTTTCAAGATGGTATCGTTATGCTTGAGTGGCTGAGTCAGTCACCATCAAACTACAGGGATCATCTAGGAGAAGCAAAGCAAGTGTTGATGCCAATATATTGAATATTTAATGTCAGGAAGTTTAGGATTGAATTAGATTTTAGGTCATTCCCTTTAAATTAAATGGAAGCCAATTGGGAGCAAACTGGGCAGCAGCCCAAATACATATGAACTGGAGGGTTAATATACTGTCCCGAAACCGGGGGACTACTGTCACTTTCTACAATAGAATCCAGTGGCAAGGATTGATTACTGCTCTGCTGATTCCTGTGGACCTGCTGGGCTTTGCTAATGCCTTCAGATGTGGGGTGCATTTGTAATTTGTCAATAGACACCTGAGGCAAACTATCTCTGAACTAAATTAGAGGCGGATTTCTCAGATTGTGAACAAAAAGGTGTAATTTGTGAAGCTTTCATAAGTAGTTCTTGACATTGGCCCACATTTGGACTATTTCTTAAGAACTCTGTTTTTCTTTTCAAAGTTGTTCTTTGATCTTATGTGTCTTCATGTGGCTTTATTGACTGGTTTAGATCAGATAGGACTACATCAGCTGAAAGATTTACTGAAGGAGCATTGTGCAGTACGGACGTTCAAGGATTGGTCCAGCAGTACATGGGTCGTGCTTTTTCTCCAAAAATGATGCCTTAATTACACACTATTATTATAAAATAGATGAGGGAACTGGCTTTTTGGTATCTTTCATTTTCACTATTATCAGGTCATGGTCACAGATGGCCAAGATGAAACAAAATCACTCCAATAACAACAATTTCTTCTCATTCAACTACACAAGGGCATTTTGGCATCTTCAGAGAGCTGAAGTGCTGCTTATCAAAGCTAAACAAAAGAGTGGTCCGCGTGAAAGATAAGACAAATCATCAAGAACAGGTACACAGAAAAAAACTGAAGAACAGAAAGAGGAAGTGTGTTTACTATAACACTCTCATTATTTCTATGTCTTTCTTTTGCATCCTCATAAGCTCAGCTGACCTTCAGGTAATACTAATCATCTGTAGCCAATTACTGGTTTATCTGAGTAAACATAGTTTTTGTATTTTCATTGTGCAATCCAAACATTAATCATCACACACAAGTGAGGAGTTGTAATGAGTTAGATAACAATAATTAAAGTTTGAGTATGGACTGGTGGGCTGCACTAGAAAGTACTCTCCCAGAATTGGTAATTGTCTGAGGTGATATTTTCCAAACAGAAAAGGGTATCTTGAGCTTTCAATATGACTCTGTCGAGTATTTTTATGAAAGTTCGGATGAGATCTAATCTCCATAAAGCTGAAGGGAGCGACAGATCTGGGTGATAATTCTCTCTAAGTACATTACTGCGATCACAGTTGTGCTGTCATTGTGTTCATAATGCCATTATAAGATTATCAGTTGTCTTCTGTTGTTTTGTGCTCCATTTGCTGAATACAGTGGCTTTACCAGTTTAAAAAGGTTAATAGTTATTATGAATAACAAGATTATTTTTGTTTAAGGAGGCACGTGATCTCTGACTACCTTGATAAGAAGCAGACTCAAAATCAGCTCAAATATAACATAGTAATACAATTTCAGTTTTGTGCTGGGATATCTTCAGGCTGAAGGAGCTTGCTATTTAATTGCCACAGCTGATTTGTTCAAACTACCTTCTATCCTGCAGTCATACTCAAACTGATTTAGTTTCCCTCTAGTCTTTTTAGTGTGGTCTTAAGGAACAAAACAAAAAAAAACAACAAAAAAAAACAAAACTGTTGGTGTATGTTTCAGAAAGGTTGAATGTTAATGTTTAGAGGCTGTTAATGGACATTTATTTATTTGATGCCACTAACTGGTGCAGAAGGGACCCTCTAATGGTCATAGTATTTATAAGGGTAACCATGGGGAAAATCAGGTGATGGAGTGTGAAGGCAAAGAAAGTTAGTATTAAGAGGCTGTTTTGGATGGATGGACAGCCACAGATGAGACTTCCTCTGAAAGCCCATTTATTCCATTTCTCAATATGCTTTCCCCGAATCTCACAGTGTAATTTGATTGGGTAAATTCAAACACTGTGCAACTGTGTAACAGCAATAATGATTAGCGTGTCAATGTATTAATGATGGCGGTTATTGATTTGGCACGTCAATCACACAGGGGTGTTGTGGTCAATTAGTCTCACCACACAGCAAGAACACGCCTGTTTGGTTACAGGCTGTAGGGCAGGAGTGTCACACTTAAGGCCTGTGGCCCAAAACCGCCCCACAAGAGGCTCCAATCCAAACCACCAAGCAAATGGTAAACATTTCAAAGAAAACATTGACTTTTGAGCAATTTCCATAACAGTAGCAGACACAACACAACACTGAGACCTGAGCTGAGATATCGTCGTGAGAGCGGGCTACCGCATTGGTCAAAGTTTGTCCCAAAAAACTGTTTTTTGGGACATTTCATGGTATTTTTCACCACAAGGTATCATTAAAATTGGTTATATGTTGAGATTGCAGTCATTTTTGGAAATCATTGTTTGGTTTTTTGAAAATATGGCTATTTTCATCACACAGAATTTGTAAAGTTTAAATTGAAAGGTTTTATCACTATTTTACCAGCCTGGCCGACTCAAGATGAAATTGAGCTGAATGTGGCTCCTGAACTAAAATGTGTTTGACATCCATGCTCCTGGCCTCTGGTTCTATGTGCTTTGCATGTTCTCCTTGTGCATGTTGTGTTTTTTTTTTTTTTTTCCTTTGGGTATTTCAGTGCCCTTCGACACTGCAAAGAGACACTTTGCCTTAGTGTGTTTGTCTTTCTCCCTCCGATGGACTGGTGTCATGTTAGAGTCTTTTTACCCTTCATCAGCTGAGATACGCTGCCGCGCCATTCTTTTATTGATGGACAGTTAGAATATCTATTATTCATCCATCCAACTTCAACACAGATTTAACCAATTCAAGGTTGCAGCAGCCTGTAACCGACTTGCCCAGTTCATTTAAAATGCTTGTATTTCTGGACCTCCTGTTGGGTGTAAGGTGAAGTACCATAAACAAACACTACACATTGAAAGGTCTGCTACTGGGCCTTCCAATAATCGTGCTGCATCATGTAACATAATCACATTTTGTATTAATTAACAATGCAAACATTTATTTTTTTCCTTTTCTGAAATTGGTCTATTGCTCGTCTATACTGCTTCTTCCGAGAGACAGACAACCACACACACACACACACATTTAGGCATGTTTTATTGAAAATACTTCTCTGTGTTTGACCCATCCTAATCAGTTAACTTCACTTATATGATTGTTTTTGTTTTGATGGATTAAACCTGAATACGGAAAGCCGAAGCGGCTTTTTCTATAATTTCACTTTGATTCCTCTCAACGTTTCATCTGATCTTATTTAAAAGAAAAGGCTGTTTTTGATGCTTTCACTGAGCAGTGGTTTAACTTAAACTTCAGCGATCACAACACATGAATTACTTGAATGCTTATACTAAAACAACCGGTAGTCTGAGACGATGCTTCTCGCTGTCTCTATTAAAGCTGTGCCAGTGGTTGGTAAAGTGTGTGCCAAAACAAGCAAACTTGTCCCTGTTTTGGAAAAAGTAAAATCATGCTTTGGTGACAGAATTGCCTCCATTTGTTTGTACGACTTAGATACGCACAATCACACAACTCTGCATCCCCAAATCCCTTCTATCATTGTTTTATTTTTAACACTCTCTTCTAACATAGAGAGGTGATCTTAGGACTCCATTTCACTTTTCAAAATTTTTAACTTTTATAAACTGTAGTACCCAAACAATCCAACTTTGTGAAGGTTATAGATCTGTTACACATTGGAGGCAGATGCGTTTTTCACCTTCTCGGTTTCGACTGTAACAGGCAGTGGGTTTTGTTTTCACATCACACGAGTGGGGGGCAGGAGAACCTTTGCCAGTTACAGAGCAGTCCAGATGGGAAGGCATTACCAGATGGGTGTTTGCAGTGGAGAGGAACGAGTAGATTATGTGTTACAAACAAGAAGGCCGTTTGGAGAAATTTGACTTGGGTGGAGTGGATCGTAGCTGCAGAGTGTTTTCTGTTTGCTGTGACTGTTATTTATTTCATAAATCTATTTTGGTGGTATATATATATGTATATATCTTGTAGTTAAGCCTTTACCTCACAGGACCCCCCAGTAGGTCAGAGAATCGCATTGAATTAGCTTGCACAGACGCTCCAGATGTTTTGAGACAGATGGGCCGACTTGTATCTCACGTGGGAGGTGATCTGCAATCCTGCAGTGAAAAACACAACTGATACCAACATTGTGTTCAGTACACTGGCGCTCACACTGTTATCACACTGCCGTACATTTGTCTGCTATTTGCTGTGCTGTTCAAGATGAACAGGAATTCGATACACTTACGTACTTAATATTACACAATGATCTAACACACTCCCAAACAGCATGTTAAGGTTCTTGTGGGTATCTCAAACTCATCTAGTGGCTGTCAGTCTGATTCTGATGCATGACACCACAGATGGATGCGAGGTGGGTAAATAGTTCCTTAAGAGTTTTTTGTTGCCTGTGTCTTATTAGGTGAAGTCTCAGTGGGACAGTTTTGGTGGGGGCAACATCACTTGATTAATATCATTCATCAAGCTGATATGAAGTGGCTGGGCAGTGAGCATGATTACCAAATTGGGGCTGTGTATTTTGTCTCAACACTTCACTTCAATTTCACATTTGACAGACCTGCTCCACCAAACTCATTGCTCATGCTGTGCAAAACTGTCCAAATGAGTCATTTAGCAGTGAATTGAAGTCCCTTTAGCTCCTGAATAACATTCAAACTAATTTCTTGTTATGCAGCAAAACAATTACTCTCATGTTGTCGCTTCAGTTTCAGCACTTTGAGTTTTCTCGCAGGACTAGCACAGCTAGAGATTAACTAAAACATGGAGAATATATTAATTTCAGACCTCTATCATTCCATTAACATCCGTCCCTCTGAGAATGCTCATAGCCAATTTGCCCTTGAAGCTATATTTTCCTTGTTAAGACTGGAGGGCTTTTCTTTCATCTCAGCCGTGCTGTGCTGCACATTCGGAGAATGTCTGATGCATGTGCAGTGAAAGGCCAAAGCGGGGGCTTTGTATAAAGACAAAATTAAATATGCACCTACATTCGTACACGGGGAAAGCCTTATTTTATATCCCGCAGATCAGCTGCTGTGTTTTGCTGACATGTGCTGTCAGGTAGAGCACTCTCCAGGATGTTGTGCTGTGGATTTGCAGTAAATACCTTCACAAAGGTTATCTCAATGAGCGTGCCCCCAGACTGCTTACCTTTCACTCTTCCCTTGTTAGGAGGATTATTAAAAAGTAATGCTGACAGAATCAAAGCCCTAGTGGTGAGACGAAATTATTTGAAAACAAACCTGTGGGAAGTAACTGATTTCAGTTCTGTGAATAAACTCGCAACTTCGTGGAAATAATCAGCACCCGAATACAGGTGTCTGCAAGCAGCCACATGTGGCTCTTTAGCACCTTCGTAGTGAATTTCTGTATCTTTCACAAAGTTATTTCACAGTTCAAGGTGGCAAATGAAACTCTTAAATCAAAGTATAGTTCAAGAGCTTGTCAAGTCACTGCCTGCTACTTTTCACTGCACATGGTGGATGTTTCAGTGAGAAATCTTAGGTTAAAAGACTAGAAAATTAGAAAACCACTAGATTGCTTTAACATCTATGGATTGGTAGAAACAAGCTAAAATCATTAAATACTGCCACAAAATAGTAAAAAAAAAAAAATTGCTAAAATGGCTGAAATTGTGCTAAAACTGCTGACACAGCTAAAATGATAGGACATTTTTTATTGGAATTTGCACTAATGATCATGTATGTGAGAGATACGGTCTTGTTAAAGATGGAGGTTATCGGCAGGTTATGGATCGGAGTGGGCACTCAGTTGTGATAGTTAAGCTTCTGGAAAAGTTTTGGTGTGTGCGTGTGCGTGTGCGTGTGTGTGTGTGTGTGTGTGTGTGTGTGTGTGTTATTTTTCTTGTTCTTGTTCTTCTATACTTGCAGTGATGTCTACTTAATTGTACACTGACCTGTAGGGATTGGGGACAAAACATTTATATAAATGAACTTAGAAATATAATGTGTCCTTCATTGATTTATTGCACAACATTTGTGGGAGGCAATTCTAATTATACAATTATACATTAATAATTATACTTTAACTATAGAAAGCATGGCTGTAAACACAGGCACATCCTGTATATATCCAGCCCTCAGGCAGTATGAGTACCCTGTATTGTAGGGATCAGAGAGCTGAAACACAGTAGGGCGGCCACATTAAAGGCCATAACGTATCCCCTGCTGCTTGTACTGCTGTGAATCCACAGTTATGATGGAATACAAACGCAATGAACATGTCAACTCTTTTATCAACTTTAAGCTTTGCTCACATGGAGGTGGCTGGATGGCAAGTCAACACAGTTATGAATTACATTTTAAACTTCTTTATGTGTAAATCCAATGCGCCCTCTCTCAGGCCTGCCTATAAATCCTACCTCTGCAGTCCTTTAAGAATTAGCACCATGCAAATTCATCATTACAGTTGTGAATAAACAATAAACAGTATGTAGAAATGATCTCTTTGTGGTAGCCAGGATCATTAAAAAAAAAAAACCTGGACTCCTGGAACTTACTGACCGAGGCATGGCTGCCATTTTGCGCCTACTGCCCCTCCGACCACCACCAACATTCATGCACCATTCATACCCATCCATACGAGGCAATGTGGGTAAAGTGCCTTGCCCAAAGACACAACGGCAACCACTGAGCCACGGTCACCTGGGTATGTTGATGTATGTTCTGACCACATCACCACAGACACCATCATTTATATTTAGTGAGATATTTGTTTTCACATAAATGTTGCTGTTAAAAAAAGTGAAATCATGATGAAACAGGAACATTTCTATATGAATTATTATTTCTATACCCCCCCCCCCCCCCCCCTTTAAAAAAACCAACAAAAAAAAAACCAACAAAAAAACACAGGATTGATATATTTTCTGTTGAAGCAGTGAGGAAGCTACAGGCTGAGCCTCCCCTCGGGTTGCATAATGCTACAAATTGTAGGATCTGATTTGAACTGCAAGGAAAATGCAAAAGGTGACCCAATGGGTACCCCTGCCTGTCGTGAGTGCATACAGTAAGAATGAGAATCGGGTTCACTTGACAAGAAAAAAATATAGAATTATTGAAAGATAACCTTTTATTGAAGACTGGATGATTCACTGGTCATGAACCTCACAGCATGTAAGATCTCATAAGGTGATAAGTATTGTTTTTAGCCTGCATGCTGCTGTAAACCGAAGCCTGGTGACATTATGTTTGCAGGCTGTACACATAGTCGTACATAATACTTTATATCAGTGTCCAATCCTATTTGGATTGTACGAGCCAAAGGTCAAGGTCACTGTGAAATTGCATTTGAGCCATTTGTATTGTTAAAGCAATATTTCCCCCTAACAAACACAATGTATTTCATTACACTTCATAGTTCATAGTCTTTATGGCTTTATTATTGATAAACAATTGCTATAATGCAGCATGAGAAGCATCGTTCATTTCTTTCTGCCCTCCACAGCTGATCAGTTTGACAAGATTGTGTGTGCAGATTTCTTGAATAAACTCTAAGTAACATTTGCTTTAACACTACATTTCTTGCCAAATGGATACGAGAAGTGCATCGACTTGCTGCTTTTGATGATAGATATTAAGGACATGCGGCATCGGTGCAAGTTAATGCAGTAATATAAACAAGCTTAAGGGTCAGCTTAGATTTTGGAGCGTGTCTCAGCTTGTGGAGTCTCTCTCTGGACCATCAATCATAAACACTTTTTCAGCTCAGTGTTTTCACTGAAAGCATCACAACATTATTTTTATTTTTTCCCACCCTGATAGTATTCAAGTTCTGAGCTGTAGTCACTGAGGGAGTGTGACGAGGAGCATTTCAGCCTCTGCCTCTTCAAGTGTGGCGGCAAGGGTGAGGTGACGAAAGCTCAAAGTGCCAGGTGGGAAAACGTTTCGGGAGGGAGGAGAAGTGGAGTCACCTTGGCAAGGGGGTGTGGGGGTGGGGGGTGAACTTGTGCGGTTCCTGGAGTAACTCAGAGTCTGTGTTGAGGACATGGAGCCAGTGACTCATGCTGGCCTGGGGCCACTGGAGTCTATCACCTTCAGATGGCCACTTGCCCACCGGTGGAGAGGCACTTTGACTGCTCGGTGCTCGCAGGCTGGGCCCCTCGCATGAGCAGGTGGCACAAACACGCTGCCAAACAGGGACGTCTTTTTTTGGCAACGCTCTTTAATGAACATGGGGGAGTCTTATCAGAATATTTTACTCCACGGTGAGGACACAGACTGAACTGATTTTTAATAAGACCCAGGTTTTTGAGATATTTGATGTGTGAGACAGCGGCAGTGGCATTACCATTTCTCACCAATAAATCTTGACTCATCGCAGTATAGGATGTTGCTTTTCGACTCAAAGAAATGGCACAGTGACAAAATTTAGGTTGTTCTTTTGAGTAATAGCCAATAATTACAATCTACTTCTTTTGATAAGCCTCATGACTCAAGAACTAAACATACACAGCCTTTGATTTCTTGTAACTATTTAGGTGGGCGCTTCAGGGAGATCCCACATATTGTCTGAGAAGTGTTTGTTGTGATGCTGCACCGAGCTGAACGGTATGACTGAACCCCTCAGTGGTGTGTCGCATTATTAATTGACAACATCAATAACAAAAGGCCCCGTGTCTCTCCCTCTCCCTCTTCTCTCTCTCTCTCTCTTGAGGAGAGCATTCATCACTTGAGGTCAGTGCAACCAGGCAGGAGAAAATAGGGCAGATTTGGTCATAGTAAGAGGAGTCTTGTTGTACTGGAAATGTACAATGACCCCTCTGCAAAGTGACAAAGTGCCATAACATCAGCCACGCTTTGGTGTGAAATTACTACAACATGTTCCTGCCTGTGGTGATGTGCATGGGTGACAAATCCAATCAGGTATTAGACATGTCTTTTTTTTTTTTTTTTTTTACCCCCTCTGTGTCCTCTTTTTGTCTTTGCGCAGTGGTAGTATAGCTGAAATTAGAACATGCACGGCCTGACAGACAGCAGGGACTTAAGTTTCTAAATTTAGCTTAAAGATCATTCACTCTAAAAAACTAATGAAGAATATCCTTTTCATCACAAGTCTTTGTGCAATTCTTGATTCTTTTTTTTTCCCCCTTTATATTAAAACATTTACATCCGTGCAGGCAGATACTGTGATTACTGTAGTAGTCGTTCTCCCCCGTGCTGACCCTGAAGCTGTTCCTGACTGTACGCTGGTGCGCTCCTGAAAATGGGTGACAAAATGCGCAGCTGTGCAGAATTGCACTTCAAAGTTTGACCGAGGCTTTACACTCCAAACACAGAATTGGGGGCAAGTTATTTAAAAGATTTTTCTTTTTTGCCCCAAAAAATGGCAAACACCAAATGGCTTAAATTAGAAGTAGTTGAAATTGGTGGTTTACGACGAGCACTTTTTTTTTTTCTTTTCTTTCTAAGAAGATTTTCCGAGTTGCATTTAGTGAAGACTGTATCCTCGTGTATCCCCCTTCATATTGTTATATGTGGTGTTTAATTTGGCACACAGCAGGACTCCCTTCCCCGTCTTGATGCCTAAAGCTTGTGGGAGAGCTTTTGTTTTTCAAGCGATGCAGGACTCCCCGTGTCGCTTGTTGTGCCTGCTTATGTTGTGCAGTTTTCCACTTTCGCATTCTGTTGAGGTAGCTAAAAAGTTTGTGTTGCCACTACTGGCAACACCACATTTGCCACAACGTACACGGAGCATTTTGAAGTCCGATTTGTTATATCTCATATAAAAAGAAATAAAGCGTTTCAACATGGGTTTTTATGTTTTTGTTGTTCATGTGACTCATTTTTATAGCGTGATGTAATGCAGCTGAACATAGCCGTTAAACCTCCACAGTCCCTCTAAAATCTCTTACTACCATCAAACTTCTTCTCACGCAGAATGTAAATTTAGCTTGAATGCAGAAATTACTTATATTTTTCACATTTTCAGTGACAAAAGTTCATATTGGCAATAAAAAGCTTAACTTCAGTTAGGTCTTCTTATTGACAGCAACTGTTCCTACACTCTGTTCCCATTAAAGTTAATTTTATCGTTCTAATCTGTCACCAACAAATCCAGTAATTAAAACATGTGATTTTATGAACTCGGTAATAGTTGTATCCTTCAAATATATCATACATTGTGATTTTTAGTATAAAAAGACATTCCCCTGACCATCAGACTTTTAGTGTATTTCCAACATGGGCTCGCTGCTGTTTGAAGGTTTCTCAGCACTCCTGATTTGGATACAGATTTTGCAGAAAAGCTGAATATTTTAAGGGGTCTGCTCTTTTCTCCACACTGTACTTATTAGTATTTCTTCTCTGAACTGCATTTTGTGCTTTACCTGTTCCCAGTGTCTCTCTCGCTTTCCCCGCAGCCTCGTGTGGCTTATTAGCTGAGGGGGTTGCACTTTTAAAAGGTGCTCGGAGGAGAGTAAGACTCAAACGTGTGTTTCATCGCCTCCCACATTACCAAATGTTACGCGCAGCCTTCCAGTATAGCTGCTGCTTATATTAATGAGCCCACGCGAGTGCTGCTAGGACAGAGTTGGTGCACTAGTTTAAGTGCAAACTTATTTTCACGTAACTTTCCCAGCCCAAGCGGCGAGGTAAATGTTCAGCAACAACCGCGGAAAGGTCACAGCTCTGCAGGGTACTGCCATCAGATGAAATAAAACAGGGGAATTTCTACAAAGAGAGATTAACTTTGAAAGATAGTGACCTGATTCGCAGCTCAACTTTCATATGAGACTCAGTCAAACATTGAACTGACTGAGAATTGTGCTTTTTGTTCTGCCTACAAGAGAAATGCTTTATATGCAGTATGGATAGCGCCCAGAGAAAATTAAATCTTCTATTTAATCCCCACACATGTGACATGCATCAGTGTGGATTTACAAGAGAGAAATGTCCGTCCCTTCCTTTTAACCTTCATCCTGCCGTGTAACTTAGAACAATATTTCATGGCTATGGCAGATTATTGTATTATCACACAAATCACAACACAATGTCCACTCCAATTATAGCAGTATTTATCAAACAATTGCATTTCTCTTATATTTCTTTGGCTCAGTACTTCGCAAAATGTGAAAAAGGAATATTCAGAGACTGAAACTAGACATCAGACACTGCAAAAGTTTCCCATTTGTTTTTTGCATGATAGTATTTATCCATTCTTCAATTAATTTGGACAATGTTTCCTAATTGCGGAGAAGGTTAACTGATATGTTGGTCTGTATTAAAGCAAACTTTAGTAAACATATCAGGAGACAGTGTAGTGCTTTAGCTTTCACCAACAGTGACTTCAGTCGCCATGGCTTGTCAACAAAAACGTAATTACTGACACTGCATTATTCACCCTAATGCCCTTACATAATGGAAACATTAAATCAGTATCAATCCCAGAGCAGCTATTAACCGCGTGCGCTAAGCTGGCAATTACTGACTACCTCTGCATATTTCCTGCAGTATGTGTAACCCATCCAAATTCCCATTGATTCAGCCAGGCTGGCATGAACATTGTGAAATCACTCCTTTGTTTGCAGTAATATTTTTTGTATTTGAATTAAAAAATAACCTTCTCAACATCTGTACTGTAATATATTGACAGGTTGGTGGTGTCACTACTCATCTTTGTTAACGTTGTGGCCAAACACTGCGCTGTGTAGTACAGCTCAGAAAATCACTGCAAGCCACAACCAGAAAAATGAACAATTATATTTCAAGCTCTTGTGTGATCTTTAATGAAATTGAAGATTCTCACAAGGGTGCTAAAATCTATCCCTCTCACTATAATTAAAGCTGTTTGGCCACCCAAACAACGCGTATCAAAATCTAAGTAAAGCGGTGCTTTGAACTGTCGCCCAGTAAGAGTCGAGCTTTTAACTCCAAAGTTCACATAATGCATTTATAGTTTGAAATTATCACTGCAAAACTTCATTAAGTAGTTCAGCTTTTTTTTTTTTTACATAAGGCTGTTGAGTTCCATAGAAAATGGAAAAAAGGGGGAAAAAAGCATTTTGAAAATGATGTGCAAAAACTGGGCTATTTTTAAAGCTCTGCATATCCCTCTTCCCTCTGTTTTAAGGAAAAACCAAAAAATATATATACAAGTAAAAAGGCATGATGAACAAATACAAAGTGCCCCTCTCTATGGAGATCACAACTTTTGACCATTCAAATTACTAATGAGGGGCGCTAGATTGTACCATATTACAATGTAGAAGTGCAGCTAATAAAGTCCAGTATTTAGGAGCCTGCGGAACAAATGTTGAATGTCAGATTTTATTAAACACGTTGGCGATTTTATTTTAGTGAATTAACTTGCAAAATCATCAACATCTGCGCTTTGGTCTGAGCCAGGTCGCTGTCAGAAGGTGACTGTTTGATATTTGCCATCGACACGAGGAGCCGATTCAAGTTGCATTTTTATGCAAATGTTGTTGTACAGGATGTGAAGCTCTTCAGAAAAAAAAACAAATAACAAAATAAACCATGCAGGAGGTGTGAACACACACACACACACATATGCACACGCGTGCATCCAGAAACGGCTGAATGTGCCGGCAGTCTCACAAAGGGGAGGTGTTTTTCACATGTTTTTTTTGTTTTTGTTTTTTTAATTCGCACCTTTGTAAACATATAGCCCTTTGTAATCGAGTTTCAATAGAAGATATGATTTAATTGCTCTGGGAATACTGCTGAGTCCTGTCCCGGGGCAGTAGTTTGTTCAAATACAAAATACTAGTATTTATTATTTAAATTTTCTCTGGGGAGTATTTTAATTAAAACTGTCCTCATGTGATAACAAAACTTTGGTTTGACTTTTTCAAAACAATTCTGAGCGAAATTAATTTATCATGGCTCAGATTAATGAAAAGAAATGTAATTTTGCACCAAAACAGGATTAATCAAGATACAAAAAACAAGCCTACAAAGCCTATTAGAGCCTTAATTATAAGGTATGATCCACACATTTCACACATCCATTGAAAGTATTGTTTCCTGTTGGTGTATTACAATCAAGTCAAAGCAACAGCAATGATTAGAATATGTCTGCATTAATGTGAAACATGAGTGCTGAGTTAACCTAAACCCTGCACTTTAAGGAGTGATTTGTTCTCTGAGTGGTTTAAAATAGGGTTTGGGTTTTTATTCAAAACATCTGATTTTGATATGAAACCGTTTTTCCGGAATTCAATTGTTCTTTTCATCAGATGGGCTCCTTTCAGTCTTTGGAGTTTTGTTTCCATGCTCCACGGACTTCAATAGTTGTCTTGGGTAATGACACTCCTTTTAATCTCCACTGCGGCTCACAATAATTCAAAGTGAAGAATTTCATTGTGTGCGCTCGGCTAATTGAAAACGCTGCGGATGCTTCAGCTGACAACTTTTAGACGGAAGCTCTCACGCGGCATTTGAGCGACCTTGTGTAACATATTCAGATCCACAGGATATGAGGGGCCCTGCGCCTCTTCTAAGCTCATTTGCAGTGACTCTGTGGAGTAACACCAAGGCACAGGGAGAAGATTTTCCAGCCGCTTTGCGAGTTGACACACTGGAAAAGTCCAGTTGTATAAATCCAACTTGTTCTTTAAATGAAGTCATGTGTTGAGTCTAGAGGCACCACACCTGTTTCCTGTGCAGACGGAAAGCAGACGCTTGGTGAAAGGGCTCATGGCTGCGAGGTCCTTTTCTTTTTCTCTGCATGATTTAAGTGCGACAGCTCTGCGAGCCAATATCATTTAGCTTGTCAGCGCGAGAGCTGTAACATGGCTTTTACATCTTGTACCTAATGAGGTCTTTATCAAAGCAACATTTCCACAAGCCTTTCATTAAATATGCATAAGCTTAAATTCAGGTGTTGACATAATGTAGCCTGGGGAGTTCACTGTAGAATATGCTATGCGTTTGAACCATTTAGTATTGAACTGTGTTCTTTGACTCTCCTTATATTACATCATCACAGCCTTGTTTAGGCTGCTTCACCCACAAGAAAGACTCATCCCCCACATACATCAGCATGCACTGGCTTTTCTTTTTTTTTTTTTCTCCCAACATTGATTCACTTTGAACAGCTTTAATTTTGAATGACTGTTTCATGTCTCTTTTCCAGCCCCCCCGCTGAGTTTTGCACTGCGCTGGCATTGCAGCAGTGTCTTGAAGGAATAGGAAAATGCCAGCCCCTTATTGAATCCACACAAACAACTGCGAGCTATCTTGTACCTCTGAAAAGCAGCCGTGAATCAACCCATGGCTTACATATTGACATTGCTGACAGCCAAGCTTTAAAACAATCCGCGGGATGTGATGAGAGGGAAGAACACACAACGTGTTTAAATGCATATTTTATTAAAACAGTTAACGTCAGTCAAGAAGAAGGTTCACCCCGTTGGTTTGCCTTATTTCCGAGGTTTGCTTCATTATTTTCATG
Organism: Lipophrys pholis; assembly: GCF_963383615.2. Taxonomy (NCBI): domain Eukaryota; kingdom Metazoa; phylum Chordata; class Actinopteri; order Blenniiformes; family Blenniidae; genus Lipophrys; species Lipophrys pholis. Next base: position 19,096,149 of record NC_137632.1, read on the forward strand.
CTGAGGAAAAAAAAAAGAAAGAAAGAAAAGAAAAAAAAAGCGGTGAAGTTTGAGTACTCTTCTTTTTGCATTCCCACCCAGACACGTAGTTTCAGCCATTCAAGGTTTGCTGAAATGACTTTTCTCCCTAGCATAGGAAACCAATTAAAGAACCTTCAAAAAGAGCACCATCATAATCGCTGTCCTCCAAACTTTGCATCAAAGTGCCATTATAGTATTTGAACGCCAGTCAGTGAATAAGTTGAGCGCCTACACAAACCACCTCTCTTCGACTGTCACGTTTGAAAGCTTGAAAGCTTGAAAGCCTTTCTCATCTTTTCAAGAGAAGGAATTGCTATCATTTGTCTTTCAGCTTCTCCTTATTTGAAGGAATAGCTGTAATTTGTTGAACAATAAACACAACAATGCCAGGGCCTTTGACAGAAATGTTAAAATATCAATAAAGAGCGCGGGAAAGTGAAAAAGATAGGCCATTGCTGTCAGTGGACTAAAGTGGCAGCCATGTTTTAAGGTAGAGTGGCACAACAAATTCAACAACAAAAAACGTTTTACTTTCAGATCAGGATATATTTGATGGAGAATAGCGTGAACTGTGGACAGGCTGAATATTTGCTGTCTATTGGAAATTATTTGGTGGACATACCAGTACAGGGATTACAAATGAATATGTGATAGTGTGATACTGTCAACAAAGCAGTGAAAAAAACTATTTAAGGAAATGTATAAAGTTGCATTTTCAGTGGCTCCAAACGTCAGTTGTTGTATAAACGGACACTAAAAAACGAAACACAAGTTTTTAGTTTTCACTTGAAAATGCCGTGTAAACGGGGCCTAATATCAGCAATACATTCAAATGAATCCATCTGCTTTTGCTACAAAAAGTTATTGGATTTTCCTTGTTTGGCCAGAAGACTTCTGCGATTTAATCTTTCAGTAAGACAGGAAGTGACGATCACAGTACGCACTAAAACACAACAAATAACAACACGCAACTATTAATAGTAAAGTTGTATTTTTAACAGATCCAAAACTGCATTAAGGATTTGTGAATTATTTTAAGGAGTGATTGAGGAAATGTAATATCAAACATTAAAGCCCTGCCTCCTCAGTGTGTTTCACTATCAGCTCCACGCCATTGACACCCACAATTAAAAAATCCAGGCTAACTCTTCTGTAATATTTTGTACATTTATGAAAATAGTCCTGCGAGAGGTTAACGGGTTGCTAAGAATGTAACATCTAATAGCGGCTGTACCGTTATCCTCTGTAGCTTGGAGTTCCCCTGTGGATCAAACAGCCTAGATATTTATTATGAGCGCGGCTTGTCTGTCTTTTATTTTCTTCCATTGGTTTAGTTGGCTCTTCATCACAATCAGAATTATAATCAGAAAAAAAGAAAAGGTTAATTATCCATCACAAGGCAATGGATATGCTGTCTTTGATGCGGCTCTCAAGTAGCCTGGCTTTCATGTTTGCATGCTCTTGGCCCATACTGCGTGGAACTTCTCAGCTCTTAACCGGATTCAATTAAAAATGCATTACAAGACCAGTGGTTAAGATTTCTATTTGTTTATGCCATGATTATACACAAATGAAAAAAGCTTTGAATTCTACATCTATTTTTTTTTTACAATCATTTGTAGTGTTGACCTTAAACTAAGAACTTAATGGAGAATGATCGACTTCCTCGAAACCTGCCTTGCTTTGTCACCGTGTTTCTACCGTTGAGACAAACCAAGACGATGCAGAAAAGGCTGTGTGTTTGCGGTGAGTTTTGTAGATTTCTTTTGATCGAAGCTGTCAAACACCTTTCATTTCAAGGGCCACATCAAACCCGGTTTGATCTCAATTGAGAGTAAAAAGACATGCAATGTCGGGCTGCCAACCTTCGACTTCAGCTTGGAGAACACACGCACAGACACACACACACCCACACACACACACTACATATTGACACTTAAATTATGGTCAAGAATGCTACAATGAATGAAGAAAACTTCTTTAAGCATCTGCTGAAATGGATATTCATTTACACAGAGAGAGAGAGAGAGAATAAAGCTTTGGAGCCTTTGTGATTTAAAACTATGAAATTGCCCAATTTCAGGCGGTCAATACGAAATGATTTTCACTTTCAAATTAAAATTTTCCTGTGCTTATAAAGTGGTGAACATTGACAATAAAACTTGAATCCACATATTTGAATGTGAGGTAGAAAGACAGGGGGTTCAGTGTTGAACTCAAGCTGCAGCTTCTTCTGAGAGAAGATACGTGTCGTATGAAAGCATGACTTCGGAGTCAAATGAGTGATGGTCACGCATTGGTTACCAATTAATGTTTATATTTAATGCATCATGTACAACTTTGTAGTCAAATTGTATTTGGCACTATATAAACAATACTTAACTAAATCTGAAGTTGTCTGTACGACAATGATTTTATTTACACTGACGTTGGAAAGAGAAAATTGGTTCTTGAAATACAGGACTTCTACAGCCTTCATTGTCCATGTCTTCATTAAATGACCCTCACAATGCGTTTGTTGCTATTGCAACGTCATCCTTCGTCATGTCATCCTGCTGGCTGGTTGGACCTTCTGGTGGTCCAGTGTTGACCTGCTGACTCGTGTATTTTACACATTAGCAATGTGCTTTGTCACTAAATCTTCTCCTCCCCCTTTAAGTAAAAGGGTCTTTTATGTGGACCAGAGGAGATTTACAGGTTTTAATATGTTTCGTTTCCGGCATTTGTCGATTTGTATAAAGCAGAACCTCTGATAAATCTTTTAAATCCACATTATTGTTTGTTTGTAAACATCTGAGCAGGTCAGGTTAGTTGCACATTTGTTTACTTTCATTGTGGATGGCTTGGACCTATGAGGTGCTTCTTTAAAAAGCTGATTCGCACAAGGCAAAATGCCACCTGGCAAACATTTTTCTTCCTCTGTGCAGAGATTCTGAGGGAGATATGGATTAAGGAGAAATATGACATATTCTTGAACTATGACCAAGAAAAAAAAGAAAAACTACAATGAGTAAATTCACTTTCAGTTACATGTGGTGTATTCTGAAGCTATAATGATGTTAAGGTTTTTACATTGACCTGATATAGGTCTCATACTGGCAAACAGTGTTTTTAATTTTTTTTTCCTCCAGAAATTATTATGTATGTATGATTATTCTGAAAGCTCAGCGCAAAAAGACTGAACAAAGGTCAACGAAAAGAAAAAAATCCTCCTCAAGAGTTGCGCTCACCCATATATTGCTTTAAGAACTAAACCGTGTAAAGAGAGAAACCCACATAGGACCATTAAAAGACTTTTTAGTTTTTAGTTGTTTGGTAATTTTTAGTGATATTTGGCACCAACTATCGCCACTTTGATGTGTTTGCTGTCTTTTTTTTGATATTTTGATATCAGTGACACTTTATTTTGATTGACTGACTTCTCTTAAAAAGTACAGGTTTCTCTGACTTATAACTGTCTTGCTCTGCGGTATACAGGATTCAAACCGATCACTAACAGATACAATTGCTATATGTAGGGCATATTTGTATTTTACCTCACATAGATCAGCTTTTGTATTGCAAAATTACTGTATTATTATCGTCAATCTAGAAATCAACACCGGTCACTCTGAGCTTTCCTCAGTCCTTCCATCATTGTTGTCTGTGTTTTCGTGTTTGTCTTGTCTGTATGAAAATATTTAGGTTGTCACATTTTTATTGGTTGTACTCTAGATTGATGAAGACATAAATACATACTTATAAATACATACTTTCAGTATTTCTTTTTCATATTTGCATCAGTTGAAATTTAATCTCATCAAGTTGTTTTAAAAATGTTGGAGTTCAACACTAATAAACTGGTTTTTGTTTGTGTTTAATAGGCTGGTAGATTTAGTGCTACTCTAAAGCATGAGTGGAAAAAAAAAAGTTTTAGATGAGAAGCTTTTAATGGGAAATAATTCAAATGTTTGGTCGAAATTGCCTCCAGTTTAACCTGATTTATGAAATGAGTGCAGTTTTTCAAATGACAGTATAAGTGGGCAATGCTAATCAGTGTGGCGATGTTCCATTACGCGATCCACCTCCTCACATCAGTTTGCATAATGAGAGGACACATGTACATGTGTGATGGCAAGGTTGTGGTTGATTTATTTTATTTAATATGAATTGATCCACTGCCCTGGGTGATATCCTTGGAATGCAATTTGTATTTACATGTTGAATCCAATTTATCTGTTTGCCGATCAATCTACCCATCCATCGACTATTCTTGCTTCCTTAATTTCTCAATTTATCCAGGCGAGGGTTGCGGGGGGGGGCTGAAGGATATCCCCGCTGGGATACACTCTGCACCGGTGGGCACGGGTCGTCCGTCACAGGGTGAAAAAAAAAAAAAAAAAAAGGCAGACCACCTTAAATCTGGCCATTGATACATATTCCCTCTCGTTATGGTCGCGCTACGTCAGTTTCAATGGACTGCTGCCTTCACAATGCTTTGCTCGACGTTGCCATGGCAACATAGTACTCCACTGAGATATGACGGTGAAGGAGAAAATAATTTGGTTTTGTGGGGTTGTTAATTTGCTTTGAGTGCAGAGAACATATTGCAATCGTACGATTGATCCGATTAAGCATGATCTGCATTCAACACACATTATCTCATTGTGCTATCGATATGGATACGGCTGCTTTTTGTGCAGCCTCACTGTCATCTAACCAGTGCATTGAGTTTTCAAACGGTAAAGCTGCTGAACTGCAGTTTTTTTTTTTTTTTTTTAAACGTGAAAGAAAAATCCCATTCTTGCTTTGCTCTCTATTTGCTGCACCGTGTTCCGCCTCAGTACATTATGTCTGTGCTGGTGGTGATGTTTAACACATGTCCCGAAAGGTCACAGAAGTTGATTTTTTTTTTTGTTCTCCTTTTTTTTTTCACTTTGTTTTTACACTAATCAGGTTTCCTCACGCTTCATTTGAAGAGAGCGCACGTGGTGCCGAAAATATTAACCTAAATCCGCAAGATGCCGACAACCTTGTTAATTAGCTGTGTAAAGGTTATATATGGAGTAATGAGCCGAGTTACACAGTCCCAACACAAACGGACAATGTTCTGGGCAATTTCGAGCGGCACTGCTGAACTGTTATTTTTCCACCTAATTGTAGTGGGGCATGAGAATAGCTTTCACTGGAACATCAAGCATCAACGCTTATTGGGACAATGGTCATTCTCTGCTGTGCGTTTTTTTTTTTTTTTTTTTTATCCATTGTGGTGATCATTTTCATGAAGAATTTGAAAAGCCTGGAAAGATCATTGCTGTATTCTAATGCCGTCTGAAATGAGTGATAATGTGAAATTGGATTAAGTGGATCTGATCCTCCATGCACTATCAGGGCTATTCGCTCTGATACGGAGCTGCTCTCTTATCGAAGTCGTCGTCTCATAATCTTTAATCGTGTCTGTCTGTTTAGCATGACGAGGCTCATTTGATGACCTTCCTTTTTTTTCCTCTTTTTTTTTGGGCATGAATCATGTCCTGGTGATGTTATGGCCAGCTTTCTTGCTCGGTCAGTAGTGAGCGAGGAGGAGGAGGAGGAGGAGACGCTTGACAGTCTTATGTTACTCAGTCACGTTGCTCCACCTTCAGCATCAGACACACCAAATTGATTTTAATCAGGCAATAAAAGTAGATCAGATCCTCCTTCTGTTGACTTACCTTCATGCCCCGAAGAGGCCGCTGTCATCGACTTTTCGTGATGGATTTTAGTCATAACTGCCTATAGCCCGGTTCAATATGGACAATCGCCTTCATTTTTGTAGCATTCAGAGAAGACTGATGCTGTATTGGTGTTTGCTGCGAGGTGCAGTTATTAAACACTCTGATCCGTTAATTCCTTTCCTCCAGAGGTGTGCCTGCAAAATAAAATGAGCGTCTTTGAACGATAGCTCAGTTAAATTTGGGAAACAAGCTCGGAAAGATGCATCCAGTTGCACCACAGAAGTTATCAGTCCACTTTTTCTGCTGGCTGCCGCATTTATTTTCTCTCAAATTCTCAGGAGTTGTACTTGCAAATAAGGCTGCTCGTGGGGGATAAATACATAAAATATGGCTGGTAATGGTTTTATCAGACAGTTTTAGACACTAGTGCAAATGTGATTGCCTATTAGGAGATATGTGGCTGTTTCTGAGGGAAGACGGGAGAGTATCCATGTAGTATTTCCAAGATGACTTTATTGTAATGTAGAAAAAAATTAATATTGCAATCAAGAATCAATCACTTTTTTATGGACATTTGGATACTTGTGGATACCAAGTACTCATTTAAGTACCTGATGATGCAATTAAAATTGTAATAATCACTTTGAAATGTTTAGTTTACTTCCTTTTTTGACCGTAGGAAGAGCGTGATTATGGACACATTTAGTGTGGTTTCATCAAATGTGGCTTTGCAGCAGAAATATGTCCACCCTAACAACATAAATGACAAAAAAAAGAACTTCATTGTAAAGCAATGTTTTTCTGACCACAATCCAATATTACATTTTGTGGATTTCTATCTCAGACATCTGGCTTGATTTTCTTAAAATCCTAGTCTAAATTACAAGTTTCCCACAAGTTTCGACATAATATTCTTCCCAATATATTACTCGCTCACCAATCACCTCAAGATTCAAATGTAATTTACAGTCAGTTTTGCTTTGCTTTCCGTTTATCTTAAAAAATGAATTGTCACATGGCTAACATTTATCCTACTTTCTGGTTGCACTTTCATGGCAACCAACATACAATATCGGACCGATACTTAATACTAGTATACCCCTACTTTCAAATTTGACGTTTCAAGTGAAAACACATTGTTTTTGCGATAAAAAAACTTCGCATTTACACAGCAACGTTTTATAAATTGTGCCCTGGGAGTCATGACACTCTGGAGGCTGCCATTTTTGTTGTTGTCCATCTACTCGTGTGCTGAAGAACTATTTACTACGGCCTTAGTGCACATGCGCAGTAACCTGTTACATTTTCACCCGTTTACATGGCAATGTGTAAACGGGTCAGATCAAAAACTTCAAAAAGTTCCACTTTGAGAGCCATTTTCAAAAAGCTGTATTTTCCATGGCTCCGAGCATCGTTGTTGTGTAAATGGACACCTAAAACGAGACAAAAACGTTCAGTTTTCACTTGAAAATATTGGTGGGGCTCTGAATATTTCCTTATACAGACTAAAAAATCTCTATAAGTTGAATTTTCGCAGCCAAAACCTTAGATAGTTATGACTTCCATACATGTCAACTAGGGATACACGATCCACATTTTTTCACTTCCAATCTGATCCAATCCTGATACTTGAATTTGGATATATGCCGATACCAATACTATTACGATACCAGAGCTCTGTTTGCTTTAATATTATTATTATCATTATTGTTGATTTTATATGAGGCTGTAATAAACTCCTCTCCACAGGCAAGTATGAAATGTACGAATGTTTCCATGTATTCTCCCAAAATGCAACTTGAGGTTAGTATATGGTCAGAAAGAAAGCAGCAAACTATTTTTGTTCAGTTTGGACAACGTGGGGGTCTGAGTGACGTTGACCTTGACATTGAACGTGACGGTCCTGATTTGCGATGTTTTGAGCGTAAAATACGCCCAAACAGCGGACATGTTGTCATGAAAAGTTGGATAGCCACAGTGGTACTACGTTAGCCTGCTCGCTGGCTTCAAACTGTGGAATGGATTCCTGACTCATTACTCCACGTCTCATTGAGACCCGGCTCCGTTCAGGAAATCCATTTCACATTTTGCAGCCAGCGAGTAGAGCAGCCGGCAGGTAAACACTTGTGGAGTCATTTCAGCAACAGTAAAGCACAGACGCGGCTTCAATGGATCGGAAATCTCCCCAGGTTGGATCAGAAATTTCCGACCCGTGAATTACGTTAGTATTGGAATCCGATACCAATACTGGATCGGATCGGCTCCATCCCTATAATGTTAACCTTCTAAAGATCAAGGCCACATCAAAGTCGATGGCGCTGACATAAAATCCCTAAAGGTGTAATATTCAGTCCTTCATTTTTGGAAAACTTCCACTTTCAAATGTGACCTTTATGTTAAGTTAAAGGGCAAACACGCTGCTCAGACCCATCACTCCACATCACTCTTGTCCATCTGAGTTTTTGGTTCAGATTACATTTCAGATTCAGTCTCTCCCTCGGAGACGAGTGCATAACTTGAGCATTTGGAGAAACGGTGTTATAAATATGCATATGAATACACATTTCATTGTTTTCAGGGTATAAATGGTAAGTTGTTAAATAACAAATGTTTGAAAAAGCTAATGAGTAGTCATAGGTCATGATCAAAACCACAGTTATTTTTCTACATTCTTGTTTCCTTCGACAAGTGCATACATAGAGTCTATAACACAAATCACATTAAATATCTGGAGGGGAAAAATCCTGTTTTTTTTTCGTCTCACAGCTTTGGAAAGGAATTGAGATATTTTCTCTTTTGGAAAGTATTAATGGAGCCAGATTAGTGTTTGCTTGGGGCTGAGATGTGGAGGGCACTCTGTTCTCAGCTTTGTTTAGCAAGTAATATGTATTTCTTATCATTTCCTTCTTCTCATTAGCTTTGGGACCTGCGGCGGATGCTCGCTGCACAGTACATCCGCTAATGCACACAATGGCATGTTTATACATTATTGATGAACTTCTATGTGTGCTGCATGGTGTAAACCAGACTGTCATTTTAATTTATATGTAGGTGATCCTTTATTCACAGTACGCATTAACTATGCACCGTGAAAAAAATAAACACATGTGTAAAAGTCTCCTCAGTTTGAAGTATTTATTTGTAAGGCACCTTTATTTGTATAGAATATTCTAGTAACAAGACAATTCAAAGGGCTTCATATTAACAAATATGAGCAGCTTGGAAAAGCAAAGACAAAGATTAAATGATATGCAAATTAAGTGGAAGCAGTTTATTTTGCTGGATTTAATCCATGGTCACAGAAATAAACTGCATGTAAAGGATGTATTTGTTTATTTTGTCTTAAAATATGACATAAAATATATATATATTTTTTTTTATTTAGACTGACTTTTTGATAGACTTATTACATTGTTTATGTGTTTAAACAGTTTAGTTAGTATGGTGCACTGGGGCTGGTTGGTTCCAGTTGGTTCCAGTGGAAAATTACTGCAGTTTGAGTTAAAACATGTATGTAACTTCCAATGTGCTGAAACTACCTAGTGTCTTCTGTGTAACCTCTTTTTTGTTCCTGTCATTAAATAATGGCTAGCAAAAGTTGAAATACACTTTGTGCAATAAATAAAAATACAAGTAATGTCAATTAGCCTTTATTGGTTGTATTTTCAGAATGCGTTGCCATTAAAAAATCCTGTCCAAAGTCAGCAGCTCTGTTTTCCCAATCCAGCATGGGAAGCATTCAAAACACATTGCAATCATGTTGAAATAAAACAAAACCCTATTTAGGAATGATAAGTTATGGTGATGGACTTTATTGTACTGTCCATATTGTTCATGTATTTTGTTAGTTTAAAATTTGTAAAAGCAATAACTTAACTACATTAATATTTATGTTGGCGCCGATTAAATGTTACTTTCAACATTGTTTAAACTAGATAACACAGTTAAAAACTGGTTACAGTTACAACTATAAAGATAAATGACTGAACAATCCTTGCTTTTCTATTACTTCTGTTTGAATTGTATTTGTTGTTATTGTGTAATTCCTATTAGTCATTAAGGTATGTGGGTTATTATGTCATTATAACTGAGTTCACGTAGTCATGTTACATTATGAGATTGTAAAAGTGAGGTATGGTGTGAATTGATGCAATCTTGAAAGAGAAAGAGACAAACGTGTTTTTTGCCTACATTCTTCATGCAAGTCATTTTTTTTTCTCAATCTGAAAAAAAAAATATTGTGATTGATTTGTTATGGCGAACCCAGTTGTGTGGAGTACCGTGGATTTCATTGATTCCCCAGTTGAAAGCATCAGATAAGAACCCGTAGCACCTTAATAAAGAACACACACACACACGCACGCACGCACGCACGCACGCACGCACGCACGCACGCACGCACGCACGCACGCACGCACGCACGCGCACACACACACACACTCAGTCATTAATCTTAACCTTCTATTTTCACTCTGACAAATTACAGGAACAATTTCTAAAATGTGTTATATATATTTGTTTTATGCACTATTTTTGTTCTATGTTCATAAACAATATTTGTTTATGCTGCCATATATTGCTGCAAGCTGCTCACTCCAACCTTAACTCACTTAGTTGGATGTTTATTGTATCTTAACTATTCATCAGTTAATAATAGTATACTATAACTGACAAGGATCTGTGATCTGTGGTGTGGTTTTATGTGTTTATTTATGTTTCATGCTGTGCAGGGTTGAGCTTCCCCCTCTAACTCTCGCCTGACCTCGCCCTCACGCCGTCGTCTGTCCGAGCTGCTTGCAGCTCCGTAATTGTTGTCAGGAGTGAGTTCTTCAGTCCCGTATGTGTTCGTCTCTCGTGCCTAAGTGTTTGCTCCAGCCTCGTCTTGTAGTGTTCCTCACAAACGTAGGAAATAAGCAAGTCAGTCTGGCCAGACGTTACCTGATACTGTCGGTGCCTGTTTAGATCAAAATCGACCTTTTTACTAATTGTTTTAATATTTCCACCTTGTGAAGCTGATTTACTGAGGTTAAGCTTTTCTTATTTTGCACAGGTTATTGTGTATGCTGCAAACGTGGGTAATCTCGGTTATCTGGACTGTCGGCTCTGATTAATTAAACAGGCCTTTTATCAGTGATGTTCTTTTTTTCAACGGAGTCTTGTTTTAAATGAATTGTCTTCTTTAAACTCCACAGTTTTAAATTAAGCAATTTGTTTAACGGTAGAGTTACGTGCTTAAGCAGTGTGCCTTAAAATAATTATGAGGAAATGCGTTGGGTCAGTCAGTGTGAGCCATTCATCATAGCTACAGACCATAATTGCTCAAAATAAGCACTAATATCACCAAACTTGGACTTGTTGTGAGTGGTTTCATAGATACCTGCCGTACACTGCGAGCTCATCGGAACTTTCAAAATGTCTCCAGAGGCAGCCTCGCAAATAATCTACGTGTGACAATTGATTCACTCCCTCTGGCATTTTGCACATTTAATGTGCTCATAAACTGAACCCACTATAATTTTACACATCCGTCAATGTAGTCTAAGTAAGAGTACAGACAGCAGAAGCTATTAAACGTGTTAATTCTAATTATAACTCACCTGCCGGCTCTTTATTTTCATATTTTATGTAGGTGGACAAAAGGATTTGGATAATTTTTCTCAAGTAACAAACACTCGGTGTATGTGTTAATAAGAAGACGATGAAAAATGGGAAACACTTGTATGAGGAAATGAGATATTTAATGGCAGATTTTAGCAGTATGGCTGAGTCACCTTATCTATAGCCGAAAGTCATACTGCTGTCATGTGTGCTGTCTAGATATATTTTTCAAACAGCGCTTCAGTGAAGGAGCGTTAAAAGTTAGACCAGCCGCAGTTAGAATGAAATAGTAAAATTTCTGATTTTATGGTCTGACTATATGAGTGAGTATGTAGTAATCTTGCTGTGGTGTTATTCGCACACGACAACAGTCAATTCTGACTTTCCATTGAAATGTTGTTCAAGCAGGCAATCAGGAATTGTCAGAGCGTGGTGGCTGTGGTAAAGTAAATCCAGAAACAAATCTTTTTTTTCCAGTTACTTTTTATACACTACACTTGTGTATATACCGCAATACTGTTGAAGAACTTTCAGGACATCCATTCTGATTGGTTACAACCTAGTATATGGATAATTTTTAGTGCTTTCAAAACTGTGTGTGTGTAACTGACACAGATTTACAGATTCAGTAGGAGTAGGCCAATATTGAAAGAGCGACAGATATGCTGAAAATCACACATCCAACACATACAAAGTGAACTGTCAAAAATAATTACTGTGTCTTGGTCATAAATCACAACTTGTCTACTATTCCATAATTCATAATTTTTTTTCTATCATATGTAATTTCTATTTTTGTGGAGAGGTCAATAATTATATAACGGTAGATGCATTCATCGTTTTACATGAGAAAGCAATGAAGATCGTTAATGGGGCTGGTATATAGGAATCACATAAATCCTTTATTCATTCTGCCAAAAAAAAAAAAAAGAAATCTCCTACCTCCTACCTGTAAAAAACGTATTCACTGAAAGAGAGGAGAGTTAGAATTTAAGTTGGGAATTTAACTTCAAGAAATAACATACTTTTAGTATTTCAGTTTGTGCTGTGAAACTGGGATAGAGTGACTGTGGGACTAAAGGCATGTGCCAACATGAAATCATTTAATTGAGGTATAAAGTGATTTTCAAACAGGATATGACTGAATAATTTATTTTGCGATTATGGAGAATCATTATGTTGTACACTGGGTGTATACGTGTAAACAAATACAGGTGGGTGTATATCTGTACCTACACTCCATGCTAATTCATACCTTGTGTGTGACATCAACCAACAATGCGATGTGTCTGCTTCATATCCCAGGTTAAACAGTCCCGCCGCCATCATGGCTTCTAAGGCTTGTTTGTGTGGTGAGTTGCATTGAAGGAGACATGTTTCCTCGTTTCTAATGGGATGGAGCTAATCAGATCAGCGTAAGCTGACTCCCAGCTGTGCAACTTTGCAGAATTCACTGAGGGGTAGAGAGGAAAACCTTAAATAAAGGGCAAGTCCATCTTAATCACATGCTTTTATGGTCCAGTGGCAAGCAATGAGACAGAAATGTCACATTAGCAATGCCAAGTGGTTGATTTCACCATTTAGATGGTTAAACCAACAGAGCTATTGCTGATTTTAATTTTTTTTTAATATTTCATTTTAGATTAGGATTATTGTTTATTATCTTGACTCTACAATTTTAAATAATTAGACAGTATTTCACACCTGAGTAATATATTGACTTCTACACTCAAGGTCAAGGCTAACCTGGTGAGTGTCTCAGGGGGAATTATTGTTTTTAAAAGGTGAACAGTTTTTCTCCTGTGCACCTGGCAACCACCCGTGAAACTGATCTTAATGAAAATGTCAGACTCGTCCATTCATTCATATTGAGGTTTATAGTTCTTTGATTACTACTTACTGTGATCAGGGGGAAATAAAAATCTCTATTTTGTACTTTACTTTGTTTTTCCTGATAGTGGCAATGATATGCAGGTGCATTCTTTTCAGAAGGGCCACGGCAATAGGAAAAAACTTGTCAAAGGGACTCAATTCAATTCAATTTCATTTATATAGTGCCATATACAACACGATCATCTCAAGGCACTTTTACAAAAAAACAAAAAACACATCAATTCCACATGAGCAAGCATAGGCAATGCTGGAAAGGAACAACCTCCCTTTTAGCATGAAGAAACGGTTACAAAACAGGCTCAGAGGTGGCGGCTTTCGACTGTTCTGGTTGGGTAGCGAGAAAAGGATTGCGGGGAGGGTTTTCATTCATAATGTTAGCAAGTAAATGGGAGGATGAGAGGATTATTCAATTAAAACAAACTTGGAACAAAATCAAATGCATGTAAAAAATTGATTTCACTTATATAGTGCTTTTTCACCACATAAGCACTTTTGAAAGTGCTTTACACTGTTAATCGAATATGGAAGAGTTCAGATACAAGTTATAATAATATCTTGTGAAACACATTAGAGAGGCCCAACCACAAATTACTCCTGGGTGCAATGCAATTCAAAGCGGGGTTAAGGTCAAGGAACTGGTGTAGTCTGCATTGTGTGCTCATAGAGCAGTCCACTTGTCTTTTAAGATGTTTATTCTGACCAGATGAATCGACTACAAAATACATTTTTTTAAAATGTGTCATTAACGGGAGCCTCAATATGAATAAAATCACAAAAGCATGAAACAATAAAAGTAAAGTCATGAACAAAATCTCGGACATCAGAAAAAGGCGACTAAAGGTGGGAAGCATCGTTTATTCTGGCTAAAGCAGGTCATTTGAAACAACAAAATTTAATGTAATTATAATATGAAACAAGACAAATGAAGAGATTTATTTTGACACCATTGGACTAGAATAAATGATACTGTTTATAACGCTGAGATATTTGATCTTATTCTTGTAATGAGGTAATCCATTTCCAGGTTCCAGTGTGGGCATGGATTTGGTAGATAATGGACGGCTCACGCGGTGTCAGCGGTGGCACAGTATGGGCCGGGGAGGATGTGATCTTTCACCATAACAGCTTTCACTCCACGTCAATAATACTGTTTAATCTGGAGGCTACACCCAAGGCGCTGACATGCCCCACAGACTCGGTGGAAACCTTGACTGGCACTTCACCCCTCAGCGATGACAAAAACCCTGTCTGCTTAAGCAGCTATTACTCCACCTGATTGGTAATCATGACATGGAGTGAGGCATAAATCCCTCAGACTGCAGCTGGTTAAGATAGAGGTCTTTGAAGGAACACAGTGATTAGATGACCTTGAATGGGGTAGGAAAGGGGGCCAGGCTCGGCGAGGCTCCGGGGGTGCTGTACTTTTCTATTATTGTCGGTATAATGACATATTCTCATGCAAATGAAATTCATGTACGTAGGCTACACTCCACTTTTTGCACAGTCCAGAGCCCTCAAAAAATAAGCTGAATGATTTTCCAGAGGAATGCATGTTTCCATTCACCTCAACAGTCTCATCAGTTTCACGTATTGTGCCTTTTATTTGCACAAACCAAGAAGCCGGAGGTCCGTTGTATTTGTCCGAACCCTCGCCACGAGTAGCAGGTTTGCCGCATTATTTTCTCCTCAGTCAAGAGCAGTTTGAAGGAGAGCTGCCCACACACTTGAGGCTCCCAAACTCTTGAATTAGCACACCTTCAAGGGGTTTCAGGATTACATTTGCATTGCATACACCCTGAACAGGGGCGACGAAAACTACCCCACTTGGTGACATTCTCACTACATGATGTTGCCTATTGTGTGGATGCCCTTTCTCTGGAATGAAAACCCTCAAACACCTTGTGTTAGAGATGACACTTTCACACATCCTGGTTGGTGATTATAAGAAAAATATGCCAAATCAATTATAGTATGATTGATTTATTTCAAGATTTGGAGTCAAATTGTTTTTAAAATTGTGGATATACACATGCTAGGGGGAGACTTATAGTGTGAAACTGCAGTAATTAGATTTGTTTCAAACACGTAAACTGTCAAAACGGTTTTACATAGGTTAATTATTTGTGTTGATGTTTTGTCTACTACTAAAATCTTCAGTGTCTGCGACACTAAATATTAGTCGTATTTATAGCTCCCCTTTTGTACAGAGAACAGCACTCCGGAAAGTGCAGTATATCAATCATGGTTTGCCCTATGGTTCCTTTTCAATCCATGGATGCACATTAGTTTTGATGCCATATATTGTATACCAAGCAGCAAGCAAAACACTGTCAGTCAGAAGTGGTTACACGCTGTTCTTCACAACAGCGAGGTGAAAAGCAGCCAGCAGGGTAAACAAGGTGGATTTAAGAGGCATGAAAGAAGAATCAAAACGACAGTCATAACGGAGAACGTGGCTCTTCAAACACACGTAAATGTAGTGCCATACACACCTTAAATCACACAATGTTGCAGTGTTGTCAAGAAGTGCTTTGATCGCACTTGGAAATTGTCTGTGTGTGTGTTATTAAGCAGGTACAGTCAAACAGGTCCCATGATTTTTGACCACATTAGGGAAAGATGCAAAGGGGACCAAACTAGAGTAAAAACATTAATGGTTATAGAAATGATATACTTTAATTGTCAAAGTCAGTAACCCAGCACTCTGATATCATGTACAGCTAAGTTAATAGTAAAAACTACCTCTGAGACAACGCAGGGGACTATTGTCAGTGATATTTACAAATGTAAGACATCCAGTGATCACCACTTTTATCAACAGGGTGAGAACCGCCACTCTCTCCTTTGGACACCTCATACATTAGATTCAAAATCTTTGTTCTTCACATCGTTTAAACTCGACAGATTTGCTTCGGCACAATTCTCGGACACTTGACTCAGTGTCTTGGCCCAAAACCATAAAATACATCAGTTTACTTCTCTTGCATCCCTATCTTGCAATCACATGTCAATTGTTCTGATCAGAACAGATTGCAGTCCTTCATTTGAATAGATCCACAGCAATTGTTACCAGGTCCAGCATTATTTAATTTGTTTTTCCTTGTCTGCTTGCCATTACTAGTAGCAAGATTTCAGTTGCCAAAGAAGTTGCAGCACACATCTCTCTCTCCCCTTGATATTCCCCACTCTGCAGTTAGTGTATGATCACCCGAGGATGAGAAGGCGGCTTTCATCTGTGAGCAAATATTTGTGCCAGTAGGCAATGAACCAATTAGAATTACAGGTTCCAAACACCACATTCCTGTATTTAGTTCACCTGGTACGACAGAAAACCAGCAGGCCTGGGAATAAAGGGGGAAAAAAAAAAAGGATTGCTTTTATTTATAGCCACCAGCGATAATGACTGTAAGATACTCACTCCTGGTGCATACGCGCCCAACCATGCTGCTTCTGAGAAGTGATACCAAATAATGAATCTGTGATTCAGTAAGAAAAAAAAAAAAGAAGGAAAGACAACCAAGCATATAATGAGAATGACTTTTTTTTATCACTGATTATACACTTGTAGATTAAAACCCACCATCAGGAAAATGAAAAATCTGCCGTGCTTTTAATAACATGGTTGACATGAACAGTACTGATGCTCATAATCATTATTCTTACTCGTGCAATTTTTATGTTGTGCTATTTGGAACTAAATTGTCATAAATTTGCAAACATCAAAAGCACTCATATGATGTTCACAAAATTCTTGTAATATAGTCATTTCTTTGTGACTGTAATGTACTGTAATACATTCCCTTGCATGTAGAATGAAAGGGTATTAAAGAGCACACAGCTTAAGATCAGTCTCATGAATCATTCATTGTTTACTGGTGCAGGGATTTATGCCAAGGAGCAGTAGGCCGTTCTACGATTGTCTTCTGAAACTTTTTATATGGTGCTCCCTTTTAATAATTTGTTGACATGCCCCTGCTCTTGTTGAGAAAATAAAAGTGACCTCGCTCTGTGGTGAAGGTCAGGCAGTATCTAATGAAGGCTCCAAAGCCTCACAGCATTGATTTCTTACCCGTTCCATGGCTTGAATGCAGAGCTACTCGGCATTGCCATGGGGGGATGGCCTCAGGTACAAGTCGGTGTTTCCTGAAGCCAGTTATGTTATCTCCCTCTAAACGCATTTACTTCTCTTAGTACATTATTTTCTTTCTCTGGCATCCACAAATTCTTAAATAACAGATCTCCATGTTGTCTTGAGATAGTGGATCCTAGAAAATTTTTGCCCAAAGTAAAGTCTACCTCCTTACAAGATGAGATATTAGACTGCCGCACATATTACTGTGGCCATCCAATCAGAAGTGTCGCAATCGCCCATCAGAGAGCAGAGTCACGGTACTCTCTCGTCTTGATATGCTTATCAGACTTGACATGGATGGCATTTAAGTCTAAATAGCACACGGCATACGTCGCTTCTAGAGAAACGCCTGCAATAAAGATTCATTATGCAGGTGTGAGGCATCATTGAGATGCATCACACTGCACTGCATCTTTTGGCAGATTAAAGATATGAAGATTAAGGGAGAGGCTGCATTATACTGTTGTTATTCTTAATAACCTGCTTAGTTTGGCTCATAGCCCTGTGCTCATCCATAATGCATATGACCTGCAGCTGGCCAGGACGCTAAGTCTGCTCTGACAGTGTGAGGGGGTTTAAAATCACTAATCTATGAGCATGTATGTGGATGTAGGTGGGATTCTAATGTGTGCGTGCGTGTCTGACTTGACAAAAAGTGCATTTGAGTTTCTGCACCTCCTCAATCAGCATCACATTTATACGCACAGCTGAGACCAAAATAATTATGCCTTCATACAGAAGTGTTTTGAGTCCGAAGATAGCAGACTTCACCGAACACCTAATGCACTTCCCATCATCACGTGCTTCAGGTTTCGGATAATAAGTACTCACAATGCCTCTAAGCAGTGGTAATGGTTTTAGCTTTTCATTTCAGCTTTTTACCAAACCTAATGTTGCGGAACCATTAAACTATGTTTGTTTACGCTTATATGATTCCATATGGTTGAGAAAAGGAAACGAACAATTTCCACTTCTCTCCTTCACTGTTTGGTGGGTGACCTTGAGCACCCTGAATGCAACATGGATGTAATGGACTATAACCACCCCGTCAAGTGAACATCCTGCTTCCTACAAAGCACAGTGGAAGTTGGATGAGCTACAAATAGCCTCCTTAAGAAGCAGCTTCTTGACTAAAGAATATTGTCAGACATGCTTTTTTTTTTTCTTTTTTTCTTTTTAGCTGTGCAACTGAGCTGGTGTTTAATGCGGTGCACTGCGCTGTTGCTGTTATAACACAAACTTTGTTTGAAAAAGCCCATAACTCGACATACCCAAAGGTAGCATATTTTGAACTGATGCACTTTGGGGTTCTCTATGTTTTGTAGCTTACTTTATTGGAGTATAATACTGGTTAAGCTTTCAAGTAAGTCAGAATTTAATACAGCTGAGCAAATATGGCTGTGGATGCTGGAAATTGCTGGATGACGCGATTTGTTGTGCCATTACATTGAATCAGGCGTGTTGAGAAACTTGCTCAAGACTGAAATTCATACCCCCCCCCCCCAGGCCTAGAAAAATAAAAAAATAAATCTAATTTAAATAGGTGCTTTAATAACTGCTGGCTGGTCTTGGAGGTTTGCAAACCACGTTCCTCGTCTGCTTGCATCCAAGTAACCCTTTGTTCCTCTGAAAATCTGGCACATTTTGGAGGCTTGGTGGCTTTAATGAGCCACACTCTTGTGCCAATCGTGGCTGCTGGATGTCAGGAATGAAGCTCATGATAATGTGCCCGGCTCAGTGCCACCACGTGTTTCCCACTGTTATGGTAATGACACCAGCTTGGGTTTTTTTTCTTTTTTTTTTTTTTTTTTCCTCTCACGAACAGCGGCTTGTTGCCTCTTTTTGTTTGCAAGTCCCTGCTACTGCTTTGATGTTGGTGTAGAATTCCCCCCCAAAATATATACTATCACGCTTTGTACTGTACTTGATGTGTTTTTCTCATGCAGAAATGTTGCCGTTTGCAAGAACAACAAAAGAACAATGCAGGACTTACTTTCGTGCCGTTGTGTATTTGATCTGTGTTTTTTCCCGGCGACAGCTGTGGGATGTGCAGCCCGTCAAGGAGAGCCTGTTTGGAAAAGTGGGAAGCGAAGATGAATTGACATAAGAGGTCATTTGCTTTGCTCATATTCAAGCCCTTGGCTTTGAAGACGGAGGGGCATGAAGGGAGGTAGAACATCACTAGATAACTGGGCTGCTCTGAGGTCCAGGGCCAGTTTCTTTCAGGGCTTCCCTCTCTTGCCGAGGACATGGCCCTCCTGTCACAACCCTCTACTTTTCAATGGTAATCAATTCCGCTTTAAAGGCGTAGGAGACATCCCTTTGGAAACTTCTGCAAACTGAGCACACCTTTGCCAACTTCAAGCGCAGTATATGCTTACTGACACCTTGCCATGGAAATGTAGTCCATATACTTAGTTTACATAAAGTCCATTCTTTCTAAACATTCCTGAGTGACATGGTTGAAGGTTGCTAGGATTATTGAAAAAATCTTTTTCTTTTTTTGGCTTTAAAATAAATGTGAAATACTGCTGGCTGGTTATCTCTCCATGTATTTTCTATTTCGCTTTCCCCAACTTTGGGTCGGCGGTTGTAGCCAGGCCATGGGCAAAATGAACCAGGGACAGGTCCATTACAGGCCGACTCAATGAAAGACAATGACGCACATTCAACCCCATGGGCAATTTAGAGTCACGAATCCACTCCAAATGAATATACTTTTGGAGTTTGGGAGGAAAGCAGACTACCCGGAGAAAATTCACACACACACACACTCAGGGATATAACTCCCCACAGAAAAGACCCGAAGTGAATCGAACTAATGTTCTTTTTTTTTTTTTTTTATGTGACAGTGCTATTTACTACATCACCATGTGGCCTTACATGTGAGGAAGATGTGGCTGTAAATACATTTTATTACAGTGTTGCCGTATTTACATGGAGGGGATCATATTTTAGTTGACTTGGTATATTTTGTGGGAGTTTATTCATTTTGTTGATGTATCGTGCTGAAGAAGAAAAAATCCTGATGCATGAAGCAAATTGGTTTTCTGAATTTGTCCTAGTGAACACGAGTGCATGCAGCCTCTTTTTATTTCTTTAAAAAGGTTTGATAGCTTTTGTGTGTGGTTTGTGGATGGATGGGGTGGAGTGGGGGGTCCTCTCTTTCATACCCGGAAAAAAACACTTTGGATATTTCAAAAGAGACCTTCATTTAAATTGTACGTTTTCCGATACATTGCATCAGTGGAAATAGAAGAGGCAGCATGGATGAGATGTTTGACCTTTCCAGATTTGTCTCTCTGGGTAGTGAATTTGCTGGAGGGTGCCGGGGCAGGGAGCAGCGGTGCGTTGAATTATCTCTCCCACTGTTCAAACGCTGCAGACCTGATCTCCCACTTGCTCCACTCCCACCACTAATGGGTCGGGAACACACTGAGAAAGAAAAAAGATGGAGATAGAGAGGGAGGGGAGGGGGGGGGGGGGGGGGAGTTATAGCCTCTCTGATTGTCTGTGGGTAAAGCTTTGAAACAAATTACCGTTTTCGCTCGGCGCCGAGGAGAAGGAGCAGTGGGTCACATTGTGGTGTCAAATCTTTAGCAAAAAGCTTGTGTCACTCGGCGGTGTGATCGAGCTGAGCGTGTGACAGCTACCGGTAGGAAACATGTCAACTGTTTGATGGATGCTTGCTGTACTGAAAGGCTATGATGACTTTTTAGTTGACTGGGCTTTCACTGAACTCCCTCCCCCATTCTGTCGTCAAGTGAAAGCACAACCACCAAGGAGGCAAAAAGATAAGAACAAATTTGCCAAAATGCTTTGTTACAGTTTTCCAACTGGCGAAGGACGTTGTGTCTTTTCAGAGGAGGAGGAGCTGTCAGTTTCACAATGCCTGCACAACTCCTTTTCTATTAAAAATAAAAAAAAGAGAGAGGTTGGCCTCCTGCTCCGATAAAAAAATGTGGGTTTTGCAAAAGATAATCAACAGAAGGCTGTCCTTTAGTCAGTGGCATGTCAGCTAAAAATGTACATACTGTACAGAGCTGGAGCCTTGGTTTTATCTCTCTTTCCCACAGCGTCTGGTGCTGACGATGACTCTGCTAACAATGCTTCTCCCACCAGAGCCATTTTCTGCTTATTTCCAAGGAACTTTTTCACTTTTTCTCCACTCTCAACCTCCATATAAGAGCATCGAGTACATGTTTTTGTTTTCTTGATGAAACATGTGTTGTGTCTGCACTGTGCCATCACCTCATGCAACATCTTCTCTCTCTCTCTCTCTCTCTCCTTCTCCACCGCTTCCCTCATGACATCCAGACGCCATCTTGTGTGACGTAGGAGAGTTTCACTGTCACGACCAGAAAGCCTGCATCCCCGAGGCCTGGGTGTGTGATGGTGAGCCCGATTGCCCCGACGACTCAGATGAAACTCATCACCTTTGTAAGTCACCCATGCCATCCATTCCTCCCAAATGCCAAACTCTCACATGACATTCCGCCATCATGCCTCGTTTGACCGCGAGTCTCACCTGGAGTGTACACCAGCTCGTACCAACATGCAGTTAGTGATATCCCACAAGAAGAGACAACTTCTTTGGATCAAAGATTTGTTGGTTCAGACCGAGGAAGTTTTAGAAGTCTGCGGTTTTCTCTGTCAAAAAGAAAAAGAAGAAAAAACCACCACTGTGGCCACTTGGAAGATGCAAAACTCACTCACATCTTGTTTGTAGCTGCCTTGAAAAGCAGGCAACAAACGGAGCGACGTCTTTCACAGTGCTTTGGTTAAACTACGACTCGAGTGATACTTGCCATCCAATGGACTGTGAGTGTGTGTCTTAGGGAAGGTTGGGCACTGTGGAAGTGTATTCTTTCTGAAAAAATAAATAAATAAAAGTAAACCCTGCTGTCATGCTGAGAGAAATCACCGAATTTTATAACTATAGGGAAGAAGAGATGAGCATGTAGAATTATATAGGTGAGGGTTATGGCTTGGCTTTTTGACAAATTGGTGTCAATTATGTCTTCACCTCTGGTCCAATTGTCTGGAGCTGCAATCAGCCTCCCAAAAGATGAAAATACAGCTTATAAATCTCCATCTATAGATTTGCCGTTTTTTACCAAAACTGTAATGAGTCTTGAATTTATGAAATTTAA
Organism: Lipophrys pholis; assembly: GCF_963383615.2. Taxonomy (NCBI): domain Eukaryota; kingdom Metazoa; phylum Chordata; class Actinopteri; order Blenniiformes; family Blenniidae; genus Lipophrys; species Lipophrys pholis. Next base: position 19,118,642 of record NC_137632.1, read on the forward strand.
GAACTCAAATTAAGAAACTATTGTCACTGTATTTGGCCTTTCATAAATTGCTTTTTTGTTGGTTTCGCCCTGTAAGTATCAAATATACAACTAAATCAGCATTTATCAGCATTTCTACAGTACCGAGCTGAGGCCTGAAGGCTGGGGTTGGTAACCAGGTCAGTTCCCTTAGACGCAGTTCAAAAAACAAAAACAAAACACTACATGAATATTGACTGATGAAATTAGATTATCCATAATCCATATTCCGGGGCTTTCAAATCAAATACTCTATCAAGTGATACTTTTGTGTCGAATACTTGTTTTGTTTTCTGTTGTTTGATTTAAGTGTCACATTTGTCACTATGAACTGCAAGAAGTCACTACAAACAGGTATGTCGCTCCAGAGACTCCGTTTGCAGACATCTGCTATAAATGCACCAGACCGAAATCAGAATATTTTGGGGAACAAACCCCAATTATCCACTTTTGTGTCACAGTTGTATGGAATGCTAGATTCTACCGAGAAAAACAAAAACAACAAAACAACCAACCTTCTGAAAATATCCAGGAAACTATACCTACTACCCTTTACTCATCAGATTGTTTCCTACAGCTTCACAGTTTGAATGTGTATGTGTTTTGATGGGGGCTTTGTCCTTCAGAAACATGCAAAAGTTGCTTCACTTTGAAACTCAGGGTGACACATGTTTCTCTAAAATGCTTTGGCACTCTTTGGATTTCATCACTCATCTGACACATCCAATCATGTGGCACCAACCGCAGAGAGCGTGACAGATACTCCACCATGCTTCACTGTAGGTAGGGCATTTTCTTTCTAATGGGCTTCATTATGCCATCCACATTCTGATACATTGCACTCCCAGAGAGCTGTACTTTGGTTGTATATAGAACATTATGGCGAAAGGGCTGTGACTTATGTAACATATAAACATTAGTTTTTCCTTAAGTAGTAATAAAGTGTTCTGCGCATGGAGCGAGCTGAAAGTGCCAGAATAGATTGTTCAGCATTAAAGCTCCATAGATGTTTTGCTTGGTGCTTTTTCCCCACAAACTGCCCCAGCATTTGTGGACTTGGTCCTTTGAGAGTCCTGTTTGGGTTACACATCGAAAGCTTCTGAACAGTTAAGCAACTAGATTAATGAACTTATAGATATATAGATTTCAGGACTTTAGACTCGTTTGTCTTTACCATTTTGAAAAGATGAAAACAATCTCACTATTTGAAACATTAATCATTGGTTAATCGAAAGTGGGAAAGTATCTGTGTCCAGAAAGTTCTTGTATTTGACTATGAGGTATCATTTTCAGCATGTTTACTTCTATTACTTTTGATTGTTTACTACGTCTAGACGTAAAACTGAAAGAAGCCAGATATTCTGTCAAGAAATGTGTGTGCGAGTTTGAAGTTTGGCACACATATGTTAGCCCGGGATAGACTGGACCACATCTTTCTCATTGTTTACTGGTGCAGGCTCCATTTCTTTCTAGACAACTGCTGTGTGAAGAAAATGTTACAGCTGCTTTTAAACAGAAATAACCTCAGGTGCCTATGGATTGCAAGGATACCATATTATCCACAAGCACATTGTTTGCTGGGTTGTTTATCTTTAGTGCCAAACAGTGTATCTCGTATATTATAATACAAGCGACACTGCATTGAATAATAATGCATCTGCCTGGAGAGAGGAGAGTATATGACATTGTCTAGCTTCAGATCTGAGGATTTCTAACAATCTGACTTCAAAACAGTCAAGCAAGCAAAAGCTTATATTTTAGCAGGCGGGAATTGTTTTGGGAGTGCCTTATTACCCTGTTAGTGAGTAAACATGTAGTAAAATATGCACTTTAGAAGGGAAGAATTCACTTTGTACTTTCAACCGTTTTCATGTAAACTTTCATTCGTCCTTCACATCAGAATTGCGTATAATGTATCATTTTATTTTTTAAACACTTCTGAGTCATACATTTTCTTAACAAGTGAAGCAGAGCAATACTTTTAACTTATTATGAGCCAAATTTGCCTTTCTGAATCACGATGAGTTTGCCCCCCCCCCCCCTCCAAAAAAAAGGCAACAAATCCAGATTATCAAAATTCCCTCCCTGTTCCTCATCAGAGTGAGCTATTGGCTATAATTAGGACTTTATAGTTTTGGCAGTGACATCTGTGCATAAATTGACCGCAGTGCGCAAAAATTATTAATCCTAAAATCCTGTTGCGCAGTAGGTCATCTATCAAAGCGGCTACACGTGGCTGTCTACGCTTGCTGCAGCAAGAGACGCTTTTGTCAAAACTGGTATAATTACGCACACCAGCTGTTAGCATGTTACCAGCTGCCGGTGCCTTCTCTGATGTTGCAAAACCGCGGTGGTCCCTTGACTGAATTCCTTCAACTTATTACTGGCTGATATAGAGTAGCATCTTAACCAGGATGTAAAGAAATGAGACTGAAGAATAGATTGTCTCTTGTCCAGACTGTTAGATCAGAATTACACATTTTGCCACATACTGCTGCTTCGTTGCAGATAGATTTTTCTTTTTGTTGATAAAGTGAGCCGCTGTAGGTTTTGCTCGTCGCTACATATATCAGTCTACCTTTAATATCTTGTACTTGGCTCGTTGCCTTTTTCTCTCTTGTTATTCTACACGCATCACATCTTGTGTGCCAGATTAATTCCCATGAAAGACTGTGTAGGAGTACTTAGAGGAGCAAGCACTCTTTTTAGAGGGGCATGCCACGTGGACTTTTTTTTTATTTACTGTTTGTTTGCTACAAGGAGTTCAACTCAACCTGTGAAAACAATCTCAAAATGTCCTCTCTGGAGACAGCTTTCGAACTTTTCAAAGGGAAAACACTCGACTTAGGCGAGAGTTACACTTTTAAGCAGAAACTCGGTGTTGTGAACTGGAAATATGAGGTTTAAAAGAAGAGGGCACTTCACAAGCTGGGAAGGTCAAAGATCCAAACCATCATGGCAGAGCTGGATTCGTGTTTTTTCCTTCTGCTGCCATAACTCAGACTTGTTTTCTCCTTAACATCATGGAAGCAAAGTGCTGGATTCTTGAAATGATTGGAAGCCCAACTAAAACAGGTACAGGATTGAAGTAATCTATAGTCTATAATGATCTATAATCACACTTTCTGCTGAAAGAAGCTGATTCTAGAACTAATGACAACAGGAAGAAGCAGCAACAACACTTTTGAGATAAGCCACAATCTTTTATGGCCAAGATTACATTGTTGAATAGAGGTTATTTGCATGTAATATGACCTATTAATTGGACTTCTTTGATGTTGTTGACTAGCAGACTGAAATAGGCTCCCTGTTTACACAACAGTGTTCTCAATTGAAAATGGAAACCTTGTGTTGTGTTTTTGGTGTCCATTTAAACAACAGCGGTGGTCTGACCCACTGAAAATGCAACTTTTGAAAATGCTCCTTCTCGGTGTAAAACAGCGAAAAACACAACTTTTCTGAAGCCCTGCTTCTTCACAGAAGTATTTCTAGCGTACATATGAATTATGTACAATAGAAAATCAAAACAGAGTAGCAGAAAGAAAGTTACTAGTTTTGCAGACACTTGTGTAGGATTGAAGAAAAGCAGAAAAGGTTAGAAAGAAAAGTAATTGTGAGCTGAAAGCTTGATGGTGGGCTCCGAAACAGCACATCTGGGTATACAAAAAAACCCAAAAATTATTACACATTATATACACTAATTCCCTCCTCTTGGCACATTTTCTGATAGCTCTGATTTATAATTCGGAAAAAAAAAACGGTCGTAGCATTGATGAGCTAATTATATTGAGCAAACCATAGACTGAGCACATACCTGACATCTACTCTCTGTTACCTATGATCTTTCAGTCTGCCTGTGTTGGAAGTGTTTTAAATATTCCGGATATAATGTAGCCTTTACGCAGTTGCTGTGGGGCCAAGTCTTTGTAATCTCCAAAAGGCAATTAATTACCACTTCGATTAATGTTGGCACCATTTTATTTACCCTGCCTGCAGAAAGAAGACCTTGCATATTCATCTAAGGAAATTGGCACAGCTCATTATCATGGATTATGTATTGATAGAAGAGGGAATTGGATCAGCTTTGCCCGGCAAACAGAAGACAGGATTGAAATGTACTCTGTCGTCTTCGGCGATGGGAAGGATCGCAATAACCTGTGAGAAAAAAAGAGATCCTTCATCTGGGATAATGTTCATTGAACTGAAATAAAAGTGCAAGTAATTCAGGATTGTGTGCAACCCTCAGTACTTTGGTTTTGGCTGTGAATATTCCTAGCATTATACGGAGAAATTCATTATCGTAAGATAAAGACCGGGTAATATATTACTCTCCTGTCGTCTATAAAAACGCTGGTTCCACTGATGGCCTCTCTCCTCCCTGCTCCTGCTCGGTCATGGAGATGTAATCACTGCATCTTCAGGGCTTGTGGGGAGGAGGCAGAGGGAAGGTGGCCTTGGATTGCAGAGATGAGAAAGGAGGCATCAGCTTATCCGCCTCAGCTGCAGGCCTCGCGGGACTGGACAACTGACGACAGTCATTCAGAGAGCTGGGAAAACAGGCCGCCTTCGGGAGCGGCGAAAGAAAACCCAGGAAAAAATCAGCAATTCTCCAATTGTGCAGTGGCTCAAACAAACAATTTCTTTGCAATAACGAGGGAAACCTTTTACTGTGAGGGCTAACGTATAGCAGCTTGACTGATGACAGTTAAAGTGGAACCGTTGAGAATCACTTTTCTACTTTGTGCATCGGGGCTAAGAGGAAGTATAAATGTCAGGGTGGTGTTGGGAGTCACAGAATTGCAGTTAGCTCTGCATCCGCCATATAGTGCGACACTCATAATTCACTTTCTCTAAATGTATTCTCAAGTGTCACTTTATGAAAACTTTGGACGCTAATGGCTGTCAGCATATCGCTCCCCTCCTTTTATTGATGCAACTTGCTTGCAAAGTGCGTCTTAGAACTTAATTCCTTCAGGAATCCTTGAGGAAAGGATTTCATGGACTTTTGGGCTTGTGTTAGTAGTGCTGCCATGAGGAGCTTTTGTGAATCTGGTGGACACGCGGGCCAGCGAATCCTCTGATTGAATTGTCACTCCCAGAGGAGAAGACAATAAAAGGGGTCAGTGGCTGACTTCAAAAACATGGCCACAGAAGCTGTGTTTCATGGCAGCAGCTCGGCTTGACCCAATCAACACAGATGTTGATCTCGACGTCCTCTGGGCACAGGGGAGGAGAACTGTTCAAAGACTCTTCTCTCAGGGGTTCCTCAGCTTATTCCCGCTCAACGACAGGGGAGGGCATGTCTCCCCACGCCTCCCCTCTAAAGTCCTCAGATTCTGGATATTGAGTTCATCAGTACCCTACAGAGAGCCTCAGAACAAACAGCATGGTTTGGAAAACCGTGAAGGAAAAACATCTCACGGATCCAACATGCCGCATCGCATAACTAAACTACAAAGTGCAATTCAGTTTAAACTTTGTTGTCTGTATTACATTAAATAAATCAGTGATTTGGTGTCAATGATTTTGCTGTTGGAGACGATATAATATATTTGTAATTAACGACTTTTTTTCACAAAGAAAGTCAAGAATGCTCCTTTGACCCAATCCCAAAAACTACTTTTTCGACATAACTCTGTGCTGAACAGTAAATCTAATATGCTATTTTTAAACTACTTCTGCTATTTTACCCAACTTAGCTGCTTATCATCTCAATTGGTCGCAAAGTAATCATCACATTTTTTTTGTATCATTTATTTCAGACCTCCTTTACCCTTGCGCCAATTTTAGTTGTATTGCTGCCATCAAATTCAAAATAAGGGAACATTGTTAATTAAACGTGAAAATGTCTTCATCTGATATATGTTTTGCAGATATATTTTTGTTATATGGCTTTGTGAGTAATTGCAAAGCATTACACACTCCTCTGCTTGTTTTTTGAGTTGTTCTACAAAACATATGTATTATACATTTTTTAATTTAAGTTACGTTACGCACAACAGGGGGCGACAAATGTGTAATGAAAATGAAGAAACTGATACTGTACATTAAAACAGAAATAGTGTTCGCACATTTATAAATAACGTCTCCACATATCTTAAGAAAAACAAAACAATATTCTTATAGCATCACTAAATATAGATTTCTGATTTGTACTCTTTAACGTTTTGCATGGAATTCGCAGTTTACGAATCATTAACGCACTTCAGGAGAGGAGGTGGTGAGCACGGGCAGAAAGGAAATAGGAAGGACGTTTGTAAACAGGTTTTAACCACCCCTATGCAATCGGTTGAGACCGTAATTAGTTTGGACCTGTTTAGTCTAATGAAGCTGTTTATATGGAGAATTTTCATTATCTTTGGGACCTTGAGGCTGCATCTTCACATGTTGAGCCACTACTTCACTGCCGCTTTTTTGCAAATCATGTGACCTTTATGAGTTGGCAGCGTATCAAGGATATTTCATCTTTACCTTTGTTCAGTTAGATGAACCAGGGACATGTTTTCGACCCTTATGTAGATATATTCATATATATCTATATACTGTATATATATATATATATATAGAGAGAGAGAGAGAGAGCTTTTGTGTGTTTCATTCCTCACTGCATCTGTCCCTTCTCGTTAATGACATCTCTCAAGAATTTCTTGATGGAGTTCCACTATATTTTTAACAACAAATCAAAAATGATTATATTTTAGTGGGTAAACGGTAGAAGGTGGAGATGACTGTGACCTTAAAGTCTCTTGTATTTATGCGTGTGGTATCTGGCAGACTTAAGAGCACTTCAATCAGTATACTAAAGCAAACCCATAATTCCTCTGCCCTTGAAGCTCTCAGTTCTACGCCTATGTTGCATGATTCTGGTGGGTGAGTGGGTGAACGAGATGCCCATCTGCAGTGATTCACTGTACAGAGAGTGACATGGGTTATCAAGGACGTCTTGGCTCTTGTCTTTCATCGCTCTCTCCACAGCGGGCTGCCAATCTGCTCAACTTTACTGGTGGACAAATGACGGTTAAAAAGAGTTATTCATTAGTTTTTCTCTGGTCACAAAGGTCCTAATCAGAAATTCTTTGCTTTCCTATGACAAAAGACAAAATAATGTTTTTCACAGAAAATTGTTAATTCAATTCAGCGCAATTACCATAATTTTCACCCCCAAAAAATTCACTCTGCATATTTTCTCAACTGACTTCATTTGAGTATTTATTTTTTTTTGGTGTGTGTTTGTGCAGATATCTCAGAAGCATACTGTTACAATTCTGCTTTGTCTCGACGAGGAGTTTCTAAAATATACGAGGATGAAACCCCATCACACTACTTGAACCACATTATGCCCGACCCCAGCTCTAATGCGTTGGTAGTGGTATTCAAAGAAGACACTACTGTCAAAGACTATAATCAATAAAAATAATATTTTTGAAAATAATTACATAATAATACTTCATGTTTAGAGTGATCAGTTATTAAAGCTATTTTAACACCTATTGTGACTAATCATCATCATTACCATTTTATTTGCATATGTGGTCAAAATAAATAGAAATGCAATAACAAAGGTACAGTGAGCATGCTACTGTGGAATGAGATGACCTGGGAGGCTCAGGAGCTTTTTGTGAAGAGCCCAGAATTGTGAAATAGAGAAATAAATTACACAAGATTCAACATGAATGGCAGAGGATTCAACTAATGGCTAACCCATTAGTGCTATGTGATAAAAGGACCTTTTCACCTTCTGGTGCACTGACTCGTCTTCTTTCTACGATGTCCAGTGAAATCCTTCGACAACCATAGTTAAACTCGGGTAATCAAATCACTAGCAAATTTGAAAGAAGCGCATTTCTCAGGAACAAAACCTTGTTATAATTGGAACGTTTGGACAAATAGCCCACCAGAGCCGACAGTACTTCCAAGAGTATATTAAGCCTTTTTGAAATGGAAGTTGCAGTTACTAGAGCCATGCATCTCCAGCTGCCTATCAACATCCTGCCGGGTATTTTATCTGGCAAGTCCCATATTGAAATAAATGTATCACAAATGTGTATAGTTCCCATGAGAATGTGGCGGCAGTACGATGGAGGTTTAGGGGGTAATGTAGCGTAGCACCTTGTTATTGAGCCGAAGGAGTGGGCCTTTTGCATTATGTAACGTTTATTTTCCTTCCTCGCCATTTCTGCCTCCCTGCTGAGACATCTGTCCCGTTGACTCACCGACAAAGTGAAGGTAGACAATTACTCAGCGGAAATATTAAGCTCTGTGAATATCTACAAGTTTATTGGATCTGCTGAATTCTACGTCCCTGTCTTCTGTGAACAGGCTTTGCCCATGTTATTAGTAAGTTCACAGGTTACACTATGCTGTCATTGCACTGTTTGCACCAGATCAAAAAAATAACTGACTGCGAATATCGATGCGACAGAAGTTAATTGGATGTTGTGTTTGTTTCTTTGACACTGTCACCTGAATTTAATTTGAGATCACAATGCACGTCTGCTGCTTTGTGCAAATTGAACCTGCAACAAGCATCTTGTTTGCACTGCTTTTTTTTTTTTTTTTTGTAGCAGGAGAAGTGAAGTGATACTTATGAGACTTTTAATTCCCCTTTTTCTGTCCCTCTACATTTGCTGAAGACCTTAAGCGCACGTCCTCAAGCCTGTGCCATCTGTTCTTCCAGAAGTTTTGGTTCGACGGGATGAGACATAACAGATATTTTGCGTCTGCACCTCTCTGTGCACTCAGAAGCCGAGGCACAACACGCTATCAGGAGTCCCTGTGATTAGAACCGTCTCCTCCTGACATAAATGTGATCGCTGTATGAAAGAGAACTCGTACTTTTTTTGCTCTTAATATATCATTAGCTTCGATTCACTTCTGCGCCTGCTGCGTTGGCTCTGCGGTTTAACACATTTCCATATGTTTGAGTGTTTGTCTCTGGCAAAACCATCAGTGTGTGAATTTTGTTGCGTGGTGACAATCTTGTATCCACACGACGTCTCATCCTTGTCAGAGCAACGCACTGGGAGGAGCACATTACCGCTTTGTCTTTGCTCTCTCAGCCCCCATCTCAGCAGCTAAGCTGCTCTGACACGTTCTCCCTTTTGTATTCCCTCCTGGTACGAGCGCTGTAAAGGACAGCGTCTCAGCTTGTCACCCTGAGAACCGAAGAAAAGAGCATATTTTATAACCCAACATGCTTGCTGTCATGGAACCGGTGTGACTTTTAAATACTAAAACCTACATTATTTCCCTGCTGCCGTGGCAGAGAACAATGAATCACCGTGACTGATATGAGCTTCGACCCAAAGTACGCAGTCGCACATGCTCACCACCACACCCAACGAGAATAATGTCCTGTAGTCATTAAGAGTGGATTCATCTTGGAGTCATGCAGTGGCCGTGATTTAAATCAGTGTAAATAAATCACAATAGCTTTTATTTAACTATTAATTACAAATAATGAGTGGTTTAATAGATGGTGAATTAAATGAGCCTCTTCCCATAGCCACTCTATAAACATAGTCATAGTTCAATGATTATTTCAGGGGATCTGAATTGCTGCCAGAGGGTATTTAAATTAAAATACATGTCCTCCCAATTGCGGCGTGTATTATACTTTATCCATGATCCTCATTAAAAAGCCTCCCAGCCAAAGAAGAAAAAAAAGAGACTTATTTACTGGCTTACGATCCATTGATTTACCCTGGAGGCCACTGCAACAATCTGGGCCTTGGAACTCATTATATTGCATGAAATATAAAGGCAGAGGTCAAAGCCTTTCAGTGAATCTTTTATAATTTAATCGAGAAATCCAAGGCCAAGGCATGTGAGAGCAGCTCCACTTCATCAGAAAAAATAAATAAAATAAAATCTATATATATATATACATATATATATTGTCCATCAAAGAAAATTAATATTTGATATACATCTCATTGTTATAACATAAAACACGATTAAAACAACCTACACAATAAAACATTAATGTTTTAATCTTTCAGCATGTCTTGTTTATAATGTTGATGATCATGAATAGTGTTTTTAGTGGCCGTGTCCTTGCTGGAGGGACCCTGCAACAACGACTCTGTGAGCAGAGGTGAAATACAATTAATAGTGAAGAGGAGGTGAAGGGTCATGTATGATCGTGTGGGCTTTACATCAGGAATGTGGAGATCTGAAAGAGAAGGCTTTCGTTCTTGGACACCACATAAAAGACCATCGTGATGCCATTGACAGTAAAAATTGTTCAACGAAACAGTTTACATTGTAAACTATTCAACTACTGTTTGACAAATGTGCAGCTATTCTATTTCGTGTTGTCTTTGTTATACGGAGCACAGTGGTGTTTGTCACAGCTTCTAGAAACAATGCTTTTCTGATGCAATGTCTCGTTCATTACCTCAGGGTTTGAATGGGTTTGGCCAGAGTCACTTTTGGTTTGTGTGGGCGCTCATACTGATAACCTGACTTCGAAAAAAAACACCACGTTCCCTCATACTGGCCCAAGGCAAATATGCTGAGTTAACAAATACCAAGGGAAGAAAGTGGAGCATTTAAAAAGCTGAAAGCGCGAGATAGTTCCCTCAGGAGCTGTTGTGGGGCAATTAGTATCGCCTTATTATCCAAAGGTCTGAAACACCGTGTCCTGTATGCTGGTCATTTTTCTGTGATATTTTGCAAATTAATACAGCTTTCACTTTTCATATCTTGTCCTCCATTCATATATCTACAGGGACTGCGGGGGGGAAAAAAAACAAGCTAGAAAACTATAATTTTGGACTCAGTTTGTTCAGTTCAGTTTGTCGCGGATGTGCCCATCTGTCCAAGGAAAGGTTTATTGTTTGCTGTATTGCGTCCTCCGCTCCACAAAGACATTGCTTCCTAAAGCAATTGCAGAGTAAGTAAAATCCACAACGCTCATTTGGAGCAACAAAGGAATTTAGTTCAGCAGAAGGTCACTCGAAGGCTGTTACGGTGTGGGATATACAAACGTGATACGGGGCTGTTTTTAGCATTAAAAGCCAACAACAAAGAAGTAATGAAAAGCGGCACCTATCCCTTAAGGTAGCATTTCATGAAATTGTGGTCTGCATGCTATTTGTCGAGGATATATCGCGTTCTCTCTTCGTTAAACTTTATTTGTTCAGAAAGTCTTTCTGAGATCAAGAGTTCTGTGGAAGCGAGGCTAGAGAATAAGCGGCGTGCAGTACCTGCCAGAACATAAAAAAAAAGGAAAATATTCACTCAAAATAGTCCCACTCACACACTCACTCGCACTAATTAAAGAAGTCACAAATACATTTGAAATATAAAAGTTTTGAAGCTTTTAAAGTCTTTCAAAGAGACAAATTTCAAACCGTATGAGGCACAGTGTTGGAAGATCGTTGTGAATCCACCAAATTAGAATGTGTTCATTAAAATAAAGTACTGTTTTGGTCCAAACACAAGCCCGCCTTTTTTTTTTTTTTTCCCCTTGGAAGAAAATGCTTATTGTCTTACAGAATATTCAGGGTCTGATATTGAGCTCCTAATGCTATGCTAAGTTGAGCATTAAAGCGTCTCGGGGGCCTCAGAAACAAGAGGAAAATGTCAAATGCAATCTGCGGCCATCTGACAGAGCAAGTTAAACAGGTGTGCGTAATGAACAGATCTTTGTTTCTAATAATGTATTCCAGTGCCTCTGGTTGGTAACACCAGATATGGTACGTGGACTGCAATGTGGCAGTGCAGCGACGGGGAGTGAACACAACATGATGCCATGATAACAACTCATTCAGCCGAGGATGAAGTGTGTACACAATTGTGCATTTGTTCCTTTGATGAAAGTATGCCACCCTTAAATTGAACAGTGTTCATTATACTCCTAATGAGATCATTATTCTCAGTGAATATTGGTTTTAGCTGTTCCAACTACAACATACTGTATGTATTATTCATTTAATGCTGCTCCCAAGAACATTTAGACTACAACATTTGCATAATAGTTGGTCAAAACAGTGTCTGTAGTGACTAATTATGTTGCTGTTTTTTTCCAATAAGTGATAGATTTGTCATTTCACCGTTTTTTTTTTTGTTTTTTTTTTCTTTCATGATGTGCTGCTTTGGTCCATTGTCCTGAGGGGGTTCATTTCGCCCAACACACCAGTGTATTGATCCTGAGGTGTACAGTGCGGATAGGATGTCACATATGCCAACACCTGATCTTATTCCACTGTGATGTGGAATGAAACTGGGAATTTCAGTGAGAATACTTATCACATAATACACATAATTCACAGCATGTAACAGACTGCAAACATAAAGGGAGTCAGAGGGGGTCTCTAAAGGTGGACACTATTATTGTCAAAAGTGTCTCTCGCTTCAGGATATGATCATCAATGTATAAAAAAATTTATCAAATAAAAAAAGGTCATTGGAATTCTGATACCAGTGGCTTGAGACAGACGAAATAGCATTGATATGCAGTGCAGAGGTGATTATATCAGGCTAAAATGACAACTGAATCCGATATGTACACCATTGTAAATGTTAGACGGATAAACAGATTTAATTTCAAGCTTTGGCAGATGAGGAAAAAAATCAATAAGGCCATTTATTTGAAAGTAGGATGACATATCTGCATGGATAATACCTTTTATGTGTGATGTCTGTACAAATTACACAAAAATGCAGTGCACTTAATTAAGCAGTACGCATTAATATTCTATTTGTGCCGGCAATCACAGTAAAATAAAGACGGATACAGCATTGCGTATTATGCAATAATGATTAAAATTGATTAATTTTTATCATCAATACTCCTATTAATGCTGCACAGTGGTGTAGAGGTCCCCTCACAATAACAAATCCCAGATATGATTCCGTGGGGAATTTGCATGTTCTATCTCTGCATGCTGATATGTTTTCTGGCATCCTCTCACAATATTAAGACATGCTGTTGCTCTGTAGTGGACCAACCAGGGTGTGCAAAGCTTTTTGCCCCATGTTACATCTATGGGAATATAGAGACTGTTGATACTGTCATACCATACATGACTAACTATCCATCTACCTACACTGCTTTATTTGACTTATCAACCAGGAGCTGGATGAAGACAGCATACATCACAGACAGGCTGTCAGTCCATCACAAAGCAACATCAAAGAGGGACCATATTTACATACCCTAAAATGTACCTACTGAAAACCAACACCTGCACAAGTAGAACATGCAAAACTCCTGAGAACAGCCTAATTTCCCCTTTAATCGTGCCCATCTTGATTGCTTTGGTGCTGCGTGTAGTTGTCCTGGATACGATAAGATGATATATGCCAGTCGTCATAAAACACCGCAAAGCTACAGACTGACTTTTTGAATCACTGTTTTTTGATTTTAAGAATGAGACGTATTTGCCAGCAGGTCAACTTTGACACAAAAGCGACTTTCAGCTTTTCTGAACTTTTAATCATATTCACACACGTCAAACAGTGTTTACCAATGTATCACATAAGGCCAATTTAGCTCAAGGCAGCGATACAAACAAAGAAAACCAAAAAAGCATACCCACCAGGAAGGAAGCTGCTTCAGATTGCGCTCTGCATGCTTCTTGGATGCTTTGTATGATTTGGTTAGTGTTAAATGACTTGCCCATTGAGCTATTGATGCTGAAAGTCAGCGAGAGCGAGTTTGGAAGTATGAATAACTATTAATTTCCAAACGTATTGGAAAAAGAAAGCAAGCGGCAGCAGGCAATGATAGCTGGAAGCTGAAAAAAAAAATGAGCAAGGTTCAAGCAGAGTTACAAAATACTCGAAAAGGGCAGAAAACACACAAGCAATTGAACTGACACTCCGTGATAAAGTGGTTGTGTGTGTGTACCGCTGGTGCTGCTTAGAGGAATGGGAACGGGTTAGCAGAGGGCCAGGCAAGGCCAGGTGATGCAACAGGTGGGAAAGCAGTTCAGGAGGGAGTGCCTGCTCTAAAAGACTGCATGATTGAGGACAAAGGGCCACAGTAACTAAACTGAATGGATGAAGGGAATACTTTCCTTCTGTTGTCTGTGTAGCGCATGAGCTATTTGGAGTTTTGATCTGTGCAAAGTTATTGCCTTGCATGTCTGCAGTGGGACAACTACAGCAAGAGTAGTTCAAATGTCAGGGTTGCAAAAGGTCACACAATAAAAAAGTCATTCTTTTAAAGAGCCTCCCTGTTAGGACCACTGCATCTTTGAAAACGGGAGCATGCTGTGGAGAGCTGTATTTTACATTTGGTGAAATGTCTCTGAAGGTAGGGAAGGCTGCTCTTGTTTACGCGGATGCACTTTATCAGCCTGGAGTTTAGCAGTTTGCTTTGTTGCCAAGGAACTGTTGAAAGTCTCAGCGACGTACTATGGCTGACGCACTTTCTTTGTGACAAGCGGTGCCTACATGCAGCCAGCGTTCGACCGAAGATTGTGCGCCCTGGAGATATAATGCAAATCCAGGCACAAACAGCCAAAGCAGTCAAATCGAGCTGAGTTTTTCGGAGGGGGGGGGGGGGGCGCACGGATGATTCAACTGTAGTGCTGTTACATGACTGCTTGAAATATATCACTCTGTTCCATCAGTCATTTAAGTGAAGCCGCAACATCACCGAGCCCCAGCAAAGGATAATCCAAACCCTCTCGGAGATTTAAGGATGACAACAGTAATGACTTCACCACCGACAGACTACTTGTCAAGGTGAAGAGTTTCCATGAATTTTAGATGCCTCTGCTCTCTCCCACACACACACACACACACACACACACACACACACACACACACACACACACACACAGGCACAACTGAAATATTCATACCTTTTACACTTTATGGTTATTCTTCCACACCAGTGACACAGCTTATGACCTCAAAGTTGTTAACAACATTGCAGTACTTCTGAAAACTTCATCTATGTCATTTTTCTTCCTTCTGCTTGTCTACAAGTCTTGGAAACTCTACACAGCAGCCTTGCTATAAATCCTACATGAAGCTTGTCTGGCTAATGTGCTGACGAGCAGTAAGTATTTACCCTACATGGCCCCTTTGACCTCATCAACATCCAGATTTAGGGCAGGGAAAGTTGCTGAGTGACCTCCTCACCCTTCATACCACTAATGCCAATCTGTAGAGATCAGCCCTCTTCCTGGCCGTCGTCTAAACCAGAGTTCAACACAAGTCAGACATCTGAGTCCACAGGATTGATGACCTGGTTTTTTCCAGTCAGGAATGGAAAATGAATGATCTTTCAACAAATGTCTCAAAAAAGGTAAAGCAGGAGTGACAGTGAGAAGCAGGACAGAAAAGGAAGCATGCAAACTTGAAAGGCGAACAAAAAGAAGAGACCGAGCCTCAATGAGAGAACCATAACTTTCATCATTTAATTGTTTCATGTAATTCAGTGTACCTTTCAGGTTTATGAGGCGTCACGTTGGGGATTACACACTGCAGTCTCTGCTGACTGTCAATGAGAAGCAAAGTGACGGCTTCAAATCCGAGTTGGATAAACATCACACACACACACATAAATCCGATTGGAAAAATGGTATGAGCTGTCACATGCATTATATTTTTGGATGTGTCTGCACCTGGGGCTAATTATCCAACTCAACTATAGAGCCTTCTTCCGGCTCCCATTTGTAATTTCATGCTTGTTTATGGCTGGTGGCACCCGCACGTATTGTAATTCCTCACTTGGAGCTTTAATTAAAAGCCTTTGGTCTAACCGGCTTGTGTCTTCGTCCAGTTTTGCGGAGGTGAAATGAAAGACATTGAGATGACAGCAGTGATAAGAACTGCAGAATTATTTCTTGGCGGTATGGTGCTAGAACCACATGAAGAGGCAGACTATTTTTTCTAGCCCACCGTTGGCAGCTCCGTGAACAGTCATTGCATTAATGCTTCCAGTTTCCTCAGGTGCTTTGCCCTGTGGGATGGTGCTGTTGTCCTTCTTGTGTTTGCTTATCCTGGGGATCTTGTCTTCTGTTCGGTGTAGCTCCTCGACTCTCCACATTGGATAAAACAAAAACACCCAACCTTTAAAGTGAAGTAACTCGTCAGGGAACGATCTGCCTTCTCCGCGAGCTTTTTAGTCTATCTTGAAAGACTTTACAAGCCCCACACATGCAAACAAACTGGGGCGTGTTAATGAATATGGAGGGTGATTTGGTCAGCTGGCAGGTTGCCCTCGCTGAGGCTCCCTAATGAATTTACCACAGTGTTTGTTCCAGACTGCTCCCTTTCTGTGTTTTCTTTCAGTTCAACTCAGATGCAAGTGTTCAAAGTGATTCATGTAAAAAAAAAAAAAAAATCATTACTTGGACTACAGTCGGAGGGTCACAGCGCAGACCTCTGCCATGTGTTCCTTCCTCTGGCAATCTAAAACTTAAATTATGAGTGCAAAGTTTGCATGACCCTCACGGCCTCTATCTCCACTTTGTGGAAAATAGGCCTGGCTCAAAATAAAGGGAAGTCATCCACAAATAGCACAATTGTTTCAACCCAAACCAATGAAACCTTTTAGTAGTTTTTTTTTCTTTTTTTTTATGATAACCGCCACTCGTCTGCACATGAAATAGCTCAACCTGTGCAAAAAATGAACTCTCGTTCATGCATTTTATTAGTTCACACTCTCGTTCCTATTTTCTGTGGCGTTATTCTCCTACAATCTTGTTTCAAGGCCTGGAAGAAGCTGGTATCTCTCCTACAGGAACAGGGTCACTGAGTGCTTTCCTCTTTGACCGAGAACAGCGTACTGTCTAGCTCCGTGAGATTCACCCTCAACAATGCAGATGTGATGCAACTTGTAGGAAAATACATAGCCACAACTTGGCTTTCATGCAAATTGGTGTGCGTGCCAAAGCTAATGCTTTCAGGTATCCGACTAGTTAATAGACTGTGAAAACTGTTGCCTTGGTATTGGCAATGGCATTACAGGTCGTGTATGCTGTATTATGACTCTCAGCTTGTGTTGCTTTCCATGAAAATCTACAACTTTGACAACTTCAGCTCATTCATTTTTTGTTTGGATTTGTCTGAAAATATATTTATCCATGTATTCATTTGGGTAAAATAACCTGCTTAAGATTGGAAACTGCAAATAGCAGCTAATTTCATAATAATTTCCGGATTCTCTTCAAAAGAGACTTTTATAAAGCCATTATGGGCACAACATTGTTGATGCCTTAGGTCAGGCTTCTTTGATCATGAACTTTAACCATAAATTAAGGAAATGACATCATTATTTCTAAAGAATACGATAAATCTCTATGCTTAAAAGTTCAAGGAGCCATCCCCCGCTGATAGGTTCTCCCTTTTTTTTTTTTCTTTTTTTTAGGAATTCGTTATTTCCCACAAACTGGAAGTGGCTCAGATTACCATGATTATCATAATGAACAGAGCTGTTGAAAGTTTCCTCCAGAAGCCTCTCATTTTATATTAAATAGAGGTATTAGTTTGGCCCAGCTGGTCTCTCTCATTCATTTGAGAAGTATGCAAGTAATACCATGATTTTTAATGAACTTCCTCTGAAAAAAAAAAAATCCAAATCTGTAGTGCGGTGTTTATTGAAATCACATTGCACATAATGAGCTTTCTGCTCTGTCCGGGGTTGTATTGTAAATTATGTGCTGATGGTTGGCAATATTGTCCAAGAACTATTCAGAAGGCCGCATATTACAGAAAACATGGAAACACTGTGCATTCTGAGCATCTATGAATTGTTTTGACACGCAACATGCATGTGACAACATGCCAATACATACAATACGCTATTATTTTTATTGTTGACAATTAATTTGAAACACTTTTTTCAATCATGGGCATAATGTTGGATGGTCATAGATGTGCCTGCTTTGAATGGACATTTCTATTAAAAATGTTTGTTTTCATTAGCTCTTCGACAAATGTTAGAAGGTGCCATTGTTGCCGCTTATATGTATGAATGAGAATAATGTTGATGCCACCTTTGAGTTTGGCTGTGTTGGAATTGTCTTCACTGTGTAGAGTTTGCATGTTCCTCCGTCTGTGTGTGCAGCTTTTCTCCCACAGTCCACAAGCATGTGTTTGAGGTTGATTGGCATCTCCAAATTGCCTGTAAGTGTGTGACATTGTCTGTTCCTCAGTGTGCACATTGTGATGGATTGGTGACCGGCTGAGGCTCAGTTCCCCTGTAATCATGGATTGGAGTAGCGAAATAGATAAGATAGGTGGATGGATGTTTGCTCATATTATCAGAATGCAAAGAGCTCTGGAATGATAAATGTTATTGTTTTGAACTCAAGTGGAATTTAAGTAAACATTTTGTAGACTACCACTGATTGGGGCACAATCTTTGTCGTCGTGGATCTGCACTTCGTTTTAATTGACATCACAAACCACTTGTTTGTGCACATACACAATATCAGTAAAATAGCAGCAATATGTTATTTACATCGTCAAACAGCTGCTCTTTGGTTAAGTTTACGCACCAAATCTATAACATAGTACAAGGTCGGGGGTGTTAAACACATTATAGTTCAGGGGTCTACATACAGCCAGATTTTATCTTGATTGAGCCAAGCTGGTAAAATAGTGCCATAATAACCTTTAGGTTTAAAGTTTGTCTTTGTTGTGGCGATATAATATCTCTTCTTTTTATTAGGAATCCAAATAATTATGACCAAAAATGACAATTTAACGATACTGTCTGGTGCAAAATACAGTGAAATATCACAAAGACTTCTCCTATCACTATTGCATTATGTGTTTTTGTTAAAAAAAAAAAAAAAAAGGATTTTTTTTTAACATTTTTTTGAGTAGTTTGGCAGGCTGGATTAGAGCCTCTTGCAGGCCTGTTTTGCACACAGACTGACTTAGATATATATTATACTTTCCGGACTATAAGTCGCTCTAGAGTATATGTTGCACCAGTCCAAAAAATGTGTCATGAAGAAGAAAAAAAACAAACACAGTCGCTCTGGACTATAACATTTCATTTCATGTCACATTTATTTATTTCACACTCATAGTCTGGAAAATACAGTACGGCAAAGTGATGATCACATTAATTAATGAAAGCATGTCTCAAATAATTTTCAGCACCGCTCTCCTGGTCCCATCTCTACCTGAATAAACTCCTTTTTCATTAGTCTGACTTCTGTCTTATTTACTACAGTCAGTAAATGTCACCTGGCTAGAAGTCCTAAGCAGTTCTTTCTTTCTATTGGCACAGTTGAGCTCCTCTTAAAGGAAAAAGGATAAAAAAAACAACACAAAACTTCATTCATTGAGCCTATATTATTCAATGCACTGATGTTTGTGCAGTTTTAGTCAACAGAAAAAAAAAGTGTCATCAGCCTTGAAGGTGTATCTTTTCTTTTTTCCTGATTACTGCTGCACTTTACATTTCAACCCAAGCTCCTTTTCTGCAGACCCCAATACTTTTTTTCATGGCAAACACTTTTGGGGGGTGTTTGTGTTGTTTGTGCTCTCTGTGTCACTGTCATGGCTTACTGGGAGACTTAATACAACAGAGCCGTCATTATTGGGAATAATTCCTCTCGTGCTGTGACAGGTCAAAATGCCAGGCAGTGGAAGCAGCCTGCTGCAGGACACGTATACAGCCACTCTCAGCTGTGCTGCAAAATAAATGTGCAGCATTTAAACTAGATGGGAATGTTTTTCTTTTTTTTTTTATCTCTATAGTTTTCTTATTGTAAACTAAGACATTAATAAATATTGATGCACTACCTAAATGCTTTCCTCTTTACCTATATAAGCGTAATAGGTTTATTTTTTTTTTTAATTCTCTCTCTTTTAGCTCTCCACTGGGAATACATGCCTTCCGCTTAAGGTGTTATGATTAAACTGGTATTTAAGTGCGCTTGCCCATTTCATCTGTGGACATTATTCATTTATCAAACCATTTCTTGGACCGCACAGCTTCTTTCGAAAATGATTTATGATTCATACTTTGGGAATTATTCTACACAACAGGGACTTAGTACAGTTTGCATGTCTTCTTGTTCATGTGCAATTTTTAACACATGACTCAATATCAATGGGTACTTTGTTTGGAAATATAAAAACAAAACCTGGTGTGTCATTCATCATTCGCGTGAGCCATTTTTTATTTTTGTTTTCTTTTACTATACTTATTTATTTCCTCTTAGAGAATAGAGTAATGACTAAATCTGCCTGTACTCGAGCGCATACAGATAAGGAGTTAGGAAATGTAATACACAATAATGTGTTTATTTATGGATAAAGATGCTTAAATGGGCCAGAGGGAGATTCTTTTTCATAGGTGAAACTAAATATATGATACTGCTGATTTTGCCAGACGAACTGAAGGTCTGTGTCAGAGGAAGATTTTACATGCGGGGCATTGTTTTCAGGTGTCAGTAACACCCTGGAATGGGAAGCAAAGAAGAGAGAAGCTCCTGTACCACTGTCAGAGGATGAATTACTTGACATAGCGCACCATCCTGTATATTCGACTTTGAGCAATCATCCGGTATAGTACAGTAGTTTGGGAATTGACGGAGGAATTCTGAGCACCTCAGCCGTTGAGAGACCATCTGTGTACCCCTGCATGACAGATCAGAGCCGCTGAATATTCATGCACCATCCCTCCCCTTATCACATTAGATTAGGACCCATGTGGCGAGAAAGCAAGGGGAAAGGCTGACAACACGGTTACGTTGTCAGGGACCCTTACAGCTGGGTGTTAAGTAGCACATTTGCCAAATGGACACCAGGGCACTGAGTTGAATGTTGTGTGACAGAGTGCTCGGTTCGCTTCGAGCTTTAAAGCTGTTCTCTGCATTTGGCAACTACTTTCCCCCAAATACTGTAACTTGCAAACGCTGATCCAAAAAAAAGATAGTTGACATAAACGGAAAGTCTGAGATCTTACACAGAAAGTGTCCAGTATTTCTTTAAGCTTTAAAAAAGTCATTCATTATACCATGCGAGTGTAATGACTGAATATGACTGATAATAAACAAACAAACAAACAAACAAACATAACACTCCAATTAAAATAAGTCATGCATTTTGTGGCTCCAATTTTAGATATTTATAAATTGTCTATAAATACAACCAAAGCGTTGAGCTCAACGTGCAGCTGCGTCCTAATACAAGATGATCTGGCTTAGCTGATCAACTAAAGCAGGAATGTAACAAATATGTCATATATGTTCCACAAAATGACAGAGCAAATCAGTTTCAGAATAAATGATACATTAGACGCGTACATTACATTTATTTATTGTGGAAGACTAAATAAACTATGATTAGTGATCTTTCTTTGTAATGTGTATTCATGCCATGGGAATACAAAATCGCAATATTTTACAGATGAAAAAAAAAAGTGTGATTAATCATAAACAATTCACAAGAACTGTGTGAATAACTAATTACAAGCAATTAACCCTCTCACAGAGGAAAAAGCACTCTATTATTTTGAATACTGAATCTCAAACCACAAGGACAACGGCATCATTTATGTATGTGTTTATTTATTGCAAATCATATAATTCTGACAATATGGCAGTAATTAACAGCATTGAATTGAACTTTGCAGTAATGCCTCTGGTGCTCTTAGGAGCAGCCTAAATTGTTGGCTTTTTTTTTTTTTTTTCTCTGATCTTAATTCCCACTGTGGCCTTCGCATATGCATCCCTTAGTGAACCCACTAATATGTTAAAGACAATTCCTCAGTCACCTTGAAAACCTTCATTGGTCCTTATCGCTTGCATATAAACAGGATAAGAAAAACAACCGTAACATACTAATAACCTCAATTAACTCCTACCAACAACATATATGAATAACACAGTAATAAGCAAAGGCATTATCTACTACAAAATTACTATGCTGATATTGATTTTACACTGTAACAAATCAGGAAATGATTTAGATATCTACCACATGTATTTTCTTATTTTACATACAAAGCTAGAATGGATCATAACTAGATTCTGGTATTTGCTGCTTAATCACAGCACAGATCCTAAAGTCTGCCCTGAAACTAGAGGAAAATTTGAAAGGAGTAATGTGTAAGACATTTTGGAACCCAGCAGATGAAGCTGCCAGATTGCTCATGTATGAAATATGAACTCCCAGAGACAAGGTCACTTATATTTGACTTACCAAAATGTGCTGGAAGCCAAGACATATTCATTAAAGAAGAAGATCCCCTGCCACCGTTTTCGGGCAATAAAATACTTGGGAGGTGAAACTAATGCGAGTCATTATTGTGTCAATAACGACGCACATCCACTCGTCCACATATCCCCCTCTGTAAATCTGCAGGGGCTGACAGCCTTCTTTGTAATAGCCACATTAATTGCGGCATCTCTTACCTTCCAAAGTGGAAATGGATGCTGTGAATAGGTAATCGCACAGTTGAGACGGTCCAAGTGTGCCGGGATGCGAGTTCGTCGCGAACGGGAGAACTCTGGGGATTGTTGCAGATCTCATCACATGGGTGATAAATCTCCCCATTAAATGCCCGGCAACGGCACATTGGTAATTGATATCAATGGAGTCGAGGTGGCGATGTGACACATTTACAGTGCGGGTGTACTGGTCAGCTGTGTTTTATGTGCCCGCGCCGCCGCCACATGAATGAGGGTCACCTACGTGCCTCATGAATCCTTAAGCAGCTGCTCGCCGCCGCTCGCCTGGCTGGCAGCGAGAGCCGGGGCACTTTGTTACAGGACGTCACCGGCGTGGCAAACATCTGCTGTGTGTAAAGAACAATGCTATGAAGTATAAATACATTTGCATATGCATGGGTTCGCCTTCTAGAGGTCTAGAGGTATCAGCACTTTGAGGAAAAAGCCCCCCCCCCCCCCCCAGAAAAAAAAAAAAACTGTGTTTACCAGCAGAAAATACAAACAGTGATGACAATGAAATATACATATACATACATTTTCTTCCCCTCATGTGGCCTTTTTTGTTTCTCACTATGCATGCATCTCCATATGCTGAGAAAACATTGTTGATACTCCTTTGGTTTTTTTTGCAGTAAACATGAATTATTAATGCTGAAGTAACTGCTGTGTTTTTGACGGCCTCTCTCTCTCCCTTTTTTTGGCTCTAGGTGCACAGGAGGTGGTGATCAGATGTCCGCTCAATCACATACAGTGCGTGGGGACAAAAAAATGCATTCACTTCAACAAACTCTGCAATGGCGCAAGAGACTGCGAAGACGGGTACGACGAGGGAGTTCACTGTCGAGGTAAGAGTTAATTATGTTTTCATATCCTGCTTCTCTTCCGCCTTGGGTTTCACAGTGAATAAATTAATACGTATCCTCATTATCATGCTAATTAACCAGATCGTTTTCACCTTATTTGGATTATTAAGATTGTGGAATTTGCTTTACCATTTCAATTGGTAATGACTTTAGAAGCTATATAGCCTTGCAAAGTGTTATTACTTATTAATGGGCTTTGTATTGGAGGTGTATTACTGCAAACTTCAGATCAGAAAATTGAAGTTGAAGTTGGTTTTTAATTTATTACAACTCAATCCTCCATTGAAAGATATGAGCACATTGCGGCTCATCCAAAGTGATACGACCTACTGGCTGCTAATGACTATTTTAATTCACAATGTGGTTGTTTTGAGTGAGCAGTTTGGCCACTTGTTGGTTAATCTGTTTGCCAAGGTGACTTCTCGTCATCCTTTCTGTCAGAGCAGGCGAGAGACGCAACATGACAGTAACACCAGGTGTTGTGTTGTACACAAGTTTTTGTTGGCTTTTTTTTTTTTTTCCCCTCTTTTTTTTCTTTCGCGAGTATACCAAGCTACCACAGACACCTGGCTCCTGTGATAAGGCAACATTTGCCTCGTGATTGTTGTGGTCTTGGCACCACAGTAGCTCCAGTCTGGCAGAAGCTACAACCTTTCCTGACCTGTAAGACAGTTAAAGTCATGCTGGGCTTTGTCTCTGTGTGAGTGTGAGATGCAGGGAAGTGACAGCTTTTGATTCACGGCTGTGACGGGTCCAGAAGTCGCCTTGTTGGCACTGTGCTGAAGACTCACTGCAGTAGTGGGTTTTAGAGTCGGAGCGTGCCTCCCCCAGGGGGCGACAGAGGGGTTTGAGGATGGAACAACTGAGGGGAAAAAATAATAATAAAAAAATGTTACGGCATCTTCATGAGTAACTGGAAGGTGGGGAAGGTTCAACTTCAAACTCTGAAAAATATATATCTGAACACGGTTAAAGGAGGAAATTGGGCTCTGAAAACAAATACTTTATTTTTTTTTTGTTACAAAACTCCCTCTTGCTGCTTTTGTGAACTTGAATTGCCCTTTGTCTTCTTCATGTAGTCCACATATTTGAATGTGTGTGTGTGTGTGTGTGCATGCGTGCGTGCGTATGTGTGTTACATCGTCAACGATAGGTGAACATTTTAAGATATAGATATAGTTTAAGAAACAATGGATAAATGTGTTCTTAAGATACATTTTACCTCCTGGGCTTCATCTCTAGCACTTTCTAAATCAAGGTATGTTAACTCTGACATAAAACCTACGGCACTTTGGATCTCACTTTCACCGTCCCAGTCATGCTGGGCTATGTCAGTGACCCTTGTTCTTAAAGGGTGGGGCCAGTTTGCGCGTACTGCACTTCACCTTAAAGTCTCGTAGCGCAGGCCGAAGGACATGTCCACGTCACGACCACAAACTCTTAAAAGTCCTGTAGCGATGGGAACGGGGCGTAAACGGCAGGTGGATGATGTCACTGGAAGCCGTAGTCTCAATCCTGCATGCAGGCGGTTCGGTGTACTATGGCCGCTTGACTTCGATGGAGACGACGAAGTCATGAGGTGTCGTCCCGAGCGTCCAAGCAGCCTTTTCTAGGGATGCACTGCTTGCTCCACATGGAGAAGGGTCAATAAAAGGCGGCCTAAACAAAGCTTGTTTCCACTCGGAACCCAGTTGGCTAACCGCGGTCAACGGGCATCATATCTCGCGGTCGACAAAATAAAATAAAAAATCAAAAGAGAAAATACACGGTTACGCTCCCTCAGATGAATGGACTAAAAGTAGCTTGTTGGAATATCCGAACTATGTTAGATCTGAAAAACAGCAATAGACCAGAGCGTCGGTCAGCACTGATTGCTCACGAACTCTCACGTCTAAAAATTGATATCGCAGCTCTCAGCGAGGTGCGCTTCCCAGAAGAAGGCAGTCTTCAGGAACGTGGCGCTGGCTACACCCTCTTCTGGTCTGGAAAGCCTGCTACAGAACGGCGTCAGTCTGGCGTCGGTTTTATGGTAAGGACATCCATCGCCTCCAGGCTGGATAGATTTGCCCACTGGTCACTCGGACCGTATCATGTCCATGCGCCTCACACTCGACTCCCATCACCACCTCACTCTCTTTAGCGTCTACTCACCAACTCTTCTAGCAGATCCCCCAGAGAAGGAAAAGTTTTACTCAGATCTTCGTAGGCTTCTATCGAACACCCCCACTGAAGACAAAGTCTTGATTCTCGGTGATTTTAACGCCAGAGTCGGTCGCGATTCCGAAGCATGGAAGGGCGTCCTCGGCAGTCATGGAGTGGGCAAATGTAACGACAATGGGCGTCTGCTTCTCGAGTTCTGCTCAGAGCAGCAACTTGTCATCACCAACACTATCTTCCAGCAACGCGACAATCGTAAAACCACATGGATGCACCCAAGATCGAAGCACTGGCATCTCCTTGACTATGTGCTTGTCCGTCAGCGTGACCGGGTCGACGTCCTTCACACTAGAGTAATGCGTAGCGCCGAATGTCACACAGATCATCGTCTAGTCCGTTGCACACTTCGACTACGTGTCAAATTGAAACCTAGAAGTAGGGGGGGACCAATCAGGAAAAAGTTTCAGACTAGCTTACTAAAGGATCCTATCGAAAGAGAAAAGTTTCAATCCAGTCTTCAACCACGTCTCAACCAAAATTCTGATCCTTCTCCGGATGCACTCTGGGATCATATCAAGTCCTCTGTCCTTGAGACTTCAGAGGAAGTCTTAGGCTTCGCTAAAAAGAAAAATAAGGACTGGTTCGACGAAAATGATGTTCTTATCCAGGAACTGCTTTCAGAAAAGCGTTCTGCACATCAAGCCCATCTAGCTCAACCCTCTTGTTTAGTAAGGAAAGCAGCATTCCGTCTCGTATGCAGTAACCTACAGCGTAGGCTCCGAGAGATGCAGAACGATTGGTGGACCGATCTAGCTAAGACTACCCAGCTATGCGCAGAGCTTGGTGACTACAAGGGGTTCTACGAGGCCGTCAAGGGTGTGTATGGGCCAAGTCATCAGGTTCAAAGCCCTCTTCGTAGCTCTGATGGTCAGGAACTTCTCACCGACGGCACCGCCATTCTCAATCGCTGGTCAGAGCACTATCAGACTCTCTTCAATACCGACCGCTTCATCCAGGACGCCGCTATCAACCGTATCCCCCAAGAACCTATGAGAGAGGAGCTAGACGATCCTCCCACCCTTCAGGAGACAACTTGCGCTATCCACCAGCTTAAGTCAGGCAAGGCAGCCGGTATAGACGGCATTCCTCCAGAAATTTGGAAAAACGGTGGACCTGCTTTGCATACAAAACTCCATGAACTCTTCCTGTGCTGTTGGGAACAAGGTGAGCTACCTCAAGACCTCCGAGACGCCGTCATTATTACCCTGTACAAGAACAAGGGAGAAAAATCAGATTGCTCCAATTACAGGGGGATCACCTTGCTCTCCATCGCAGGCAAGATCCTTGCTCGTATATTACTGAACAGAATCATCCCGACAATAGCCATGGACCATATACCTGAAAGCCAGTGTGGCTTTCGTTCAAATAGAGGAACTACTGACATGGTTTTCGTATTACGTCAGCTGCAGGAAAAATGTCGAGAACAAAATAAGGGTCTCTTCGCCACCTTTGTCGACCTTACCAAAGCCTTTGATACCGTAAGCAGGTCGGGCTTATGGCTGATCCTGCAGAGGCTTGGCTGCCCTCCAAAGTTTGTTAATATGATTATGCAGTTGCACTTTAACCAGCAAGGTCAGATCAGGCTAAATGGGGAACTTTCCGAGTCATTTCCTATCAAGAATGGAGTTAAGCAAGGTTGTGTCCTTGCTCCAACACTCTTTAGCATATTCTTCAGCAGCATGCTGAAACAGGCCACTGAAGATCTTGAAGACGAAGACAACGTTTATATCAGGTATCGTCTGGACGGAAATTTATTCAACCTCAGACGCCTACAGTCCCGAACCAAAACCTTCAATCAGTTAATTCTGGATCTGCTGTTCGCTGATGATGCCGCTCTCGTCGCCCACTCTGAGAGAGCTTTGCAGCATATTACATCATGTTTTGCTGAGGCTGCCCAGCTTTTCGGGCTGGAGGTGAGTCTTAAAAAGACAGAAGTTCTGCATCAACCCGCCCCCCAGGACACGTATATCGCCCCCCACATCACCATCGGCAACACTGAACTAAAAACAGTACAACAATTTAAATATCTTGGCTGCATCATCTCCATTGATGCTCGCATTGATAAGGAGGTTGACAACAGGCTTGCGAAAGCAAATAGCTCATTCGGCAGACTGTACAAACGAGTTTGGAAAAACAAACACCTCAAATCCAACACTAAGATCAGTGTGTACAAAGCAGTTGTTCTTACCACCCTTCTCCACGGTTCAGAAGCCTGGGTTCCATACCGCAGCCACATCAGTCTCCTTGAACGTTTCCATCAGCGATGCCTGCGCACCATTCTAAACATCCACTGGAAGGACTATGTAACCAACACCAAGGTCCTGGAACGTGCAGGAGTAAGCAGCATAGAAGCCATGCTTCTAAAATCACAGCTTCGCTGGGCCGGACATATAGCTAGAATGGAAGATCATCGTCTACCAAAGATCATCATGTTCGGCGAGCTTTCGAGTGGTCACCGGGACAGGGGTGCTCCAAAGAAACGATATAAGGACTGTTTCAAAAAGTCTCTCAACATCTGTGGTTTAAACCCAAGCAAGTGGAAAACACAAGCAGAGGATCGAGTTGGATGGCGTCACACCATCAACGTAGCCGCCTCAACCTTTGAGAGTGAACGTAGGAGCAACTTAGCTGTAAAGAGACAACAACGGAAAGACCGGATAGCACAGCCATCAGACCCAGATGACCAATCCTTTATCTGTCGACACTGCAGCCGAGCCTGCCGTGCTCGCATTGGACTTATGAGCCACGAGAGGTCTTGTGGGAGAAAACGGGGTGGACCTCCTTCATGAATCTTCGTTCGCGAAGCCAAAGCCATGAAAGAATTACGATATTATTGAATCAGCAACAGAGGAAGTTCATGTTTATTAATAATGTTCTTGGACTGTTTTCACGACCTGCTAGTGTGTGATTTGTGAGGAGAACTTTGAAGGGGAACCCAGATGATCTAGAGTCATTTTAGTAAAACTTTCAGCTTGCTTGTTCAGCTTCGAACATTGTTCGACCTGACCTAAACTGGCCTGATGCCTTTTGTGTTTTCAAATTATTTTAACTTCACACAATAGGTGAGATTTTGCTTCATCCTGCTGCTTTGAATTTGTGTTTTTCATAGTGCGACCACCAAGCTGAACCTAAAAAACTCATGTGAAAAAAAAACAATCTTTTAGAGGGCAAGCAGGTGTTCATCTTCCTACACTTTGACAGCTTCTACCCTGTGCTTTACATTGCTGTTAGTAATGGGGTCACTTGAAAATACATGTTTACTGATCACCTAAAAATAGTTGTTGTCCGACCTATTATCAGAGAGTCCACACAACCTGCGCAGAGGCTGCAAAGCCGAGGCCAGAGGCTTTGCGGAACTGCAATGAAGCTGCAGCGTAAATATGATTCCGAGCTCCAGCGTACTGTTCAGGAATAATAGCTGAAGGTCTTTTTGCATGAATAAACAAGCACGCAGGGTAAAGGGTTTGTAGGCCTGGTTCAAGTGCTGCCTTCGTGTCATTTCAAATTTAATGAAAATGTAGAATGCCACCTGGGCGAGACGCTTAGGTCAGCAATGGGAGCACATACAGAGGTGGTCTTTTCTATTTAATTTTTATTTTTTTTGAAGGCTCATAGTCCTTCTGCTGTGGAGATAGATTGTGTCAACACGGCCACAAATATGGCACATAATCTATAAATGCTCGAAGGCCAAGGTGATAACCATCTCATGGCTGTTACACACACACAGAATGTTTTAACGTCCTGTACTCACATGTTCTCAATAATCGCGCAACCCAAGGCTTGCAATCACACACATATGTAAATCTGTGTGTGTGTGTGTGTGTGTGTGTGTGTGTGTGTGTGTGTGTGTGTGTGTGTGTGTGTGTGTGTGTGTGTGTGTGTGTGTGTGTGTGTGTGTGTGTGTGTGTGTGTGTGTGTGTGTGTGTGTGTGTGTGTGTGTGTGTGTGTGTGTGTGTGTGTGTGTGTGTGTGTGTGTGTGTGTGTGTGTGTGTGTGCGTGTGTGCGTGTGTGCGTGTGTGCGTGTGTGCATGTTTAAGGGAAGGAGTCTTTCACATTTTACAATGGTGCTGAATATCACCATAATGGCAGATTCTAGCCACCCACGACTTGTTAAATACTCACTTCCGTACAGATTCCCAAACTAGCACCAATTAAACACCATTCTAATGTGCCTCTGAAAGAGTTTTAGACAGTGATAGCAGTGAGTTCCACCTTGCTCTTCGTTGCTAAGCAGCCTGTCCTCTTCCTAAAAAATGACGACAGCGCCAGATTGCTGAAAAGTGCAAAAACGACCTCTGCCTCCTCCAGCCGTTATTTTGATTGTGACAGGACAAGAGGAAATTAGTTTAAAAAGCAAGGGAGACTTCAAAAGATGGAGAATGTCTGATTATTGTGTAATAAGAAGTGGTTAATTCATCTGTCCACTGAACAAAACTTTAAGAATAGTCGACTTGTCGAAAAGAAGGAAAAATCTTTTGAAACAATCCAAATTTTTCATATTTTATTGTTTTGTATTTTAAACATTGTCCCCATAATATATTGTATGTACAATGAGATTAACACTTTTACAGTACGCAGCATTTTTTGTTTTGTTTGAGGGCTCAATGAGTTGACTTCCTGAAGCCTTTAGCTTCAAAAAAGTTAAATGGAAGTATATCTTTGTTGTGAAAAAGCTGCGTTGTCATCTCAATCTGGGTGGAATATGAGTTAGTTAAACATTATGACAGTTAAATGTTGTACTTGAACACACTCATATCTCTGGTATTATGTCACAACAAATTAAATTATGAACATAATAATAATAAATTATGTGACTCTAATGTAGCCCATATTCAAACTTTTTGTGTATTTGTGTTTGCAATAGCATCACACATGAAACTTGCATGATTAAAAAAACAAAAAAACAAACAAAATGTCATTTATGGCAACACCTGTTTTGTAACCATGGTTTAAAAATGTGGGGATGGATTATTCAATTGATGAACAATATCTTTGACCTGACAAAGATCTGCTGAGAACAAAAACATAGTCAGTAAAATCATTTTCATTGTTTGAATATATCATAACGCCGGTGCTCATACAGCCTTGCATGTAATGCAACATGTGATTCATGCATAACTCTTGTCATGAGGCTGCAAATACATCACATGTCTTTATCTACTCTTAGCCAAATGGTAATTGCAGCAGGAGATCGCACCATTGTTGTGTGACTGGTTCATCTCCACTGTGTTGGCCTTGTTGTCATTGTCTGATCTGTTATGTTCGTGCTGTGGTTTCCCTTCGGTCTTAACCTTGTACACTGTATACATCCACTTTCCTTTGTCCTGTGATGTCATGTCACACACCCTTCACAATGAAAAGTTGACATGGCACATCTGTGCTCTAGATTTCTTTCAAAGCCACAATCTGAAGTGTTATACTGTGTGATCTGAACACTAACAATCCAGCTCTTAATGCCACCCTGCAGTCAGCTGCTTTGAAAACTTCCTTGCCTAAAACTGTGGAAATTTTTTTTTTCTTTATTCTTTCTCAATGAATAAATTAATCTTCAATAAATAATTAAAGCATTCATTATTTCTTCATATTTCCTGAGACCATGTTAAATATATAAGACATTACAGTGTGGGTCGGTCTGTATGGTGCCATCCTTCTGCTGAGGTTCACTCAGGGTCACGTCTTGTACAGGATGCCCGGTCCCACATGGACAGACCAAACTCATTGGGAAGCAGGAGAAATTGAGGTCACCAAATGGAAGTTTTAGGTAACCAGCTGGGTCTCTTAAAACTTTTTTTCCCCTCCCTCCCCTCCCCTACCCACTGCTTATGAATATACATGCTGAACATCCCAAGAGGCCTTGATATGAAGGTGCCCAGATGGAAAACCACCAAACTCTTTCCTCTCACCTTGAGGAAACTTGCTCATTCTTAATCGCCTGCTCATGGCGGTGCTGTGGGATCTCTGAAGTCTCTGCTGCTTGCATTGAGGAAGACAAATGTCAGTCCTAAATAAACACTATTCAGCTTCCGACTTCATATGCTCTCCTTAGGGTCGTCCCAGGAAGTCAATGCAAACACTTTTCCTTAAATGAACATGGTAGAGAAGAAAAGTTCAAACAGGTTATTCAGTGTCATCGTGCCTGCACTGGAATTAAAGTCCTCTTGGTTATGAGCTAGAACAGCATACTGCTCTGCCCTGTGTTTAAATATGCCGTATAATATCAATTTGTGTCCATTGTTGTTGGAAGAAACCATGATGTAAAGTACTGAATTAGAAAAACACACATTTATCGTCTCTGAGCTCCTTGGTTTCTGTTTTTCAGCTCTGATTCTTGAGACTGTATCATGGCAGCACATTTACTGCAGTGTCATCAGAGATCAATGATAGGCTGATGCCAACTCAGTGCTGTCACATCGCTGTCTCAAAGTCGATGTCAGCAATTCAGATTTGACTATATATAGTGCAGAAATGTTGGATAACAGAATAATAAAACCAAGCGATACTTTTTAATTTACTGGAAATTCCCTCACCCATTTGTCCAGTATTTTATGACACTTGTCAGCACAATCAAAATGAATATTCTGGAGTTCGATCAGATTTTAATTTCAATTTTAATTTGTGTCATTTTGCATTGATCTTAGTGGGTCCTGTGGTGCACTGGAGTGGCAGCATTAAACCTGCTTTGCTATTTGAAGATTATGAATAGTCAGTTCATTGTAGAGACTTTATAATTTGTTATTTACTTCGATTTATAGCTACAGTACAGCGTTATCACACACACTAGACACAATACCGTACTCAAAATATCTGACACCGTAGAAGCCACGGGGTCACAGAAGGTAAATTTGCATTACAATGAATATACACATTGTGGTTTGTGAGAAATTATTGTGCACACATTAAATTAGTTTGTATTTAGATTAGTTTAGCAGTGTGAAAGAGCAGTCACATAGTTTTTATAATAATCCCTTTCATTGCTAATTATTTCTCTCTTCCTTTCAAAAACATACGTCTTTGTTGACAAATATTTTGTCTGAAATCAGTTAACTAATTATCTTTGTGATACTCTAGCACAAAAAGGTTGATGCACTCTGCATTAGAAGTTTTGCTGAGAGATCTTCAGCCAGAATGTCAATGCCATAAGCCTATGGATGTGATTAGTGGACTCTATGATCAAATGGCGACCTGTACAAGGTGTACCCTGCCCTCGCCCACTGTAGGATGGGATTGGCTCCAGCAGACCCCCTGAACCTGAATTGGATAAGCGGGATAGAAGATGGATGGATGGATGGATGATCAAATGTCAGTCCCTTCTCTCATTCGCACTAGAAATATTAGTCTGTTAATATTATTATTCTTTATTCTCGTAAAAGGCCATTCAACTGTCATACAGCCACCTACCTCTAGTCGGAGCTGCAGAGCAGCCAGACAGCAACCCCCTTTTTTCCAAGCAGCATTGCTCAAATACACTACAGTTTTTAAATGGTTGTTTAAAACTTTCGAGAGACCAAAACACAGCCTGGATTATTAAGTTAACAAGTTAGCATGAAGTGAAGGGGGTTTGGGGGGGTGTTTGTTTTTAGGGGTTTATCTTTGCGATTAGTAAATACAGCAGTTTCTGAGGGAGTCCTATGTAGATGACTAGCATGAGGCTTTGGAGTAAGATGCAGGTCTTTAAATAATAATCATAGCCTGCGCTCAGTTATAATGGCCGTGCAATTACTTGCACAAGGAGAGCTTTGGGATTGTTTTCTGCAGAGAGCTTTGCCTATTAATGTATTTTTGATCCCTTCTCAGAGCACACGGTGAACATGCAATTAAATGGGAGTTGCATGTACACTTTCCAGCCAGCATGTGGAAACCTGTTAGTCATGGGCTCCAGCAACAGAATTATTCCATTTAATTAGCAAATCCCAAGGGTTACTTTATGTCATTGCATTTGCTTTTTCTTGATGGCAAAAAAAAGCCAGACACAAAACAAAACACCTCCAAGTCTTAATCAACAAGTAGTTTTTAATTAAAGATATCAAGCAATGTGGATGATACCAATATTGTTGTCTTTATCCTGCAGGTATTATAAAACAAAACAAAAACAAAAAACAAAAAAAACCTGTAATTTGTTTCTAAATATGAGAACACTGTGCAGTCCAGTGTCTATTTCGCTGCTCCTGACATTTAACAAAACATTATTAAGTACACTGATACATTTGTCCCACACTACGCCTGACCCACACCATTACATTAATCATTACCAACCTTTTTATCAATAGCTCATGATTGCTTGACATTTTTCTGCATAATGATCCTGTTTGTTGATAATGAAACACGGCACAGGGAATATAAAACACAGAACACGTCAAGTCAGTTTTAATATTCAAAAAACATGCTCACTCTGCAAAAAATACACAACACTTAACTCCTACACTTTAGAGTCATTTCCAAACCCCAATTCTAATATGATGTTCTGTTTAATCCGACATATCTACACAACTATCTCATCGTCTGCTTCAATGACAATAAAACCTGTCACAGTTAAAACTGCTGATCTCTACTTTCTCCCTTGGGATCGAAGTGCTACGCTTCCCCTCAGTATGAAGGTTTGTTGGTCCCAGCCTCTCCTCTCTCTTATGCGAAGCTTAAAGTGTCCTCAAGGGACAGAAGTATATCAATATTACATATCAGCCATCTGCAATAATATTGACTCTTCTTAATGTGATTCTACACTGATTTTGATATGTGAAATCAAACCTTTAAATAAATGAGTACTCGCTTCATTGATTTCAACTGAATTGTGATTCTTCATTGTTTTACTTCCCTGTGTGGGACCTGAGTAGTATTTTGTTGACATGATCGGCAATTTCCAATCACAACACTCACAATTTTGATTTTAACACAACTTAAGTTGTTGGCTGGTGATGTGACTTGCTATAATTACAAGTGTGTCAGCAAACTCGTTCGGCTGTTGCTAATTACGGGTAATTTTGAGAGTTGGCACAACAACAACAAAAAAGAAAATAAACTTGGCTCTTGTCTGGCTGGTGCGCTCAGTGCACACTGGTGCCGGCACTACTAATATTTACGTTCACCAAACATGGCTTTAGTGGAACACAAAATTCAATGCTGTAGTTTCTCTTTTTTTTCGATGCGATTCAATTACAACGAAGCAAAACAGAACCGCAGAAAGAAGCCCGTGTATTTCGAGGAAAGAACATGAACTGATGGATCTCACTTCACATGAGGATTGTAGAGGTGGTAATGAGACGTGTGCTTGTAAAATTTCATGGATCAATGTTGACTGAAGGCAAAAAAATATTAAATTACAGTTCACCGAATAGTTTTGTTTCTTCAAAAAAAACTGAAGTGTGTGTAAAAAGGTAATTTTCATGAAAGCAAATCCCTTTTGTTGGATTGATCAATGGGAAACTGCAATTATTAAAACCCTGGACTACAAAACACAACAACAATACAGAAACTGAAAAATCTCCAACTTCAGAAAGAAGCTGCAAAACGTATTAAGAAAAATCATGTCAGTACTGTATGTCTACTACTAGTGGATGGTGAAAGAATATCATCTTCATGGTCAGAAGTTAAATAAACCTAAGTTCATATTGCTTCATTAATATATCAATGCATGGTACGCTATATTATCCCATACCACCTGAAACAACTGGAAGGTCAAAGGACAAGCACCGAGAGACAGTCACATACATACTGACATCTACAAATATTTTATGAAAGTAATATGTCAGATTAAATAATTGTTCATTTCTGGAAATAACCAAAACATTCACTTTAGATGGAGATTGAAAGCAGCAAGGGAAAAGCTGAACAAGAGTCATTGTCGTCCGTATCATAAGACAGCCACTGATGATGAAAATCAAACTGATGTGACAGGAAGGGAAATAAAAGGTCAGACTCATTTTGTCAGAATGCATCTTAAAGTTGTGGCGGTTTTCTTATAATTATCTTTAGGAGGATTGAGCCCCAGTAACACGACAACCACAAGACAAGCTTAAACAAGCTGGCCTAATTTTTTTAAGCTTCTCCTCAGAAGGTGAAGACACCAAATCAATATTTTTTAATACAATTATTTTTAAGTGAGACTGCTCTTTATCACTTCAGTTTTTGCTTATTCTTAAAACAAAATGGAATCTAAATTTGAACTCCTGTGGCAATTGTTAAAACTACTGTTAAAAAAAAATCTTAACCCAGGAAGCAGTACAAGTTTGGGCGCTATGTCCAACTTTATTCATTCCCTCTGGAAATATGACTATATGGCGAGTGCATATTAGCTCTCTTTGACGCGGAAAAGCTTTGAAATGAATAAAATGTAAAATAAGAGACAAATATTGTTACAAATGGCCTCCTCGTGTGCTTACTCGGTGGTAATTACATATGCGATTGGACTTCCAGTGTGAACCTTTGCCAATCTTGCTCTGTCCAACAGAAAACCTGTCAGCAAGAATAATCCTCAGAACAGCGATGAATGTACGCTGAGCTACGAGGTGCAGCTCCCCTCCCCCCACCCCACCCGCTGACAGCCTCTCTAATGTATTTGATCCCGAAATATATGGATCTATTTCTGCCACGTAAGGGTAATCTGGACTTTTATGCAGCAATGATTTCTGTGACACAGCACAACTTGTCAAATGCAATGTGTTTGCCCTCTGCAGGAGAACGCACTGATTCAAGTTATTTGGGGATTTGAATTATAGTTGCTTTCAGACTTACACTGGCAGAAAAGTAGCAGACAAAAAAATGTAATTACCGACATCAGACTGAGTAAGTATTGTCTCCCTGGTTTATCTGCTTTGGCAAACACACACCTTAATTGTATTTTTTTCTCAGGGTGTGACTTACTTTTCCCCAACATAATACAGAAAGTATTGCAATGCATTTTCCTTTATTCTCCTCTGATGAAGTCCCTGAGAAATAAACAGTGTCATACATGCCCGCTCCCTCCCACCCTCTGTTTCTGAACAACATTCAATTATCTCACTTGATTAACTTTTCATTACGACAAGTCAAACAAACAAACAAACACTTTTCTCGGGGGTGAAGGAGACGGTGATAAGTGACGCTCCTCTTCCAAAATGACGAGCCATGAATACGGCTCCAGTTTTTTTTTTTTTTTTTTTCTCTTATATTAAAATGTTTCCCCCCAGTGTGTGCATCTATCTCAATAGGTTGAAAATATGCTGCCATCCAGGCTCGTAGACGCTAACATATTAGCATATTTATTAAATTTCTGCCTCTCTAATGGATGGAACATTTGCAGTAAGTATTCAAAGTGATCTCTTTCCTCTCGCCGGTGCTACAGAGCAACGAGAGGTGCTGTTTTTTCATGTTATTCCAGCGTGTTGAAGTCTCTTTAAGAAGGAAATATGAGGTAGTCATTTTCTATAGTGTTCCATTTTCTGCTCCTGCTTTTAGTAGATGCGTCTTAAGATACAAACTGTGTTTTCAACAGAATCTATCCAGAATGTATTAAACTCATCTAATCCCACATTCTGTGTCAGATTTTGTTTTTGCTGTCAGAGGAGCGGAAGTTCCAAGCCTTGTGGTTACACTGGTTACGACTGGCTGCCAGGCCCCCGCTACACACTACGCAAACAACAGCAGACACTCGCAATCAATATTTCATGCATCTTACTTTGTTGTTCCACAGTCTGGCAAGATATTGTCACTCATATCATTACTCTCTCTAATATGAGGAAACAATCTGGTGTCATCCAATCCTATTACAGCGGATTTTCTTCCTCAGGAGTGGTTGGAATTAAAATTTCATTGTTTGCTGGAAGATTTCGACACCCACACCCATGGTATTCTTTCCAATATTTAAGGGCATGTCAGAAGCTTGGCTCTGCACCAGTTCTCAAATCTCACAGCAAATTGTGCTTTGAGGGATTAACAACATTAACTGTCACATTTGAGCCCAAGTTTGAGCTACAGGATTACATTTCTCTTCCCCGAGCCCACATGTATGTGTGCATGTATCTCTCAATTTTCTGAGGGGAAATTGTACCTTCTCCACCATCCGGACGGATCCGTGTCACATCAAAGCTGACACACTTAAGCTGCTCAGATAACTTTCTAAAGAATTGTCAATGAATTTTGTCACT
The DNA here is from genome assembly GCF_963383615.2 of Lipophrys pholis. Lineage (NCBI taxonomy): Eukaryota > Metazoa > Chordata > Actinopteri > Blenniiformes > Blenniidae > Lipophrys > Lipophrys pholis. The sequence continues at coordinate 19,156,241 of NC_137632.1, forward strand.
GCAGTAACTGCAGATCTTATACTCGTAATGTTTCCCTGCGAACATCGCTTGAATGTTTGAACTCTGGAGGATATCTGACCCAATTCCACTCTTGTGGAATCAATCCAGGCACTTTTCCATCCAGATGAGACCACCCAGATGACTCAGGGAGTCATGCGCTATGGTCTTAATCTATGGTTGAGCCAGCCATGGGTGTACCTTCTCTGTTGGGTTTCAATCTTAATTTGGTTTCACCATAAATGTATTCCTTGACTATAAACAGGATTTTTTTTGGGGGGAAAGCCGCCTATTCAAAAAACAAAGGCCACGGCTGTCCCTGAAGGAAAGCCGTAATTAGGCCAGATGGGGCCGTCTGACTGTTAGCTCTGGGATGGTTTTCTCTCACCCATGGTGAGACTTCTTGTTGATGTTGGCAAAGAAACAGTGCCACACTCACCATTCATACTCAGCCATCTGGGTGGCTGAATGTGGAAGGTCTGAGAAACTTCTGCTCCGTGGATGTGCGAGACAGAAGCAAGGCTTTTTATTTGAGTGGAATTTTATGTCCTCGACAGGGGGAAGGTTTGCAATATAACAGAACGTCCCGTTTTTGTATTTTGAAGAATTTCATAATCGGATTGTTTATGTGGGGGCCGATAAACCCAACAGTAGAGCAGCTGTCTGTCAATGGTGGATGGAAAGGATTTGTGATGTCGATAACCTGAGTGCACACTTGAACTGATTTGACCTCTTCAGGGATGATCGTTTTGATGTTGTGCATGTCATGGATGCAGTAATATGCCATGCACCCACATTGCTTTCACCAAAACCATTTTAAAACTCAATGAAATAAATAAGATGTATTTCAGCTATGGAATGATTGATAATTTATGTCTTGATTGGACTAAAATGTAGTAATTTCAAATCAAGTTCAAGCCATTTCTTCACCTTTTAAACAGTCTGAATGCTCATCCTCCTCGACAGGGTTTTCTAACTCATTCAGTAGAATTGGTTGAAATATCCCCCCTCTGCCACTGCTGTCACGCAGCTTTGTAAAGGTATCCTCTGCTCCTTCACCATATCTGCTCAAACTGTTGTTGGATGTGTAATCCAAATCAGATTATTTGCAACTGAGAATGTCAATGAGATTTGGAACTGCTTTGGATGATACTTTGAAACAACAATTATCACACTCACACTTGTTTCAAGGGGCTTTCAAAGTATCCTAACATTCCTGTTTTAATTCACTGATGTTGATTATCTTTATGTGTCTTTTTTAAATACTCATTGATCCCATTGGATAAATAATGTCTCTGTATTTTACCAATCATATTAAGACTAAACCTCAACTCTGTCTTTTATGGATTCCTGTGTGATGAGGGCAATAGACCCGACAGTAGGAGCCTGTCCTGAAACCTCAGCACCACATATGTTACCCCGGCACTGCAATGAGTCACAGTGAAGCACGGAGAATTAGATTTTAATGGTTATATTCACAAGATTCTTGTCGTCTCGGGGCACACAATCACTCGAAGTGCAATGGTTAATCAGTGCAAAGACCTACATAATTACCCTGCATGAAATGACTCTGATACCTACAACAAAGAAGCAGATCCTCCTCTGAGCTCTACACATCTCAACCAGACATTTTTTATTTTTTTTTCCTTTTAACCAAGCATAATGTGAAAACAGATGGAATTAATTTTGTGAAATTGGCAGAATCATCCTGTTGATACATCTGATTATAGCAAATTAGACTCCAGTAGACTGCAAATTATGGCTGGGCTCGCTGTTGGGAATGCATATGTGCCTGTGTTTCAGATGGATTAACAGCACATATTTCAGCAGATTAAACATTGCACAGGTGTGAATGAAAGAGAGCCGGACGACTGGTTTTTATGTTTTATATTGTATTTTTGTGCAACTTATGAATGAATCCGCTTGCATTCATCATCTCACTTCCTATAAGTTGATACTTGTTTTGAGCCGATTGGCTTTAATTTTGAAGGCATGCAACATTCACGACTCACATTTTTTTTAAGGCTTGTTTATATTACAGCTAATAGAGTGAAGGAGAAAAACAGACCACCACAGAAGCATAAAAATAATGCAAAGAACTCCACTCACTCATGCATGTTTACAGACCACAGCATCGAGACTACATTACACGCTCTTTACTATTGACTCATGTTCTCAGAGGTAGAGCTGTATAGCTCAAGATATGTGAAAAGTATCTCGTACGCTTAGTGGCAGATATACAATCCCTGCAGCATTCTGTGTTTGCCAAGAGGGAAGGCTGATCATCTGGCGTCTTCTGAACAGATATGAGGATTAGCTTTGAATATCTTCAGCCCGGCGTGTAGTCGTTTTGCATACTGCTTCACAACAGGAAAGCTTGCTAGTTACCATAGCGAGCGATGAATAATAATGCACGGGTCACACGGGGTCTGCAGACAAGCTGGAGGAGGGGTAAACAGAGATGGCTGGAGGAGACATCAGGTTCTGACCCACCTGTCACGGGCTGACTCCTTCGCTCTCATGAAAGTACCTTCTATCTCTACATCCTTTTAAACACACTTCTTTCTTTATTATGATGCATGGATTTTTATTTATTTTTTTAAGATAGGTGCAAAAACAAATGTTTTTGGCCGTTTACAGTTGTACACCATTGAGTATAATGCTTGAATTAAAATGATGAGCACGTTTTTATAGAACATTAGCATCCAACTGCCCAAAGGTTCTTTGTCCAACTTACGGCCAATATGAGAATTTGTGCCCCTATGACTGATACACTTTAGTTAGTGGAAAGGTTAGAGAGTGTTTTTCTTTGACACCCTCATCATAAAGCCAATATAAAGGGTGTCTTGAAGCTTTGTTAATTCAAAGTCATTGTTTTTTTTTCCTTTTGATTTCATTGACATACAGTGTATTCAAAATGAATGGCAGTCAGAAAAAGGATAGGAAGCCTGTTTATGTGGATGCATTCAAATGCTAATGCCTCAAACAAACAGCAACCACTGACAATGTATCTATCCGAGCAGGCAAATTTCACTGGCAAGTGCCTTTCTCAAGTGTAATTCTGGTTATTTTGAACCTCTACCTCTTCAATTGGTTGTATTGAATTTTGTGCATCTTTTTCTTAGGGTTGCTTTGCCAGGAGTGCTGCTTTATGGTTCAATTCAAAAATGCTAGGTGTAGTTTAATTCGGAATAATCCCAAATTCACCTGAAGATGTCCCTATTCTCTCCAGTTCCTTAACTATATGACTACTCGGTGCATAAAACAGATCAAGAGGCTTGAAAAAGAGGTTTTTGCATAATCTGATGAAGGGAGTGATATAAAATGTTTGTTCAGGGTGAATACAGCGTCTCCACTGTTGATTTGTTTTGAGCATGGTGCTTCTGAAAGTGGAGGATCCACCACCTATGGGGGGTTCTGAGCCACTGCAGCGGGGCCACAGCTCAACAACGTGTTGACAAACGTGTTTGTGACAGTAAACTTTCTTAAAATTCGACAGATCAAATCACACAAATGTTGCTTTTTTTCACAGTGAGTCCTGTTTGATTTTGCAAAGCTAATGTTAAACTTTTTATTTTTTTTTCACATTTCAGAGAGCTGCTTGAGTTTTAAAAGCTATTTTTGTACAGATAGATTTTTGGAGTAAATCTTGAAATCTTGCAAAAATTGTAAAAAGCAAAAGTAATTAATTTGATATTTTTAATCTTAAATTTTCAGTTTGTATCAAACAATTAGTAAAACAAATTGCAGGGTTTGAATGTGAACATGAGTGTCAGTCCATCTGGATAGAGTGGTGGTGTTTCTAATGGAGGGGCTCAATACAAAAACGTTCGAGAGCCACTTTATTAGCAGAAAGGATATATTTCTCTGATGTCTACAGTAAGTAGAATAGTTTATTAAAGCCTATTAATATGGTTGGATAAGAGGAAGGTCTTACCAGCCATCAGATTTTAGACTTTGGCCCTGTTTAAACAAAAACCTTTTCAAGTGCTGTTTGAGCGAGGAACTTTTCTGAAACGAGCACACAAATAAGTAGCATTTTCCCTTGAAATATTGTCGTTTAAAGGCTTCCTTACTCTTGGTTGGAGTTGTAAAGAGTTGCTGTGTCCCCTAAAAGGGAGCAGCTGAATAGGTTATTCAGCAATGTGAAATAAAGAAATAAGTCCTATTATAAATGCTTCAATTGTTTCTTAAATCATTCGAGGTAAATATACCAAGGTAAACTAATAAGCTAACCTTATGTCACCACAAGCTAAATAGTTTTAACTATTTCAAATGGAAGCCATTGACATCAAGTTAATTAAGTTCCCAAAACAACAATGCTGTTCTCATTAACAAACTTCCATGTAATAACAAGACACATGTGAATGTCTGATTTGTTTATTGTGTAACATAAATTCTGCTGCGTTGTATATGAATGGAAATTGCTGTAGAAATGAAGATTGATTAATTCACAGCTGAGAAAACAGGATAGGTTGAATAGATATGTTGGTCATTATCAACGGCGAGTTCTGCTTGTGTCGGCTGCATTGTTGTATGTTTTCAGAGTTAGATCAGACACTGTGGTGTTCTATTTTGTAAAGTAAAATCTTTGATGGTCCCCTGTTAAATTGAGCTGAAAATGCCTTTTGGATTGATTTTTATAAGAAATAAAAAGTATATCTAGCGTGAGCTCATTAACTGAACGGTATCCTTTTTTTTTCCTTCTCTCTTTTCTGTGTAAGAAATGGTCAAGAAACACCATTGATCTGATGACACCCCTTAGTTCTCTGGGCTTCCGTTACTTAGCTAATTATTCAGGAAAAAAACAGCTCGTGTGACAGAGGAACAACTGAGTGGCCTCAGAAGAACGAGACCTTTCTTTTTCATATTTTGTGTATGTGACAATACATTAAAGCTCAGCCCCATAATTTCCACAATTATTGTTAGATGCTAGTATAGCTGAAAACAAATATATTTGCCTTTACTGTTGAAAAAATATAACTGTCACACTAAAAACCTTATAAGCCTTGTTTACAACAGTGATATAACTGCAGACTTGCATAAACAAAATGACGTCACAAAATATCATAATTTTTACTTTCTGAATTTTGCTTTGCATGAACTTCAATGCTTTTAGATTCAACCACTGTATTTTTCCCCTGCTCCAATAAGCTGTCATTGAAATGAAATGAATAAATGACTAAAACAATCATAATCTGCCTCATTCAAACCCTTTTTTTTCCCCAGAGACAACAAACAATTTTGTGCACCAGGATATCATCTTAGCACTTTACATGACCTGTGTCACAAGAAAAAGTGTCAAATATTTCAAAATGCATTAATGTCATCAGTATCTCTTTAAAAGTGGCTTACTTCCCAGCGTATGTTACCATGGAAATATTGATGTAATCCTGCTCACAGTTGGACAAACAAAATGTAAACATGGTCCTCTGAGCAGAAATAGAAACACAAAACCAGTAACATTACCTTCCCTGGAAAAAAAAAAAAAGATAAAGGTATTAATAAAACGCAATGAAAAGAACACAATGTTGGAGAGAGAAATGGTCACATCGCCTTGTATTTAACCGAAATTTGAGAAACATCATTCTATTTTTTTTTTCTTTTTTTTTTCTTTTTTTTTCTTTGTGGGAAGTAATATAGACACGTAGGGACTGTGGGGACCTTCCCAACCTTTCTGACATGCTGGCGATTTAAGATACTCTCTTTCCCATAACAACGTTACCTCGTCTCCGCTGGGTCGGTCTGTCTGTCTCAGCGGAATGAAACAGAAATTACATTGTGAGAGCCTCTCCACCATGCAGTGTTGGACACTTCCATTTGGGCAGTTTGAGGCTGAAGTAGTTATAGTAGTTAGAGAACAATTTGGCCACAGACTGCATCACTGAGCTCTTTTGACACTCTTTAAAAGCAACAGACATATGATGCTACAGTATGTCAGGAAAAAAAGCTTTCTGTCTATGTGCGTGTGTGTGCAATCAGAATAAAAGCAAAAATATTAGAAAACTTGATTTTATTCTCAGACACACACAAATGTGTTGTTTTGAATTGATGTATTGTATTACAGCAATGAAACGGCCGTATTTTCTTATTGATTTCCAGTTATGATAAATGTACAATGTATTAAATATAAATATACACAGGGAAACACAGAAAATGTACAAACAAGTATGAAAAAACAAAAGTAAAACAGGACACCTCGGTGAGTTCACAAAGATGTATGATATTGTTCTTGATAAATGACGTCTAGTAGACAAATGGTTTCTAATCTAGGACCTCTTTGGGGGGGTACCAGAGGTCACAGACAGGCTGGAGGCATTGTCACTCTGAACTTGTTAAAAGGAGCCGTGTATCAAAAAGACATAAGACATTTTCCAGAACTTAGAAAACCTTGGAAATTGCTCATTGTGTTTTCTTTTGCAGACCTGCCTTTGTATCACAGTGAGAGTCGGTGAATCTACCAAGGTTTGGTTTCACTGAAATGGTTTGTGATTTCAAGCTCAAGTAGCCAAAGGCTTTTCATTGCAATCATTGAGGACATGTTGGAAACCACTTGTCAGCATTTCAATGATACAACTTAAAGTTAGAAAAAAAAAAAAAAAGATTATGTAACTTCCTTAAACCTGAAATACATCGACCACTAACATAAACTTGGTTGAATATAAACCTGATCATATGATGTTTGCCTCGTCATCTTCTTTTCACAGTCTTTTCTTCCATTGCAAATACAGCAACAACATATATCTTGGCAGTCAGTACATTATTCAGCTTAACCAAATCAAACCAAACTAAGACTTTGGAAACGACCCTCTGTGTTTGTATAATCATATGAGTAGGTGTGACAGCACAGCTTCACCGTAATGTTTTGACAAATCCAAGATCAAATATTTGGTCAGAAGCCTTTCCTTGGATGCAATTTCGGGGGAAATGCAGAGTGTAATGTTTGGGAACCACAGTGTTGGATGCCAGATCTTTGAGAGAACTCTAACTTGACTCTCTTCGTCTAGTTATGTTTGGACTATCAGCCGTTTCCCTGCTAACAGCGTGCTCCTGGAGACTCACACAGTGTCTATACTTCACTCTTGAATGGCTCACCTCCCCAAATGTCACTGGTAGAGGGGCAGGGTATCCCCCTGAAAACCTTTACAAAAAAAAAAAAAGTGACATTAAAAAGTTTGCGACCAGTGACACTGTAAGAATTAGTGAGACAGAGTATCTCTGGGTTTAAAAAGGTACCAAGAGTTTTATATGATTTAGTGGGACAGGGGGTGTAATATGTCTTTGAACTGCACTGTATATGATCATAATGTTTTTTTTTTCTGTGCTGCCAGTGTTTTCATAATGGTAAAGAGAGTGTAAATGTACACAAATGGATGAAAGTGTAAGATCTATGTAGGAATCAATAGGGGTGTCTAAGCCTTTTTCCACTGAGTGCTCCAGACCGGGAGATAAATCACGGGCCGAACCATTTCAGAAGGACATTTTCTGCACTCAATCACAATATCACAGAGAGATGCAACCCCGTTCAAACAATATTTAGAAAACCATAAGTGCAATATTGTGCAGAATTTTACGCCGGGGCCATGCTTCTTCATGAGCTCTAGTTTGGACCCACTCACTGGTTTAATCCAGTGCAGGCTCATGGTCTGGATCCAACTCTGATTTCCAAAAACAATGATTAAGCTTAAGTACATGTTTAAATTAAGTTTCAGAAACTTGCCAAACCAAAAAAAAGTTATACCCAAGTTTTTTCTAGTTTGGTCCAAAACGGTAACCTCCTCTACAAGTTGATATTTACCCACTGAGAGGAGTAGTTGGACATCAGATCTGAATCGCCGTTAGAAAGTTTAAACCTTGCTCTGTACTTGTATATGAATACAGTTTTATTCCCAAAAATCTCTGCTAACAGTTGTATCATGTGGCGTAATGGAGTAACTGATAGTCGACAAGGTGTCCTTTATGCGCAGACCTTTTCCATATTCATCACACCCTTGTGCTTTGTCACCCTGGAATCTGTCCTCCACCCTGAGAAAGTTCAGATAAATATCTAAGCAGGCTCTGTCTGGCCAGTGTGCTCCAAAGGCTACCGGGCGTTTACCATTTTAATACGTCTGTGTTTACTTGCACTCCATCACCTCTAAAATTGTTTGCCCCAAAATGAAAAATCCGTCATTTTACATCCAACTTGCTGTCAGTCAAAACTCCTCTGAGGGGCAATATTACAGCCAAATTCATAGAAAGTTCAGTCTGATAGTTCCAGCTAAGCTCTCTCTGAAGCTATTAAATGTAGGTGGAACACTGTTTCAGAGCCTTTTCTTTTTCTTTTCTTTTTTTTTATATTTATAGTTATGTGTTGCTCCGGCTTTATTGGAGATTAGATTCAAAGTAGTTTCTCTGTGAAACAAATGGAGTCACTTTGTGGTCTTAATACATATTAACAGCTGCGAAGAAACGTCACCATGTGCACTTGTGTGCGCGCGTTCAGGAGCAATAAATCATTCATGCCAATCTCCGGCTTGTTAGTCAACCGCCACTCCTTACACAGAGATATGAGATATATATATATTTTCCCCGATTCGTCTTTCCCTTCACTATCAAACCGTTTTTATCATTATCATTGGAAATATTGGCTTCTAACAAGCACTCACTGAGATTTATATATTGCTCTCCAAACAATTCAACTGCACCATTCATCTTTATGTGTCAGTAAGAAGTTTAGATAGTGTAATGAAGAAAAGAAAAGAAAAAACCACTGTTATGTGACTGTGATCCACCCACACCACATAATTCCAACTCTTAAAATTCACCACCAAAGGCTGTCATGTTCTGAAAAATAATGAATACTGAGGCTTTGATTGTCATTCAGTCCCCGCTAGGCTATTGGATGTAAATACACCCTGTCAGGAAATAATTTGATCTGCTGCTGAGGCGTTTCATGATGTCTTCAAATGGTTCACACAGGAAAGACCAAAGACAGCCAATAGAAGTTTTTTTTGTTTTTTTTTATCTTTTGGGTTGTTACTTGACATTAATTAATGTTCAGCAGTGGCATATCAATCTTTGTGCTATTACAGCTTTGTTTTTAGAATTATACTTTGCCTTTTTGTAGCCATTATTCATTATTTCCCCTTTCGGATAGTACATAATGCCGTCATTAGCTATTCTAGTCCCATACAGACCATCAACATCAATTACATTCTTCAGATAATTTCTAAGGAATGACACTGTTTGGCACTTCCTCGGGGCTCCTACTGTCTGTTTGTCATTTGAGGGATTCACAATGTGTGGTTGTCAATGGGTTTGAACTGTGATCTGCCAGATGTCATTTTAGATGATGCTTTAATTTGTATCCTTACTACCAATTGTTATGTAAGTGGAAATATATATATATTTTGTGTGTTTATATATATATATATATATATATATATATATATATATATATATATATATGATTATTTTTTTTAAATTACAGAAGAATGGTTGAAAGAATGAATGGTTATTTCAAACATACTAATAGAAAAAAAAAGACAGAAAGAAAAAGAAACATTTAGATGACTAAAACAAAAATATTAAGAAGGGTTAAATGAAGAGATTAGATAAAGAAAAAATTGAAATGAGTGGCATTATAACCTGAAACAGATTTTGATAACAACTAAAACATACAACTCTGAATCTCAAAAACAAACAAATAATTTGATTGTGAAGTGAAACTGAAAGTCAGACAGAAGCCAAATGAGCCAGATGTGGTTGTTTGTCATGAGTAGTCATTCAATATCAATCAGGTACACTATATGCAGATTTAAATATTCCCAAAATCCTGGTCATGAATTTTGTGCACAAGAAAACAATTGTAACCAAAACTAAATATTTTTTGGCAAAAGTGGGAAAGTCATATCTTGCATTTATGGATATTTTAGAAACACTATCTTTCTATTCATCAACCTCATTTTTCTACCTAAAAAGCAAATGTGCAAACAGCATAGAAACTTTGGCCATATAGTGTCAAACTTGTGATATTTAGGTGGAAGTGATTTGCTAATTGAGAGAGCAGTTACAACGGAGCACCAAATCCTCAAGATTCTCAAAATGTTAATTCCTCAAGTCGAAAATGCAATTTCCCACTTCACCTCGCCTTTCATACCTTTTTTTTTCTCAACTCTCATATTTCCTCTCCTTCCCCTCCTGCCCCCCCGCAGAGCTCCTGTCAGCCTGCCACGAGCTTCGGTGCCGCTACGGCTGCGTCATGACGAGAAACGGCACCTTCTGTTTCTGCGCTGACGGCTTTGAGGTCGGCGAGGACGGGACGAGCTGCAGAGGTGAGGCTCCTACAGTGCCGACATGATGGGTGGGTGGGTGGGGGGTAGGCGGGAGCTCCTGCCATGGACAGCTCCCCCCCATTTTCGCTTTTTCCTCCCTCTCTGTCTCCTTTTGCCCTCGGCCAGACTTCTTTCAGATGAATAAGCAGGAGTTGCTGCGTATATATGAGAACCATCTGTCTGCAGCACAGTGCATTTTACCTGCAGCACACATACATGCGCACACATATTGTATGGAGCACACAATTTCACCATGAGCCTCTCGATGTGTTTCTCACATGAGCCACAGGCCAGGCTTTTGACAGCCAGCGAGGGAGGCAGGAGTTTGCCGTCAAAGGTGTCTCCATAGTTGTAGTGTCTTACGTGCATGTAGCTCATACCAGTGGCATAAAATTGCATAATTATGTCAGTGGAAGTGGTTCAACAAAGTCGCTGCGCTTCCTGCATTTGATTCTAGTGGTGAAGACATGACAAAGAGCAGTTTATGAGGTACCGAAGCTCCAAAAGAGGCTCATTGCTTCTAAAAGTAATTATGCCGGAGGTGCCAGAGTGAGGCCGCATTAAGTATACTTTATGTATTTGGGTCATGTTTGAGCACACCTAATTTGTTACAAATGATTCTCTTCCCTTTTCTATAAGATCATGATGAATGTGCCATGTATGGCGCTTGCAGCCAAACCTGCGCAAACACCTACGGGTCATACAGATGCAGCTGCACAGAGGGATACATCCTGCAGCCTGACAGGAGATCCTGCAAAGCCAAACAAGGTAAGAAAACAACACAATCTGCATCGCACATCTTATTTCTAATAATAAACGGGGCGGGTTTGTGTCGTCCGGAGTTGAATTCAAGCTCGTTGTCACCTCTGTGTTCCGGAGAAAGTGGGAGGGCAAGATTAATGTGGTTTAGCAGTGATCACATCCATCACCCACGTGGGAATGGGTAGATGTGGTCAGGCCAATATAATGATAAAATTAATGAGCGTGAGATTTTAAGTGGGCGCAGTCTGGAGTGGTTTGTACATAGACAATGCACAGCGTCATTCTGATTTATGTTAATCCCTGATCCTGGCCGCACATCTGTCCAAATGAGTAAAACAGCCTACTTACTGTAGAAATTAAGCAACTAAAAGAAGCATTGTGTTCTGGTGGTCCACCATTTGTGAGAACACAAGCTCAACCTTGCACAGTATGTATTTGTGTCACACATTGAATCACAAAGCAAAGTCCCTGGTTTTTTTTCAGGGTATTGTCACTATGGCATACATGGGTTGGAAATAGCTCTTGGCCCAACACACCTTGTTGGGGAGAACGCCACCGTTGTAGCTTTTAATCACTGTGACTGGTGTCCAACCAGGAATAAACTGAATATGATTACCCATAAACTTAACTGAACCCAATGCTCACATGCATTAATATTAATTTAGCACGGAGCGATAGTGGTACGAGGATAACTATGGGGTTACCATTAGTTGTAAAAGCTCATGAATATAAATTCCGATTGAGCTCTCGGAGGCCAGAAGATGAGGAGCAGCAGGGTATGAAAAACATATTAACATGCTGAGGGTAAGATTGAAGTTAAAACTCTGCAGCGCACACTTTTCTTTAAGGGATGCAATCTTGATTTAATATGATCTAATTTTCCTCTAAAATGAAATGGTTATTTTTTTTTTTTTTTTTTTTTTTTTTTTTTTTTTTTTTTGTGTGTGTGTGTGTGTGGGGGGGGGGTTATGTTTGCACTTTCAACTTAAATCTGACAACAGCCTCATCATTTTTCTGATGATGCATATTACATAAATGACAGTAGGTGTTGCGTAAGGTCATCCTGCAAACAGACATCAAAAAAATGCTGAATGAATCTACAGGTACGAATGGTGGTCATTCAACAACCAGCTCGTTTATAACATGCAGCAATCTCCTCGCATCTAGCTTTCATTAAAATACCGCAACAGTAAAGGAGGTTTTTTTCATTGAGGTCAGAATAAAACACTCGTATTGAGTCAGCGCGAAAAAAACTTCTATATAAATCCAAGCCATTATTATTAGTAGTCGTATTTCATGTTACAAAATATGTTGAAAAGCCTAATTATAGCCTCATTATAACCCCCAAAAACGCAGCTTTAAGCAGTTTTAGTTTAACAAGTGTCTAAATTAGAATTTTTTTATCATTAAATATCTGTATAAAGGTTGGCCACATGCTGTTGAGCCCAACTGTCCTCCAACTTATTATTTGATTAAATAAGTAAGTAAGTAAAGAAAGAAAGAAAGAAAGAAAGAAAGAAAGAAAGAAATATGGCTTGTATGGAATATGTTTAAAAAGTAGTTGTGAATTCAAAATGTTTTACTCATACATTAGCTTTAACCTTGATCTCAGCAAATTGGTGTGGTCACTATTTATTCACATCACATGAGGCTGCACACATATATTGAGAGTAACATGACAACACATGACAATAAGCTCCATCTGGCATTTTGCTATTCAACTATTCATCAGTTTTAATTTATTGCCCGAAAGCACGTCTGCAGACCTTTTGCCCAGTGTCTGGTCAGAACCTGTTCTGGCCCCCTATAGTGTGGGAGAAAAATGTGTCTGAGTCATGCACTAGCAGTTATGTGACCAGACATTCTGATTTATTACCTATATTAGGAGAGTAGCCCTTGACTTGAACTTGTGTTGGAGATTGGGATAAATAAGGGTCCTTTGCAGAGGGTGAACCTGGTGTCAGAGAATGTGCATGGTCAATTAAGCCCGTAAAAAGAGCTTATTTCAGTTTTGCCACAGTGGACTACCGTTCTGTAAGTCCGAGCAGGAGGATGAGGCCGGGACAAAGTCAAGACTTGCTGTCTGAGTTCATTCATATACTTTTCCCTCGGTTTTCTTTTCTTTTCTTTTTTTTTTGTTGGGGTTTGATTAAATAAATTTTAAAGATCAAATTTGAAAATACTGTTGCAATATTATTATTATTATTATTCCTCCTTGTCCATTTGAGCTGCTGATCTTTTTGATAGTTTTTACAGCTATTATTATTTGGTAACTCTTTAGTAATTAGACATCCATTTTTTTAAGCCCTTCACATTCCAAACTTTTGCTACGTAGTTGTTTGTTGTTGCAAATTTTTATTTTGCAGTTGCAATCTGTGAGAAAAAAAAAAGAAAAAGCTCATATTTGGAAATAATTGGAAAAATTCAAAACCTACCTGCTGTCACTGAGAAATAATAGTTTATAACAAATGTTTATTCATTTGCATCAATAAATTATAGCTTTTTAAAAAAATATTAATTGGTTCTTAGTTTATACCGCCTGAGAAAATGTTCTTCACCCACCACCACTATGACTAATGGGGATTTACAGTCACAGCAAATAACCCAATTCGCGATGAAGATATCACATAGGATGCATGTGAGAACATGAACAACAGCTGTTTATTATTCATCTACACAGATGCAGAACGCTGACATATCCATAAATTATATTCATTTTCTTCAATATAATTCTCAGCAAGGTTACAGATAATACAAATCAAAGTGACAGGTGACAGATATGAAACAAGACAAAAAAAACAATGGATAACAGTTTTTAAAGTTTGGTACTCATTTGATATATTAGGTACTGTAAAAGTTTTATTAATTTAAAAAAAAAAAAGACTAACTTGCTGACCATACTATTAAAGGTGAAACACATTATTCTCATCCCTGTTTGTTTAAACTACATATGCTATACAAAGCACAATTTCTAAGGCAATTTATTTAAAAGGTAAAAACTGATATTAATAGAACATCATAATGTTCAGCTTTTCAAGAGGCTACTGCATTAACAACTACTAACACAGGTACTGTAGATATTATGTACAGTTTTAATACTGAGGACGCCAAATTTCTCCAGTTAAAACAGAACAACTTGTATATGTACAAGAGAACTCATGTCTGTGTCTTCAGTTTTCACCAGATAATGTTAGTAAACCTGCTGATTATTATACACAATATTTATATAAATATTCTTATTGAAGATTTTTTTTTTCCTGTATGTCCGTCTAATGGAGTGTTCTCTCTTTAGATCCGGGTGAAGGCCGCCCGGTGCTCCTCATCGGAGGCTCGGATCGCATTGTCATCACCAATCTAAATGGAACGGGCCTCCAGCCAATGAGGTCTCTGAGTGTAAATGGAACACTGGCGTTGGATTTTCTTCATAACCAGGAAAACGTATGCTGGGCCCTGTCTACAGAGTCTTCTGGGCTGCTTCGTTGCGCTGTAACAAGGAGTCTACGCGGATTCACGCGGGAACAAGAAATAAGAACACAACACAGTTTGCAACGTATGTTTATACCAGTCCACACCGCATCCTTCTCCTCTCAAGCCATCCCTCCACTTTTCTGCTTCATTCCCGTAACAGGAATGGTGAACGATCTTACCTGTAGTGCAAAAATAGAGGATAAACATGCACATTATTCAACTGATACACACAATCTAGTGCTCTCTCGCATACGGGCTCACACTTCTTTGGCTTCCTCTTTCTATTGTGCTCTCATCTTCCCACTCTTACCTGCAAGCTCTCTTTCTATCCCCTCATTATCTGTGTGGTTTAGGAGAGGTTAGCCTCAGCAGTTTTGGCCTTCACCTTTATCCTACTGCTGTCATTTAAGCCTGTGGGTTACACTAGCTTCTCCACTTCAAAAGCTCAGGGTTTTTTTTTCCTTTTTTCTTTCTTCAGACCCAGCAGAGATTCTCAAAAATATCAATTGCACATGGCATAAGATTTCCTGAACTTTTAGCCGCCATTCAATGCTTCTTTTGTGTTGAATTTGTACCATTCCAACATATGGTGTTTGGAATGCTCCTTTGACATCCAAACACAAATTGAGTATATTTATAACTATGTTGTCAGACCCAGATCTGTAAATAATTTGTGGTACATACAAACATTCCAAGCAATCCTACAAAGAAAATGCGCACATGTAGCATGATGTTTTTACTGCAAATCAATATTAAGTCATGCTTGAACCGTGATGATATATTTTAAAGAAACTATGAAAATCGGTTTACATCCAAATTAATATATTTGTCATGAAAAATTCAGCTCTGTGTGAAAAAGTATTGAAGATGCCCCCAGTTTTCAGGTTGTTTGAGGAGAACGTGGTCTCACAACAAATATTAGATGTCAAACTACTGGAGCTCCAGAATTTCAACTACCTTTACGAGTCAAATAGGCTTAAAAAATGCATTGCGCAGTGATAACTGTAGGATTCTAGGAGCGTGTGTGTGTGCATCAAACATTCATGCCCCACTAAAGTTTGTTCGGCTTCCTTGTCATTACACCGTAGCACAAAGCAAACATTTTTTGCGGTGTGGCTTCGCCCCCTCCACCTGGCAACATTGCAGAGGACAGATTGATTGACAGGTTGAGCCTCAGCCAGGAAACATTAGCATAATCAAGGGTGAAGCATTATAAATGGACTATCATTTAATCTACTGGTACTATCAGTAAAGACAGTGAGGTCACTGTAGATTTACATCGGGAAGTGAGTTTGCTTGCAACTGCATGCTGCTGAACACAGGGTAAATGGCATGCCAGTATTTTTTTTTATTTTTTCAACATAAGAAACTATTGTTAATGGGTTTTGGGATTAAGTGCAGTTCTTCGAAAATGTGGATGTGGAATCAGTAAGTACATGTAGTCTGCAACCGTTGTACCTGTTGTATAAATATTACTTTATTTTGTCCTATTTGTTTTACATGACATTCTTTATCAAAAGAAAATGTTTGATAACATGCACATTAGTAAAAAAAATTATGGATTTCTGTAATTATTTGAATTCCAAATAATAATGAAACCATCAAAAACTGTAAATATTAACAGGCCAATGTCTCCATGAAGATTTTTGTGTGTGTGTGTGTGTGTGTGTGTGTGTGTGTGCGCATGCATGCGTGTGTGTGTGCGTGCGTGCGTTTGCTTACACCAAACCAACCACGTCTTTTCTTTACTTTTGCAGACATGGAGCAGATGGCCATCGACTGGCTGACAGGAAACTTCTATTTTGTTGACCGCGTCTCTGACAAGATATTTGTCTGCGACCGCAGTGGGAACACATGTGTTACTATCCTCCAACTGGATCTACTGAATCCTAAAGGAATAGCTCTGGATCCTCTCATGGGGTGAGCATCCTGCAGCCTGGATAATACAACCTTCTTTGAAACTTTCCTCAAGGCTCATTTATCATTTTGTATGTTATTATTATGTGTGAAAAAAAGAAAAAGAAAATCCTGGACAAAGAATAAAACAGCATTTCACTATTCATAACAGCTCACTGGGTCCAAAAAAGGGATTTAAATGATTCCCTGTCCTTCGCCTCGGCCTTTCTTTCTCTTTCTTTGAGCTGTGTAATTTGTTGGATAGTCAGTGATGCTTTAGACAGCTCACACTGTCGAGACAGTCATTTGCATTCACTGATTTTACCCAACATCACATAGAATAAAATGCCCCTTCAACATTTTCTATCAGACAATTTTTCTCTCTGAATATTTGGAAAATCTGAACAACAGAAGGGAAGAACTCTTTCTGTCTTTCCTTAAAAAAAGAAACTAACATGCATTGCATGTGACAATGGTTGAGGATCACAACATTAGAGAATTTATATAGATTTCAGCGCAGCTTCCTGTGTCGTAGTGCAGACAAACACAAAACAGTGAAATAATCCCAACTAACTGCTCGCAGCAGCCGTAGCGAGATGTGGACCAATTATGAGCAGCTCAGTCCTCTTTGCACTCTTCTTTCTGGTTAGCCAGCGGTGAGAAAATGCTACTGTACTGCAGAGATGCTCAGGAGCCGCAGAATCTGGGCAAAATCCCTAATAAGACCTCTCTGTGAGAGAGATATTGGTGATGTCACTAATAACATTGACAGATCTGTTCGTGAAAGAAGAAATGTGTCCCTTTCATAGCACAGTAATGATCTTTTACTAACTTCAGTTCCTCTGGAAGTATCTTTCTGCTCCACTCCAGTTGTGTTCAGGGAGCAATTTGTGAGGAAACCAAAAGGGCGGATGTTTCCAGTATATGGCGGGAGGTGGCTGGGGGGGGCATTGCTTACACACCTCTTTTCTTCTACTTGTTTTTCTCACAAGAATGAGGATAATGTTGTTTTTAAGACTAATGTCAATGATTCAATAAAGCAGAAACTAGAGTACCCGCTGAGTACCTGAAAAACTCACATATGCACATCTCTTCTCATTTGTCCAAGTAGGATACACCTCAAGGTAACTGAATTAGAACAACTGAACTTGGTCTTGGAAGATGTTTTACCACTTCTGGACTGGCTTGCTAACCATAACAAAATAGTGTTGAGCTCAGGTATCGAGAAGAAAGATTTGCCATCATTTTCACCCATTCACATCATTCTTTCTTCTATCCCCACTGAACTGCCTAATCCAACTTCAAAGTTTCTCAATCAATCCTAAATGACTCCAATAAACGTTAAAACACAAAAAAGTTTGAATGAGCCACTATTCCACATTAGCATATGATACCTTGGGTGACACATCTAAACCATTTAGTTAAATTGAATGGAAAAAGTTTATTTTGGGCATGTGAGAAGATGTGTAAGTCCCCCCCCCCCCCCGAAAAAACAAAACAATAAAAAAACAGAAGATATTTGTGTCATCCGCAAAAATAAATAATTGTATTACTTTGATATGTTGGAAATGACATTTATATATAGCAGAAATCGTTTTGGACCCAATACTGACCCCTGGGGGACACCACAGTCTATGCCCAAACATGGTGATGAATACTGTCCCAACTCCACAAATTGTGTCCTGTCCATTCAGTAACTTTTCATCTAGTGCAACACAAACCCCCTGATCCTATGCCTTTCTAACTTTGTGATTAATATGTCATGGTTTATTGTGTCAAAAGCTTTATTGAGATTGATAAATACTCCTACTGCACAGGGTTTAAATTTAAATAACTGTAGTCAAGGGAGAAGCGTGAACTAATGAGGCAACTTGGATCAAGGGCGGAAGATCTCCCAAGACATATGACCAAGTCCAGTTGAACTGATTCAAGAGCTTTGAGATATGACGCATGCACAGAAAATGTGAACTCACCACAGAAAAAGGTCCACAGATCAAAAGACAGTGTAAGCTATAATACAAACCTGTCAATTCTACCAGTGCACAGGTTACGGGCTACACGTAAAGAGAAACTAGCATCAGCAAATGTAGTGTATTGCAAGACCAATTTCAAAAGGCAACTTCAAGTAATATATTTGAATATGAAGTCAAGATGTCAGAAGATGTCATATGGCAAATTTTAACATGCTTGTATTAAATAGTCATGACAAGCCTCCCGAGTGTAAACTCTGCCTAAAACAACAATACCATGATGACTGAAGCAGACCTACAGTTTGTTGCTGCTTGTACATTTATCTTTCAGGAACTGGGCTTTAGTCAGCCGTGCAGGGTTCTGTTAAGCTTTAGGAGATATTCAAACAATTAGCTGCTTGTTTCGTAACTGCATGGACAGTTTTGATTTGCTTGAATGCATCTCTCAGTATTCATTAGATTTAGTGCTTAAATGTGGCCTTTGGTAAACATAAACATATGGTGAGGAGGCTTCTGGTAAACATGTTGCACGTTGGAGTTTCTCTTTAGAATGTGTGAATCTCCCTGTCAAACCATGCTTTCCAGCGTAATTCTGTTACTATCACGCACTTATATAAGTGCCTGTTGTATAGACAAATAGAAGTGCCGTCCGCTGACCATCAAGGGAGATAGGTTTGCAGGTTGCTGCTAAGATTGACTGTATAAGAGACAGGATTTTTCCAAGTCATCTTCCTGGCTGTAATTGGTGTGAAATAGGTACAGTTGTTTCTGACGAACCAAGTCTGCAAGAGGTCTGTCAGCCTGGAGCAATGGAGTGAAAACAAAAGAAATCAGGCAGGTGTTAGATAGCAGCACAGCATGAGGACCAGTCTTTATATAATATGCCTGTGCTTTGGCACTCCATTTTTATTGTTACTTGACTCTGACGCTCTATCCCGCTTTCCTTTTCTCTTTCTATCTATCATCATTAAATATGCTTTTAAACTTTGCAATATGGCCTTTTTGATTAATAACCACTCTTCTTTACTTTAAACATCCTTTTTTGAGAAGTGTTTGATGCATCGTGTGGTTTGTTTATCAGCTTAAAGAAGTGTGGTGCTCCAAGCCTGAAGCTTCCTGTAACTCTCATTTAAGCTGATTACTTATTCACAGTGAGAACGATAGACTCCAGTCTATGGTGCAGTATGCACATTTCCTGTTGTGTATTGATCTATGTAAGAGTTGTGTTTTAATATTAGCATTACCCGAAAATGTCATATGTGAAATTGGTATAATCTTCATTTTGAAGATATTCCAAAATCAATGTTGGTGATTAGGTCCAGAATTTTGTCCTGACCATGTGTGAGTTTGACCCATGCTATATATTCAAAGTCCATTTAGCATTTACCTTATGAGATACTGTGTGAAAGATTAAACACATTGATGTAGAAAATTTACTTCAAACAATTTAAACACTGTTGACACATTTCAGGTGAAACCCAAACATCACCCTGCTGATTTTGCTTTGAAAAATCCCAGGATCAGGTTTCATATCTAGGCACCACAAAAGTCTAAATTTGATAGCAAATTAAAACATATCATGTTTAAATAAGCTTCTTGAGTCAAATTAAGCGAAGTAGTTTCTTAGTCTTTTGCAGGATTGAGTATTTCACCTCCAAATGTGTATTTTAATAGAGAACTTCAGTATAAAAGAAATACCAATCCGACCAAATATGTTGAAGGAAATCAGCTTCTTCTTGCTACTGCTTTTTGGAATTGACAGAAAGCTCTTATTGTTACAAAAACAAAGCAAAAAGAAACCCAGCTTGAGTGTACATACATATCTCTCATTGATTGTCAGCTGTAATGATGTCTGCACAGTGTTCTGCTTCACAGTTAGACTCACGCCACCTTCCACTGGTTTCATGCAGCTTCTGTTATCATGGGGGCTCATTTCCAGAATCCAACATGGATCTCATTGTAGCTGCTGAATGAACAAGTACGGCATCAGCACCATCCTAATCCCAGGAAGCAATCATTGATATGCCACGTGGTGGTGCACCTGTTTTGGGAGCTGAGTCCCTTGCTGACGCTGGCAGTTTCCGAGCACAGCCTGGTCTGAGGTTCAAAGGGCAGCCCGTCGCTCCCCCTGGCTTGACTTGTGCAGATTAAGTCGGCTTCCCATCGTTCTCTGGCTGGAGCTTGTTATCACTGCCAGCCATTGGAGCTCCATCCTCACGGAGTCCCAGCAAGACAGCGAGGCCAGCCTTCCATATTAATTACTGGATGTGCAGAGCAGAGCAGTTTTGAAGACTTCAAGTGATAGTCCAGGAGATTTTCACTTTTTGTAAGAAGTATTCTTCTTTTAGTCTCATGTTTTTTTTAGTCCCTCCTCTGGAAAGACAATAATTTTTATGCCTACGAACCGTCTTTTATAAGACAAAAAAAATAAAAAATGCTTTTATTACATTTGCTTCCAGGTTATGAGGTTTCTAGCAGAGAGACATTCTTATAAGACTTTGTAGCACAGGTTTAAACACAATCCAGTCTTGGTTTTAGAAAGCTTTTAAGAGTCTATCGTAATTTCACCTGTCTTCTTTGTGTATTCTTTTATCTAAAAGGTAATACAATTAGCTCTTGCATGTTATTGCTATCGCTGCAAGCCACTGGAGTCAGTTGCGCCGCCATATGACACTTTTCATTGCATTCAGATTTACTGACACTGACCCTGATTGTATGAGCTCATCACTCCCTGTTTCCACTAAAAGTCAAGTGTAGGGAAGGTAAGATCACAATCTCAGGTAATGGAAACCAAGGCTGGCTGCCATCTTGTATCTAACATTAAAACAAACCCCTTTATCGACCCAACTGTTCATTTCTTCTTTATCTCTAAGATGTTTGATGGTTCCCGACCAAAATCTCACTACAACCTCTTTGGGCTCCTGATAGACCCGAGTCTGTGTGTCCATTAGTGGTCAGCTCCTCTGGCTTATGGGTTAACTGGTTTGTGAAACATTTACCTCGTGTGTTAGTATTAAAGAAAGCCACAGTCTAGTGTCAAGGTAGGACAGACTTTCATATCTGGTGTTGACACATGGCTAAGAATGTTATATATTTAATTCAATGGTCTTTCACATTTTCAAAACACAGTATTCCTGCGAATGGCTTAATGCATACTTAATGATAAAATCACTTCTGAAATACTGGAAGGAATGTCTAAATATAACCTTTTTCTCTTTCAGTGTAACTAATTAACCTTAGTAACACAGAAATAAAATGAAAGCTCAGGCTGTCTTTTCAATAACTTATGTTTGCACACTTACACTTCATACCTCATGCTAAGATTGGATTATGCTTTTTAAATTCCATGAGTGTGTCAGGTAAAGACTACTGACAAAACCAGGTTTTCTATATTAGTAAATCTCAGGTAATCTTGTGTCTCTGATGGCATGTTTGTCTTAGGCTTATTGGAAAACTTTGATTCAATAAAAGCATTACAGAACTGCACATGTTAGAGAGATTTTGAAATATACCAAGTACTAAGAAGATCCTTACTTAGACAAGCCATTAAACCCCAAGTTGCATAATGGTGTGTGAGCAATTGCAAAACTTGCTACATTTCTGCTCTTTCACTATCGCCTTGATTACTTTAACTTGGCATTCACTTATGCTTTTTATCGCAATACAAATCACTTTTATAATCTCCTTCTTCCATCTTCTACTGATGAAAAATCCCACCTTGATTGGGAAAATATTTTCTTTCATTCGTTTCTTCCAAATTTCTTCCTGCAAATAAGTACACATGTGGAATAATACTAACACTCAAGCCTGCATTCGATACAATCAATACAATATTAAGTCAGTGTCCAGGAGAGCAAATGGTCTGCTGCTTGAATTACCATAATATGTTCTAATATATGCTAAATACCATGTCAGGTGGCTTGAGGTAAGTCCAGCCTCACATCAACCTGGTAGAAATATGTAGTCTGAGGTGAAAAACTGTTGTGGAAAATGCACTGTGATGTAATTTAAAGAATAGCTCTCAAACCGTCTCCACTAAAAAATAGGCATGACAAATAATCAATTAACCATGTAAACCCTCCGACCCTCTGCAGGATGCTCTTCTTCACCGACTATGGGAACGTAGCCAAGGTTGAGCGCTGCAACATGGACGGCACCAACCGGACTCGGCTGGTGGATTATAAAATTGAGCAGCCCACAGCTGTGGCACTGGATGTGATCAAGAAACTTGTGTACTGGGCAGATGCCTACCTGGATTACATCGAGGTGGTGGATTACCATGGCAAGAACAGGCATACTATAATCCACGGTAGCCAAGTGAGTGTCTCATTTCACTGCTTTTGTCTTTCCTGGAACTTTAATCATAAGCACCCTTTGTAGACAAATTATCCGCACTGTCTCCCGCTTCGCCTGAGAGACTCAAATTATGACACAAGAGGGGATTTCTTGGTTAATTTTCTAATTTAGGTTACTGTGCTTTATCACAGTGTGACAGGTGGTATATTCACTGCTTGTTGCTTGTAATTTACTCCTCAATTTCACTGAAAAAGTCTTTTGAGCAGAAAGTAGGTGGGTTAATAGATTGAAGGAGCTGAGTAACATGCAAAGCTATCTTCAAAATGAGCATATCAATATTCCCTCTCTTGTAGTACACGTTTTAGGCCTTTCAGATGACTTTTCTTTCTCTTTTTACATCCATTAAAATACCTTTTCAACTGACTTGGTCTCCTTTTATGAAGGAAGAGGAACATACATATCGAGTACCTTATTGTGCATGCAGGTGTTCTTTGCAGGATTTCCCCCAATTCATTTGCTTTGTGACCTCATTAGATGGAGCATTTTCATATCGTTGTATTTGCATTACAAATGTCACGCACTGCAGTTCAGCCTTCTCCATGTGCTATGTGTCATCTCTAATGCCACTCACTGGCATTGAATCACAATGAACTAATAAGCTCACTCTAATACATAGTGTAGTTCTTTTATTTTATACAAGAGGCTCTTTCTCTCATTTGAAACGGTTCGTCTTGTATACAATTTTGATTCCTTCAAACAGGGCTGCTTCCACAAGTACAAGTCAAAATTCAAATAACATGATTACTGGAAGAACGTGAATTAATGACATATAAATCAGTTGTGATATTGCCATTGTAGCCCTGACTTAAAGAGATAATTTGCAGAAGACATTCTTTGCATTTCTCTCAGAGTTATGAAGCCTAGTACATATCGTGTAAATTTAGCCGTCTTACTCAACTCTGTCACCGTGCAAAGCACATTTTATGAACTCGATTAGGGCAGTAAGTTTGACTGCGCAAATGTCGCTCCCCCCCGAATCAGAGGTGACGAATGTATCGTCCTTTACATCAGTGCATTCGGGAAGTAAATAAACAAAATGAACAAAGAATCAAGCAGTTGTTTGCGTTGCGGCTTTGTGTAAGGAAATAGCTCAATATGGAAATAGGCCAGCAGTCTGCATCCCGCAAATTATTGCTTTGGAGCAGTGTTGATGTTGCTTTAACCATAATACACGTAACTACTATCATATCGGCCTGTGGTCGGGTTAGGGTTAGTGAACTGCTCTTACTACAACACATAAATCCAGAGATTTTAACCCATCGTAACCCACATTTCCACCATCCTTTCTGTTTCTACTCCTTTGAGGAGAGTTATGCTGTGTTTGAAATACAATGTGTGAGGCTGCTTGAAATAAGAGAAAATAAATAAAAAATACATGTAAAAAAAAAAATAGGAGTGCTGAGGCCAGACTCCTTAGGGAGAGATGGTTCAGTGGTCTGATAGTTATTTATTTATTTATTCTGATGCATGTTTCTTGGTGCCCCTGATGTTAAGGTCTGGGCCAGTGAGCTCAGGTGTACTTCCTGTGAACACTACTCATCCAGCCATGTCGCTTTGTGTGGGTGTCAGCCTGCTAAATGTAGCATGGAGACTGTGGAGTCAGGGCCCAGTGGCCTCCCAGTGGAGTTCAACTTTGGCTCGTAGTACGGGCAGCTTCACCACCATCTCCCATCACACCTCTTGCATGACACATGTTAATGCATCTTTCATTTATTTAAAGTTGTTTCCCTTTCATATTCTGATTGTGGTGTTACATCTTTTTCGAAGACCCAGATTGATGTAACAAATAAAGCACGGTGGATCTTTCTTGTTTTCCAGGTGTCGTACATTTATGCATTGGCTGTGTTCGAGGACTACCTCTACGCTATCCACTCTGACCCCTCCGGAGGCAGTTCTGCGGAGCTGCTGCAGATGCACAGGTTCAACATCACAGCAGAGAGCAGGACACTCGCCAGCTTAGGGAATTCTAGAGGACTCCGTGTTTACCACAAACTTGTTCAGCCCAAAGGTAGGGAACGTGTTCTATATTAGAAAACGCGCGAGTATCTACCCACAATTTATGACTCACAAAGTGAGGTTTGCAATAGATCAGAGTAAGGATGCCTCACTGGTTTTTAATGATTTTCTTTTTCCTCTTCACAGTCAAGAGTCATGCATGTGAAATGGATTCATATGGAAAACCTGGTGGATGTTCCCACATGTGTCTCCTGAGCGGCAGCTACAAGTCCAGAACATGCCGCTGTCGGACCGGTTACAGCCTGAGTTTTGATGGAAAATCCTGTAAAAGTCAGTACCTGTTTTGGTTTTCATCTAAAAAGATGCATCAATATGTGTTTTAATACATTAGTGCAATAATGTAAACAGGTACATGAACTGAAACATAATGTTTTATCTCCCAGTTGCAGGGAGGGCAATGCTTTTGAAGTCAGTTTTGTAGTCAGAAATGAAATTTTCAGGTTGGTATTGAATGAAATATGTAAAGCTTAACTCACTCAGTGGGTTACTTAGTCTGGTGGTAGGCAGTGGGGTGTTTAAGAAATGTAAACTTCTCACCACTTTGACAGCCTCTGTACTTGTTTTTCAGGCAGAAGTGCCAAAAAAATGAAGCTTAAAGAAATAGTTTGATGCAAATGGAAGGTTATATTTATTTATTTATTTTTTTGCAGTGCTTTACTCCAGTATTCACCTCAGCCATCGGCTTCTCCCTGAACCTCTGTTTCAGAAAGCATATCAATTGTGACATCAATCTGTGACTCCGCCAATTCAGTTGGCATTCCTGTCAAGACAATTTCTAATCTGCTCCTCTGTACAAACACTGCCTGGTTTTTCTTCAAAGAAACATAAAACATAATGTGGATTCTGCAGAGATTAACCCTTACAACAACCCGCGAGGCAGGTTTCCACATATTGTTCTTGCTCTCAAAACACCACTCAGTTGAGGCAGAGGATTACAGTTATTGTTGAGTTGATAGTCTTGCTTTTCTGATCAATGCTTCAATTTTCAGCCAGGGTGACCAGTGATGCACTTTTAACCTAAAGTCCTAATTCAAATCATTAAATTAACCCAAACTATCTTCTTGGTGTGTAAAATGAGATATTCTTCTTCAGGACATGACTTTTTGTCTTAGTTGTGCAACATGAATTTTAAGTCATTCCAGCAATCAGGAGGTATGCAACTACTTTTCATTCTGAAAGCATTTCAAATATTCATTAAAATTTAAATGTTAGTGTTTTAGATTTTACAAATTATTGTGACATGCTTCATTTCAGCTCCCCAGGGATCGAGACTCCAGCGATTAGACTAACGATCCTAAGAGACTTGTATTGCCAATGTATTCTGGTTGTAATTAACATAAATGTTGACTCATTTCCTAAAAGGATGCGTTGCACTCTTTTTCATATTGTCATGTGCAAGTAAAGTTGTGCCACAAATGCAGGCTGTCGAGAGAAAGTGGTGAAGGATGAAAGCTGGTGAACACAGACCCGTTTGAAAGTAGTGTTTCTCTATTGACCTGTCCAAGACTGATTGATTATTGTCATAATGAGATTTTAAATTTGTTTGCATTTGTTGGATGGACTGATCAATGGCTGGACATTGTCTAGTTGACAATAAAAGCATGGGATCGAATTGATGACACAATTTGAGGGCCCACCACATTTCGATCTGTTTAGTGAAGCATCGGGAGGCTTTCCATGGCACTTTTGATTTATTCCCCCCTCAAAGATGTTCTGATGACACCAGCTATCTCTTTCTTGCTCGCGCTTTCCATCTCCCTGAGCATAATGAGATTTGGTGTTAAATGGTCGTCCTTCTTCATACAGCAGTCACAGTGGGGCTTGATATCTGGGTCTCTCGCTAGGCTTAATTGTCTCCTGGGTAGTTGGTCTCTCGCTCACAAAATGATAAATTGAAGTAAGGCTTGTGTGGTCCTCACCCCCAGCATCCAAGTCTCTTGGGTAGGGGCTTAGAGCGTGGATAGGTCTGCTTCTCTCAATGGAAGCCCTCCTTCATTCCTCCTCTTGTCTCCCTGGAGTATCCCAAAGGGTTCGAGAACATGCAGTCCCCTGAGCGGCTGGCGGGCCGCCAAGGAGCTGCCTCAGCTTTCTGGGCCTGCATGTTTGCCTTTCTACCCAGACACCATGTTATTTTAGATCAGAAACAGTGTTCACAGTCAAGGTAAGTGTTGCAATTGTCTGTTTGCACAAGCACATTCCCTCTGTTACTCTCAAGACTGCGGTGTAGGAACGTGATTGAGGGGGGGAGAGTATAGTCGTTGGCACTGATTACTGGCTCCATTAAGGTGAATGGATGGCCCAGACTCTGGCAAACATATAAGAACAATGTGCCCAGTAAAAGGGGTTTAATGCTGGGATCAGCACTGATGAATTAGACCAATTAATTGACAATAAACACTAAAAAGGCATTTGTCCTTTCTTTGCTTCATAGAGCCGAAAAACGATTTCTTCCTGTTCTACGGTAAGGGACGCCCGGGGGTCATCCGGGGGCTGGATATGAACATCAAGTCCAGCGATGAGCACATGGAGCCAATTGAGGACCTGGTAAATCCTCGAGCCATCGACTACCATGCAGAACTGGGACACATCTACTTCGCTGACACCACCAGCTTTCTTATTGGACGTCAAAAAATAGACGGAAACGGGCGTGAGACAATACTCAAAGATGGTATGTCCGTTTTTCTTGTAACTATTTTCCTATTTTTTTTCCCAACATTTCCTTAAAATCCATTTGTTACTGTTTTCCAGATCTTTATTTGGTGAAAATCATGCCCTGTTTATGCTCATATAATGTACTTGAAACAAACTGAATGCAATCCGAATGGACCTGCTATCTATAAAAAAAATACATTTTTATATACATACACAGATAAATAGAAATATTGAAAACATCTGAAGCCATGTTGAAATGTGCTTATTCATAATCATTGTTTCGAATGCAGAACTCGACAACGTTGAAGGAATCTCTGTGGATTGGATTGGGAATAACTTGTATTGGACCAACGACGGATACAGGAAGACGATCAGCGTTGCCAGGCTGGAGAGAGCCTCACAAACCAGGAAGACTCTGTTAGAAGGAAACATGTCACACCCCCGAGCCATCGTGGTTGATCCTCTTAACAGGTCAGGAAAAAAGAAAACTGCCACTTTCAAGCAGTTGAGGATTTCTAACATGTGTTTCTTGGCTAGAGGTCTAGGTAAGACTGTGTTAGATAGAGGAAGACTGGATGAGAAAGGTTAAAAAAACAATAACAAAATAAAAAAAGCTACGTCAGGATCATTTTAGACAGGCATAGTAGAATTGTGAGGAACATAGTTCATCCCCCCTCACATTGCCACCTTCTTCTCATTGAAAGGAGATCGTGGCTCATCCCATTCCAAGAACCACTCCTACCAGCTACTTAACTGAAATTAGCCGGTTTCATAGCAAATTTTGTGTAGTTCTCACAGATCAACTACTTGGTATTTCTCAGCAAATTCATATACTGAGGACTCCCACACCCGGAACTGTAATTACCATATACAGTTGATGCTGCAACTCAAATTCATTGAGTGTCTTAAGGATCTTAAGGATTAACACTTTAAGGCTTAAATCGTATTAACACTCACCAAATCCATAACAGTCAGAGATTAGTTCTCAAGCCCCGAGGGACTGTTCCAAACCTTTTGCAATACACAGCTATTTCACTGCTTTAGGCAAACGCACCAGACCAAACATCAAAACTTATTTATTCTGAGTTATATATTTTTTTTTTTTATGTCCCAAAGTTTTTTGACATTTACCAATACCTTTAAGATCCAAATAGTCTGCCATTTACCTTAGTTTTTGGAGTTGGCTTTATCTTAACCTTGAAACTGATGCCAACATTAGTATACAAAGCACAGATGATGTGTTGAAGCATTGTGGGGTGTACTGGATGTGACTGACCTTTATCACAGTGATAAAAACACGCTGGTTTTCAAACATCAAGCTAATGTCCTTGTCGTGTTTTAAAAAGAAAAAAAAAGAAAGAAAATATAGCAGGATGCTGCTTTTGAGGGCTGGAATTCATAAAAAAATAAATAAACAGTTGCTCTAGCACTGTTCTCTCACAAGAGTTTAGCTGGTGACTTTAATTTGCCCTTAGGTATAATTCTGTGAGTGTGATGTTGCTGTTTTCTTTTTTTATGCTGTGTGATGGACTGACGGCCCATAATTAGCTTGGAATGACATAAAGAACCCAAAAACAAACAAACAAACAAAAAATCTTGAACCCGGTAGGCAAATTGGAGAGCAACGTTTAGCCTTTCCTCTCTGACAGATATACCATAGCTGCAGTGTTGGAGTTGGCGAAACATATTGCCAGTTTTTTTCTATAAAGATTAATAAGTTTTACCCTCCCAACCCTCCCACTGACAGCTCTAATGACTAGAAGAGCTCGCTTTGGGCTTCAGCGGGAGCATTCAGCCTGAACCCGACAGTCCTTTTGATCTCTATCTGCTCTGCTGGAGGGGTCTCTTCAGGTGAAGAAGAAGCACCCCTCCAACAGATTTCTCGACTGCATTCCCATGACTTTATTTTCTGCTCTGTTTGCTACTTCCAGTCTGTGTTGACATGATAAGGACCAACGGTGTCAACTTAAAAGTGTCACACCTCTCTATTTTGCGACATTAGGATTCACCATAACCTCGCATATCAACTGTGGCTCGCTGTTGATAGTCTAATGCTTTCTTTCAAATACACACATTTTATGCAGGGACTCACGCACAACCCCTAAAGCTATTGCTTCAAATAAAAAAACTGAGCTACACCTTAAGATTATTTGGATTTTCTATTTAACTTACTTTCTCTTCATTTTGCATGTCTCTGTCACTATTCCCTGCCAACAGCCATCAAATGCAAATATATTCAGATTGCAGCACCAAAGATTGAAAAATATCAGAAAGGCAGCTATGTTCTCTCCTCTGTTTTGATATTGATAAAATGATTAATGAGCTCTTGACTCTTCATTCTAAAAGGCAAAGAAAACATTTATGATATCAAAAGTTACACTCAGCCTTGGCTGAATTCAGCTGAAACAGCTTTAAAGTCATTGTATTATGACACTGTGAAGCCATGCTGTCCGTCTGAGACTGCGTGCTCATGTGGGTGCTTCCAAACGTTGAGCGAATGAGGTTTGAATAATTCATGAGGTCATAAAGATGACTTGGAGACAGTGAGCCACTTCATTCACCTACATATCCCATTCTGTTTCATCGTCCTTTAGACAGCCCTCGACCATTGATGAGAAACAGGGGGGGCATCGCTCAGTCAGCAACTCTCAAGTAGAGCAAAACCCCTGAGCATGACTACTTTAGAAGAGATCGCGTCAAATCGTTGACCCAATCGTACTTTAGACAGCCCCAAAAGCTTCAGTTTAGTCTCACACAAGATGCTTAGCAAACTTTTATTTTATTTTTTGGGTGGGATTTATGAGATATCTACATTGGCTATGGTGTGAAGTCAAGCAGCACTTTAACTTGATAAGCATGAATAGTTTCTTTGATGATGATGCACTCTCTTCCGACCGCCCCGCTGTCAAACAATGACTGTCTGATTGTCTGGTTGTGCATGTGGGGAATCGGGGGTGCCAGTTTATTCCATCTCAGTAGAGAGCACTCTTTCCTGCGTGATATTACCAGATCCCTGATGGAGTACTCGTACGGTACGTGTTTGTCAGCACAGGCTGTGTTGTCTTAAGATGTTCTCCGTGTGACTCAGAGCTGCACGTGTGAGATTCAGCATGGAAGCGGCGCTTGCGTCTTCCCAAGGGCATCCAGAACAAAACTCACAACACACATTTCACTGTGATATGAAGTAGATCATGTTGAAAGGAGCTTGCAGAAACATGCTGTCACATGTGTATTGATTGATAAGAAATCAAAGTAGCAGAAGGCTGGTGGAGAGAGCAGCGAGCACAACCATTTAACATCAGCGTGTCATGGAGCGAGGGCGGAGAAGAATGATGGGCAGACAACCCGGACGAACTGCCTTGGCTTCAGCTTTTGATTTGATCAGCGTAACTTTAGAGCAGGTGACGATCTACTGATGCGACCACATGACTGGCAAGCCCCATCAAGACTCGGGCAATGACTCACTTTATGCAGGCATCTCTGTGTGCGAGTATCTGTGCTTGAAACATGCATGTCTGTGTGTGACAGCTGGATGTATTGGACGGACTGGGAGGAGGATGAAGTGAACGACAGCATAGGGCGGATAGAAAAGGCCTGGATGGACGGATCCAACCGACGTATTTTCGTCACCTCCAACATGCTGTGGCCCAACGGGTTGACACTGGACCACAGCAGCAGCACAATGTACTGGTGCGACGCCTACTATGATCACATCGAGAAGATTCACCTGAACGGGACAGGAAGGAAGGTATGTTTGGATATGTGATTTCATACACGGCAGATACGTTGCCGAGGCATTCAATTGGTCAATAATTCCCTTGGGAAATTTCTCAGTTCACGTTTTACTTCCAAATAAATTACAATACACTGTTTGTGTAAACCATGAAGCAAGGAATTGCTTCATGGAAGCTTGCAGTGGGAATGATTCTCCTCCGGTGACCTGCTGAAAGGAAATGTCGCTGTGATGACGCAGTCACCTTCACTGCTTCGCCAGGGGCAACAAATAATTCAAATAGGCCATTCCAGCTCTTCTTTGCAAATCTGTTTGCATTGAGGAGTTTAAGCATACAACGACTGTTGTTAATATACCCCAAAAAAAATCCCCATTGTGAGATACTTATTTCACAACAATATGGTGAAGGTACTTTTCACAATTGTACTCAAGAGTAACAGTTTATTGAGCCTAAAATATTTTTTTGTCCTCAAAATCCTTCCTATTTTATTAAACTAGACTTTTTCTGGTTAAATATATTGATTGTTTTAGAAACCAAGGAAACAAACTTGTATGTCTGAATAAAGTCATGATATAATCTGAATTTGTCTGTGACTTTTACATTCTTCAGTCCATAAAATGTTTACCAAGTATAAATGTACTGTTTTAGTGTCTTACATTATAGATTCAATAGTTGTAGCTTTTTTTTCCTTTTTTTTTTTTACAGACAACTTTGGTCAACTTGAACATGGTGAAAAGAGTATTGAAAAGTATAAATCACTGTTACATTGTTTGAAATTCTAAAAATTAGTGACATGTTTCAGAACTTATTCTTTTTTAACTACTTTACCAAATAGCATCAGTTTCAGATAACATGTACATTATTTACACTAAAAGCCACATTGTCAAACAAGTAATGTATGTGAAGAAAATACACTATTGTAAGCATATAGATAGCTTGTACACATAAAGCAGAAAAATAAACATATTCATGAAAGTACTCCAAAACACAACTTATGTACACTTATTTGAGTGTTTTTAATGTCTTAAATAAAACTGAATATAGATAAGAAGGCATGAGCTATTATAATTATTACAAATTATGTATAATTTAACAGTCAAACTGGATTTCCAGCAATTTTAGCAGATATGTTTGTGAAGCAGAGAGATGATTGAAGTCAACTCTTCCCACAATAAATGCCAACAAGACATCCCTTAATTCTCAACTGCTCCTGCCGACAGTAGTTGTACAGGCATATTAAGCTAATGAATTATTTGCGAAAGCTATTTAATCAATGCCAAGTTTCCAGCAAACATTATTATAAGCAGACAGCCCCGCGCGAACAAATTTGTGGAAAGAAATTGAATCACATTCATCATATACCATGATCAAATAATTTCCCAGCCTGTATTCAAGCAGCTCAAACCCTGTTTGAGATGATTGATTTTCGTTGTTTGCTGATGTTTTCCGTAGCCCTCCTAATCTTTTGATTATGCCGCGTGTTTGCCTCATGTTGCAGGTGGTGTACAGCGGGAAAGAGCTGAACCATCCATTCGGAATATCTCATTATCGCAATTTCATCTTTTGGACGGAGTACATGAACGCTTCGGTTTTCCAGCTGGACTTGTCCACAGGCGATGTCACTCTGCTGCGGAGTGAGAGACCACCGCTATTTGGCCTGCGTGTCTACGACGCACAGAGTCAGCAAGGTTGGCTGCTTTCCCTTTTATTCAGCCCTTATCCAGAGCCACTGAACCGTGGCCTCCCTAACAGGAAGAGTTGCTGTTTTGCACTGGAAATACAACCTCTCTGTGCTGTGTGTCCACACATTTGTATCCCCTATAACCCCTTCCTTTAATGGACAGCACTTTAGATGATATATACGCCGGGGAATTACGTATATGCTCCTCATATTCCTCGCTGTAAACCAGTGCATTGATCAGCAGTGACGGCAGCCAGCAAATCTCCTGGGGGCTCAGCTTTATGAAGTAAAATACGATGACCAAGATTTGCTCAGTTTTGTAAGAAATGATGATGGATTCGTGCTGAAAGCAGCAGATGGAAAAAGCCTCGCATATGACTGTCAGTGGAGAGCATTGCAGGTCCTCACAAGAGCCGGTTGTTTCCTTATTCCTCTCTGTGATAATCTATGAACTATTCAATCGCAAGTAACATTGCATAACACTATTCAGAAGTAAATGAAAGAATCGGGTTACTTTTGCTCTGATTGTAGAGTAACTCTTCAAAATGTGGATTCCTAAAGTAATTAGCTTTCAAACAAGAACAGAAAATTGTACATTTTGACTCAAGAAGGGATTTGCCAAGCATGAGATTCCAGTAAATGGCTGCCTTGTGGATGCACGTCTATTTCTCACAGTGCACAGATTTGCTGGACATTTCTGCATTGTTAGTGTCACCGACTAGATTAATTGGCTGTCCAGTATTTGGTGAGTGTTACTGATTGGCTCTCACAAAACCAGAACCGTTATCTCATTGGTTCAGGCGCTGCTTTTGTGCTCCGGGCAAAATGAAAGTGACAAAGGTGTCTCACGCCTTAACTTTGTACGTGACTGAGAATGTCAGCTTTGTCCAGGAAAGACAAATTATTCCCCTAAGAGTGATAAAAATGTCAAATGTCTTTCACCCGCAGTGTTGCTTGACATGTTCAAAGACGACATAGCGCACACTGAAATGCCTTTCTAATCCAGCAAATGTGTTTTGTATCAGTAAAATGACATTATTCTGCAGGTAAAGTGTGACTTCTGACCCTCTGCTTATTATACACGTGGGAACAGAGACAAGAACCACCTGGCTTAGAAAATACTGCTTTAAATGAGCATGAAATCTAACAGTATTTGGGATGTGTTTCTCCAGGTGACAACGCATGTAGTGTGAATTATGGAGGATGTAGTACCCTCTGCCTCGCCATCCCAGGAGGCAGAGTGTGTGCCTGCGCTGACAACCAGCTTCTGGAGAAAAACAATGTCACCTGTGCAGGTAGGAGGACATAATGAATCAGATAGAACAAGAGGCCAAGGATTATCTTTTCTCAGTATAATGTAATGTAATCCTGACTTCGGCCCGATGGGACAAACATCAGATAATAATCCTTACATTCCTACATGCAAATACACTAATGGCCAAATAAATGCAGTTGGGGAATTATTCCACAGAGTTTCCAGAGATAGAAATGAAGTCCCAGCTGTTACGCGGAAGGTCAAGAGACATTATTAGCAATTATGGCCGCGCCAATAGTTTTCCCAGAACACACACGTCACAGGAAGTCTGTTGTTTGATTTACATTGTTCCACCCAGATGCTTCGAGCAGCAGTCCGGAGCCACAGCGATGCAAAAGTGATGAGTTCCAGTGCCACAATCATCGCTGCATACGGGCCTTGTGGAAGTGTGACGGAGACGATGATTGTCTGGATGGAAGTGACGAGGAGAGCCACAGCTGCTGTAAGGATCTCAAAATGTCTCTGCCGGCAACATGCTGCATGTTGTCATTGAAATATATTGTCCTGTATGTACAAGCATTTTACATTTGGGTACACTCACATGTGCATGCACACACACACAAACACACACACACACACACACACACACACACACACACAGCCATACTGCCAGCAAACAGGAGCAGCGTAAGCTTTTTTAAGGCTAATTCTCTCTTGCTGTCACCTTCCATGTTCCTAAATGTCATTGATGTCGGGGTGTATGGCGTTTCTCCTCCAAGCTGCTGTCTCTTCTTTTGCTGCTGCTGAAGTGGATTTGCTCTTTAACAAATCAGTGGGATAAATGTGATGTAGGATGTCTGGATGCCATCTCCCCTCTTTTTCTCTTAGAAAGTCATTGTATTAAAGAAGCAATATTTCATGACCTGAAAAGATGATCAAAATATAAAAAAAAAAAAGACACCAAATAGATCAGCTGGGATCCATATACATAATGATACACTGACGTGGCTGAGCAGCTGTGCACTGTGCTACACAGAATTTGCAATTCACAGAACAGAGACAAAGAAATGTTCACATGTTAAATGTGCATGAAAAGATAAGATATTCAAATTGATGAACATTACTGGTTTTATTTAATTGATCCAGATGGGATATTAGGTTTCACCATCACCTTACATGCGTCAGTTAAATGTTTTCAATGGAATGAATTAGTGAAGTCATAATTATCTTTATAGCACATTTAAAATATGTATTGAAGAAAAATAACAAAAAAAAAAAACAAGTAAGACCACAAACAAATCAGATAGCATACATATATAGAAAATATATGAAAAATACTTGTGATTGTAACACAAATGAATTGAAAATAAAAGTGTATTTGAATGTCAGATCTGACCTGATAGCTTTGGTAGCTCACCTTTATGATTCATGGCTATGGTCAAGATATAAAATGCCCCCTATTTGCTTTTAAGGCGAACCAAATCCTCTTGTTTAGGATTAAGAAAATAATCTTGGCTCTGATCACTGCATTAGAAGCATGGATACTATGTCACAAGTTCCATGACCATTGTAGGTTCTTTTCAGAGCTTGGTAAGGGAGGAGAGCAGCAGCAGGACTCAGCTGGTTATAATCCCAATCGCATACATTTTGAATGCCAGTAAAGTCTTCAGTCTTGAAATCAAAAATAGGTTTTCACAATGAAACCAAGTCAGACCTTTGTCTTCCTAAGATACAGTACGTTCTAAATTAAACTTCACCGCCATCTTAGAAATTACTTCACAATTTACCGTGGTCCCAGAAGTGTTGCTGTCTGCTCGTTTATTTAGTGTGATTTATGAGTACTGAAGCTCACTGGATTGCAATCATCAATATGGAATTAAAGGTAAATGACAAGACTAGAAAGCAGATATGATTCTCGTTTGCTTGGAGTCACATCTTATAAGGTGAGTGTCGAGGAAAACTAAAAATCAATGCACTAAAATTAAAAAAAAAGAATACTCCTGTGGCTCCTAAGAATACATGTTGGGTGAAGTGTATTATTTCTAATTAAAGGGTAAAACACAAAGGAAGGGTGAAGAAGTCTTCATTGAATTTTCATTGTTTTTTATGTGGCTTCCCAGCACAGGACAGTACATTTAAGCTTTTCCTACTGTCACACTGAACAAAAGCCTGTTAGTGCCACGTTTGCACATTCATTTTGAATCAAGATAAACACAACATATGTATATTTGATGGTTTTCAATGCTGTTCGCCCAGTGTGATCTGGGATGGACTCCTGGTGACCCGTATTAAAGATGAATGGCTGGATGGATCAATGTTTCACAGTAATTATGATTGAGTAGCTGTCCAGATCTACTTGAGCTTTTTGGTCACGGCACATCGCTCTACTGACAACAAACAAAAATATTTAGCAAATTCTGAACGTTCACTTTAATGGTCATCTTAAAATCAAGCTCGCTCATACTTTTTAACCCATTAAGCCGTCCGAAAATGGATTAAGTGTAGTTTTGTTGTGATCGTTATGATCATCTGCTACATTTGTGTGCCTCTCCCTTCAGAGTTGAATGTGAGAAGATGAACAAAGAAATATTTTACTGAGAGCCTACCTTGTGTTTTGGGGTCATGAGCAGCAGTAGCAGCAGCATCTTTCAACTCGAGTGACATTCAAGGACAGCTGTGAGCTTTTCTTTTCAGTTTTTTTGCTTTGACCGCATGCGAGAAGAGCTCAGAGCAAAGTTTACTGCAGTGCTTTGGTTTTTGGTTAAACCCTTCAAACACTGAAAAAATCAACATGAACAGCTAAATTTAGAGCAAAGAAACATCTAAATGATTCCACAGAGTCCTGAAGGAAAAAAAAAAAAGCTTTCTGGATAGTTCTGGAGTTTTCGTCATGAATTGCTGAAGTCAAAGTGCAGTCGCTTCGGAATATTTTAGATGTAAATCTTTTAAATCCTAAATCATCCAAATCTTTTCGATTCAGATGTAATATTTTGTTCATTGATGCCGCATGTTTTCAATGTCAAACTCTAAACACTTATCCTGTTGTGAAAATACAGTGACGGTATACCCACAGTCAGTCTATTTAGTCACAGTTTATGCTGCAGTGCAGTCATGCGACTGGGAACTTATGAGCTAATAAATATTCAATTTGGAGAGTTCACAATCCATCCATCCATTCCTCTTTATATTTTTTACCAAACCTAAGGTCACACAGTGCTGGAACCAATCCCAGCAGAATTTTATTGAAGGCAGGTTACATCCTGGACAGGTCACCAGACTATCACAGCACAAACACACACACACACACACACACTCACACTCACACTTAGGTTAAATGTCCTACCCTATATAAGACAAAGTAGTAGGTGTAGTGAAAAAGAAATAAAATGTTGTAATTTCTTTAAATGGAAATACAGCAGTTACTGATCCTGGTTACATCGCTGTATTAATGAAATCTGGTTTTCACTTCAACTCTAATTCTATTATTAGAAAACCATGTTAAAGCACAAATTCTGTTAAATTTGCAACATCACAATACTTTCTGGTGTCTCTCAGGAACTTCCATCCATTCCAGTCGGAAGTTCCCAGTTTAGCCGGTCTCTGTGTAAACTTCTCGTTGGAAAGTGGGACATTTCCTTGCTTTCCAGTTACTCATGAATTGGTTATAAAGCTTGCAGCCAGGCTGAGAAAGGACCACCTTAACAAGTGAATGCAATCAGGTGTGTGCGTGCGTGCGTGCGTGCGTGCGTGCGTGCGTGCGTGCGTGCGTGCGTGCGTGCGTGCGTGCGTGCGTGCTGAAAGAACTTAAAATTTTTCACTGGAATCACAAGAAATTGTCATTGATTAAATAAAGTTATTGACACAACCTGAAACTTCAACCATGAAACAAGCGACACTTCATTTAATGATGGAGATTTCTTTTCTAACTAAATAAGACACAACCAGAGTCCAATCATGACTCTTATGTGCTGTTTTGTGACTCAATTTTAATGGCTGGAGATCAGAGGAACTGTTTTTAAGTTCATGAAATGATATTGTGTCAGTGAAATCAGCTATTTTTGCCTAAATGCCATCCATTTATCCATTTTCTACCAGTAACTTATCTAAACTGGGGTAATTTGGAACTATAACTCGACATCAGTCAGATGACAAGTCAAACAAAAACTCTACAAAGAAACCACAACTGGCTGTATTATTCCTGTGCCATTGTAGAAATCCCCACTGCAAAATGATAACATTAAGGTTTAAGCTAATGGGAGATGATTGGATGGTTTATCAATTACTATTGCTGTGAGATTAATAGCTGACTATTTCCTGTTTTAACTCTTTACAGATAATCACACATGTCCCACTGATCAGTTCAAATGCACTAACAACCGCTGCATTCCCAAAAGATGGCTCTGTGATGGAACGAATGACTGTGGAAACAATGAGGACGAGACCAACAGCACATGCTCAGGTTTGTTTGTTAGCTTTATTAAAGCTTTAAGTTTGCTGCACGTACATCATTTTCTGAGTTGTATCCCTCTACTATGCAAAACAAGCAATGGTGGCTGAGAGGTGAAAGATAAGGCTTTGCCAATTGTTCACTCGTTGGAATAGCATTTGAAATGGGCTGATACTCTGGTTTGCAAGGCCCTCAGGTTGCATCAGGAAGGGCATTCATGGTTAAAATCAATCATGACAATCATGATCTGCTGGGTAAGCCAAACATGTTGTATGTCTCTCATTCTTCCACCGTCGATCAGTGGTTCTCACCCTTCTGTTTTCCTGGAAGTCATCCCAGATTGCCTTGCAGGGTGCTTGCAGATCGGCCATATTTTTCTTAATCTAGTTGAGTTTCTTGGTGAGCGGCGAGTAGCCTGAAGAGAAAGTCTCGGAGTGACTGTAGTCCAACTCTGGTGCAGGCTCAATTTGATGTGAAAGGAATCGTATTAGGCAGTGGACAAAATGCTAGTGTATGCCACAAGTTGGAGCTGAGATGGG
Source organism: Lipophrys pholis (assembly GCF_963383615.2). Classification (NCBI taxonomy): domain Eukaryota; kingdom Metazoa; phylum Chordata; class Actinopteri; order Blenniiformes; family Blenniidae; genus Lipophrys; species Lipophrys pholis. The sequence continues at coordinate 19,195,330 of NC_137632.1, forward strand.
TCTCGTAGTCTAATTAGCAATGTGGAGTTATCCACTGCTCACAAGAGTTGTTATGTGTATGCTGAGTCCAGGCTTTATTAGCGCCCTATAATGCTGCATAAATCAAAAATAATTCATAACGACAAGAGTATCACGTGGCTGTGACTGTGTCAAAGCAGCCACACCGAACTACTTCAGCTCATTTACAGTTCATTCTACACTTAATGTGGCCTCTGGTCCACACAAACCAGAGTGAAAACATGACAATTAATCCAAATAACAGTGGACACACCCACTCCCACAAAAAAATATGAAGTTTATTCAGTTTGCTTGAGGGTCTACAGAGGATTTCATTGTGGTTTTAGATGTGTGCAAAATGTATTTTAATAAGTTATGGGCGGGCAAAGCCGGGGTCCACGTGCACAACAATTCAAACTGAATGAATGCTGAATAGAAAAATAGTGACACCAGGGCAGCATGATTAAATGAATATGACTTCACCAATCAAAGATCTCTTACTCTCTGCAGTAATTCATCTCTGACATATTTTATTACTTTGTCTTCCCTCCCTTGTGCTTCCGTAATGCAGCTCTGATAGAAATGCTTGCAGTGTGTCAAGTTGCCTCCCAGATCCTCAGTGGTTCCTCTCAGGAGCTTTTTATCCCCAGAGGATCAATCAGTGAGCATTAGCCTTAGAGGATGATGAATGCCTCCACGTTGGCAGATTGACGTGCATATCCCACATCAGCCAGACGTCTCTTGTGCTCCGTCATGTGCGTGACGACCAGCATACCACAGCACATTTCCCCCGGCCACCGGCCCTTGCATGCTTTACTGTGTGATTGAGTGATGAAAAGTTTACACTGGGCAGACACTGACACATCGGCGTTCGAGCAATCATTACAGTTGTTGTTCACATCCGGCCCCGACTCATGCAAGCATGATTGAATTAAAGGGTTTCTCTTCACTTCCTTAGCCCAGCCCTGTAAAACCGAGCAGTTCTCCTGCCAGAACGGGCGCTGCATACCTCGAGCCTGGAGCTGCGACCGGGCCGACGACTGCGGGGATATGTCTGATGAGCTATCGTGCAGTGAGTCAAACATGGCTTTTTACCAAATGGCATTCAAATGTCACACTGTGTGGATCTACTGCTATTTTTGTTGGGTTTGTCTGGCCAATACGGAGCACATGCCAGCTTCCTGATGAAGCTGAAAGTAAACAGTGTAAGTAGTGCAATCAATAATGGTTCACTCCTCACAGTTAGCAATCTTTTGATCCTGCTTTCTATATATTTAAATCCATAGTGCATAAGCATTTTTGTTTTATATATTTCTTTTTTACACTGTGCCTCAGAATATCCCACGGGATGGGCTGCCTCAGTTGATTTTTATCACTTAGCTTCTAGTTTGTAGTTTACTTTCAAGACATTCAACAAGACCTTTTGCAGTTTTATATTAAAGTGGTATGTTTATGTTTAACCTCTAAGTGACTGGAAAAAGAATATGTCTTGCAGCACTCACTCTGGATGATTTGATGTGAGGTCATTTATACTCAGCCTTCTGAATCCACCTGATGGTATCTGTCCAAAGCACACAGCACAACTGCAGCATGTAGGACTAATTTAGACATGTTTGCTTCACCACTACGTCTCAGCATGGTGGGGGTTTGATTTAAACAACACTTTATATACTGGTTGCTCATTAACTATTTGACCTAGCAGCAGCTTTGATGTGTGTCTCTCAGTACAAATTGAATCAGGTCAATTGGACTTGGTCATCTGTCTTGGAAGAGGTTTCACCTCTTATCCAAGTGGTTTCATCATCTCATGCTGTTTTCTAGACTAGTATTTTAAGACATAGCATTAAGTCCAGTTCAATCCAGTTGATTCAATTTGCATTCGGATGTCTCCAACCTGGGCAAATGAGAATATGTATTGCCATGCTGAAGTATTTTTCATGACAGACTGTTTTTTCTTTTACTGCCTGGAGCTCCTCTAACCACAGATGAGGCCTTGGCTTTGTATTTATCCATGCACATACATTTCTGGCCGTAATGCTTCGACTCTGGATTGTTCTCATGCTGCAGAACTTTGCTCATTCTTTGTGTGTCCTATAGTTTGTATGATCAGCTATTCAAATGGTATTCTGTCCTCTTTACAAAAAAATAAAAAAGAGATTCATTTAAAACAAATGATATTTATTAAACTGGCCTCAAAATAAAGCAGTGTGCTGTCAGCAATGCCAACAATGTGTGTGCAAACAAAGAAAAGTTGATACCGAGCATTGCAGCGGTCACCATTGGTGTGTGACTGTGTTTGTGAATGAGACAGACCATGCAAAACATGTTGGGGCTGCTCTATAGGTAAAAACTGTTCGTAATCTGTTTACAAGATGGGTATAAGGAAGCATCCGCTAGTGGCTTTGTGAGGTAGTCTAAGGTAACTTCCAGGACTAAGGAAAAGTCATGCATAATAGCCTGCAGATATCAATGTGAGCTACAACCGTCAAAATATCTAACTTTCTATCCAGTAGACAAAATGAGTTTTGTTTTTGTCAGGAAGTGGTGCAGCTCCAGGAGAGGGAATGGCTGTTGTTGTTTGGTTAGTCCACCTCAGTATTCAACATGAAATGTCCTGACAGCTTTTGGATGGACTGCCGTGAAATTTGGAACAGATGTACATTGTCCCCGGAGGGTGGCGGTGGCTGTCCCAGGAGTATTTTAGCACCACTGACAAGAATAACAGGTGTTTTTATGTAATTTGTTGTGTAATATATCAACATTCATGGTTTCAGATGATTTATTATGATGTTGATTCCCAGAGTTTGTCACGTTACACCCATTAGATGGATTTATGATTAAGTAAATATGTAAATGGATTCCTGAAATCCTTTTCTACTACTGTCATGTCCTTTGATTCATGACTTTGATTTATAGCAAATACAAAAGTCACCATCATGCTCATCAGCTTTCACATCGAGTTACTATTATCAAATATAGGCAATAAAAGCATTAAATATTATTAGATCAAGGCAGGGGTCTGTAACCTTAATGACCAAAGAGCCCTCTCAAACCAAATAAACACATTACCCTTCAAAACTGTTATTAGTTTTATCTTTTTTTCTTTACGCATTGCTTCCTTTTATTGTATCTTCTTATATACTGATCCACATTGTAAACATACAGACACGCGGCTTCATTGAGATCACTAAATATGGCATTATTCTTTTCAGTGTCATAATATCAGGAGATGAAGTCACAAATGGCAAATGCACTACTGTTATTGTCAGTATGTTTGAATACTTTCAGTATTTCTTCATGCTAGTACAATTCATAGCATGTGATCTACTTAAGGCAATTGCTTACTTTAGACTTCAGCGTATTCCTTACAGAGGAATATATATATATATATATATATATATACACACTGTACTGTTTCTTGACCTCAGTCACCCCACATTGTTGTAACACACAATATATCTAAAAATAAAGCCATGTCATTTAGTAAAAGCTACAGGAAGCTGCAGTGAGGCTAAAAAGCAGCATGCGGTTCACATCCTGGTTTAATCTCTAAGCTCTAGCCACATGCTAGCATGTAGCTCAAAGCAGTTATGTGTCGGTGAACAACCTCACTGAACCGTACGTGCCACTGTGGAGTATAATCTACGGCGAGACTACTTAGGGAGGAGGAGAGGCTGTCTCATATGACTATTAAATCCCTCAGTCTTTAGGTACCATGATTTGTAGAAAAAACCTAGCAAGTGGACATTAACTGATAAAGGTTAACAACACTTTACCTCTGAACACCAAATGTCCTTGCGCACCTGTCTTAAGGGGCGTCTAACTCATTTTACTTCCGCGGCCACATTGAGCAGAATTTGATCTGAAGTGAGCCGAACCAGTAAATTATAGCTTTATAATATATACATTTCTAGAACTCTAAATCTCTTTTGTTTTAGGTTTACATTTGACACCCTTGTCCTCGAGGCAGTTTGTTCTCTTTACAGTGAAGGTCAGCCTTGAGTATACTGTGTATTGAACTTTCCATGATACAGACAAGAAAAATAGCACAAGCAGCTGCTATCTTACTTCAGGTGACATGAGTTGCAGGTTTGGGTGCAGCAATGTCCTATTTGTCATCAAGAGGCTTGGTGTTTGTTTGTTTATTTGTTATTCATTTGATGATTTCCACAAAATGTCTTGACCCACATAGATGGAAGGCATGCATCAGGATCCATGTTCCTGACAGAGACATGACAGCCATTTAAAAAGCAATTTCCTATATCAAAACAAAGTACTGAATTTTGTGCATGCGAGACTAAACTGTGTTGTGTTCTTTGGACCAGGGGCGAGACGTGTTCTCACTGAAAGTCAAAGGCTTGGAGGGGCGGTGCACAGTAAACCGTGCACTTTCTGTACAGTAGTTCACTGTTCTTAAGTCGTGTCTCAGTGGTAATATACAATCTGTCAGCTTCAGGCTGTGAAAGTAGCAGTTTGTGTTCTGGATTAATCTGGCAAAACATAAATAAATAGAAGAGAATATATGGCATCCATGTTGGCCCGATTTTCTCTGAGAGCTTTGAAGATGCATTTAACCTTTTTTTATGCGTTGGAAAAGAGCGTTTCAAGTTGTAAAATATGTTTTCATCGGCAGAACTGAACCGTATGACTTACCGGCATACTTTTGAACGATCAGGCGAAAGGTTTTTAAGATTACTATTCAAGAGAATTTGTATTAAATCAGACCTCAACAGTGATTGATGTTTGCCAAATGCTGCATTACGCAGCGACGCCTCAGCCTTCCTTTGTCTGTCCTAAGCTGCTTCGACACTCCGTGACAAACAGCCAGGGCGTAAGCAGTAATTAAAGTTCATGCTCGGCTTCATTCAATCATAATCAAGCTGTGCAGCAAAACATATTCTCTCCCATACTGTTGTCTGAGCTTCCTCAGGCATTACTTCTCTGTAGGTGCTCTGCTGTGCAGCTCTGGCAGCTCACTTAGCTTCAGTGGAGCTGCTGTGGGTTTAGGAACACCTGAAGCTCAGTGGTGGCCGCCTCCGAGATTGATACTAATTTGGATTTTGTTTGTCAGTAGTTTAGCAGTTGTCACACAGTGTCTTTCTTGGGGCCCTCCTTTCACTTGAAGCCATCATTATTTATGAATGCCGGTGTTTCATTTTTAGTAGCACTCACTGTTTACTTGAAGGCCTTCATTATTTATGCATGTGCGCTCTTCATTTTTAAAGATTGTTAGATTCCAGCTGGTCATGTGCTGTCAGTGAGACCGAATGTGTGGGAGGGGAAATGTACTGCAGAAGACACGTATGATAAAGATATAATGTGTCTCCTCTGTAGTGCCTACGGTATTCCAGGCAGACAGCGGCAGCAGATGCCAACAAATCAATTCAAATGTGGACTTGCATTTCATACTGGAGTCAATAAAGCTTCAGGCGCCCTGTATATATGGTATCTGAAAATCGGAAACAGGACTGATATCTGATGGGAATACAAACGTCAATCCTGGCAATGTCATCAGTCAGCAAAATGTTGTAGAATCTGTTGAATATCAGGACAGTTCACCATCTCTCCTTGGCTACAGTGATGGATGTTGGATTTCATATTGGAAAGCGACAGACGTGGAAATGAATACATTTGCATTCACACTCACTCAAACTTGCCACACTGTCTTTGTTGTGTCTTAAACTATTACAACTGAAAGTCTGTTCTCGTAAGCTTTCGCTTGTTTCTTAAAAACTAACCATTATGATGTAACAATGCTGACTTTTCTGATAAAACTAACAATGACATTCTGGATTGTCGAACATAGTGAAAATTTCATCTTATTCAGAGGCTTTTTTTTTTTTTTACTATAATTTGTGAAATATGGTGTTTATATTGGTTAGTTTTACGCCTTCGATTAGATTTGTATTGCATATGAGTGATATTTACCTGTGGTTTTAAAATGCTCAAGAGTTACAGACGTTAATAAAAAGTAGTTGAATTGTGTTCATTTTGTCGTTCTAACTATGTATGCATAGATAGATAAAAAGAATATATACATACGTTAATAAAAGTAGGTCTTGAAATATTTGTATTGATATTTCACATGTCTAAATATTCCCTATATAAGGTTAAACTCTCAAATGTATTAAAATCAAAAATCAGTTGAACTTACATTTAGTTCCACATAAACTCAGATATTGCAAGCTTAATTATCTTCACATAATTTTAATTATTGACTCACTTAACTTAACGGTACTTCTTAAATAGTTTATCTTAACACTTCATGAAATCGAGTGCGGTTTTATTTTTTTATTTTTTTCCAGAAGATATAATGATCATGGTAAAATATGAACTTCACAGGTTGTACAGTATATGCCACTGTCGCTGTCCTGTATGAGTCTATTCAGAGTCTCTGCCGCTCATTTTTCTTTGAGAACTGTCAGCTACTATGTGTCTATAATTGGACGCTTTCCATCAGACCTTGAAAATAAAAAATATTGCAGTTTGTTTCATGGTCATACATTTTTGAATTTTTTTTTTCAAAAGTAGATTTTGTGATTGAACGTGATATGGAATGTTAAAACTCAAATGTGTTGTGTATAAAATACAGCGTTTCAAGCATTCTTTATCCCTAAAGGAATCAAGAGAAGCTTTATATTATTTCCAGCTTCCAGCCAGGGCCATCTACTGTAGATCGCAGGATCTTAAAGAATGTGTGGCGCTGAGGATAAGCTTGAAGTATTTCAAGTAATGTGATTGGTGCAAAAGTCTTTGCAAAAGAACGGTGTGAATGAATAGCATTGAAGGTTAGAGATACTGTATTTCCGATTGCGATGATCCAACACAGTGATTGTGGTTTATTTGAAATTGAACGTTTCTGACTGGTTCAATTATGTAGATTTTTTTTTTTTTTTAATTGAGAGGGTTGTGAGGTTAAAACATGACTCTTGCAATGAAACCTTGTTTGTCTCAATATGTAAAAGAAAACTCTTAAAGTGTACTTTTTTTATTATTATCAGGGTAATAACATCTTAGATCCATTTTATATCCTGACTAACACCTGTCATTTATGGATTAGGAGTGTGAATCTTTTTTTTTTTTGCAATTGATGTGTCCCCGTCTGCAAATCTTTGCAGCCTTCCCCACCTGTGACCCCATCACCCAGTTTAGCTGCTCCAATGGACGCTGCATCAGCGTGAAGTGGCACTGCGATTCAGGTGAGTTCAAGATCCTTCCAAACATCCACAGTACAGCAGGATAGCTCACGAGTCATTCTTCGCATTTGTGTCCAGATGACGACTGTGGAGATGGCAGCGATGAAGCCGGCTGCATCCAGTCCTGCGCGAACACCCAGTTCCAGTGCACCAGTGGACGCTGCATCCCAGACCACTGGGCCTGCGACGGGGACAACGACTGTGGGGACTACAGTGATGAGAACACCACCTGCAGAGGTGGAGCTGCATGTAAGAAAAAGCTGTTTCACTTATTTTTTTGACTCTCTAACTTTAAGTGTCATGCAGGCTCTGATTTACCCCCTGTGGTCCCTGTATTCTTCCTACATCTGTGGAGTGAAACTATTTAAATATCTAAGCAAACCAGACTTACCAATTCTCATACATTATATGCATAAGTAGTAATGTTTTGTGTTAAATTCAAAATGTTCATTCTTTATGTATAGCCCATAATGGTCAAACCAATAATATTCTATGGTTTCACACCTAAATAGTCAGTCCTAAGAATGTGTTTTAATAAAGATAAACGTGTATTGTTTAGACATCATGAATTTACTTTGGGGAAAAAAATAGAAGACGTGAAGGGTCTTTCATGAAAATCTAAAGAGAAAAATGTGCCGCCTTCTGTTTATTTCACTAATTGCACCCTGATGTCAAGTCAGATAAACAGAACAGAGAATAGTACATCCCCTCTAGCGTCAGATGAGTAATGTTGTTGTTCATGTTTTAGAAGACAATTACAGTAGTATGAAGCTCGCGTTTTTGTAAGTACCCCATTTTAGATTAAGCCATCACAGAGGGACTGATGGCAGTACTTTGATAAGCACACAGTCGCCTTTATATCTTTTTGAGTGCGCGAATGGCTTTATTTGCAATTCTAATCAGTGTTTAAATGTAGGTGTTTTAATTACAATTTGAACAATTAATCAGCTCGAGTCCACCAACTTTGTTTTCACACTATTGTGACAAAATCTTATCTCGCATGTCTCCGTTCGGGAGAATTTCACCATCAGGAGCTGAATCATTTAATCTAATTACCACAGAAACCTCATGCAAGCTCCTAGAAATACTCACAGCTCACTTGCTTGTCACTGGGATGTGTAAACTATTCATCAAACCGTTTCCTGATGGGAACTGCAGGCTGCTCCACTCCCCCGTGTCTGATTCTGCCGCCACCCCGGGGGGGCTTGAATTTGTCTCAGCTTTGCTTCAGCTGCTAAAGAAATGTTTTTGGTGTTTCGACTTTTATGTATAAAGCAAATAGTTAATCACATTCAAATCACCATACTGTATTTACTGACTGCACGATAGCACGCTTTAAGCTAATGCATGTTTCTGCTTTTTATGTTTTTGCTGGAAATGTTGTTTCCTTGATGTTTTTCTTTTGCTTCAGAACTATTTAATTACAACAAGTGATTTGTAACAGTTCAGTGCATTGTCAGTTTTTGCTTCACAATGGAAGGTTAAGTTTTAATCCAAAAATTGCAATACAACATTAGAGCTATGCTACCAAAACCCTACTGTGACTTTCTACATCGATGGCAGGATTACGTGTCGCGGTTTTTATAAAAAAAACAAAAAAACTGTTTTTTATGTTCAGTGCATTCAAATATTGTATGTATGGCAAATATCCAATAATTTTTTAGATCTTTTTTTTAATACATTTTTGAATGTTTCTAACCTAACCAACTGATTAGCTATCTAAGTAACAACCTGTACATCTAAAAAACTCTTTAATAGATGATCACAGAACATTACAGGTGTTGTTTAAGCCCCTTTGGCATGCTAAGGTCTTTTTCAAGTCCTCAAAAAATTTGAAAATAGCACAGCCTCAGATCTCTAGCTATTGATACACTTCAGTAACCACAGTCATTTGGAAAAGCAGAACATTCTCAGACAAAATGTTCTTTTTGAGGATACACTGACCCATTACAGCTGCCAAATATCCTGCTAAAGAAAAAAATGGAAGTATCTGTAAAGTGTGAAAGATGTCGTGTAAAATTAAAGTTGATCACCTTTGTGCTTTTTTGCCCACGACTGCATGCTGTAGATGTGCAAAGCACTAACTGTCAAAATTGCTTTTGTCTCAGTGCCGCCATCTGTGATCGAGTGCAGCGAGGATGAGTTCCACTGTGTCACAGATGGGACCTGCATCCCCGAACGCTGGAGGTGCGACGGAGACAAGGACTGCGAGGACGGCAGCGACGAGAAAGGCTGCGAGGGCACCAAGAGAATGTGTGACCCCAAGGCCAAGTTTACCTGCAAGGATACAGGTAGTGAGCCCAGTGCACAAACAACACAACATGCCCCACAAGTAAATCAAATGTTAAAGGCTGGCTCGTCCTTATTATCTCAAGGTGTGGCTTGGAAAGAGGCCATTGGCTGTTTCAAGTTGAATATCTCTATATGCTGTTATAGTGAAAATTCACACTTCATATGGAAGCTGAGACTGAAAGTTTTGGTTGGTCTGTGTATGAAATGTGATCCTGAGGCATGGAAAATGAACTGACACTTAACTGGAGTCTCTATATCTTGCATCATTTGTATGAAACAGGTTAAAGTTTTAAAGACAGTGAGAAAGTCAAATGAGCTAATGTACAAAAACAATGTTCACTTCTGAAATAAGAAAGGTGGAGAAAAAAAACAAATGACCTAAATGCTTGACTGACTCAGCATATTTTTTCTTTGTGTGTGTGCATGAGACTGTGGTTGAGGAGGAAGCTTCTGCTTGTTTGTGTTTATTGAGTATGTGTGGAAGTCTATACATGCCCATCTGCATGTGTGTCTTCATGTCTGATACTCCTGTAAGGGTCCGGATTCATGTTTAAAACTTAATTGGGAAGGTTATGGTGAATTGTTAAGAAATGCATCAGTGGGAATGTCTTTAAAGAAAGTGCAGCGGGTATGTCGACTTTATTCCAAAAGTTGTATCCAAAAATACAACTGAAGGTCAAAAGCAGGTTTGTGTCTGAATGTTTAACCAATCAGGCCAGAGTTTTAGCGTGCACCGTATAAACAGTTCACGTACCCAACGTACGCTTTGTCCTTTTGGCAAATTGAAGGTATAAGATCAAAAAAAGAGATTCGGTGGCTGTCTGTCGTCAGCCCTGCAGCTTCCCACTTATTCTGACAGTTTTATCAAGAATGCAGGCACTGCTGCATGGTGACGAGCTGGTTAGACCACACAATTATTAGTCACTCTAATTCTGCAGTGTCACACTTGTGTGCATTTGGCACAGCCTGTTCTAGTCCTCCCCAGAAGAACACCGCTTTCTCTGGGAGCTTTCAAACAGAGTTTCTGAAAGGGGCCATCTAGGCAGTCACCAGTGATTAGGAGAAAATAGAGATGTATTACCACTTTGTGTGTGTATCGCACAAAACTGAGGACCTGAGCAATCCCAGCTGTGGTTGTGGGTACATTTCTAAATATAGAGGGTAAAGCACTAACAAAGACAGGAACTTTTAATTTGGAGCTTATTCCAAATACCAGAATATGGCAACGCAAACTCATGCACATGTGTATTGGTGTTGGTAGCTACGTTGCCAAGTGAATATTGGATTATTTGTTCATCTCGCAGTTCACATGCGTTTGAATGTACAGTACCAATGCTTCACAGACCCAAAGGAAAGAGTTAGTCGGTTTCTCCTTTTTGTGGTTTTCTTTCTCTGTTGGGGCTCCTCTTTAATTTTAGTACTAAACTAACTGGAATTGTTAGAATTGTCACAACAATCAGTAAGTTTCGTGTATTTGGTTTTACCAGGTTTATGAGAAGGCTATGTTTTGTTACTGTCTACTGTCTACTACTAGTATTCATTCGTGTATGAATGAGGAGCTTCCAGCTGCATGTCTCTGCATTCTGATACATTTTGTATACTACTGATATCATAAACAGTTTTGGAGTCATTATTATGTATATTATCATAAATAGACTTAAAATGTTGTTGTTGGTTTTTTGTAATCAATAGAAATAGGTAGAGTAGCTCCATGGCGTAGAGCAGAAGTCAGTAGATTCAGACGCTTGGGTCCATAGAGGATATTTCCCATATATACCTGAACTTGAAAATTTAAATGCAACTCAAGCATAGTACAGCACATAAACAGGATCATGGAGAGAGGATGTAGATGCAGGAAGGTCTTCATGAATCCAACAACCCTGATGGTGAGGGGAAAAAATAATAAATAAATAAAAAAGAACACACAAGAATGCATTTCCTCATCTATTATTAAAAGCAAACCTTCAGAGGAGGGACCAACTTAAGTAAAAAACAAAAGTAACCAGCTGTGTAGGAAAGTCATCTGTGGGTATGCTGCAGTTTTGTTGAATTAAAGATGAAACTTTTAGACATTTGAGTGAGGGTTTTTATACTTGGACAGAACATAAAAAATGTATTTCACACTCAGAATGATAAGCAACGGGTATGTTTATTAATACCACTCAGAGGTACTGTTTTGCCTTTTGTGCATCCCACACTCTGAATAAAATGTGTCCTTCTTCATTCACATCTTCAGCCCATCCTCTACTTTCTACAGATGCACCGACTCGTAAAACTTTTTTGGTTTTTTTTGTTTGTGTCATTTAAGGTGAAATTTCACAAATTGAGACGAATTAATTTCATTACAAATGTGACTAATTTCCTTGTCTGTGTGCATTGCCAGAAAACACAGCCAAGTTTGATGTATTCTTAAACATTTTTTCTGCTTTGTGATCTATATTTTTATGCCTGAAAAACCATCAGTGCTCTCTTTTGTAACTGTAGTGGCATCGCGTGTCATGTCGGGTGCTTAAAGAGTTAATTTGAAATGTAATGTGACAATTTTTACAGGGACAATTTGAAAGCTTGAAAGTGAGATGAAGGCAAACGCATATTCAAACACCTGAGCGTGCACACACACACACACACACACACACACACACACACACACACACACACACACACACACACACGCACTGTTAGCAGTCCTTTCAGCCTCCCACGTTAGTGTGAACATGAACCACGCAAGCGGGATCTCAAAATGCCATGATGTTTTTGGGTGGGAGAAAATCAAAATTGGAATATTTCACCTGGTACAGAAAGGGAAAATAAAAGATTGCATCCTCGTGTCTGTGTTGTTTGCTTGGCCTCCTCCGGCATTGGTTCGCACATACTGTACGTGTTCCTGACTCCCGCAAGGGGAATTTCAAATGATACTCCAGTGCAGGTGTCAGCGTGTTGGTTTTGATCTTACGCTGACTTTTTTCATCAAATTGAGCATTTTAGCAAGCAGCTGAAATGGGGCTTGTTGATCCTGAGCTTCAGGGAGAAATACTTGTCAGTTTAGCTTCTGCATGCATATTTTGAGGGTACGATAAAGCTAAATGTGTTAATTAAATGTAACCCGGTTAATGCAGGCGGGGTTGATAACACACCTTATACGGACAACCAGTCCTAAAAATACTTGATAAAATGAGCTGTTTCTCTTCAAATGTTTACGTGTCTGACATGTGTCTACAGGAAAGTGTATCACAAAGAGCTGGGTGTGTGATGGAGATATTGACTGTGAGGACCGCTCGGATGAGGAGTCCTGTGAGTCTGCCGTCTGTAAGCCCCCAAAGTACCCCTGTGCCAACGACACCTCTTTGTGCCTCACTCCGGACAAGATCTGCAACAACAAAGTCGACTGCGCTGACCGCTCAGATGAAGGACCCATCTGTGGTAAGGTCGTCTTATATGCCAATTTGATAAACTCTTATGTTTCTACAACATGAGAATGACACAAGGTGTGTATGACTTGTCCATCCTCGGAAATGCAATATTTGCCTGACAGCCAACTGGTTACCTGTCCGGGCGTTTCCTGCATTCACCCAATAGTCAGCTGGGCTCAGCAGCCGATCCATTCCAAACTCTCATTGTTAAATCAACAATGGCTGCACCATCTCAAAGATCACACTTTAAATAGCCCTCAATATATTAGCTCATGGTCTTCAAATATTATGCATTTCATTATATAAACTTTATGAGCTTTAGCCCAGTTATGATCACATCACATGCACCACACCTGCAGAAGCAGTCGTTTATACACTTGTAGACGTGATGAATGGCAACAATCTTGTTACAGACCACATCATGGCATAGGCCTCTTTTATATACTCCGGCATTATTAAAAGTGAGTATTCCCATTTGTGCTTTTCACCTAGTGTATATAACATATATTAGAAAATATTAATCACTTTGCCCACTTTGCTCATCGTCAGGTCATCTATACATGAGTGCATTTATAGATATAGGAATCCAGCTGTGTCTATGTTGCATACTTTCTATAGTTTTATATACACGTCCAAATATAGTTGTTCTCATGCTCCGGTTTCGCCTTCTCCTCCCATAACTTGTAACCCTCTCTGCCATTCAAAGCATTCAAAATGCAACATTTTAGAGTGTCAGAACACCGAGTAACAACGTCCAACACCTGTAGCCGTCTTGTCATTCCCTCGATATGACTACCAAGTCACTGTTGAGTGCCAACAGCTGATGTTTGACTTGCTCAATCAGATAGATCGCAGATCTCATCCAGCGTGTTCCTTTCATTTCTGAATTTCCTTTGCTATTGTCAGCGAAACACCAGGAGCTTGATATTGAACCCCCGCTGTAAGATTACCCCACTTTTTGAGACACAATTCCAGTAATATTATATTCCTGGATATATCAGTCCAACACGGTATCCAAAATGTGACAAGTGACTGAGAAACCTCATATTTTGTTTCAACATACTCTATATTTTCAGTGGGATTCAAGTTGACCTTCACCGTGGTTCCCTATGAGGAACACTATCCAGTTTTCTGTCCCACTGGAGAAAGTCACTCACTTTTGGAAGGGAAGATAAAATAAAGCTTTCACTGACTGCAATGTTGAACAATTAGTTCGCTTAAGGTTTTATAAAAAAAAAACCAATAAAAAAAAATTCATTATATAAAAATATATATATATATAAAATGTCTCTGACTTGGACTCCTTCCACATAACTCTTCTTCACAACCTTCTGTTGAGAGACCAACACATAGCTGGGATCTATTTTCTTAGGGACCAAAGAGGTGAAACGTGGAGACTATGGGAAATGTGTAAGTGTTTGTCCAACAGCCTTCAGAGGGAAGAAAATAGATTTCATGGAGCCAGACGATCCCTTAGAGTGAGCAGTGTAAATATGGAGGTTCATTTTCTGGAGCGTCACTAACCAAGCCCCACGGGGGCCCTACAGGACCCTCAAGTGTTTCTGTTGCTGAAAAGAGGGCTCCTGTCTCCTTATAGACAGTTAGGTTGTGTTCAGAGGGACCTTGAGGGTCTGATTGATTTGCACCAGCTCAGCAGGAATTACACCTGCCATTAGAAACTGTGAACATGTAATCATTTTGCCCTCAGTGTGACAGAGCACAGTTCTTGTTCTCCCATGTCTTAAAGACGGATGCTATTCATCATGGTGGAATAGAGAAATCAAATAAATCTTTGTTCTTCTTATTCTTTTTCAAACTAGTAGCTTCTAACAGGAACCAGATGTGGTGGGCAACAAACAGCTTTAAAGGGAGATAAAATAGCAAGACATGTCTGTCTTTATGTTAGTGTTTAAGAGAACATGGCTTCATGTTCTTTTTCCTGTTTTGTTTTTTAAAGCAGCGATGGTGGTAAAAGCCACTCGCCCCCACAAACTCCACGCTGTGTGCTGTATAGAAGCTTCTTTATTATACAACATCTCTGTCCTCATCATTAGATTATAAACACACAGTCCTTATTCTTGACATATATGATTTTTAGATCTAAATTGAAAGTGCACTTTGTTATACTTGTTTTGTTCCGTGCAAACAGAAAGTCCTTTTGTGTTTACATTGTTGCTGGAAAGTATCAGCTGGCTTCGACCATCAGTCAGAGTCACCACACACATTTTCTCCCATGCCCTTTCAAATCTCCTTTCCTCAGCATCGTCTCTGAGCAGTTTCTAAGAGTCTCCGTCCTTTGCTTGCCACAGATATGTGTCTGGTAGCCAGAGGGGGCTGTAGTCACCAGTGCACCGTGGCACCAGGGAAAGGAGTGGTGTGTTCGTGTCCCCCCGGGCTTCACCTGGACTCCAGCAACAAGACGTGTCAGGTGGTGGACTACTGCAGCCGTCACCTGAAGTGCAGCCAGGTGTGTGAGCAGTACAAGACCACGGTGAAGTGCTCCTGTTATCCGGGATGGGCGCTGGACTCGGACGGAGACAGCTGTCACAGCACAGGTAACAGACCCCGACTTTTTAAATGTTTGCTCTCGGCTGCTGTGATGGGGAGCCAGCGGACTTGTGTCTGCAGCAATAATGAATTTCATCCTCTGGCGTACTGCAATTTTTGGTTCTGACTTGAACTCACCGCTTCAGGGCTTGTGAGTTAATGAAAAAAAAAAAAAAAAAAAAAGACATTTAGCCATAAATTATTAATGCAGGATTTGCACCACACATGGTTGAAGCTAAAAGGGAAAACAGTAAAAGTCAAACCACAGAGTTTTGAGGTTCCCCTGTTAGCAGCTGCGTTTGTGCACAGAAAGTGGAGAGGTGGTTTGAAGAATAGTAATAGGGGGGTGATTTAGAGCACTGTCAGGTCAAATTCAATCAGTGTCAAGCCCAGAGAGGCACCTCTGCGATGAATCCTGTCTGTTTTTATCTGCTCTGATGCTGCGTAAAGGATGCATGTGCTCCATCCTCCATTCACAAGAGGTTTGCTACTCGGTTCAGCTGTTCAGACACTCACCTCAGGCCCAATCCCATATAAACACAATTGTTTCAGTGGAGTAGTATCACATTATGAATTCAAACTTTCCTCCATTGTGATTGCTGCTACTGAATAATCCATTTGATGAGAGTGCGTGGAAGCGTTTGAAGTACAATAGTTATACACATGCTGCTGGCTTGTCACATTCAGATTTATGGACCTCGTTTTGATTACTTGCTATTCTATTTCACTCCAAGATTGATGGTAGTCGCAGCTCTAATCTTACATTAACGCAGGGAAAAGAGGAGACAATTTTCCCTGGAAGCTGATCTGAATTGTACAGCTTTGTCATAAATCAAATTATGCATACAAACACAAACATTCCAGTTTAATCTTGAAAAAAAGTGTTATTGGATTCTTTTTGTGAAGTCTCGGGTACATGTCTCCCTTTTCTCTGCCTTCTCACATCTTGGTAATAAAACATTTTTTGGGGGACAAAATTGCATTTTTCTCTCTGTAGAAGCATTGTAGCCAGTTTGGTTACGCCAGTGAAATATGTCACCAAAGCAAGGACACACTTTTAATTACGTTCGTGTGCAAACTGTTTGCCTCCCCAAAAGGGTGATTTAGTGTGCTGGGAGGACCAGGCCTGCAAAAAGACCCACTTTTGAAATATCGTGTGTCATTAGGTTGCGTGCAATTGTCCAGGTCTGGTCGAGTTTGAGTTTTTTGTAGTGCAACTCCTCAGAAAAAGAGCTGCAACAGAGGCAGAAATAATCTGACTGATTGAGCTAAACCTCCAAGGGCAAGGCTGAAGAAGCTCAGTGTGCAAGCACGCTTTCCCTTTTTCGCAACTTGTCACCCAATTTAGCAACTTCTCAGAGACCCTACAACATGTATTTCTCAAAAGAGGCTGCTTACAAATGTATCTACTTTTTCAGAGAATGGATAAATGTAATGTGCTGAATCCCAAAGTGTTTAGCAACAAATTGGTTTCGATGCAAGTGATGCATACAAATGTGCACCACGTGGTGCTATAAACCAGTGAGGTACGTTTGATGGCGTGCTATCTTCTCAGCACGTCAAGCTGAGAGGAAACGGAGAGAAATGACTGTTTGGGAGCAAATTAAGCTCAGTGGTTTCAATTCCCATGCATGTTTTACTAATACCACTGCACAGTTAGTAGCGACAAAATCAATTTTGCCTCTGTTTCATGGGAGTGTCCCATTGATGCTCGAACACGAAAGGATCTTAAAACTGAGGCAGCTGAATGGAAATGGAAATCAACCATTCATGTAAAAGTAGCTACTAACAATAGCGATAAGGGAAGAAAGGACTGCGGGATTCTGATTTTGCATGAGGAATGTGAAGGACGGCGTTTTCACTGATGTGATAATGTGGGTCAGCAAGCTTAATAAATATTGCCTAAGCATGAGGTTGACCCTGTACGATTTATAAGTTAACAGGGTAATTTAGACCCCATAGTACAGTTGGACACATTAAAATAATAAAACAAGTGGGGTTAAGAGGTTTGCTTTGATCTCAAATCTATTCATTTGGCTACTGCCTGCTTAATATTAAACATTATGCTAACCAGCTTCAGCACATTGAGTGAAACATGCATAGCTCTTAAAAAGGGACAAAATGCACAACAAAAAAGCCGACAGATGCATTGAATAACATAGGTTTCCTTCTTCCATCTGCCACAGGGTCCAATGCCTTGGGTTGGAAAAAGAATCATTCTTAGGGTTGTTTTCAAAGCAGAAAAATAAAAAAATAAAAATAGAAAATAAAACAAACTGAACTGGGATGGTGGTTGGTGTTACTGGTGGAAAGTATTACTTTCTGAAAGCAATCTAGGGATGGAGCACCATGGTGTTGGTGACAGGTTCATGGGTGCACGAGCCTAGTTGATATGTGTGGGAAATAAAACTGGTGTGGAATAGCTGCTGTACCTCAAATTGATAAAAAAAAAACTGTAATGGTCACTGAGATATAACGGTGTCAGAGCACACAGTGCATCAGCATTCTACTGTACATGAAGGCAGACCAATCCACTGCTGAATACTCTGCTATGGACATAGGAGTACCGGAACTGGAACATGGGGCAAAAGAAGGTGGCCTGGCCTGATGAGTCATGTAGACAGCGTGGTGTGTTTGTGTTATTTACCTGGGGAACAGATGGCAGCAGGATGTACTGCGGGGAAAAGGCTGGCAAAGGCAGCGTGATGCTCTGGGCAACATTTTGCTTCGGGAAACTCTAATCCTGGCATGCATGTGGCTGTAGATTCGCCATTCACCAGCTCCCAAAATGTATTTGTAGACCTTATACAACCCTTCATGGCAGTCTCACAGCTCTTAATTCACTATTCTGTGTTAAGTAATCAGTAATCTTCCAGCTCGCTCCCTCATGGCAAAAAAAAGAAAGAAAGAAAAAATAAATCCAGGAATGTTTTGAGTAACATGAGTGTTGACTTGGCCTCCGAATTCCCCAAGTCCTAATGTAGTGAGGCATATTTGGGTTGTGCTTAAAAAAAACCAATTTGATCTTTACAGGCCTCACGTCCCAAAAATTACACAACTCATCTGCTTCTCTCGTTGCTTGATACCTTTGGATATTTTTATAGGCTGAGCGGAGACTGTGTTTCAATAGGTGAGAGGTGTATTTGTGACCCAAGAAAAAGCCACACTGCAGCTGTGTATAACACAAAAAGAATATTCAGACTTGGCACTGAACCGATTCAAAATGGGTCATGTAAACAGTTCTTTCTGATTCGATTGACGCTATTATGAGAAATCATGCTTGTCTCTTCCTGATCAAACTGAACAAGGAGAATATTTATTTGGTTCAGCAATTTAATAAGAAGCAACGATTTTGATTATTCAACATTTTTCCATTGACGATAATGACGTGGTTTATTGGCACACATTTGTCTGGCTAGTAAACCAAAAAAGAAAAAAGGCTGCATAATCTTCTTACAAAGTCAGACGTTTAATGCCTTGACTCACAAAAATAACCGTCTTGTTTGTTTCTTCGTTCTCTTTGAGCAGATCCATTCGAGGCATTCATCATCTTCTCAATCCGGCACGAGATAAGACGAATAGACCTTCACAAGAGGGACTACAACCTGCTGGTTCCAGGACTGAGGAACACAATTGCTTTGGACTTTCACTTCAACCAAAGCCTCCTTTACTGGACAGATGTCGTGGAAGATAAGATTTACAGAGGAAAACTCTCAGAGTCCGGTGGTGAGCATCCAAACATACATTCCCATCCTCTCCGCAAGGCGCGTGTGCGCAGTGACGTCAAAATCGTCCACCGTGTGCTTGGGTGCGCAATAACCCCCTCAGCGGTTGACCGCACGCAGCCCAAATTTTGTGACCGCGCAAACTGTGCGCAGTTGACTGCGCAGACGCGCCTTGTGGAGAGCATGGGAAAGGCCTTAAGTGCATTCTAATGTTTTGCTCTTTGATTTCAACAACTACTGAAATGGAAGTTTAAGGTTGAACTTTTTTTATATCTGCCCACTCAGAATGATACCATTTCTTACTTAAAAACAAGAAAAAAATTGTTGGCTCTGTGTTTTTGTGGGCGGCAGCACATTCACAGATCTCCTGCCTTTAATTCTGGTGCAGTACAAATCACTTCTGAGCCGTACCTGTTCTGCCTTTCTGTGACTTAATAGCCCGGGCGTCTGAGAATCATTGTTATCATCGGGATTTTAAATATAATTTGAAACGTCTGTTACTTATGTAATAGAAGTCTGTTTTGAGAGCGATAATGCTTTTCAATTTCGTCATTTATTTTTCTCTTGTGGCCTGTGAGACGTTTCTTGAGCACAATGGCAAAAAAAGATAGAAAAGAAAGACTACCACTACTTTCCCTCCTCGACTACACTGAGGGTCAGTGCAAACTAGTCATATTCCCAATATTGTTTCAGGAGTGATCGGGATTGAGGTGGTTGTGCAGCATGGACTGGCCACCCCAGAAGGTCTGGCTGTGGACTGGATCACTGGGAAACTGTACTGGATTGACAGCAATCTGGACCAGATCGAGGTGGCCAAGCTCAATGGAGATATGCGCACCACTCTGATCGCCGGAGGCATGGAGCATCCACGGGCAATCGCTCTTGACCCAGGCCAGGGGTACGTTTCACGTTTTCTGTGATGGCATCTTGCTTTACTATCTATACAACATGATGCATAAAGATGTCCATCCTGTTGAGATCCGTTGAGGCAGCAGTTATACTTTTTACTTTATTGATCCCACTTGGAGAAATCACTTCTCTGCATTGAACTTGTCGTATTCCTAGTTAACATTGACTAGAATTGGAGCAAGTGGGTTGCCACGGTGCTTTGCCCAGGAAGCTGGTAACTTTGGGAATTGAACCTGCAAACCTCTGATCCACTTCTCTGACCTCCTAGCTCGCTCAGCTTAAAACTACAATCATACTTCCACCTTAAAGCTTCACCACTTGGTCAGTATTTGTTACTTGGATAAATTTCTCTGCAATAATTTGCATCTCAGACATTTGAATAAAAAAACGCAAGAAAGGCTTTGTTCTTCTTTGAATCCATCCCCTCTGGGCCCAATTTTCAGAATCACACTGTTGTCCATCCTGGTCAGATGCATGGAGCAGAGCGTTTGTAGAATGATCTGTGGCTGAGAAATGGCAGTGTTTCCATTGCCCCTCGGTCAGTCAGCCGATCTGTCGGGAAAACCTGGCACATTCTTTATTCTTTTTGTTTTTTCAGTATAGTTTGTGTTGAGATTTGCGTTTTTTGATTTGGTGAATACGGCTGTTAAAGTTAAAGTTAGTCATTATCATCTATTGATGCGACATATTCTGAAGCCTCATCTTTTAAAGCACACATTTAACTGCCTGAGCAGAGTATTTGTTTATGACAGATAAGCGATCCAATATTTATGTTTGTCTTACAGTGTGGATGACATGGCTTTTATGCTGTTTGCTTTAAACACATGCAAAATAATAATCCATTGTGTTATCCCTCATTGTGAGATTAGATAATCCGATGAGACATTGCGATGATGCATATTAGTTTTGGGATTTCAGACAGTGGCAGCTGTCGGCCTCGTTCCCCAAATGCCTTTTTTTGGCCCTCGGAATGATAATTTGAAAAAGATGAGCCACAGAAGATCAAGTTGAACACATTCATCTCATCATTTTATACTGTATTTACTGTCTATTGATTGTTATGAGCTTGAGGTTATAGTACCCGTTACATTTTATGGTGTAGTGGGGAGGTGGAAATAAATTATCTGTCTGTAGTCACATGACCTTCAAAACTGTCATCTCAGAACCCCCTGTCACTGTACGACATGCTATAATTGCCCATTTGAACATTGTGGTAATTATGTAAGATTTCATTATTATTTAAGTGGTTGAATGTGTTCATTTATACTGAAAGTGAGAAGGTAGTTGATGTGTGTTGAAAGTGTGATTCTTTTTTTCCTAAGCACAGGGTACCTGAGTATTCCCTGGTATTCTCACTCACAGTTATCTAAAATTATTCATCAGTATTTTTCAGCTATTCGACTTTTGAAAAAAACAAACATTTTAGTTTTTATTTTATTGTATGTGTCAATAGGTTTGTTTCCAAGATGGAGGTACATCTGTGTGCTCTGGTTATTTATTTTTCTGGGTGGTCTGAAATGTCTGTTTGGTTGATTTGTGAAGTAATGCAAATTGAAGGGAAATTGACGAAAGGTCAGTAAAATCAAAATGCTTTTTGACTAAGTAATATTTTGTTGACTGAATATTTTATTAATGCATCACACAGGTGAGAATCATTTCCCAGCAGCTGCTGCATTAAGTTAGAGATGTATTATGTAAGGGCAGATCCTGAAGGTTTTAAAAATTTAGCACTGTCAGAGTGAGGTGGGGAAAAGCACTCGAGTACCCACTGCAGAGGTTCACTTTCTTGGAGTGATGCCTCTTCCTTGGTCATAAGCCCAACTTTCATCACTGCCCTGGGACTCCAGTAGATGGTCACAGCCCTTGGGCGGTGAAGAGTTCTGAGTAGAAAAGTGTTTTTTCTTTTTTTTTCCCCATGCAACTAAAGGCACAAATGCATTAGCCCTTTGTGCTGCACTCAGACTTGTTGCTAAACTTAGCAAAAACATTAAATGCACTCCTCTCTTGTCTTTAAAAAATGTTTAAAGTGCTGGATTCTGTATCATTCATGTGACAGCGTTGTGAATAGAAGGTGTTGGCAGGTTTCCATTTGGTAGCACTCTGCTATATCTTATATTATACAGAGATGAGAGAACAAAGTCATCTCCGTGTCTGTATTTTTGTATCTATGGCTCAGAACCCCAGACCGATGCTCCTAGTGTAACTCCAAGTATTGTCTTGTGGCTCCCAACCTGAGGTCTGGAGCCCCCTGCGGGCAAGCATCAGTGCCTGGGGTTGGGGTGGATGTCCTTGTCTGCTCCCAGGTTGTCAAAACATGTTTTACGCATGTGACAGAAAACCATAATACAGCATTTTCTGAAATGTAGAGCAGACCTGGCAAACTGTTAAATTAATATGTGAAAACTCCTGTCCTAGTACGTTTGTGAGAGAGAGTGTGTCCAACGATGTTTGGCTTCACTTGGAATGTTTTAGCAACTCAAGGAGGGGGTGTCACAGCCTTTTTTGAGGGTAAATCCAACAAACCACAATGCCTATTGGCCCAGTGTTTAAGGTAAATAAGTTGCATTAATCAGAAATAAACAATAGGCCATTCTGAAATGTTGGAAACAGAGCGAGGTTTTTATGTACTACTAATTTTCAGAATATGGTATCAGTTCCAGATGAAATATTATTTAAAAAAAAGATCAAATCAATTATCTCTGCATTTGGTCTGTTCCTCGTATTTCATGTGAGGTGCTTTGCTTGGCTTAATGGATCTGAGAACTAGCCAGTAGTTGTATACTTTAGCCAGTATATTTCAGATTAAAGCGAAAACCAGACATCCCAAAAATCAATTTAACACTCTTAAGAAATGAGTAATCTGCTCATGCACTCTCTCCCCTGTAGTACTCTTTCACATTTGTGAGGATGACTACAGTACATTTCATGGCTGTACAG
Organism: Lipophrys pholis; assembly: GCF_963383615.2. NCBI lineage: Eukaryota > Metazoa > Chordata > Actinopteri > Blenniiformes > Blenniidae > Lipophrys > Lipophrys pholis. The sequence goes on from NC_137632.1 coordinate 19,218,343, forward strand.
AGTAGGATTAATGGGTGCTTTTGGTGCCTAAAGGCACATTTCCATTACAGGGCAATAATTCTAATCTAATTACTTGAATCCACTCAAAGGAGTGCGTCATTGATCAGGGAGGCCTTATCAAGTGAATAGAACTATCGATCCGGACAGGGATATTTCTTTCTAACACAGTTTTGTTTTCGTCAGTGTGTGATTTAAGCCTGAGTATCAGTTTCCTGCTTCCTTCTAGAGGACTTTGTGAACCAAGGCAGGACCGAGGCTGTGTGTGTTGGGTTGAAGCCGGACTCTCAGGATTCTGTCAATAAGCCACATCAGCGACGATGTTCATTTTCAGGCCTCATTGAGCTGTGAAAAGTCATAATAAAACAGATGGCTTCCCATTCCGGGGGCCTGTCACAGATGTTGAGGGTTTGCCCTGGATCGCTGGTGCTGTTCTTGGACAGTCACCACCGAGTTACAACAACATTATATATGTAATTGTGGCGGCTTTCTGCTTGCTCGCTTTGACAAACAAGTACAAATGACACAGACGGACCTCAGGTCTAACAGCCCTTCCTGGAGGTGTATGAAGAAATGATTGCACTTTGATGGCACTATTTTTCCCAAAGTAAACAGACAGTTATCAATGCTAACTGCTGCCTGTGTGTTCCTGTTCCAAGGATTCTTTTCTGGACGGACTGGGATGCTACTTTCCCCCGCATCGAGGCTGCATCAATGAGCGGAGGAGGCCGGCACATTGTGTTTAAGGATATGGAGATCGGAGCTTGGCCCAACGGACTGACACTGGATCATCTGGAAAAGAGGATCGTTTGGACAGATGCACGGTTGGAATTTTCATCCTGTGTTTATGCATTCACACCTTTTTATTACCTTCCCAGAGTAGGAGTATAACTTTTCAACCTCCCTGTGGGCATTAAATAATGAAAGATATATAATATTTAGAGATCTTAGCACAATGGCCATCTTTGGTTTTGACTGAGTCTTAAACAATTTAATAGCTCCATCAGTGGACTGCGGGCATCTCACTTTGATTTCCTTACATTTCCCAGTCGCTTTTTTAGTTTTTTTTAAACCTGGTTTAAATTTTGATGTGGTGTTTTTCTCACTGTCTCACTCTCAAACAGCTCCGATGCGATTTTCTCTGCCCTCTACGACGGCAGTGGCGTCATTGAGATCCTCAAAGGCCATGAATACCTGTCCCATCCCTTTGCCGTGTCTCTCTTTGGAGGCAATGTCTACTGGACGGACTGGAGGACAAACACTCTGGCCAGAGCCAATAAGTGGACGGGGCAAAATGTCACGGTCATTCAGAAGACGAGTGCTCAGCCTTTTGACTTGCAGATCTTCCACCCCAGCAGGCAGCCACAAGGTGAGAGCAGTGTTTATATCTTTTTTTGACAGAGATCAGAAACTATTCAGTATCACTGTTAGCTGGAACCAGTGTAATAATCTGTCATCTCTGCTGTGCCTGGAGAGCAGCTGCTTTGAGGTTGTATGGATTAATTAATTTACATTTTCACATGATCCATTTGGAAATGTACTATGAAAGAACAAAGATGTGGTTATAAAAGATTACAGTGTGACTCCAGGAATTGCTAAGATACATTTATATTCTACTTAGTATTTAATATTTCACCATCATGCATTCAGGGATATTATCATTTATACAAAGACACAACTGATTTGGGTACAATTGACTTGTACTTCTGGATAGCTACTGAAGATACATTGGTTAGAGCCGAACTTAGACTCACGTGGCAAAAGGAAAAATTGAATCATAATGTAATTAATCATACCTCCTGCCTCCACCTTCATTTAAGCTGTCAGTCAACAACCATTGGTCTGAATACAAAAAGTTACTCATGCAGAGAATTAGCTATCTTGAGTTCGAGTTACCACTGAATGTTTTTTCACCATCCAAATTATTATAAGTGGCTCATACTACCATGTTAGCGCTGCTTTTTAAATTGTCTTTTTTTTTTTTTTTTTTCTTGTGCTGAATATGAAATAAGGGGGCTGCAGAATGAGGCCCGCATCTGCCAGTGAATAATAATAATAATCATAATTATGGCATATCCAGTGAGCAAATCAATTAGCAATGTGAATAATGTGTTGTGATTACAGGGGCTATATGGAATAGTTGTGAAACTTTGTTATTATTCTCTCCTGAGTGTGCTTCTGCGTCACACTGGAATAGGCAATCAATTCCATGTGAAGCTAAACCAGCCAGGTTTCTGACCACTAAAGAGAGACTATCCATGTGTTGACAGGAGGCCTATGCACAGAGGCCAGTTTTTTGTTTTTCTTTCTTTTTTTTTAATTCCAGATGCAAATGGGCTTGCATGGTATTGTGCCAGGCTTGAAATTAATTTTGTAAAATGTGTTTTTGATTGACAATATTATTGTTCATCCCCATCCAATAGAATGGATTGCTTTTAATAGATTGTTGATTAATTTGAAACAGCAATTTAAAACAGAAATCTCAAATTAAAACACTTACTTTGGCCATGAATGAAAACCACCTCGATTTTGGCCAATTCAGACTCGTCTCTTCCAGCTTTCTTCAAAACAAGCCACCACTTTGAAGAGGTATTGCTCCTGGAGTTTATCTGCTGCCAATGTGTGATAAGTTGATTTGCTTGTTTCCTTCCTGTTTTTGTGTCCTCACAAGTGTTCACCATAGATAAGTGAGCAAATGAGACGTTTTCTTGGTGAAGACATTAAGTATGCCTAATCCTCTTTAAAAGAGCTGAAATATTTGTGCGGTGGAGGCGAGTTGACTATTATCTACCCAAAGCCTAGACAAATGGTGTGCCATAAAGCTCTGAACATCTGGATAGAAAAGGAATAATTTTAGCAAATAGATCTATTATGGAAAATGGTTGTTGACATCTAATTAAAGAATAATCCCTTACTTTGCTCATTACTTGAAAAAAAGTAATCAGATTACAATAACATTTTAATTGTAACGCGTTACTGCCCATCAGTGGCCAGGACACAATTACAAAAACATCACTGCATGCCCAAGATTCACCAAAATGCACAGCATCACAGAAGTAGAAAATTATGTTCGGGCTGATGTATTGAGAATGAAATGTTTGTATTACTTTTTTTGTATCACTTTTATGCAAAGTCCAGTGGAGGGCTCATCCATATTAGGGGCTGTTTTCTTGCACAGAATGCTTGCCTCAATGGAAGAAAAAAAAAAAACAATTTCCATGTTTATCAAGGTATCCTACAAGATAATGTGGCAGTGTTCAAGCTTAATAGAAACTGCTGATACATCAGGGCAGTGATTCTAATTTGAAAGTGATTCTACTCCACAGTGGTTTGAAAAAGTCTTATTAGTAATTCATTCAGAATGAGCTGAGGGAGCAGACATCCTACAGACCAAAAGAAGGTTTGTTCCCAAATGTTGTTTAGGCTTGATTAGCCGCTGAAACCCGGAAACAAGCTTGGATAGCTGCTATTTACTGCTTTTTGTTCGACTAACTAATGGAAGTGTTACGGCTCTGTTTATCAAAGGCGTTGACTATTGCAGTTGATTTGTCTTAACTTGATGCACATTGTGCTTGTCCATTCATCAATCATTTTATGACGGATCCAGGCAGGCACTGAGGAATTCACAAGGACTTCATATCCTCAACAATATCTTCAGCAGGTGCCGCGGTTCAGCTCCGCAGCAGAGCTTTATTTACCCTGAATGCCGTTTGAAACACAAAGCAATTATACCCTCTGTTTATCTTCTCTTTGTTTTCATTTACTGTTTTAATTATGCCTTAATTGTTGTTGGCATTTGTGGTAACGTCCGTTGATTTAATGATGTAAAGCACTTTTGTTGTTACTGGACTACGTTTCTGTACAAGATGAAGGTGAGAGAATAGCTGAGACAAAAATGGGAAACTCTCGTAGTGTTTGTTTACGCGACGGTGGCGCTCGGAACCACAGAAAATGCAACTTTTTGAAAATGCCCGGACTCCATCTCCGTGAAGATGGAGTGAAACACAACTTTTCTGATACGCTGCTACTGCACATGCACAACACGGCCTTAGTAAATAGTTATTCTGCACACGCACAAGTAGATGGATAATAACAACAATGGCGGCCTCCATAGTGTCAGGACTCCCAGTCCATATTCTCCTGGGACTTGATAGTTTTATAATTGAAAGTCACCCATAATAGCAATCCAACTTTGTCGTCTGTCCATTCAAATGCCTGTGGCTTCATTACAAAAATAATATTGAACAGTAACATGAAGCTGGAGTTTAGCGTATATGGCAATCAGGACTAGACTATTATCAACATTTATAGTGTCAAATATTACTTCTACCTTTTTGTGTCTCTCATAGTTAATTGAATTTTAATTGAATTAAAATGTTTTTTTTTAACAATATTACCTTTAGTTTTTTAATGTAATTTCACTATTTCAATAATCTCAAGGTACTCTTTTTTCACATTTACACCAACACAGGCTAAACCTTCATCATGGCACTTCAGGGTTCAGTGTCTCGCTGAAGGACACTTTGACATCGGGGGCAGGATGAGGGTTTGAACCATGAAACACTCTACCACCTGAGCTGCACTCTCCCTTTCATCAGTTTAGTTTTTATCTAAACTCCATGCATGGGTAACCAGCCTGGAAATTATTATGTAAATTATCATTCTCAATAAACTGGTAATTAAAATTGATAATTAGGGGATTATAGACCAGGATGAAGAAGCTTAGAAATGAACAGAACGGAAGGACAGCTGAGGTTGAGTGGTTTAGAGATAAATTGAAGAGGCCAGATTGAGATGGTTTGTTCATGAGGAAGTAGAGACAGTAGAAGATGCATGGATGTCCGGACGAAGAACATGGAGGTTGGAGCAACCTCAGCAGCCTCAGTGGTATCTTAGCTCGAGCCTCAGTGTTGTTTTGTGTCTGGTTCTCTTGATAAAACTATTTTAAAAAGATGATGGTTTGTTTGCAATTGTTTAAATTTGCTTGGTCATTTCCTTGGGCCAAATTGGAGCCTTGTGTGGCCCAGTTTTGGCCCATGCGCCTTATGTTTAACAGCAAATGTTTATATGGTAATATACAATACTTTTTTGCGATTATTGGGGCACAGTGCATAATTCGATTTGAATGGTATTCATGAAGCTGCCCCAAAAAACGTTCTTAATTTAATCTATTGACGAGCATAAACTTATTGTGTAGTTTTATGCATTCTTGTCTTCCTAGTAGCATTAGGACCTTGTATTTAGTCATTTTTACTCTAATCGGATTTGAGAGAACAGGTGAGAAATATGAGAATTCAGTTGGGTCATTCCACTGCCAAGAGTAATCTTTATTGCTTTCTGATGTTTACAAAAACACAATTTTTTTACCTTTCAATATCATTTGGACTGAAAATTGGCATCCATGTCCTTTAGTTTTAGCGACTGACACAATTTATACTTCATGTCATGGCAGTGGGCTTATTTTTTTAATTTATCTGCTGCAAATAAATATGACAGTTCAGTACAAGCAAATGCCCCGGCTCTGTTGTCTCTGCCCGTCACCCCTCAAGAGCACGATTCAGGTGACTGCAGCTTTCCTCAGATGTCTCCTCATTAGCATACTGAGTCAGCTGGATGCTGTTTCCAGCTCAGAGAGACAGACCCCCCCCCCCCCCCCCCACCCCTTTCCCATTTTAGTCCTAGATGAGCCATGTTTGTGATGCACTCTTTCCTCCCCAGTACTTCACCAAAAGTAGGAATGAACTCGAAACAGCTTGTTTGACATGAATCATCCAGTGCAGACAGAGAAATGGCTCTATCTGATGCATGAAATGTGACTGCAGGATGATGGGGAATTATTGAACTGTGGGTGACTTTCTTTAGTCTGGCTGACGTGATTTATTCTGAATAGAGTACAGTGAAGAAGCAGAAGAAATAGAAATAACCTTCACCCATTAAAAAGCATAGCAACAAGGTCTGTATTCACTTGAGTTTGCCGCACGAGTCAAGTTTTAAATGAAAACAGCTTTGCCATCCCGCAGTAGATATCCAGGCACCTCACAGTGACAGGACAACTTAGATGAAGTTTTCTTTAATTCATAGAGTTTATCTTTTGTCACTTATTCCAAATTTCTTAACCTTAGAATAAAAATGAATATAAAGCTAAAACCTCAGCGTGGGCGGAATATGAATATATTTCAAGCTGAGCAAGCAAATATTTTCTTTCTTTAAAATCAAACCTATTAAAGCTATACTATATACATAACCTTTGTTTCCTATGTTTACCTGACTTTAATATTTCTTTTCAGACTCTCTTGCGCTTTACATCTTTCTCTGTTACGCTGCAAGAACAATATCGCAATTATAGTTGTTTCCTGCTCTTCTCTCCTTTGTCTCCCCGTGGTTCAGTCACAGAGACCCCAGAAATGTCATGCCACAAAAGGCTGTTAGTCCGGGTTCATCTCTGAGCTCACCTCTCTGCTTGTTATCTTATGGTGAGTGTCCTGAATTGTCCCACTTTTGTCTTTGTGTTCACTCTCCTCTCATCAGCATCTAACCCGTGTGAGGGGAATGATGGACGTGGTCCCTGCTCACATCTGTGTCTCATCAATTACAACCGCACAGCGTCCTGCACCTGTCCACACCTCATGAAGCTTTCGGCCAACAAACAGTCCTGCTTTGGTGAGTGAAGATATCTTCCTCGTTTGTCATGCTTTGCTCATGTCATCGTGAACATATACCACATGACACATAGCGGAGAAAAAAAAAATCACATTCTTGCTTTTTGATAGACATCAACATCCCACCTGACTGATTTGCCTCATTATCTCACCAGCGTTGAAAAGGTTCCTCCTGTACGTACGGCGCTCGGAAATCCGCGGCGTGGACATCGACAACCCCTACATGAACGTCATGACGGCGCTCACGGTGCCCGACATTGACGACGTCACGGTGGTGGACTATGATGCTCTGGAAGAGCGCATCTACTGGGCCGACATCAAAACGCAGACCATAAAAAGGGCTTTTATTAATGGCACCCAGCTGGAGACCATCATTTCTTCAGGTGAGTATTCAGAAATAGGGAGTATCAATTAAATGCAATCTTCTAGTATTAGATAAAGTAACATCAAATTTCTTTAATTTGAGTAAAATTATCGAAATATTGATGATTATGGTAATTGTCACTCAATTGATTCACTAAACCACAGCCGGAATAGTAACTAAAAAAAAAAAATCTAAATGTGTTACAGCAGAAGGAAAAATCTGACGTTTTTACCTGATTATTTTGAGAAGAAAACATTTTAAGTGAACTGGGAAAAAAAATGTGCCAAAGCATAAGGGTAACTATTGTTACAGTTGCAAACTATACTCAGAATAACCACATATTTCAAGTTAAAATCATGTAACTCGCACTAGAATCATACATTTTATTGCCTATGGTTCCGAACAGTGGTGAATAATAATTAATATTTTATAAAGTGAAAAGCATCATAAAGATCAGTTTCAACCACAAATTATACAAAGCATGTGTAGTTTGAAAGTCAGGGGCTGAGAGGTTCCAATGTGGTTCAAGTTCTGTCAGTTTACATACAAGCTGTTTCCATCACTCTCTTTTTTTTTTAACCACATCTGTGTGTGACAAGTTTTTCATGCCCTTCCTGACAGATATAGCAAACTGCCGCGGCCTGGCTTTGGACTGGCTTTCCAGGAACTTATACTGGCTCAGCTCCGAAAATGACGAGTCACAAATCAATGTGGCCCGCTTTGATGGCTCCCTGAAGACGTCCATCATCCACGGCATTGATAAACCAAGGTGCCTCGTAGTGCACCCTGCCAAGGGGTAAGTAGATTAGTGCAGCCGGTGCACCTCGTGAGTTCACCTTCAGTGCGCAGCAATAGACAAACCTCAACTATGCAAAAGAGGGATCAAAGCCCCGTTGTAAAGAAATCATGTTTTACAAGCTGGTACGTTTGTGTGATTTCTTTTTTTTTTTTTAAGAGGTTGTCAGATGGAGGAAAAAATATTGCTGTACGCCCGTCGTGTGGTTCTAATTATAAATGACACGGCATTCATCGATCATGCCGTAAACCTCGTGACGCATTGTGGCTAATTGAATTACTACCTATTCTCTTCGCACCTTCGCTCACAGGAAAATCTATTGGACTGACGGCAACACCGTTAACATGGCCAACATGGATGGGAGCAACAGCAAAGTGCTCCACCAGAACCAGAGGGAACCTGTCGGTCAGTATGAGAGCTCCGGTTAGAATACTGAACTAGACCTCCTGTTTAGTTGCACCTGATTAGATCTGAATATAAATAACCGCATTAAAGGATATACATGATTTGCTGTAGCTCAGTTTCCTCGGAGCCTGGTGTGTACTTGATTTGTTTAATGATGGGGCTACTGGCACAGAAGCCCACTGCAAAGATGTTACAGCCATACAGATAAGACAAACAAACTGAGTGCCTTTCTTTTTTTGATGGTTATGGATTGTAATATAATTAAATAAATTCTAACGCTGACATCTGTGCCACCACGTGCACCACTTTGCAGCTGCATTCACCTCATTCAAAATTAATCTGAAGTGATTCTGCTGTTTGTGCCTTCATTCGATGGAGATAACACAATCAAAGTTTTAACATAAAAGCCCTAATAATCAAATTTTGTCTTAATCCCGTCCCAGTCAATATGTTTATTATGTGCTTGCGCGCAACGATTTTCACAAAGTGAATCAGATTGGATTTTGTACCTGGTGACATTCAGTCTGCATCAGGAGTATCAACAAGAGTCAGAAAAGATTGATTTCACATGAGTGATGTTCTGTAAATATGCAGCGTCAACGAATGTTCTCACCATCCCTTGTTTTTCCGGGTAAATCTCTATAGGTGTCTGGTAAAGACTAAACCAGACCTGTGAAGTCAATTAATGCTGGGGAAAAAAAGATTAATAATAAAAAAACTAAATATTTTAATGTCTTTTGTTTGTTTGTTTTTTGTTTTTTGTTTGTTTGATGTGGTGTTTTGTATTTCACAAAAAAACGACTCCTTGTTACTTAAACCAGTGATGTTACTTTACTAGTTACTTGGGGACATGAATCTTCTTACTTTAAACTAACTGTCAGATCGTGGAAGAAATGTGCTCTAACATGAGGGGAAGGGATAGTGTTTCTCAAAAGAAACTACTGATGCACTTTAGACAACATGAAGAAGCAGTGCAACACCTGAGATAAGCCAACGATGTAAAAACAGCTGCAAACATCTTATAAAGACAAGCTAATGTTGATTTCACACCATCCATAATAAAGTGATGTAGATAAAGGCTGATGGTAAGGATACTCATTATTCGAGTTGCTTTTATAAGGAACGGAGATTCATTTGACTTGAGCTGAGTGAAATAGCGGCACAGGTGTGCTTTATTGCCGACAACAGCTTCAGATTATTCTGAGGCTGACGGTCAACCCTGTGAGCTGGACAGAGACAGCAGCTCTGTAGCTCTTCCACGGTTTCCACATATAACAATATTGATTTACAGTAATAGGCACTAAACTGTTGTAGTTACTAAACATTATAGTATGGCATTTATCTATATTATCTATCCTCTGCTGCTTTACTGTGGACTGCATCTTGCTTTTAGCCTCGTCGACCCACATCCATCTACAGAGGGTTGCCTTCTAAATGTGCTCGATGGAGTCTTGTGTTCAGCTCTTCAATTTTGCCAGACATATTACTTCGACAGTGTATAGCCTTATTATGTGTGCTAATAATATCCCGAGATATCGATCAATGTTCATATTAGATGTGGATTTCAAAAGTGAAAACAGATGATTCATTATCCTTAATATTATGATGACAATAGGGGAGGAAAGGATAATCAACTATGTAAAACACAGAAGCATTACGGTGGTTTCCTGTTGTGTAGTGTACGTGTATCTAACTTTCATCAGTGTAGTGACTGAGCAGCAGTGTACTTTGCTTTAGCACATTGACAAGGAAGTAATTTCTTGAGATGTTCGATTTATATTAATTTTTTTTGAGGGGGTAGGCAATTTAGTATCTCCTAATAGGATAGTGTGATGTATTTTTACATTGCGGTTTACCAAAGCATCGCTCTCCAAAGAGATGATCTGCACTATAATTCATTAGGACCAATGATTTGTCACAGCTGCCTGCCTTTAATCTTCTGCACACTCTCTCTCTCTCTCTCTCTCTCTCTCTCTCTCTCTCTCTCTCTCTCTCTCTCTCTCTATCTCCCCCCCTCTCTCTCTGTTATTAAAATTCTTTATTGCTTTTGGAGTAAACTTTTCCTCACATAACCTCTGCTTAAGTAAGCAATAGCAGCTCGACTTAGCGAAAACAATCAGCCAGGCCGGATCTCTAATAGTTGTTGTTCAAGGTCAAAGTCCATATTTGTCACATGCAGCAGCATTGTCTCTGCTGTGGTTCCTCATTCCTACAGGCCTGTCAGCAGCACTGATAGCGCGGTGCGCCGTATTTCACCAGCTTCATTTATGATTATGGGGAAGACCTGGGGACAAGAAGTAAATTAATGACGCATTGTGACTGTGAATCTGCCAGACATAAATCCAACACATGGTGAGAGACAGTAAGTTGTCCGCAGGTACACAATTGGAATTGCTGGCTGCTTCCTCCATTAACAGTGATATTCAATGAAAAGCCGCCGTGTCAGCAAGGAAATGGTTGCAAAAGCAGTCTGTCCTACTCTCATTCATTTTTCACGTCAGCTGGGGTCCTTTCAAAGAGAACTATTCACCAGCAAACACATAAACATCTCTATCAGTCCTCACTGAGCCAAATACACTCTGAACACAGCATGTAAATGTTGTGGTAATGCAGCCTGAAAATGGGCTGTTCTCGCAAGCTTGGTTCTGTACAGTATATTCAGTGTTGAAATATGTTTTGTTTGCACTTTCTTATTCGAATGTGTCTACTGTAGGCTGCATCCATACTAATTATACAAACCCTGGCTCGCTCTGGATGTGAAGAATTTACATGGCATCCTATTATTGTTTTGTAAAACTCCGTATTATAAAGAGGATAAGTGGAGTTTCATGTAAATGTAATAAAGACACACTTAAATAATGAAACTAGCTGTACGACTAAACCATAATTGCAACCGGTATGACAGCGACAGGCCGAAGACTAAATACACGCCGTGTGATCTTTAATTTAATAAGATAATGAGGTAGTATCATTGTTGTTGTGCCGTACTAGACTGTCCTCATTCTGCTTTCATTCCGACTATGCTCATTCCTCTCATAATAGCATAATAGTTCCTTTATTTTATCAATATCATTGCAATCATGTCATAGCAGCCAATAGTAAGATAAGGACCACAATATTATGTAGAGGATAAAATAATGATCATTAACACTAGTTTTCAGCTCTTTTAAAGATTTGCATCTTTTTGTAGATTGTATCTCTCCGTGATGGAAAAAGTTTCAGCACCAGAGGCGCAGACACCTCCAGTCCCTTCAGCTAACACACTCTATTTGTCATATTTTTGCCACCACAATGTACGAGATTTTGCACGTACAGCAGTTATCCGGCAGTAAAACGCAATTGAAGTGAATGACAAAAAGCATGAAAAGGTCAATTAAGTATTTTGACAAACCCGTGTCTGTCTGTTTTACCCTCCCAGGCCTCTCCGTCGACTACACTGCCAACAAGCTGTACTGGATAAGCTCGGCCAATGGCACAATCAACAGGTGCAATCTGGACGGCAGCGGGTTGGAAGTGCTGGAAACTCTGAAGCGGGAGTTGGCCAAAGGCACCGCTCTGGCCGTGATGGGTGAGTGGAGCTTGTCACGAGCGCATCCGCTCGCCTCTGGAGGATTATTCAATGATTGTGAAGAGATTACATGTTTAACCAGTTAAGTGGCTCTCGGATGGACCCCTCTTATATGCGGTCCACGCAACAGTTGCAGCTCGCCTCGTGTGAAGTAGCAGGAGCATTAGATAATTGAAACACAACACAGCAATGACTGGTGATCCCAGTGCTGAATCCAATGTGTCACACCATCCATCAACTCATTGGTTCATTTGGAAAATCACCTGGAAGTCACATCTATTGAGCTCACGTCGAATAGCTCCACAAGCCCTGCTTCATTTCAGAGTCCCACCTTTTTCCGCCGCATGCATACTAACTGCAAATTACAAATTTACTTTGCTTGATTGTAGAAATGGTTATTTTTTGTCCATCTTCCCTCGCAACAACTCAAAAGAAACAGATAAAAAGAAAACTACAGTTATGGACAGCATTGTGCTAGATTTTATACTATGAGGATTTCATTTTAAATCGCTCCTTCTGGACTGTACATTTTCACTAAATCCATGTTACACATACCAAACTGTAAGAAGTTTATGGCATCTGAAAAATGCCTTTTTCTGAGGGGTCTCGCTAAAATATGTATAAACTGAAGAAGTCAACCATGTTTTGTGTTTGGATAATTGTATATAGGATGTCAAAGATAATACAATTATTATACGTGTATGTATATATACGTGTGTATATATATATATTTATATATATATATATATATATATATTTCATATTGTACTATCACATCACATTTCAAATATATTGCAAAGTGGTATAAAAGTGACCAAAACCACACTGTTCTACAATACAATGTCCTATTGCAAATTCACACCCTAAATATGACTTTCTAGACTTCTTAGATGTATTGTCTTTTTTTTTTTGAGTGGGTATTGTATACATGTTCAGTATTTCCCCATGATTTTAAAATACATGCATCAATTATTAAAAGTGTTCAAAAACTTGTCAGGGCAGCAGGGGGTTGACTGTGTTGTAATTGACATAGTATACGATGAATTAGGAAATCTCTCTGTTTCTCTGTGACAGCTCATCCGTCTTTTCAATCAAACTATCAGCTCCTGATAATGTTTTGTGGTAGAAGAAGCAACATTTTGCCTCATCTGTCAATTTCTGTGCATCTTCAAAAACTAAGAAAACACTGCACCATTTAGGACCTGAATTTAACTGGACACACAGTAGCTTATTTTTGTATTGATGTATGCAGAGACCTGTTTTTTTGGTGACAATCTTCAGAGGTAGACATGTGCTTGAAATTGTAATTGCTATTTATACAATGCAAGCAGCAGACAGTTAAATTGCATTTGCAGAGGTTTTTTGACTCCCTGTTGAAGCAGGTTGGGGTCTAATAATGCTCTGATTGCTGGCTTTGGAAGCAGACACCAATGGTTTTGACGTGAGGGCAAGCAGCATTCCGTAAAACATTGCTGGATGCCTGATGGAAATCCCATTAGCAGTGTCGTTAGTTTGAAAGTTAAAAAGAAAGAGCGACCCAGGGAGGGAGAGTGATATTGAATTGCTGACAAATAGAAAATATCCAGCATATCAAACTGTTTTGTATTGCACCGCATTTCTACAGTTTTAAAGTTTTGATAATACCAGAATTCACTCCTTTAAAAAAATCCCTCCCAAGAGCAGAATTCAAACCAAACTGTACCCCACTCATACAAACAACACACAAAAAAACAAACAAACTAGAAATCCTTTTTTATTCATGTCCGTCTTTTTTCTTCTCTTTAGCAAACCTTAATTCAAATTTTAAATTGTCTCACTTCCATCCTGCTGCAATCTTGACAATTGGGAAGCCTCCCAGTGAGCTATGCGGATGCGTTTCGCTTGCCAAAACCTGGTAATGAGAGGAGATGGTGGTTGTGTGTATGCGTGGACCAAAAATGAAGTGCTTAAAAACATAGAATAATTGACAGGCTGATGCCTTGTGATCTTGTCGTGTGCTATTAATCATGAAAGGCTTTGGTTTCCTGTGAAGTGGGTATCAGTCAGCATGCACAGGGAGCATCCATTACAGCGTTACAGAATAACACAGCAGTCGCCCGTTGGAATCCCACAGTCTTGTTAGCTGTTAGCATTCTGCAAATCTAAGCTACTTTATGTGATTCTTTTTTTATAAGCACTTTGCTCACTGAAGGCTTTGACTATGGAGGATTGGTCGTTGGAGACTTCATTATTGCACTTCACAAATGGGAGATAAAATGCAAGCTGACATAGACTAATGGCTCGGTTCCTACAGAGGAGCAGGTACAGCAAAACAGTGAAACCATGTCTGCAGCTCTCCATCAATCACAATTAACTGCGTTTTTTTATGTTGAAGAAATCTGATGGCACAATGAACAGCGCCGAATTACTTTATCAATAAAAGAAAGAGAAGCATTCAGTTATTTTTGCATTAGTAACAATAGTTATGTTACTGCTTTGAGAAGATATTTTATTCAGATGTGGATTATTCTGTGTTCCACACAATTTTATAAGAAGCACTATACACAATGCCATTACAAATAACTTTTTCAATAGATTATCTTAAAATAAATAAGAACTGGTTGTTTCGAGATATTGGTAGCCATTCCATTACACACATGGCTGAAAAATATAGCTGTGTGCTTTGAGTGCTTTGATAGTTTTCTAACACATTCTGTGTGCATTAAAGGTTGGATGGTGGACTATGGTGAAGATATATATATATATATATATATATATATATATATATATATATATATATATATATAATTAGCCTATATGTGACATGATGATTTGTCCAAACTAACCTATTTATAGACATATAGTACATATGAGATCTTTTGAGCTTGTGAACGTCTGTGGTTATTTAGGTCAGGCCATGTGTGGGAGCCTGTGGATCTTTAGTGCATGAATATTTAAATTTCACACATAATGTCGCTTTTTAAATAGTTTCACCATTGCGTGATTGATTTCATTTGCTGTTGGCATGGACGCTGGGCTTTACAATTACATTTCACCTTTGATGGGTGTCGAATATTAAATGGGAAAGGTTGCTATACATACATTTTTCATATATATTTACATGTCTTAGCTCGAACGAATTTAATAGAAGCATAAAATACATTAAAGTTAGCAAATTGTGTATTTTCTGAGAAATTTTTTTATTTAAATGAGAAAACATTCAAGCGTTTTGGTCGATGGTTGAACAAAATATAATAATTGATTATGGGACTGACAAAAAGCAGTAAGTCAGAAAGGCCATTCTTTTTGCTGTCAGCAGGAATATAGACCTTTGTTGCACCCCATTACGGAGAGATGTGTTCTCTGCGGGTTTTGTTTTGCTTTCACGGGATAATTAAGTGCAATTTGCTGCCCATTTTCTCTGTTTACAATGTTTTCTTCAACCGTTCTTTTTGTCTTTGTTTTTCCTGATTAAATGGTAAAAGGGAAATAAACAAACAACATACAATGTGAATACATGTGCAGCCTGCTTCGTCGGGGGGTAATAAATTGCTGGTATCATCAGATAAGCATTAAAGTAATTAAGAGCGTTTGTGTCCTCTGTAGTGACATAACCAATCAGCATTAATGAGCATGAATCCAACAATGGCCCTGGTCTCTCTTCACAGGTCTATGAAGGCTTGATTGATCAGTTAGTCGCGTTTGAAGTGGTTAAGGTTGCTCCAAAGGACCACCGTGTGTAAACAAAGAAAGCTTGTTCAAACATGATGGATCTGTACCTTCCTCACAGGAGGGGGAGGAGAAGAGGGAATTGAAGGTACCCTTAAAACCAGACACACATTTCAGAGCATGGTTTCCTGAATATGCAGCATTAACCTGTGATTTGCACCACTCAGAGAGGAATCAAGCATTTTGTATTGACGCACTGTTCTTGTTTCATTCCGGACTCTCGTTCTTACTCGCGTTTCTCGGTGATTGCTTCGGCAGGTTGCGAAACGGTATAATGAAAGCACCGTCAGTGACACAAGGTCGACCCACTCGAGTCCTAAGGATCTGTCATAATTGGATTAGCCCGAGGGAAAAGTGAGGGCTTCTATTTGCAAGGTATGAGTGATCTATCAGCCTTGACTTGACTCGGATCAAACCAGCGGTTGAGGTGGAAATTCAATATGATGTGCCACAAGTGAGCAATCACACATAGCCATTGGTCTCTGCAGCGTTGAATTAACAGGGGGTGCGAAGCCAATCTTGTGTAGCCTGCCCTCCATGATGTAACGTTTCGTAAACAGCATGTTGACTGTCATTCCCACTTATGGCAAAACTTCATTAATCTGATTTGTAAAAAATGTGCTTCAGCCTTCTTTGGCCTTAAGAAAGTAGAACTTAAATTAGAAAAGTTAACACAAAATAATATTTCACCTTGTGGAGACCTTCAGTGCCGATATATTATACTTATTTTCTTGGGAATTACAATGTGTTGGTGGATTTCTCTGCACCCCATTGCTTCGACTGTATGGTGATGACTCCCTCATTTAAGATAGATATCCAACATAATTCAAGAAGGTATTACACTGCTGCAGGTTGTGTGTGCTGCATGAAATGGTTGAATTAGCAGAAAACATAAAAGGAAATGTACTTGTAAATGGCACTGCATTAAAAGAGGCAGCCATTTAATGAGTGGTTGCTGCCAGTGCCGATGCCATTGTATATTCTCTCTGCTACAGTTGGAAAATTCAAAGATGTTTGTTCCAGAGTCCACTACTGCTCTGAAACACTGGAATAATTCATCATGTACAATCATTTTCCTTAAAACTCCTTCCCATTTTAGTTATTTTTGCCTTCTTTTTCAGAGTAGTTTATCACTCCTCTCTGATTTGAAACGGTTGTTTTCAGAGCACTTTGATTCACTTTTTTTTTTTTTGTGGTCTACAAATAGTTTGACTAAATTAGATCTGATTAGACTTATGAAACAGTTCGATTTTTGTGAGGGAAACTATTCCTTTCCTACAATCCAAGTACCTCTTTATAAATGTTAATTTGTCCTCCTATCATGCTTGTTCAGGATAACAGTATTTTTTTGCTTCTTCAAAAGAATATCACGTACAATGTTTATTCTGTAAAGAAAGGCCGTCTGACTCTTCTCTTCTCTGCACTTCAGTAAGATTTGAAGATTGAGCTTTCCTGTCACGTCTGGCGAGTCTGTGTCAAAGTGCTTTGGACTGTGCATCAGTGATCTCTGCTGAGAACAAGGATGGCAGAGGGAGGATAGTGTGGTGGAGGTGGGCTTGGCATGCTGGGGTCAGGAGCCCATTGTGCATGTGTCTCTTTGCAAAGACACATTCATCGCTTATGCTCGAGAAGGGCAACACTACAAAAGCCCTGAGGCTGATGTTCACTACCACTCAGAGCCAGACAGGTCAGACGCACTGTCAGATCATAACAGGTAACAACATCCTGCCACATAACAACAGCTCCTGCGCTCCTTCCGGTACCAGATGCATTTGTTTGTCCACTGGAAAAACCACCAAAATGAAGTTTATTGCACTTAATTTCTGAAAACCCCATTTGTGTTAAAGTCCACAGAGGAGGGTTTTAAGTGGAACGCTTTCCGTCAAGATAAGTTATGACTCAAGGCTGCAAAATGCACTCACCATGGGTAGCTAGTGGGCGGATATTGAACAGGGTATCCCATCCTTTAATCTCAAATCGGCTCTGAAAATGCCTCAATTATTAAAGGGCTGTATGGCATGAGACTGCCAGCCTTGAGGGGAATTAGACTGCGCCCTCAAGCACTGCATTTGCACTCGGAATTGGTGACGAAGGTTAAAATTTGATTGTGCTGTGTCTGGACTTTTTAAAATCTTGCTCACATCTGAAACTTTCTACATGTCTCAGTGAAAAGGACCAAACCAGGCAACACCACAGAACCCTGAGTGTTGGTTTGTTTTTGTGTACAGGTGGCAAACTGTGGTGGGCAGATGACGAGTTAGGGCAGCTGGGAACCGTCACCAAGAGAGACGGACGAAACCTTGTGATTCTGAGGAACAAGACAAGCGGGGTGGTTCACATGAAGGTGTACGACAGGGAGGGTCAGAAAGGTAAGCAGACTCCCCACACATATTGGCACACAAAGACAGAGAGACTCACTACCAGCATGCAATACCTCACTGTTTGCCTTGTTTCTGTGTGTTTGACATTCAGGGAGAAATCCGTGCCAGATAAACAATGGCGGATGCTCCCAGCTCTGTTTCCCGACTTCAGAGAACACGCGCAGCTGCTCCTGCACCGTTGGCTACAACCTGCGTAGCGATCGCATGTCTTGTGAAGGTAAGCTTTCCAGTTTCCCTTGAGCCACTCATTACACTTAAAGTGAAGTTATGGGTCTGTGTTTGTGAATGCGTGGGTGTGTACTCCAGAGTGCACATCATTTCCTGTACTTTCATATATGTATTTATATGCTAATGGGTGTTTCTGTTTGCTCTATAGGAGTCGATTCGTTTCTGATGTACTGCGTCCATGAGGGAATCCGAGGTATTGCTCTGGATCCAAATGATAACAGTGAAGCCCTCATGCCCATCACAGGAACCCTGTTCGCTGTATCAGTTGACTTTCATGCAGGTATGGAACAAGAAAGGGATTTTCACTGATATGCCGCTTTTTGATACTGAGTATATCATCAGTAATAATCAGTTCATTCTTTCATCTCAAATATAATTGTGAATGCAGGGGGCACTGTGGCACTGTTGCCTCATAGCCAGTGGGTTGCTGGTTTGAACCTGTTTGTCGATGATTAGTGTTTTCTTCATTGGATTTCTTGTTTGGTTCATTAGGTGTTCCAAAATGCTGATCATTGCTTGTGTTGTTTGTGATCTGTACCCATAATTCCTGGGAGTTTCTCAGTTGACAAAGCGATTGCACTATGTATTGTTAGGTGTTTCAAACATTGTTTATAATAACTTGTGTCTATCAAGAGCAACTTTGCGGTTTCAATCAGACTTTTAAACTATTGGATTTCAGATGCTGCTGATGTATAAAGCACTTTATCACAAATCACACTATTTTAGCGAGGCTATATCTCTCCATTTGCTGAGGGTTCTGTAGCTCCTACTAGTGGTGGGCAAGGGCATGACACTTTACCGTCACCTTTTATATGGACAAAGCACTAACATAGCACCTCTGGTGCTGACGAGTGATGAGGGGTCCTTTAACCGCATCTACAATAAAACATGTATAGTCTAAAAACTTGTTAAAAACATTTGGTTAAATTTGCACACCAATTTAAACTTCAAAGAACCTGATGAAGGCATGACAAGCGAAGCTGGTGCTAAACAAGACCAATTGTACCCTCTGTGATGGTGTCTCATGATAATTACAGCTTACTGGTGGTTTTAATTGTGATAGTTGCCATGTTTTACTCTTCTTAGGTAATGAAACAATACACAAGTGATTCCACGATAAACAGAAAATTACCAAATTACTGCAAACGAGCAATTGCATAACAACTGGCGAAACAACAACTGAAACCTCAACAAAAGCAATGACTTGGCCTTGATTTTATCAGTCAGAAGTTTTCTCATACCTCCATTCGATGATTAAATTCACCAAAGTGCTGGAAATGATGGAGCCACCCAAACACTTGGAGCTCTGTAATGAACTTTTAAATGAAAAGCATTAAAAATGAAAGGCACTAGTAATTTTTCTGAAGCAGTTAACTATCCCTGGTTTTACTAATGTACAATATACTACACAACACTCCCCCCTTCCTTTTTTTGTTCTTGCATATACAAACCTTTCCCCCCTCCATGTGAATACACTGAAAGACTGAAAGGTCTTGGTTATACAGTGCGTCATGTATTCTCTGAATAATGTTCCAGAGCCGTGTGGAGTGCAGCGCAGATGAAAGAGTAATAAGATCACATTATAGGCGAACCTCAGCATGAATAACTATTTCTTCACAAACCTCAGAAGCATTCCTAATGCAAAGCAATTCCCAAGATGTTATATCGGACGAAGGTGCTGTAACGTTGCAAAGCATGAATGCAATAGCTTGTGTTGTCATTTGTTACATCTGTGCTTCCTTTCGTATAATATAACGGATAAAAATTATCAATTTATTACACTGACAAATGCTATGAATACACCCTAGGCTGGTAGAGTCCAATATACTGAAGGTAATAGGTTACTGGTGAAGCATGATAAGCTGGCATATGAAGGAGAGAGAGAAAAAAAAAATACAACCTGGTTGAGGGAGATTGCCGAGCCTCAGATGGAAAATCTACATGCACATGTTTACATACTGAAGGCTTGCAGGAAAAAACAGCATACATGTTTAGGTAATTCCACATGAATATGAATAAGGGCACTGAAAGTGAGAAAAGTTTATTGCATACAAAAACATCTGAAATAATTTTATTTCAGTAACTTAAATGTGGCAGCAGAGGGTTCTAATGTGACCTCCATTGTGCTCTGATGTGCTTCAGTCGCCGATGTCTTGGTATATTGAAGGGTAATAGTAAAGTGAAAGACCGTGCTTCACATCAAATAACAGCAGTTGGGTAAGAACAAGATAAGATAAAAACACAAGATATTTATGTAAGAAAATGAAAGATAAGACAAGGCTATCCTTCAAGAGTATCATGACATCTAATATTCAACCCCCAGTGTTTTACCAAGTGGACCACAGACACCAGCCAGAGACGGGCTGGAGGATCATACTGAGAGGCGTGCGACAGGTGTTGGATGTAGTTATTAAACAAACGGTTCAAACATTACACTATGTACAATATATGTGTGTGCGTTCCAAAGAACATGATTTGGTCTACTTTTTTTCCAAATATGAGCTCTTTATAAAGGTGACACGGTAAAGATTAAAGCATAAAGACAAGAGGTCTTCTTCTCAGTATGGTTTGTTACTTTCAAATGGACTCAATATGGTACATATGTAACTGGTACCCATGGGATAACCCATAATGGCTTGGTGATCCCTTGACTTACACTGGCATAGGTCAAACAGGTGCAACAGGTCAAAGTTGTGAATTTCTGAGTGACATACATCAACATATATCAGATGGATACATATAAAAAGGTCTTTAAAAATTTATGGGCCTCATGGAAATGTCAAACCGTAAGCGTGACACAATGTCACATGTGAATAATTAATGTTTGTTAATGGCCTACCGTTGCTGCACTCTGTATAGACCAACCCCTAGGGGGGCACGTGCCTCGCAAAGGCTTAATTTTTAGTGGACAGCATGGATCTACAGTATATAAAAGTTTTCAGAGGAAGTCAGAGTGTACGGGAAAACAACAGCATGCTGGGTAAGTTGTTACGCTGACAGTAATGGCCAAGAATCAGTCTCACATCAGACCGAGTAACTACCAAGAGAGCCTGACTTTGAATTTAATAGACACGAAAGGTCGATGCCAATCTTGAAGTGTGACCATATCTTTTGGAACACAGGAAATAAGCTAAATCCAAAAATTAGGAACAAAGATGAAGAACAAGATATGCCCCCTCCCCTTTTTTTTTTCCCCATCGGTAGGTGAACATGCAAATGTGTTCCTAAGACCACCCAAGAGGAGCCGCTGATAGGTCTCACATGTCATTTACATGTCATTACAGAAACCAGGCTATTAGAGCAGAACAGATGAAACCCTGCAGTCGTACTCTGTCGTATGTCATCTAGGTGTTAAGCGAGTGTGAACGCAGCAGTGATGAGAAAGTGCAATTAAACATATAACACCATATAACGTCTTAACAACCTGTACAGAGACAAACTGACAGGCAGAGAGAAAAAAAGATGCACTTCAATGCTGGTTCATAAAAAAATTACATGCCTTTTTTATATGCTTATTTAATTGAGCTGTAAAAATATAAGATGTCCATAACAATTTTACCAACACCCTATTTTGCATGAAACAGTATACTACCCTGTAAAATGTTGCCAACAATGGAAGATCCTGACCAGACGTCGTGTGTCAACAAGACGCTTTGCCTGAACCGTGGGCCAGCTCACCAACATACTTTATAGTGCTACACAACATCTGGTGCAATGGACCGTGACGCAGTAAACCGCAGCTTCACGAGCTGCTTTGTTTGAGGGCATAAATACTTTTGTGGCAGCGGCATTCATCATTCCATTTTGTCTCATCATTAACTGAATGGCACACTTTGCAGGAAATGATACCGTGTACTGGACAGACATGGGACTGAACAGAATATCCCGTGCCAAACGTGATCAGACCTGGAGGGAGGACATCATTACTACCGGCATCAGTCGAGTGGAAGGCATCGCCGTTGACTGGATTGCTGGTTAGTGTTGTGACTCCCCAGGCCTGGGAGTTATTACCAGGCTATAAAGGTGGTATTGATTGTTGAAAATTTTCACTTTAGGTGCAAAGCCTTCGGTAATGGCTTTGAGTGGAGGCTTTCTGTTTCCATCTTGATTGGCGAGAGAAAAAAAAAAGAAAAAAGACGTTAGGTACCCACTGTAAAACCATTCACAGCAAGTACAGTATGTGCTGGATTGCTTTCAACGTACTGTATGTTGAAGTTCATGGTAGAGACATTTCTTTTTTTCATGTACTGTCCAATGTAGGATCAATAAACCTCTGCTGTATTTCTTCTTTATATCTGTGTTCTTTTGTGGTGCACAGGCAACTTGTACTGGACAGATCATGGTTTGAATCTAATAGAGATCTCCCGTCTGAATGGCGCATTTCGCTCCGTGGTCATATCTGAAGGTCTTGATCAGCCTCGGGCCATCGCAGTACATCCACAGAAAGGGTAGGTTTTGTATTCCTTTTCTTTCCAATTTGTCTTAATTTATATTTGACCGGTAACATGCTCTAGTTTCAAATCAAAATTTTAAGAAAGAGCACAACAAAGTGCAACATCAACTTGTATTTCTGTCAATTTGTATTTCTTGTCATTCTTGTTGTTTTCATGCGATCATTCAAACGTTTAGTTTGACGTTCATGTCACAGCAATGTAATGCATACAGTCCTGCAGATCCACATCATAATGCCTTGTTAATGAGAGCTGTATAAAGAGAGTAACCAGCCTGGTTTGGACAGATAACTAGTATTTCTTATAGGATGAGCACAAAAGCATCTTTCAGGAAAAATGTAACCTTGATGGGCCGCAGCAGTCAAACCAGTGCCACGCCTGTCAATTACCAACTGAATAGTAACAGGCTCGTAGGCTTGGAGTCTCCCAAACTGGACAGCTGAGAACAGAAATCCATTTCTGTGGTATGGTGCATGTTGACTTCTGGAGAGGCACGCAGATGGTGGGCTCAGATTTTTTCATCGACAGTTGAAATCCTTGGACTGAACCAACCAGCAATCTGGTCTGGTGGTGGTGTGAAATAACGGGGTTGTTGTCGTTGCATGCGTTTGGGGCCAACACCACCATTTAATCATAATTTAATTAGTACGGCCTCCCTGAGAAATGTCTCCCACCATTATAATTTATTGATCGCAACAATTTTCCAATTTCCACTAGCTCCTGCAAACATACTGTACATCTTAAATGTGTTTTGGTCCCTTTTTTTATTGTAATTGTATTGTAATATATTTTCTATTTATTTCTATTTTTTGGTGTTTGCTAAAACACACACCTGATATAGTTTATTAGATTACTTTGTATGACGGGAATGTGCAAAGACTGTTTTAATTGCGCCTGTCTGAAACAATCATATCAAAGTGATAACCGATGTAAATATGAGTTTTTTCGCTTCACAGGTATCTTTTTTGGACTGAGTGGGGTCAGAACCCCTGCATAGGCCGCTCCCGTTTGGATGGGTCCGACCAGGTTACCTTGGTGAACTCAGGCATCATGTGGCCTAATGGGATTTCCATCGACTATGAGGTGCGTTTGCATGCTGATGCACTAACAGCACATTCAACTTTATTCACATCTGCTCCACCCCTGCATGATAAGCCTCTTATTTCAGACCTCCTCCTTCATCTTCCTCTTCCGAGCCTGAAATATGACTGTGCTCAAGGGTTTGGGTTTGTGATATGCATTTTTCTTAAATTACCTTCCAGGAAAATACATTATATTGGTGTGACGCTCGCACGGATAAGATCGAGAGGATCAACCTTGAGACAGGTGAGAGCCGAGAGATTGTGCTGTCAATGGCCAACCTGGACCTGTTCTCAGTGGCTGTGTTTGGGCCTTACATCTACTGGTCTGACAGGTAATTTATTATTTTCTTCATTGCACATGCATGCATTGGCCTGCAGAGGCTTTATATTAACTTCACTTTAAAGGCTACTCTTCTCAGTAAGAGTCACCAACAATTTTATGGAATAGCTCAGATAAACCTGATCATCAGCAAAATAAATCAAGCACATGATAAAACTTCAATTCCTCTTATGAAAGTGGTTATTTTGTGTTGTGTTATAGTATACTTTTTTTTCATATTGTTTCGACTCTTGAAATCAATAAAAGACAGAAAAGTTTTGAACTACTGGGGAAAAAGTGCTTAAATGCTTAATTATATGTTTTTTTGTTTGTTTGTTTTTTGCATACCCTGCATCACTTGGAGCTCAAGCATCTTCTTCACTTCATTTCACAATGAGCATAATAGAAAACGAAAGCTTTATTATGTTTCTGTATTTTTATCTCTGACAACTTCCAATGTGTCATGACAGGATGATTGCAGCTTTGGGTTTGGCATTGCTATTGTCAAATCAATGTATTATTCTTTGCTGCATATCTCCCCTTCTCCATCTAAGCACAGAAGACAGTGATTTGTTTTTTTTGTCTGACACTTCAAGCACTTGTTTTCTTCCCAACTCTCATAATTTTATTCAGGGCTCACTCCAACGGCTCGATCCGACGTGGCTTAAAGACTGACACAAGTGAGGCAGTGACCATGAGAAGTGGTCTCGGGGTCAATTTAAAAGATGTGACCGTCTTCAATAGAGGCAGAGAAAAAGGTATGGGTTTCAACTTGACAGTTGAATAAATCCCGATTGGCTTCTGTTTACTCTGATGGTTAAATCTGCTTAAACACGTGTGACCTTGACATTGTGTGTGTTATTTCCTTGCCATCTGAAGGCAGTTCAATTAATGCATGACTGCGTGAAGTGGAAACTGAGTCAAACTGGTAATCGAATGTGTTGTGATTTGAAGGCACCAACCCCTGTGCCAGAAGCAACGGAGGCTGCCAGCAGCTGTGCTTTCACCTGGGCAGCGGTCGCCGGACGTGCTCCTGCGCCCATGGCCGCCTGGCTGAGGACGGCTTCGCCTGTGAGCGCTACGAGGGCTACCTGCTCTACTCCGAAAGGACCATACTGAAAAGCATCCACCTCTCCGATGAGAACGACCTGAACTCACCCATCCAGCCTTTGGAAAACCCTGCTTTTTTCAAGAATGTCATTGCGCTGGCCTTCGACTACAGTCAGAAGACAGTAGGGTCCAACCGCATCTTTTTCAGTGACGTCCATTTCGGGAATATCCAGGTCATTAACGATGACTGGACAGGAAGATCTGTCATTGCGGAGAGTAAGTGCATCTCATATTCCCTCAGTGTCTCTGCTTTATTTGTATGCTGCAATGAAATGAAATCCACAATTGGGGCACACAACCCCGTCCCCCACTTATTGCACGCATGCATGTATACACATATATTTTATCATGTATTCTATGACCATTTCTAGGGATTCCCATCTGTGGTATAATACCTCTATGTGATGTGACACAAAGCAGTAGAGGATTAGTAATATGTGTTACTCTATGTATGCGCTTGCTATGTTTTAGACTTTCCAATAGTCCGTTTCATGCATCTGCTTCTCTTGGTAAAGATATGCCTTAGTAAAGACAGCTGCCGAAACGGGCTCATAAGGCTCTTAAGACTCATAAGACTTGATTCTCCCCAGCGCTTTAAGCACATATCTGCCATCTAAAGCATATTTGTACCTTCTTTCATTAGGTATTAAGTGTAACTGCATTGATTGTGAGCCTGGTGAGAGATATGAGCAGACATTTAGTGTACAAGAGCTGTTGATCCCGACCAGATGGAAATACAAGACCATGAAGATGCTTATAGGCAGCTTCTATTGATAAGACTCTGCTATGTTTTGAATATAATATTCAAATTGCATTGCATTCATATTAATAGTGGCTAAAATGGCTAATGTCAAGAGAAATAGCTCACTGTTGTATCATATTCACTCATTTAAAAAGACCATTTAATTTTATGCCAGTGTGGTACAGTTATAGTTTTAGGCAGCAAACCGTCGGCCAATTTTTGAAACAAACAGGTGGAAAAATAGTGGTTGCTTTGGTCAAAGCCATCTAAATTATGTGTCCAGCCAAACCTCAGACGAGGGGACCAGACAAGAGATGACACCCTGTACTGTGCGTATTTAACTGTTATCACACCTTAATGAGTGGACCGCCTCCCCGCAGTGCAATGCAGTGCTGTGCTGTGACTCCTCTAACTTTCGCTTTCACTTTACACCAGGGTGTCAAACATAAGGCCCGTGGCCCAAAACCAGCCCTCAAAAGGCTCCAATTTGGCCAAACCACCAAGCAACGTGGTTATCGAGGACTTTTAGGAGGTTTTTTTGGCCATGTCACTGTATTTTGCGTCAGAATGTTTCATTAAAATTGACTTTATGTTTAGATTGTAGTCATTTTCAGTACTAATTGTGCGTCCGGCGCAAAAACCACAACGCAACCGACGCTATCCCGCGAGGTGGCCAGCACCGCCGAAATATATTTTCGACACCCGGATTTATTCGATGGACACCAAAACACCAATTTCCGCCTAGAACTGTGTGTTTGTTGCCTTTGGTTTGCAGGTTTCCTGCCAACATACTGTCAGGGACTGAAGGAAGACCAATCTCACTGTATTACTCAGTGAAGCTCAGTCAGTCCCATCTCGATAAGCATGACTGGAGTCAGATGAACAGAAAAAGTCTCTGTTCTGCACGACAAGCATCCTCTGCCTTTTCTGTGAAGTTTCCACAGGGAGCAGAGCTCAGCACCTTCCCACCCCTACCCCCTACCACCCACCCCCTCAGCCCTTCTCATGCTGGGAGGCTGGCAGAGTGTTACTGATCCTCTCTCACTTCCCCTTCAGCCGACTTCCTTAGTGCTGCAAAGGGAATTCTTCTGCTTATTTATTTAACAAGCATTATCAACACCCATCTGCCAGGATAGACATGTGTCTTTCTCACCTAAGCACTTGTGAAATACACACAAAATATGTTGATGGAATTATTCAGTTATCCATAACGTGTTATGATATTGCTAACTTCTAGTTTTTTTCAATTTCCAGTCAAGAGTATTTGGTCTTGATGGAAATGACCACACACTGATGTAATCAACACATCCAGGCTGTAAAGAATCAGGGACATCTTCTGTTTTCTTCTACAAGTTTTTGCCTGAATTCTGTCATTGAGGAAAGGTGAAGATGTTAATCATCCATATTTCCCTAATTAAACTCTGTGTCCCCCATTAATTACCCCCTTGCCCGGCCAACAATTTGCGAGAAACTTCAAGCTGCCAGACGGCGTTTATTGCAAACTATTAATTAGTGGTCGGCTGACTCAGGTAGAGTCTTAAATATTCCAGGGGATGTTTTATGGCTTTTTAGATAAAGAGTTACAGCCAAATTGTCTAACATTGGCCACATGTTCACCATTTCGATGAATTAAAAAAATGTGTTGTCAGATTGAATGTCATTGAAATTGATCAGTTACTAAACTAAAGATGCGATTCAACAATTGTTGCACGCGTGACACCAAGGTCTGCATTTAAACATACATAATACATACATACAAACATAATACATACATAATAAAAGTAAATCGTTTTTGTCTTATTTATTGGTTGTGGGTCGTGAAGTGGTTTAGTGATGCTAAATTGCTTCTAAGTATAAACACGAGTGTGTGTGTTGCCTGACAACCTCAGTAGTGGGTCTTACTCATGCTTGTTGAAGACTGAAGCGGTGATAACGTAATTGAGGAATCCATATCAACTATATCAGCTAATGAAATATGAATATGGCCAGATCTGCTGTCACCGATCGCTGTCTCTCTCCAGAGGTTCCCACCCTGTCAGTCATATCCATGCAATAACATCAGGGCCCGCAACAGCCTTTTCATCTTCTGTGTTTAGGAAATTGGTTCACAAGGAAAACATATTCAGTTCCTGAGTGACTGTAGCATCAACAAATGGCTGTCTGCCCAGCGTAGCGAGGCATGAAGTTATTTCCCTGTCATTCACCACCGAAACACAATCCCAGTTCTAACACAATTGGAGCCTGCCATCTGTTACAAGCAAAGTCAATATTTTTCTTTCCCTAAATCTACACAACAGACAACTTTGAAGTTGAAGTCGCTCCGAGTGACGGCGGCTGACAGCTGAAATTCTGAAATTACAGGTGCACAGCATGGAATCAGTAAACTCCATGAACCCACCAGGCGGGAAATGATTTACTTGTTTTGGATTTAACTTAGACCTTTATTTTAATCGATTGTATATGAGTGTCAAATATATAAATAGTGAAATGACATCAAAAACACAACCATGAAACATTTTTTGAATGTTGATATTTATTGTTTGTATGTTATCTCGTAATTTTCCATTAATAATTTCACACAGAAACGTCATTTATTTCCTATATATTTATGTCAATGTTATTTGTTTTCAAATATATAACTACATGGCTCTATTATACATTTAGATTTACTGATATTTTCCATTTGTTTCTTTAATTCCTTAGTTTTTCACGTCAGCACTTATGACATTTAATGTACCAAGGAGAGGACGCACTCTCTTGCAGTCAAGACTTTTGACACGAAAAGCAAAACAAAAAAAACAACAGATTTCTCTCTTCGGTTCTTGTCAGGAACACCTTCAAACACGACTGTCCTTCAGGCTTGTCTGTTTTCATTGAGCCATTCCTTTTCTGTTTTCTGTCTCAGAGTTAAGGTACCTGTTTGGAATGTCAGCAGTGGTGTTCACGCTTTTGTTTTGTTTGTTTTTTTCAGATGTGGGCTCAGTGGAGGGCCTCGCTTACCACAGAGCCTGGGACACCCTGTACTGGACCAGCTCCACCACGTCCACCATCACCAGGCAGAGCGTGGACCAGAAACGAGCCGGTGCCTTGGCCAGACAGGCTGTGGTCACTCTTTCAGAGGAAGACCACCCACATGTTCTCGCTCTGGATGAGTGTCAAAAGTGAGTTGTCTCAAAAAATAACCTCATTTTCCTTTTTGTCTACATTATATCAGTCATACAACAGTTGAGCCTTCGCCGCAGTGACTCACAACATTGTTATAGTTTGACTTATCTTCAGCCAATCTTTGGTGTTTGTGAAGCACAGTTGGTTTTTTTTGGGTTGTTATGCCGATGATGAAAAGCTTTACTTATCTTTTCATGCACATCATCTGATTTGGTGCCAAATTGAATCAGGACAAATGTCGTGGTTGTTTTACAGAGTATGTAAGAACACAACATAACAGCCTTATCTATTTAAATAACACTGCCAAAGACATGCTTCCTTCTTACTTTCTCTCTCGCTGAAATATGAAGATGCCAGTGCATGTTTTTGTTACAAGTGGGTTTGACAGCTGTAATGCACTGCTCTTATGTTTGAAAGTCTATAAATAAATTACACTTAATATGTTGCGTGTTGCCATAGGTTTAACTAGAACCCAATGCATCTGTTCTTAAAATCCATGCACTTTCCTGCCATTAGAGGACAGATTTTAAGACCCGCACCACTCCCCCCTTCCTCGCCGCACTTATCTATAAATCTATTCACGGACTGTATTGTTGATATACTGCCAAGATATGCCCAAGATAGAGCCCTCAAATCCATAGATTGTCTGCTGCTTGCTCTAAGAGAAAATGCAGACAAATGAAATAGTCTATCTGTGGACTGGAAAAAATCCATCAAGTTCTTTCTGCCTCTGCTTTCCGCCTTTTACCTAAAATATATTAAAACTTGACTCCTATTTCATTATGGAACAGCTTGGCACCTATAAATAACGAAAAAAAGGCTCAACACTTTCACAGCTTTTCCAAAGTTACTTTATTTTGTGTTACTATAATGTGGATTCTGTTTGTGAATCCACGTTGTTTTGGATGGAAAGTTATTTTTGGGGGATTTTTTTTTCCACCACCAGACACATTTTCAATGATATGATACAAAAATAATAATTCTTCCACAACAAATGTGATTAATTTCTATCCAGTAAGCATTCAGTGGCACTGTATCTGTTCTGCATCACGCTCTGAGTAATGCTCTAGGTTGTGATTTGGGTATTATTGAGTATTATTACACTTCAGCAGTTACGCCTCATACATTGTGAACTGTGCACATACTGATTTTGAATACCCACTTTAACTCTTTATTTTATTTATGTGCAATTTTTAAAGCTGTTGTTCAAATATCATCACATTAGTATTCCTCTTCCATCCGCTTCAGTTTGCAATAGAAAACTGTGTTTTCATGAATATGAAAATCTTACTGTGAGCAGTCTGAAAAGAGTAAATATCTTGCGCCCCTCTGTTATACTAACTAATTTAATTTCTTGACCTCAGACTATCCTTGGTTGGCAGTTTGGCACCATATCCATCCCACTCCAGAATCACTGTCTCATAATTAGAATTTAAACTCAAGTTATTAATTAGTAGCCCCTGGTTGTGACTTCTGCCCTGAATCATTATTATCACACTCAAGTGGACTTCCAGTACTTCATTACAGTGTAAAGCAGGAGACCAGGAACTGATTTTTATACACAACATATTCCGTTTTTGTTGTACCCATTTTTACAAAGCTGTGAGTTTTAAATTTGCATCCATTCTCCAAATCCCCGAAAAACTCTGAAATTATTATTATTTTAATTTGCTACATTTCATTTAGCCATTACATTTATTCATCATTAGTCTTACTTTTATCTATTTTATGTATACTCAGACATAACATATACAAGTGAGATATATCTTTGGTCTTAGAGTAGTAGGTCTCTGGTTTAATTCTGGTTTCCTCTTAAACTTTATAGACGTATTATTATGTCAAATTTCTGTGTTAATTAATCCTACATATGTATGAGTGTGATTGTCTTTGTGATCTGTCCAGGTCTCTTCACTTCAATCAAACTATTATTTAAGAGTTATTGATGATGGGTCTTTACATAAACATGATATTAATAATGCATTTAAAGTGAAAAAGTTACATTTTGTTTGTTATGAGTGACTTCAGGGCAAAAATATTGTGCCGATCAGGTAATATGTACCAACCAATAATGTATTATTGCCTAATAATGAAAGGCTTTGCACCATTTTTTAAGATAATAAAGCCAAAATCCGATTAACTTGCTAAAAAAAAAAGTAAGAAAAATAAAAAATAAAACCATAATTAAGAGAGACTATTGCGGAGAATGTTTGCTTAATTATGATGACTATCCTATCCACTATACCTATATTCTGTCAGCAATCTACACAAAACCTGTACATTTTATATTTTTTTACAATCTGAATACAGGATTAAAAAAAAGCATCTAGTTCACTGACTTGTTAATGTTTCGCAGCAGTGGTAAACAACTCACTGCATCACACGTTAGGGCAGCACTTCTAAAAAAAAAATCCTTCATTTGTGGTTCCCTCTCTGATAGTACAAACCAGAATGGTACTGAGGTGAAGTAGCATTGATGGTATTGAGGTGAAGTAGTTCTTTTTAGAGTGGAAGAGAGTCTTTGACGATCGCTCTACTAACTGAGGCCGCGTTTTGTTTCTCACGCATGAGTGCATAAAAACTGACTATCCTACCTGATGCTCATGTGTTTGCTTTGGCTGTGTTTTTCCACTGTCCTTCTTTTTTTTTTTTTTTTTAGCCTCATGTTTTGGACCAACTGGAATGAGCAGAGGCCCAGCATCATGAGATCCACCTTAGCTGGCAAGAATTTGAGGATTGTCATCAGTTCTGACATCCTGACGCCGAACGGTCTGACGATCGACCACAAAGCAGAGAAGTTGTACTTTTCAGACGGGAGCCTCGGCAAGATTGAGAGATGTGACTTCGATGGTTCCAACAGATATGTGAGTATAGAAATGTTCACTCCAAAGTAAACGATGATAAGTGTAATCAGCTCAAACAATGGGATTGTTTCTA
This sequence comes from Lipophrys pholis, assembly GCF_963383615.2. NCBI lineage: Eukaryota > Metazoa > Chordata > Actinopteri > Blenniiformes > Blenniidae > Lipophrys > Lipophrys pholis. Next base: position 19,250,252 of record NC_137632.1, read on the forward strand.
CCAATGAAAATGTTAGAATGTTTTTTATGACCCACATAATGTTACTCAACACAGTTAGGTTTTTTTGTTTAAGAGAATTTTAATTTCTCATTTCTCATTAAAAGTTTATGATCAAGCTCCTGTTTCCCTCAGATTTGAGTACATCACTCCTGCAAATGCAACGGTGTGAAAGATGTGTAATGCTAACCGAAATACGGACCTCTTTTGTTTCACAACATTATTGTCTCTTAACTCAGTCATTCATATTCTACGAGTGCCTCTGCTTTAAATCTACATTTTCTTTGTCTGCTTTTGCTTACATGCGACCGTGCTGTCTGCCAGCCAGACTGAATAAAGACAAATTAACGGTTGCCACAGTAGGCCTTTATTGGGAAATCTTTTAATACGCATCTAAAGACAGCAGGTATCCCTTCCATCTGCTGTTGCACGCTATCAAACTGCATGACAGAGTTACTGAAGAAATTTGTTCTCAAGCAAAAAAAACATTTTTTAAAATAAGCAGTTTGTTTTTTTCCAAGTATAAATCCAGCTTTTCATTTTGTTTAATTACTTTCTTGTTTATTCTGTTGGAGACTGTCACATTGAAAGCAACTTGCACAAGCCAATGAAACATTATTATTGCTCGGTTAATACCACCCCCCAGTAATAACTACCCTAGGACTCTCCAAGCCTGTCAGTCCTCTCACAATGACTCCATCTGAAATTCTGTTTAACCAATAAGAGGGTGGCCAGCTCCACATTGTAAATTCTATTACTCTTGATTGGTAGCTGTGGTCACCAATATCAGTGAGAGTGTTCAGGTTAGCTTTCATGTTCCAACGGGCAAAATAGTTTGTTTTGAAGATGTTTACTTTATTGGTTAGGGTTATGTAGCTCATAAAGAGGCGCTTCTTTGTGTTGCAACATAAAAATTAAGTAGGCATCAGTTTCTTTACTGGACTGTCAGGAGTTGTTTTGATATACCAAACTCTGCACTCTAAATCCACTAGCACTTCCCAGTGCCTGAGATAAAAATGAAAAAATCATTCTTCTTATCTTTGTAAAGTCAATGGTGCATGCCTAATTGATTGTAATACTCTTAGACTCTGATTTACCTGTACTGTATCTGTCTTTGAATGTATATATATATATATATATATATGTGTGTGTGAACTGACCAGGGCTTCTTGTTCCTCTTCGTGCTCCTCTGCAGTCATTCAATTTTATTTTTATTTTCTTTTGGGATGCCAACCCCTAGTATAGCAGTAAATGTGCATGAAAAAGCATTCTATGTGAGGAGCACAGCCATAGACAGAATGTCAAAGTGGCATAGACATCTTCAACCTTTATATTACTGCCCGGTCATCGCTGAGGGGATTAGACATGCGTGCTTCTCACCAGAACTTCTAGATCTGTTATGATGTTTAGGAGCTCGGTCAGAATGCAGAGAAATAGGAGCTTTGAGCCTATAAATAGCCATCTTGGTGGCGGCAAGGTTTTCTATTGGATGACCATCCAATCACAGACGAGGTTCACTAGCATGTCACGCGTTTGTAAAATTACCACACAATAACACACAATCATTTTGAAGATTTTCCAGACCTTGAAAATTAATACTATATTACCAAAAGGAGTAGAAGCTCTCAGTCATTGCATATCTTGCACTTATTTTGAGATTTTGTTAATTCATTCCACAAAATGAAGATAAACCCATCTATCCTTATCATAGAAATATTAACATAAACTATGTTTCTCATTGCGCTTCTGGGACAAGATCGTCTTTACAGTGAAACAGAAACACCTATATATTTTTTTTTTTATTCTTTTCTTAACCACATAACGAATACCTTGGAAATGCAAAAAAGACAAGACTTTACATTTTTTTCTGTACGGTTTAATGCATATTGTACAGCATCCCAGCTGTATCCAGGTTGTCCAGGGGATTCTGGGACAAGATTTTTTATTTTTTTTGCTGTGGATTTCAGTTTTTGCTTGACGTGACCTCTGCAGCTCAGCACCTTGGCCCGCTTCAATTAGTTACCCATATGTTTGATGAGCTGGGTCGCTAGGCTCACAAACTCTTCACCTTTGGGTCCCCGCCTGCCCTTTCTGCAGTCGAGGGCTGCTAATGAAGGCTTTGCAGTGAGACGGCTCTGGGTGCGGATCCTCCATTCCAATTAAAAAGTGTAAATTAAACAGAGATAGCTGACTGTCAACTTCAGCTCTCGCTCTGACTGTAACTGAGAAATGTAAGGACAAACACATCGGTGGTATACGCCGATCCCACTGCAATGAAGGAAGCTAAAAATGAGAAAGGGTTTCAAGTTCACGTGGCGCCGATGTGTTTAAGTTTTCAAAAATGTCAAAGGATTTCAATTTAGAATGAGAAATCTTCAGGTCTTAGAACAAGCAGGGTAGATCACAGTGTACAGCAGCAGTTTTGTTATGACTCATGAATGTAAACTTTGATGGCAGCGGAGTGTTTTTGAGCGCCCAGCTGCTCCTCTCCACTGCACCAGTACCATTATATACTGACAGCGTGGTTGGCGAGCGGAACAAGAGCTGCCGCGTGTGGCTCGCTCCTCTTTGCCATTTTGAGAGTGAAAACATCTGTCATTAATGAAAGGAGTGCTTCACAAAGGGCACTGGAGTACATGATAAGGGGAGATGTCAGCATGTTTAGTTGGAAAAAGATGCCCTTTTCACCATGAAGAGGAGGGGATTCATGCAGGGAACTGTATGAAAATGGTCAGCAGCATTTGGAAATCATGTCAGAAGTGCTCTCCCGGGGCATGTTCATGTTGCCATATCGCACTGAGGCCTGATTGAAGTCATCAGTAAGGACTTCATCAACACATAATATCATGTTTAGATACTGCCGAAATGAGATGGACAGTGATAAGACAATCAAGCTTTTGCCTATTCATGCAGAACACAAGTAATGTGGGACTGGCGGTAAAGTGAAAGTCTCCCAAATCCAATTTCCGATCAATATGTTCTCCCCTGCCCCATCTGGCATTTCTCTCTATTTCAACGTCTCTCACTCCTATGATGGCCAGTTGTTGGTTGCACACGTTGGACTCCGTTAATCAACACCTGTCCTATTAATCCCAGTATGACACCGAGATAATGTGACGCCGCTTACAAGCTGGTCCCACTGATGCCTGAGAATACAGAACCACGGGAGTCCCTGAAGTCCCCGGAGAAGGCATCTGATGGATTCCTGCCTCCTGCAAAATGGCACTGTCATTTACTCCCCCGACATCTCGGTTAAGCAGTCAGGTGGGCGGCAGGGGTTGATTTGTTGACTGATGACTGATGACTGAAGACCTTTTTTTCTCCACATTCGTTCCCGGGGTTGTACAGAAGATTACATCGACGCTGTCTCCAGTCGGGTCCCTAAAAAGACGTCTTGAGTGCTTTTTAGATGTTGATACTGAGATTATGTAACAATCAAAGTCCTGTATGTGTTTGAGGTATTTACAAGCAGACAGAGACGCTTCGCTAACACCAGTCCTCTACTTTCAGGTCATCATTAAATCAGGATCTGGAAATTTTTATGGACTCGCCATCTATGCAGATTTCATCTATTGGTCAGACTGGGCGCGCAGGGCTGTGCTACGATCAAACAAGTACACCGGCGCCGACACCAAGGTGCTCCGAGCAGATATACCCCATCAGCCAATGGGAATTATAGCTGTGGCCAAGGACACCAATAACTGTGAGTATTTGTTCACCTGGGGATGAGCTGGTTTGCAGTGCCATCATGCACAAAGGTGCGTTTGCAGGTGCCTGGTGGTTTAAGCATGAGCATGCACATCACTTCATACATGTGAATATTTATTATGTTAGCCATGTTTAAGGCTTCAGACCAAAATAAATGTGTTGGTATATAGACTTCCAGCTGTGGCCAAATTAATCTGTTACTCGAAAATGCATTTGTCAGTGCTTTTTATGGTCCCAGTGTAGAACCAACAACAGCAGCTTATGACCATCATAATAATTCAAAAAAACACACACAACAAACAAAAATGTTAAACTCCCAGTTTTTATTTTTGCAAAATCTTCTAAAGTTTTAATGAACTGAATTTGATCACTCATGCAAGCTGCACCCATGCACATTTTAATTTTTATTTCTTTTTAAATCAATTCAAATACCTATTTCAAAATACTTTATACAAAAATATTTAATGAAGTACTTTGAATTGATTGTCAAATCCTAAATGAAAAAGCAGTATTATTTGCTCTGAAATAGTGGGGGCATCTGAAGTGTCAACAACTACAAGATAAAAATGGATGTATACACACACACACACACACACACACACACACACACACACACACACACACACACACAGAGTAACTCAGGCTGGTTGTGTCAGTGTTAGTACAAAGTATCAGCCAGACGGGAAGATGAAGAGGCGGGAAGGAGATATTTGCTGGGGGCTATTAACTGTTGACTTCAGCTTGGAGAAAGCTTCTTGCCAAAATAATCTACAGGTGAACAAACATCACTTGAGAGTATGTGTGAGATACCCTGTGATGGAAGATGTGTAGAATCTACAAAGAGAGGCACATTTGAATCGAGAGGGAGCTGTTTCCATGTGCGCTTAGTTACTTCTAATTGTGGAGAATTCATGATAAATAAGTTATAATTGCAGGGTAGTAAAAAAAGTAATGAAACCAAAAATCTGGTTGACCAATTCATAAATGCTTTGTTAAATATCGCTGTGATGTTACTGTTCAATTGTTGACATAAATACAATGGAAAGACCATGAGAGGCCCCTTTTCTTAAAACAAAAGAGTTCTTCAGATCATTATTCCATTTTTTTTTATTATTATTGAATAGCCCTATATGACTTTAAAAGAGTCATAATTTAGATTTTCTTTCCCATTGATTGTTGACGAGAGATCATTTTAGGCACATGAAAGTATTCTTACTAGGACTAGTTGTTAAAATCCCTTGATGACTAACGTCTGAAAACTCTGCCTTTGTGTCTTATATCATATTATTTTGGTTCAAAACTGAATTTTCTCTCCGAGCAGGAATTTAAACTTTAAAGATTAAAGAAAGTATTTTGAGGCCTAACAACCTGAAATCAATACATAGTACCTATAACGTTTTCACACTAAGACATAAATAGAACAATCAAAGTCTCTATCATCAATTACAAATATACAAATAATATTTTGTTTAATTATTAGAAAAGTAAAGCTAACTTTAAGTTAACTTCAGTGACTTCAATGGAACCTGTTTGTATATACGTAATTGTACAATGATGCACAAAAAACAGGCAGCAGATAAATGAATGTGGTGTTTTATAGAGTGGCTGGAAACTTAATGTCTCACTGGTAATTAATAATAAAAGTAGCTTATGTCGTAGTGGGAGTCTCTTATATGCCGGATAAAGTTTAATTTCCAAGTAGGACAACGACATGTGGGCTTAAGATTTTCCCAGAGGTCGGACTCGGTTACCACCAGCCACACATTTGTTGTTTCATCTTGTTAGGAGAAATAACCTCTTCATTTGACTTACATGGGAACAGCGGCATGTCGGCAGGGTAATGTGCATTTACAAATGTGTTCTTTCATTCTTTTAATGTGACATTGTCCAACTCCGATTGCTCCATAGCTTTTCTCTGGCCATCAAGGAAAATCCCAGCTATAAATATTCAGGCATTTGGTTTACCTGAACTGTGGAAAGGATGCCTGTAGGGCAGATATTTCTTCCTCCGGACAAAAGCGGCACATTGTTTCTTTCATGTGTTGTGTTTGCAGTTTGGTCGTCTCACCTGGGGATGAATTTTACAGGCAAAAATCCATAACAGCTATTACACAGCAAAAGAGCAGGGCAAGGCTCAGACCTTGGTGCCGTCAAACGCTTTGATATTTTCTAGACATTTAAAGGAACAACATATGTATAGCTCTTTAATTTGTAAGGAGCTTTTTATGCTCTTTTCATTTAATGTGGAAGAGAAGCTGTTTAAGAAATGATCAATTTGTATTTCCTCCTTTATCAAATATGTTTGTATGTTTTATGTATAAGGATGTTATATCCATATTGACTGACTTTTTGAAATAAATGTCAGTTTGAGACACAATGCAGAGAGTACACAGTCTGTAGAACTTGGATTAATGATATACATTTATATCAGTTGCCATAATTCTCATATGTTTCTGTTTATGATCCTCTAATAGAGGAAGAAGTCTAAAGCTGATTGTACCAGACAGAGGTAAATTAGTTTTCAACGAAACAAATCCTGGGGAAAAGTGCACTCATCACACCTATGACACTAAAATAAGAAAAAGTGTTTCCTCTGAGAGTTTCTCAGTCACTTCTTCTGAACTTTTATTCACTCGTGTTTGACGTTCGGTTTTGCTTTTTTTCTTTTAAAGGCGAGCTGTCGCCATGCCGACACCTGAACGGAGGCTGCGGTGACCTCTGTCTGCTGACCCCGTACGGGAGGGTGAATTGCACATGCCGTGGAGAGCGCGTGCTGTTAGATGACAACCGATGTGTGTGTAAGTTGTTCATGATTATATTGGCACCCTATAGGAAGTAATTGGTTCTCAGAGATTCAACTGCATTGCTTGTTTTTAAACGTACATGTGCTATATGCAAGAAACATTCTTTCGACTAGTCTGGGTACGACTAATACACACATACACATACACACACACACACACACACACACACACACACACACACAACACACACACACACACACACACACACACACACACACACACACACACACACACACACACACACACACACACACACACACTCTCCAAGCACAACAGCAGCTCTCTTTATGAAGCAGTTTCATTATTCCAGTTGCCAGTAAGTTTCGAGAATGAATGGAGATAAATAAATGGTGCGATGGTGACTCGCTTCCTAATTCGACAGCGCCAGTTGAATTTGAGATGCGGTTTGATAGTAGACCATATGGCAGGAGGAGCTGTTCAAACGAGGGAAGTTGGGCCAGACTGAACATGGCGTGTGTCTCAGGGCTGGGTAGAAAGTTTGGATGTCATGGTAGAGGACAGCCGACTTTTTCACCACAAAGTCTGACTCAAGTGAGAGCAGGAAGCCATTCTGTATTTTCAACTTGTGAAGCAGCACAGCTCAGAGGGGGACTGATCAAAGTCTGGAAAGGTATTTGTTGTTCCAACTTTAATTCATGCCGGATGAGTGAAAGCGCTGAAAGCACACTTGTGTGTATAATCAAACACGAGTTGACTACCAATGTAAGGGGTTTCCAGGAGACCTAGAGCCAGATGTTCCTCATGCTAAACTGTAAGTGTAATGGATGTCGTGACAGCCATCTGGACGGCCACCCGTCCGAGGGACATTTGCCCGCTGCTGTAGTCCATCAATCGTAGCAGTCGGAGTGATGCTGCAGTCATTCCTAGAAGCTGCCGTGGCATTTAGGAATGTGATGTAAAACTGGGTTGTAGGAGTAGAACTGCATGGTTCCATCTTTCTTGTTAGTTCACTTGCATCAGGTTTGTTTATTTTATGTCCAAAAAAACCCGACAATAAGTGAGACACATACAATTCTAGTCCCTGTTCTCTGGGTCAGACGAGCCATTTGTCAAAGAATTTGAAAATCTTTGGTTTCACAGATGACAGAAGAACAGTGAAACTGCTGTATTATTAAATATAATTTCAAATCAAAGCTAATAAGTGCATGCACATTAATGTAATTACTTTTTACCAGGTACACTCTGCTGCTAGATTCAAAAAGCAGCTTAACATGTTTTATTTGAATTAGTGTTCTCTTGGAAATGAACTGATAATCACTTTTGTCTGTTGTTATTTTAATAAAGCGATATTCAACCCAATTTATTTTTTATTTGATTAAACTATTGAGCTTCATTCATGCATGGTATTTCATATCTGATTCATAGTTTTAATAGCATCTGTCTACCTTTTAACTTTTTTATTGGTTCCTCATTTTAAATCTGATGCTTTGATGAATTAAAGTTCAATGCATCTAGAAGCTTAATGGGAGTCCACGTTTGGTAAAGTCAGTTGATTGAACATAAGTTGGAAAGGCACACAATGTCTCTAGAATGTCCCACTGTTGACAGTTGCTTGTCACAACACAAACCAAACGTGAAATCAAACGAATTGTCTGTTGACCTCTGAGACATTTTAAAGATAAATTCTGTAAATTCTTCCTGGATGCACAAATTGAATAAGTTTATTTCAGTTGCATGTAGTTGTTTCATTTAATTGAATTGATACCCACAGCTCGTATACAGTATTTTCTAGTGAGAGAAGTGCTGAGGCACAGTTTGCCCCCCTGGTAGTGACGGCCCTCGCAGTGATCGAAGCTGTCACCACCCTCACTGTCTTTGTCTGCAGCAGAGAATTCATCCTGCAACATCTACACTGAATTCGAGTGTGGGAATGGAGAGTGTATCAACTACCAGCTGACCTGTGATGGGATCGCCCACTGCAAGGACAAGTCAGATGAGAAGATGCAGTACTGTGGTAAGAGACGCTTCATAAATCAAAGCGGAGAGTGGACAGTGAGGAGCTCGGTTGATGGCTGCAGAACGCCATTGACTTTAGCTTTTGATGTACTCACGCGAGTCCATCTGTTCAGACAACAGGAACTGTCGGAAGGGTTTCCGGCCCTGCTTCAACCGGCGGTGTGTGGCCAACAATCGCTTCTGTGACGGGATCGATGACTGTGGGGATAACTCTGATGAAGCTCTCTGCAGCAGTGAGTCACAGCCGTTTGATCTCCTGTTCTATCCGTCCTGCCTCTGAGGGCAGGATCCAGTCGCACTAATGCTTACATTAATACGGCGTGGTAGGCCACATGCTGCGCTAAGCCGTCACTGTTTAATGAGCCTTGAGATCTTGGAGGAGTGCACAAATTCAAAGAGACTGCTAACCTCCAACCCAAGAAGCTGCTCCCCGGAGCCTGGACGGTATTTTGTGTTACTTTAATGTCACTACAGTGATTTGACATTGATGTCATTTCGGAAGTGTACAATTTGTGTCTGGATTCCTACTATGCTGACTGAGCCTATGAGGATACAGCGCTGCGTTCGTAATTAACACGGACCCTCCAACTCAGCAGTCTGAGGTTTCAGGAAGGAGTTAATCTCACTGCGGTGTGTCATTTTGCACAATATGTTTTGTTTTTTCTGCCGTGTTCACCACATTCCTCTATAGTGACATGATGTGAAACACGCCAAGGTGAAATGACCACCGACCATAATTAGCAAAATAAGCCAACACACCAAGATGTCCCTCATGCATATTAAGTCTGATTTCTTCTTGCACAGCACTAATAGAAACATGGCACTTAGACGGCTTCAGCATCTGAGCCTGGCTCAGATGCTGAAGCCGTCTAAGTGCCTGAAACTCATGAAAATCCTTTTTTCTGTCTGGTACGTTTCAACCCAGAGCTAATTGCCACCACTCCCAGATAGAAGCATTGTTGTGAGCTGTACCTGTCTCTGAGTGCTGTCTGTGTCTTTTTGAAATGCTAATTCTAACCCCCTCTTAGATGTCACATGTGGCTCATCAGAATCATCCTGCAAGGACGGAAGTTGTGTACCCAGATCAGCCTGGTGTAACCAGGTCATTGACTGCGCCGATGCCTCAGATGAAAAAAACTGCAGTAAGTCCGTCGCTTTACATGGCAGTAATAACGGAAATGTACATACAGCTGTATATCTAGCAGATCAGACGGATCCGCTAACGTGCCCATGGCTCAGATCAGACTGAATACTCCGTCAGAGGCTCTGTGAGCAGACAATTATTGTGGCGCCGTGTTTTTTAGTTTTTTTTTTGTATTCAGACCACACAGACTGCTCTCACTTTTACAAGCTGGGGGTGAAAGAAAAGGATTTCATCAGCTGCAACTCCACCTCACTGTGCATCCACCCCTCCTGGATCTGTGACGGTGCGAATGATTGCGGAGACTATGCTGACGAGACCAACTGCCAGGGTGAGCAGTGACACAAACCCACACACACAAAAAAAGAAATACACATTTCATTCCTGTTCATTAAAAGCTGATGAAGGAAGCCAGCTTCAATTAGAGAGGATTTAAGGCTGATCTCATTTTCAGAAGTGATTATAACAGTGCAGTTCGAGATTCACAGAGAGCTTAGGAAAAGATAATGACCTCAATCATTGCTAAGGCCCAGAGGACTGACTCGGTTGTGTTGTTTGTCCCAGTTTCCCATGGGCAGAAGTGCGAGGAGGGCCACTTTGCTTGTCCGAGCGGGAACTGCATCTCCAGTGTGTGGCTGTGCGATGGCCAGAAAGACTGCGAGGATGGAGCAGATGAGTTCCAGTGTGGTAAGCCAACAAATCTTACCTCTCCTGGAAGCGCTTCGGCACAGCAAGCAGAAATAATCCTTTGTTTTCTAAACGGGAGGAAATAGATGAGGTGTTTTGTTGCTGTACACAGCATTGTCAGCCGTTGGAAGGATATTTATTTTCCATTAACAAGAAGCTATTTGTCGTAATGTTTTTGTCATTTAAATAGATCCGGCTGTGCAAGAAATATTACGTATAATATATAAGGAGGAGGCGGGAAAGACAAGAGATGATTGTTCATCGTGCCATGAGGCTATTTCTTCTCACTTTGTTTTGCTTCCCCTTATTGTGTGTTTGAGATTTCTCAAGTGGGTGCTGTTGCTTGTTTGAAAGTCTAATTCCAACTCTGAATTCACAGCAAGGCAGCTAAGGACACACACTCCCTCCCCCCCCCCCCCCCCCCCCCCTTCTCTCTTTGAATCATAATAAACATGCACTGCCAGTTTCACAATTCATTAATGAACCATCGGAAGCAGTTACGCTGAAGGTGAAAATGTGGCTTCATTGGAAAGCGACGACATATGAAAGGATTACACTCTGCAACGCATTTTCTTTTCACCCCTCATCAGAGGCCGCAAGTGCATTTGGATTTTGATGCATGTTAACGTATGCAGCCTACTATAACAAAGTTGAGCTCTCCAATTATGCAGGAGGATCATAATTAAGTCATGGTGTGGATTATTGTAATTTGCTTTCAAAACCAACAGCTTCGCACGTGTTATTGTTGGCTTGAAAGAAAAGTGGGCTGGCTGCTTTAATGCGGCCGGTCAGAGTTGCTGTTATGTTCCATCATCATCACACTCATAAAGGGACCACGTGTATATAGTGTACAAACTCAAGGGGCCTGTACTTTACCTGTCACTTATTATATTGTGTACAATCCTCCAGACTGACTGTTGGGACCTGCCGGGCTGACAGGTGTCATGAATAGTTTATGCAATTGTTTGATTGACCAAAGGAGTATTTTCCTACTGCCGCTGTGGTAAAAGGAAGCATGAAATTCCGACATCAAACACACTTCATCAGCACGCACACACACACACACACACACACACACACACACACACACACACACACACACACACACACACACACACACACACACACACACACACACACACACACACACACACTTCTTCATTCCCTTCTTTTTTTTTCCCCCACAAGCCAGAAACATTGAGTTTGGACTTTGGTTGAAAACATTTGATTGTATTCAAATAAAATGTGGTTCCAGCTTTTCCAATCGACTGAGGGACAGTTTCAATGATTATAACAATCTTCTAGATTTCATCTCATCAAGGCACCCAAATGGCAAATTATTGTTTATTTCACACACACACACACATACACACACACACACACACACACACACACACACACACACACACACACATACAGGAATATATATCTTTTATTCTGGGTACTTCAAATCAGTCTTCATTTCCGTTTTAATTCAGGAGGTGTAGTCAGATCCGGCTACATTGTCTTTGGAATGAACGAAAAATCGCCATTCAATTTGTAAACAAGGGAAGGTGACCAGGAATTAACACACTAGATGACCAACAAGATTACTGAGAATATGATTTATAATGATGTGGGTGGTTTACCTGCTAAACCAGCACTGGTCACCATAGGAAGTCATGGTGTTTTGTTTGTTTTTTTTGTTGTTTTTTTTTTACAGCAGGAAACATTCAAATTAGCTTCTATAGCAACTTGCATTAGGCAGATCTGTTGTGTCCTTGGAACATCCGTCTCTCATACATTGTGTTCAGTGCTTTTTACCGAATGTAAGCAGGTTAACATGCAAAACAATGCCATACTTTACAAGCACTGTATAGTTTAACATTGTCATTGAAGGCTCTAAGTGCTAATGTGTCTAAACGTCAGTGTGGATGCTAGACCTATGTGTCATTCATTTTCTCTTTCTTCTTGCTAACCTAAAGCATTTTAGACGACAAACATTATATCCAGAACATGCACACAGTACCTCTGCTGATGAGAGAATTCTTCCTGCATACTTAACTAGCTCCTTTGTTCACACTCATTTTTCTCATTTTCAAACAATGGAAAGCAGCCTAGTTTTTTATATTTAATGTCATTCCAGTTATCAGAGTTATTCTGTAAATTGCCCTTGACTGTTGTTTGAGAGATGCATTCTAGACAAACACATTCCCATTCCGTTATCTAGAAAAGTCAGTCCGGCCTGTTTGAAATGATAACATCCCGTGCTTCAAATGTGTGTAAATCAGTACTGATATGAATTATGCCATAAGTCTTTAAGAAGTTCTGAATAGCATTTCCGGGACAAATAGACAATATTCCCTTTCCTCTGAGTTAATTATCATATAAAAAGCCCCAGCCACAGATAATCTGACTGCAAAGGAACTGTGGTTTGAGGGAAATGTCATTACATTTCAGAAATTTTGAATTCCACATCTGATTAGACAGAATAGTCATTTGTCACTTCACAATGCATAAGGCGCTTTTGCTGCTGTGTGAAACACTATTGAAACTGAGACATGAAAGACTTCCTTTGATACATTTGACGTGCTGCAGACCTGCATTTTTGTTATACACTTGAAGGAGCCGTTCATATTTGAAGTGCAAATTTGGTATCACGAACAGAAAGTGTAGATAATCACGGTTTCCAGATTTAGCCATTTAATGTTTATCTCACCGGTATCTTACATCACAGTATCAGTACACATAAAGCCACTGATGTACAAAGTCTGTCAGGAAGGAAGGCAGCACAGTGCAAGAAAGCCCAGCACACACACGCACACACACACACACACTCCTCGCCGGATCCATAATTCCCGGTACTGTGGTCTGACCTGGAGCCACACATCCTCTTTCTTTTCTCTGCATCTTATCAAAGCTCTGGCAGACTTTGCCCGGGATGACATCTGAGTAAATGAGACCACAGAGCAGCTCCCCAGGGACAGTGGGTGGCTGAGTGACACAAATTCAACACCGCTCTTGAATACATCCACACTAGCTTTTACACGATAATCAGCAGCCTGCTCTCACATTTAACACCCAGCTGTTTTTTGTTATCCTGAAAACCCAAGTTTCTTTTGAGAAAATGAATTCTAATCACTCTTTAGCTGATTTAATAATAACATTAAAGCCAAGTGTTTTTTTGGTTGTTTTTTTTGGTTTCGTTTTTGGAAAATATTGTTATGGTATAACAATGTGCATTCTCCTGCACAGTAGCTGGGAACATTCATCACTTACATTCCTTGTGGTAGCAAAGGAAAGAAAGTGCTATTTAGACAGCTTTCTGTGAAAGCAACACTCATGCATGCCACTAAGCAGAAAATCTAGGAAGAAAAACAACCAAGCCAAGGGGCAAATGAGAGCCAGCCCACTTGTTGTGTTTTGATTAAAAGTGCCCTGCCCCTTCTACACGGTAAGGCACTCTAGGTTTCTTTTTTTTTTTGTTTGTTTGTTTGTTTCTTCCTCACTTTGTTTGATTTATAGCACCGAAATGCTTCTTCCACTGCCCTCTGCAGATTCGTCATGCCTGTGGAACCAGTTCGCCTGCTCCAAGAACAAGTGCATTGCCAAACAGTGGCTGTGCGACGGGGAGAACGACTGCGAGGACGGCCTGGACGAGAGTGTGCAGATCTGCGGTTAGTGTCACAAAAACATCTAAGTGACAAGTTCTGCGCGTTCTTCTTGTAAATCTGGAAATGAATAGTCATGTATGAAACGATCATTAATGAGGCAACAAAAGAGCGCTCATGTATGCACTGACGCAAATAGATTTTTCATTGCTTAGGCCTCTGAGGCTATTTCAATTGGCAATCTATAATAAAACAGAATGAATTCACCTATAATAAAAGCACAGGATTTGCTGTGAACACTGGTTGTTTAATGTGGTTGTAATGGAGTGTCAAGGAATTATTATTAAAATGCTCCAAAGTTTTCTCAGGTGCAATTATTGTCAGAGGCGAAATATGCTTATTAGCGCTCCACCCCTGATTGAACTGCTGTATTTACTTCATTGTTCAGTGTAGCCTATTTTTTCTTCTGGTCTGTTTTGCCTCTAAGGGCAGTCTTAAAAGATAAAAGCAAGCCTTGCTGATATACAGAATGCAGGTAAATAATTGTTATTCACAATAGCACCACCATTATTTGTTATTTCAACAAAAAAAAAGAAACAAAAACAGTAACAAAGGAAACAGTTGTTTGTTTGAGGTTGTGAAAAGGTGTTAGCGCACAGCCTGACCGTAACCCTCATTACCTGCTATAGTGAGATGCATAAGGACCAAATAGTTTTTGCTCATAGTAATGGCTGGGATGTGATAACACTCTAAAGAAAACATCTGCTTCACATCTGTTGTATGATCAGTCATATTCTCTGGCTGGTGAAAAGCGACCATGCATTTCTGTTTTGCTCTCAGGCTTGGTGACTTGTGCTCCTGGCCTGTTCAGCTGCCCTGGGTCGTATGCCTGTGTTCCCAAACGCTGGCTCTGTGATGGTGAAAGGGATTGTCCTGATGGGAGTGATGAACTTTCAGCCGCTGGCTGTGGTAAAACGCATTTAATTCTAAGCATTGAATAGCTTATTGCATTTATCTGTTGTTGATATAACTTGATAGGACTTGAACACATTTTATATCTAACAGTAACAGGTCTTTAAAAAATACAAAGATTAAAAGGATGCTGGGGGGAAAAAAAACAAAAACCTGAAATCCCATGAAGTCCATCTCACACTTTGAAATCCACGACTTTATATCCTTGCCATCATAATAGCCATAAAATACACCCCTGTAAATCTCTATGCAAAGTTTATTTCTAGCAACAGAATAGAAAGAAGTGCCGGATAATTGCAGCCTTCTCTTAACTGCTGTAATTTGGATTGGTTCTGCTTTGATTCAAGTATACTTTGGAATCAAAATCAATTAGAAAACACTGAGATGAGTGGATTAGCATAAGGCTTAATGCAGCATTGTAGACATACTGCGCGCCATGTTGTGAAAAGAATGTTTATTCATTGATTAGCACTTGAACCCTCTTGTTTTCATGCATCAGCACCCAACAACACGTGTGATGACAACTCGTTTCGCTGCCACAACAAAGCCTGCATCCCCCAGAGGTTCGTCTGTGACCACGATAACGACTGTGGAGATGGATCAGATGAGTCAGTGGAATGTGGCAAGTACATTTCTTTTCTTTCTTTCTTTCTTTCTTTCTTGGACTCAAAATGCAAGGTCATGTTGAAAACTGCAGTTGGCAAAGATGAACATAGTTTGCAACTCTAGACAGATTTCCAGTTTGAGAGACATTTAAAAGCTTCAGGGCACATCGGAAATTTTGGTGAAAAAAATAAAATCAAGTCTGATGAATAAATAATGAATATTGGTGCCAGATTGGCATAAAGAGAGTTTCTAATACAAACAACCATCTCTTGGTTGCATTGAGTGTAACCCAGAAAAGTAGAAAATAGATGAATAAATGAAAAAAGGGCCGAGCTTTATTGATGAAAAATGTCAGAGAGGAATGGTGAATCTAGGAATGGCAGGAAAACAAGTCAAAATAAAAACTTGTTTGAGCTGAGATATACGGAAGACCTTCCCTGAATCCAGAAGCTGATCTGCTTCAGCAGGAGATGTTCTAATAAGCTGACGTGAATTGTTTCAACAATGACGGAATATTTGGAATACTGTCAATCGGGAGTTAAAATAGTGAGAGCTGAACTTCAGCAAGAATTCTGTCAGTCAAAATGAGAGGCAACAAAATACACTAGATCAACATTTAATGATGAGTCTCAATTTCCGTTGTAACATTTGATTTGTAGGGTCAGAATTCAGTGTAAACAACCCTGAAAGCATTGAGCCATTATACATACAGTATATAATTCACTTTTTCAGGGAGCTTTTCTTCAGATAGTATGACTATCTGCTTACCATAAACTTTTTGTAATTTTACTTGAAGCATTGTTCAACATAGCTGAGAACTTTAATACCTCAATACTACTTCAGCTGTCAATCAACAGTCATTCTTTAAGCACAGCTTCATGGTCATGAAAATCTAGCCTGTGCAGCCTTGTTTTTCCCACATTATGGCTTCCACATTCTACAGAAGTTACACTCTAATCTAAAGCAACGTCACCCACCAAGCCCAGCTATAACCTGATGAGAGTGTCGGTCTCCCTCGTATTTCAGTCTATCGTTCCTGTGGATCAGAGGAGTTTCGCTGTGGGGACGGACGCTGTCTTCTCAGCTCTCAGTGGGAGTGTGACGGCTACGCGGACTGTCCCGATCACTCTGACGAACTGCCTCTGAACCTAAAGTGTCTGGCTGCAGGTAAGACTGTTGTTTGGCTCCCAGCTGGAATCCTTTCATCAGATCTGCCACCCATGGCACCACTCGTCCAAGAAACTGTTGGCGACATCTGCCAGGAAATAAAAAAAAAAATTTAAAAGTCCCATAACCAGGAGAGACTTTCTTGAACAGGAACTGATCGGTCAGAATCCATCGTCAGGTCATAAACTTTCTGAGTCCAAGTCAAAGGAATCACGGCACACTCTTCCAGTAACAGTCGTGCTCTGCTGTTTTCAGGAAGCTTGTGCAATGGCTCATTCTTCATGTGCTCCAATGGACGCTGCATTTCGGAGGGGAGTCTCTGTGATGGAAGGGATGATTGCGGAGACCAGTCAGATGAGAGGAATTGCAATGTGAACGAATGCTTGAACCGGCGAATCAGTGGGTGCACACAGGACTGCCAGGATCTTCCTGTAGGCTACAAGGTACGTGACCAGTACGCTCAAAAGTGTAAAACCTCTCTGAATATTTTGCTGCTTGGATTGGAGTAACCCTTACTGACACAGTCAATCATGGCAATGCTGTATGTTTTTATAACACCAATATTGAGACATGTGATTGGATAGCTTTTAGACAAGGGATTTAATAGTGAGCACACTCCTTACAAAATATGTAATAAGCATGAAGTTACATAACAAAGTGTATGAGATATTACTGTTGTTTCAACTTACCTTTTTTGTTGCTGCCTTGCTTCTAAGGACCTCTGGTTCCCTCCCACGAGAGAGGGCAGTGACAACTTCCTACACTAAAAAGAAATATGCAAAGCTGCTTCTTTAGAAAACTTCTGTAGACTCTGTAGACTCTTCATTTGATTCCTAATATCTCATAGATCCTGCCCTGGGATAGCCAAAGGGCAGGATAAGGCCATCGTGCTGTGTAATGGTCAGGTCTGCTCAACTGCCCCACAGCAAGAAGAACCCAGTTCGATTTCAGATTTGTCTTTCCCGGCATTTTATCATAATGTGCCAGGTTAATAGCTGCCTAAAACCCTCCATAAGTGTTAATATGTGTATGTGAGATCATCTGTCCCTCAGTCAGCCCTGTGATCAACTGGCTCACGGAGAGATTTAGCCTCCTTCTTCTCATCCTTTCATCAAGTCTAGCTAAAGGTGAAAGCAAGCTTCAGTGTATGTGCAGATAAAAAGGTCGAAATTGGAGTAATATGTGGAATGGCTCGTAAGCTAGACATGCAGTTTGGTGCAAATTCAAATAGCTCCAACAGTCAGAGTTCATTTCTCAAGATAAGTCACAGCTTTGAGGTGTCCTATTTCAGACAGTATGACTCACATTATAATTTCCATGCATCAAGTTGCAGTGGGAGACTTTAATTTAAATACCTTGCTGACCTACAGTTCTAAGGAGAGGCATCATTTCCACCTCAGTAGCAGGTAAAATGTTGGGCTTATAGTCTTAATAGTGCGAACATGAATGATTAATGACAGTAATGAATCAGGTCTACCTTTGCGCATCATTAAACAGAAAAAAGGTGGGTGGGAGCATATATGTATATATTTATACCTGGAGTCTCACTTTTTGAGCAACCTTGAAAGCTCTGAGGTGAGTTTGATGATATTCCAGCTCCCACATGGAGTCGTGTGATTGTACGGTACCTTGAGATGATGGCATGTGATGTTATGGATGAATTCAGGTCAAGGCCACCGCTGTCGTACTGTTTCAGTGGCCATCCCTGTTGTAAGAATGTGTTAGTTTTATGCCTTCATCCCGGGATTTTCCTCTACCACTCATTCGAAAGATGTTGTTTACCCCATCAAAAAAAAAAAAGAAAAGTGGCTGAAAGCACAGAAAAATCACTCTTCCTTGTCATGGCAGGGCCAGAGCTGGACAGAGAGCACATCAATGCAGACCCTTAGCTCATCTATTTGTGGCCTGAACAGGAAGATCAGCAGAAAGGCCCTCAAGGTTATAACTTTGGATAAGAAAGGGATTTGCAGTGGGTCCACAGCAGCTGATACAAGCACTTTGAGTTATTTTGGGGGGGCCCTGGCCACTGAAGTGGGATTTTTTATATTTTTTTTGAGCCAAGGAAACTGTGCGTTTGTATCATGAATTTGGTGTCATCATATATGTCCGATGCTTAGTTGTGGGGCATTTTCAATGCTGACCTGCTTTACCTTGAGGAAGAAAGTACATAAGCTTCAGATATATCTTGTGCTTTTCCAGATTGATCTAGAATTGCTGTTAAAGCACAGTTTTCTTGAATGCGTTACTGTTTTAAGATACTATTCAAGTATAACATTTGCTATGCTGAGGAGAGTCAAAGCTTAGAAATATCAGTTTTTCCTTTTTTTTTTTTTCATTCATCTCGCCTAACTTTTTTTTTTCTTTTTTTTCTATTTATGATCAGTGCAAATGCTGGCCTGGTTTCCATCTGAAGGATGATGGGAAGACTTGTGTGGACATTGATGAATGCTCCACTACGCTTCCTTGTAGCCAGCGGTGCATCAACACATATGGCTCATTTAAGTGCCTGTGTGTGGATGGTTATGAACCTTTGGACCGCAGCCCGAACACATGCAAGGCCGTATCAGGTCAGCCCGACTTTCGATGATTTTTTTTTTTTTCTTTTTTTCAAAATGTTGTAACATGTTGAATTTCAGCACATAATGGTAACTGCCCTAATGTCCCATGTCCCTCATTTCAGCTGAAGAGCCCATTCTCATTATGGCAGACCACCATGAGATCCGCAAATTGAGTGTGGATGGCTCAAATTACACCATCTTGAAACAGGTTAGTCATACCTGCATTATGCTCTGTACCTGCTGTGATGTATTCCTGGAACACTGGATACGTGGTCATCATTAATAGATTGATATGCAACTCGTGAGCCGGAAGTAATAAGCAGCCAGATTAGTAATAACCAGGTAAAGGAAGTTAATTTGGGGGGACAAAATGAAGAAAACTCTATAATGGTAAATTTTATTTATTTACATAGCGACTCATCCACTTTAGCGGTCTCACTATTCTTACATGATCAGTCTCATTGAACAATTCACATGCACAATCTTCACAGACTGACACCCTATTGAAGCAATAAGCCTGCACACCATGAAGAGTACGTTAGAGTTGCTACAATGTCCGACCCAAAGACAATTTCACAGCAAGGGTGAGGGATCAACCCACCAACATCCAGAATGGAAGATGAAACAGTCGTGGCATCACATTGAACGCACTGCTTTGCCCTGCAGAAATGCTCGAACTATGATAACTTGGAGGTTCTATGGTTGAAGTTACCTTGTGACTGTAAAACACATTCACCTGGTCATCTATTAAATCTGCACAGCTACACTTTATATAATGTTGTTTTTGTTGTTGTTGTTGTTTAACCTAATTTCAAGACTTCCAGCAGTTTGTACAGGGTTAAATGCGCTCCAAAGCCTCAATTACTTTACTTATTTTAATGGCATATTTTCAGTTTCATGTTCAAATTAACCATTTTCTCTCCATCAGGATCTGTCAGTCCCACAATACGGGCAAACTGGCAATCCTGATTGGCTACAAGGGGAAAGCATTGAGGACCCTTTGGAAAAGCTATTTCAATCACTTGTAGGCACCATCGCTGCTGCTCCAGGCAATACCTGAGTCTGACTGTTGATTATCAGAAATGGTTGCCTGTGATTTATTTTAAATCACCTCACGGGTATCCTACAGTCTCTCTCTCTACGGTTTTATTAACCTCTTGACTCGTCGTACGCAATCATCTGCATCAGAGTGCTCATCAACAGCAACTCATGTTAATCATGACGTGTTAACAGCGGCTGACCTCATATTACTTTGCTTCAACATTTCATATCCTGCCCAGGTCATACTGTGATATTATGCAAATTCTAAATGAAACAGTCACTCTCTGTATATATTGCTTTTGCAAATTTGTTCTCCCGCCACAAACGCGGGTAACTCTTCTCTGCACATAATGTCCAAACAGATTTTGGTCTCTGTTTAATTAGAGCTAAAATAATAGGCTGCGGCTTTTAGGCAAGCACCCTCACCTGCTGTGGCCTTTTTTTTTCCTTAAAATTTCAAATAGGTTTGGTTGGTTGGGTTGTGGGTAGCAATCTCACCTCACAGCAAATAAACTCTTTCAATCTCAAACAAGCATATTTCTGTGAGGGCTTTGCATGTCCTCCATGTGCTCAGTAATGTGGCGTCCTCCCACAAAATAGACATGCATGTTATGAACAACCAGTGTTCAGATGGCTATGGCTTTGATAAAGCAGGTATAGAAGATGGAAGGATGCAGATTACATTATAGCTCCTAAAACAAAAACAGAATCATGGTTACATGTGTTCATGCATTTTTTTTAAATTTTCCATCCAGAATGATCCGATGCTTACCTTCTACAACCTTGCCACAGAATATTTTTCAAGCTTCTGAGTCTTTGCTTTTTCTTAGCTTCTGGTGTCTCTAGGGAAGCCTGAATAGAAAACACAGTCATGGTCTAGAAGCCCTGATAAAAGGGCCACGCAGGTTCCATCTCCACAGCTGATGTTTGGAGTGGAGGAAGGTTCCCTCAGGACCTTTTGCCGCCTGTCTTTGAGGCTGTTGATGATCTGATGAAGACGTCTCATTTGGCCTGTCAGATTATCTGACATCTTTTCTCGGCACGCTCCGTGTGAGGCTGCGGGGTGGGGGCATTCGTTTGGCAAGGCGCTCCGTCTGACAGACAGCGGGGTCCTGTGAGCATGACAGAGACAGGAAGTACCTCACTCTGCTGTTTTGATTGGACTTGCAATTCACTCTGTGTTGCTGGAACCTATTGGGGAAACCACCCAAAATCAATACTGCCTCTGCAGTATAGATCACATCACACAAGGAAAAGGTGGACGTGGAGTTACTAATGTTTAGATACATCGCCACTTAATAAAGGTCTTCAGTAACCCAGTGGTTAGATTGTCATTCATGAAAAAAAAAAAAACTTTCCTTTGTGGAAAAAATACATTGATAGATTAAGAAGCAATTTGTTTTGGATACCCACATATTAACTTAGCTTAAGGTATAAAAGTGTGTGGAGTTTATTAACATTTATTTTAGCTGGTAACACTTACAAAGCTTTGTGTCTTACACGTGACTTGATTTGTTTCATTTTTCTTTCAATACAAATTACTTGCGCTCTATCTCTGTAATCCTTAGGGTCTCTACAACATCATCCACTTAGACTTCGACTACAAGAAGGAATTCATCTATTGGGTTGACTCTACCAGGCCAAGTGGTCGCAAGATCAACCGAATGCGACTCAACGGCAGTGACCTCAAGGTATCACTTTAACTGTACTTGTGCGCCATATTGTCGCTCGTTCCTTTGTACCCATACAATCTTGTTCACGTTTCCCCCCTCATGCTTGTTTAATCTACTTTCATTGCTATGCCCATATGTGTTTATTTAAACTATGAAATTGCAATTAAAAAACAACTTTGTCTTCTTTGAGGAGAAATCCTTGGACAGCTTAAGACTTCATGATGATGTGGTGGTTAATTATTGCTGCTCAACAAATGATTGTTGGGTTTAATCCTTTTATACAGTCGGTGACCTGTTTGCTTAGCAGAAGTGAAAATGGGAATACCCCTAATGCTTTCCAAATGAATGTTATGGGCCAGGTGATACAGGGGTGCTCCCTGGTGTAATCGTCGAGGTTTTTCAGGGTTACGGGCTCCGAGCCCCAACACCGGAGGCTCTGGGACATCAGCAGAAAGAACACCTACTGCGCCTCATCTCATTCACATTAGTGCGTGGAGCATTAGGCTTATTCAGCTCAATTACTTCCTCAGTCTCTGCTTGAGCCGCTGCCACAGCTTAACAAGAGGACAAACTGTCAGAGACACAGATCCAGGAGCCACTTGCCTCAGGTTAATTAAAGGAGTCACTGATATCTGAAACTGGTGGTGGAGGATTGCCAAATGGGGGAAAGAAGACTGGGGTTTTTGTGTTTCTTACTCACTGAGGTTATTTGACTTTACAGACAAAGTTAATTAATTTTCATTGATTTTATAATGATGATTAATTTGAGCTAATTGGTCCTTTTATTTTTTTTAATGTGTCTTTTCATAAAACAAAGTGTGTGTCACACTGCATGCCGTGAATTGTGCAGGGATCTTTCTGTTTACCCACCCTGAGGCTTAACCAATCAGACCTTCAGACAAGACAATTGTGGGTCACACATCTAATCCCAGCCATGTTCACGGTTCTCTCTTGGTTGGGTCCTACAAACAGGAATAGCAAATTTCAGCCTGTTTCTGGGTGTGTGTGAATGTTCAAAGCGAAAGTAGTCAGGGATGTGTGCTTGGAACCAGCTTGTCAGTCTTTTCTTTGCCCTTTATTTTCTTAATCAGCGGCATCATCGACCAGTCAATCACTCTTATAATATTGTATTTAGAAAAAAAAACATAATGCACATTTAAGGGTGGGACATACACCCATGTGGTCTGCATATCCCACCTTCTGCTCAAATGTTTGTTCTAAATGGTCAATGCTACTTCAGAAGCAATGTGGGCTAAGCACATTAATTAGGTATTGAAAGTAAATGCTGAAATCACAGGAAATAATATGTGTTACCAGGGACTGAAAGCCTAAATCTGGCTGTGATGGAAAGGTGCTGAAAACATTGGTGTCCCAAGACACCATACTTCTAACATATTGCCCTGTCCAAATAAAAAAAGTATAAATAAATCCAGACAAGACATGCCTTTGGTTGCTGTGCGAGAGTAAAACCTGCCAGATTTAAGAGAGGGAAAATGAATGGTCAATAAAAACCCAATGAAAACCTTCAAAGTGATACAAGTGACAATCCATGATCAAGGTAGAACAATGGAGCCCATCAATCCTTTTTTAGGAACAGTGGGCTTCATGCAAGAATACCCCTAAGGACTCTAGTGTGAGATAAAAATAAAAAAGATAAAACATATAAATAAAGAAAGCTTGACTGGAATTTGATTGAAATCGCTAGTGATAACCTACTATGAAGTTGTTTTCAGAAGAATGTTTACTGGATAGACAAAATTGAGCAAGTCATATCAGCTCTGTATGTTGTCAGGAAGACCACCATATGTACTGTGAAACCCGGAGGAGGCTCAGTTCAGGGTTAGCAGTAAGTCCCTCGAATCAGAGTGGTGCACACTGAACACTAAAAACACTATTAAGACTGCTGGGAGTGAAAACATACTGTGAAAAGTGGCAGATCGTGAGTCAGCCAACATGAAGAAGATAGACATCTATAACTGAGAATATATCTCCGGATTATTTTTAGGACACCTTCTTAAAGCCTTGATCTGAATCCTTCCACACAAAACTGTTTGAAGCATGCAAAATAGGAGGGGATACCTTCAAACAGCTGCAGAAGTTTATTTTCCAATGAGTGGACCAGTCTAATTGTTGACAAGCACAGACGTCTCATTACAGAAATCCTTCAGATGCAGTAATTGCTTCTAAAGGTCATGAAGCGGTCTTTTTTTTTTTTTTCTTTGTCCGTGCCAGATTAAATTGTGCTCATTTCGTCTGAGCTCAAAATCCAAGAAAACGTACGATTCCCTTGAAATCGGTAATTGACAAAAATGTCGAGCTATTTCTGAGAAAATGGTGGGCTCATCTTTTTTGTGTTTGTCTGTTGTCATCACCATGGCAACCCACGAAGACCAGATTTCTTTCTGGCACTCATCACAAAGATGTTCAACTTCACTGCAGATGTTAAGAGCACTTTTGTATAGAGGGTCTAAAAGGGGGAATTCTTCTTTTGTACATTATCGTGATGTGTGTCCTTGACACTGTCCTATATGTCTTCGCTTCAGAAAAGTGTCCATATTTTCAACACGTGCAGTATATAAGCCTGTCCCCTCACTTCAACACTTTTTTCTGCATTACCAGATAGTTCACAGAACAGCAGTGCCCAGCGCCTTGGCAGTGGATTGGATTGGGAAAAACCTGTACTGGTGTGATGTCGAGAGAAAAACACTGGAAGTCTCTAAAGCTAATGGTCTTTACCCAACTATTCTGATCAGCTCCAACCTCAGAAACCCCACAGATCTGGCCCTGGACCCCCAGTCAGGGTGAGCAAAATATGAAGTGTGAATAAAATGTAATACACGTCAGTGTGTTCTTAATCAATATTGATTTTAACACTTTGTAGATCTGAAATAAACTGGCTTCCATCCTATTCTTATCAATTATGTTTTGATTCAACTAATTAATTCTGGTCTTGCACAACATTGTAGTGGTTGCTTTTATGTGTTATCTTGTTTTTATCTAACCTTTAGATTAACCTTTGCTCTAAATCCAGTTCCTCTGTGTTATCATGCATTAGCTGTTTTCCTTTAAACACCGTTTTAATGGCATTTATGTCTAACGATGAATTTGTCATCCTTTGCCTCGCCTGTTGTGTTTTGTAGCTTTTCTAACTGTATTGTACTCCTGCCTATAGGTACGCGTTCTGGGTGGACTGCTGCGAACCCCCTCACATTGGACGTATTGGTATGGACGGCCACGGGCAAACGGTTATCATTGACACAGAGATCTATAGCCCCACTGCTCTCACTATTGATTACACCAACAAGAAGCTCTACTGGGCAGACGACAACCACATTCTGTTTGCCAACATGGATGGCACCCAAAGACGCAAAGGTGAGACTGAGGAGTCGTCTCTGTCAAAGACGCAGTTTGACATTCAGGGAAGCACATTCACTCATTTTCTTGCTGAACTTTGAAACGATTGGTGTCCAGAAAACAGCGTCCAGCAGTTTTTGGGCTTAGATCAGGGGTGTCAAACATGCGGCGAACCCTGAGCCCATCCGACCCAGTCCAAAGAGCCATACTGTGAGGATGAAATTAGAATATTTAAAAAAAAAAAAATGTAACAATACCGCTAAGAGGAGAACACAGACAAGATTTCAGGTCTTACAGTAGATCTGCCAAACAAAAAAACCCAAAGTTGGATTGCTGATGTTTTTAAATGCACAGGGAGGAGAAAGGCTTTTTTGGACATCTCAGTGATTTTTGCACCACGTGACAAATAATATTAAACATACTGATGTTAGTGCTGTCAGTTGATTAAAAATAAATAAATAATAAGAATTAATTGCACAATTTTCATTAATAATCGTGATAACTCGTATTTTTTCTTATTAAGACTGAAGCTTGTAATGGATATTTGTTTATGGAAAATCATGGAATTAATATAGACTCAACACAGAAAGTTTATTTAAATTCAAAGACTATTTTAATTACTTTATTTCAGCTTTGAGTGAACACGGATCCTCTTCGAGTTATCAAAAAGGAAAAAAATAAATATCTTTCTTCTATCCATGAACAGAGCTAATTTAACAAAAACACAGACTTATATGTGAAAGTGCAGGTCCACCACTTTGACAATTTAAATATCTCTAGAAACGAAGTTGTAAACTTATTACAGGGGACAGAGACTTAGAACACACACAAAGCACATGTGGACACACATGCACACACACAAGAAAGAGCGAGAGAAATGACACACACAGATACACAGGAGACAGCGAGACAAAATGAGAGGGAGGAGGAAAATAATTTACCTGCGAGTTTCAAGTATGTATTTCCTCCAGGTTTTAAAGTTTGGTTACTTGTCAGCCAACATGGCAACCTGCTGTTTTGCTGTGCACTGTTACTTCTGTGGTTATTAAATTTGGCTTCACACAGTGTGCATATGACTTTATCTTTCTCCAACGAGCCATTAGGCAACTTTTTAAAGTGAAACGTTCCGCCTAATTCTTCCTCCCTCTTCATGGTATTCTGCTGCTCTGCAGCCGGAGGGGCACAGGCTGCACACCTCACCAAAGGTTAGGGAGTAAAAAAAAACCTTTAAAAAAAGAAGTAAACACAACTGCATTAATTGCGTAAATTTTTTTCAATGAGTTACATGTTTTAAATTAATCACTACAATTAACGCGTTTATTTTGACAGCACTAATGGATGGCGTTCCCCTTGAAGTAAAGCAAGCTATATGGCCTTAAAAGTATTTTAGGTATGGTCCACAAATAAGCAATAACAAACAATTTTGAAATATATGTATTCAAGAACAAAAATATGGATTTTTTTTTTTTTTAAAGCTATTCAAAACAGGAACTCAGTAGCTTGTAGATCTACAATTGGCTGCAATTACAGGTTAGCGTTGTCTTGGGGAAAACTCCACAAGCCTGGGCCACCTGGATTTGGCCCGTGTATTTCAATCATCCTTTCAGATCCTCTCAGGCTCTGTGTCTGGATGTGAAGCATTTGTGAGCTGCCATCTTCAGATTTCCCCACAGATGTTCTATGGGCACTGAGAAGCAGTTTTTCTTCAAGGAGCTCTCTGTTTTTTGGCTGCATTCGACCTCCCTGCGACTCCGACCAGCCTGTCTGTCCCCTGAAGCTTCCCCAAAGCATCATACTGTCCCACCATCGCCGTCTGTCTGCCAGGCAGAGTTCTTGAACCGCTGCCCAAATAGTTCACTATTTTCTTGACTCATCAGACTGGAGTATTTCACTGTCTGTTTGCCCTCAGTCTTTCAGATGCAGTTTAGCTCCAAGCAAACTGTTTCACCCCTTATTGTCCAGAGCGGTTTCTTTCCATCACAAAGGTTTGTGCAGTTGGACATCCCTCTGAGAGGTTCAACCAGTGCAAAGCTCTATCAGAGTGACTATACCTTTCCTCAACATGTTTCCTCACAAAAAAAAATACTTCCACGGGCACTCGTTTCAGCCAGATGGCAAATTATAGGAAAAGTACAGAGATTTCTAGCTTCCGGTTATTGAAGCCATTGGGGATCACTCAGAATGTTCACTGTGGGTTTATGGCCTTCAATAACATCAATAATAAATCTAAAAGTTTGCTAAAATGTCAATTAATCACTGCTGAATCAACTGTAAGTGCCTCTGTTGGACAGATAATGGTACCTTGGTTGCTCATTTTGAATAAGATACGATTCAATTGGTGCTTTCCATGGCTACTTTTCCCATTCCAGTGTCCTATGATCACATCCAAGGAGTAATGGCACTGACTTTGTTTGAGGACTTTGTGTACTGGACGGACGGGAAGTCCAAATCATTACGACGTGCCCACAAGACAACTGGCGCACAAGGGATAGAGCTTCTCAACTCCTGGCAAGCCATCAAATCCATCAAGGTCTACCATTCCCTGCGCCAGCCCGAAGGTAGGACGTCCATCTGGCGTTCATGCTCATTCTACTGTCCCATGCCGAGCCCAGGTTATGGGCCTCCTTTATAGTTTTAAGAAGGAAATGGTTTGTGTAATCAGTTTGAACTCACTCATGCACTTCTGTCCTTCTGTCCAGTGCCCAAGCACCAGTGTCAGGTTGCAAATGGAGGATGCAGTCACCTGTGTCTTCTATCCCCGGGTGGAGAACACAAATGTGCTTGTCCCACTAATTTTTACTTGGCAGCTGATAATAAAACCTGCCTGTCCAATTGCACCTCAAGCCAGGTCAGTTACATTTTTTTTTCTTCCTTCTGTCTCTCAGTTTAGCCTGATCATGCTGTTCGCTGGTCTGTGCAGATCTCTAAACTCCCCCTAAAGGCAAATCACGTCACTCTCTGAAGCTTTTTTCCTTTTCTGACATGCTATGTAGGTCCTGGGAAACAGTTGTGTATTGATTTTGACTTTGACTTTGAAAAATGTTGAAGCTACAGCAAAGGCTCGAGCATTCATGTTGACTTCAAAATGTGTATTTTTGTTGTTAAACAGTTCCGCTGTGGGACAGATGAGTGTATCCCTTTCTGGTGGAAATGTGACACAGTGGATGACTGTGGGGACGGATCGGACGAGCCCGCCGACTGCCGTGAGTGGCATGTTTGAGTCATTGTCCTGTTCTGGTGAAAATCAATGAATAACACTTTTAAACTATTGTTACTTGTTTTTGCTTGGTTATTCAAAAATACTGTTTTTACGTAGTCTTATATATACTGTATGTATATATATATATATATATATATATATATATATATATATATATATATATATATATATATATATATATATATATATATATATATATATAGCCTAATTGCACTCTTGTAGTCCATGCACTGCATCATCTCTGGTTATATTATCACACAGCCGAATTCAAATGTCAGCCTGGGCGTTTCCAGTGTGGTACTGGACTTTGTGCTCTCCCACCCTTCATCTGTGATGGAGAAAATGACTGTGGCGACAATACTGATGAAGCCAACTGTGGTAAGTGTGGAAATAGTTGTTTTTTGTTCCAGCATTTTACAGTAGTTTTGAATGCGTTGGAAGGCTACTGGTAAGTGCTAAAATAATTAGTTGGGAGACTTGTCGGTCACCAGAAAAAATTATTGAAAACTATTGTGTTAAGTCATAAATTAGAGCAGGTGATACCCCCCTTATAAATGTGTGCATGTCATTGTTATACTTGTATAGTGTAGCAAATTGAGTATTTTTCAGTTGCAGACTGATGGTTTTGGAATAATGTAATTAACAGTAGGAAGCCTGTGCATGTCTGTAATACCTTTACAGTTCATAGCCTAAATCACACGTGTCGAACTCCAGGCCTCGAGGGCCGCAGCCCTGCACGTTTTGCATGTCTCCCAGCTTCAACACAGCTGATTGCAATGAGCAGCTCGTTATCTGGCTTTGTGCTGAATGTGATGATGAACCATCAGGACATTCAGGGGAGGGAGACATTGAAAACGTGCAGGGCTGCGGCCCACGAGGATCTGAGTTTGACACCCCTGGCCTAAATGATTATCCAACCAATTAATTCAAATTAGCACGTGTCTAGTTATGGTTTACACATTTGTCTTCATGTGTATTTTCTAACGAAAATAGTTATGTCTTGAGATATGACATAACTATTGTTAACAAAGTTGATGCTATGTTTTGCTTGTCCTAATCGCATTTCCTATTACCTCAGTCTCCCTCTGCTTCTGCCCGTTTCCTCCTTCAGAGACGTACATCTGTCTGTCAGGTCAGTTCAAGTGCAACCGAAAGCAGAAGTGCATCCCTCTTAACCTGCGCTGCAATGGTCAGGACGACTGTGGAGATGGAGAGGATGAGACAGACTGCCGTAAGGCTCTGTTTTATTACTTCTAGTCTCTTTGTCTTGAGTGGCTTTACTGAGCTTTTTGACTTGGAAGCGTATTAACATACCCCCCCTCCACCACCCGTCCCCCTGTTTGATCCGCCCGTCCTGAATTTGCAGGAAAAACCTCGAAAAAACAAAGGAACAAACATCACTTGAAGGGTCGTGATATGTGTGTTTGAAATATATAATCAGATGGATGAAGATGCATAACCTCCATTCGGCTGTTTTGACGTGGTTAATTCTTTTCTGTGCTTGGAGAGAATATAGACAGAGCCATTAACATTACATAGTCTTCATTAAGTATTCCAAAAGCAGCTCTTGTTATGGCCCGTTCTTGTGAAAAGGGATTAGATGTTGAATCACACAGAGGATAAGAACAGATCTCCATTGCAATGATGTAAGTCATCAGAATATCACAACCCATTCAAGTCTTTCAAACTGCTGCCTTTGTCTTGCATATGATTGCAGGAGGGATGAGAGCAGGGGGACAAGACTGTAGGAAAAAAAATATGGAGAAGACTTTTTAAAAGCTTTAATTAAAGTGAAGCCAATTACTTCAGCTCTTTTAGATTTCCAGCGTGATTGGATGTAGCTTTTTACTGCAGTTTCATAATGAACACTGCATTCACTAAAAATTAAAAAACTATTTAAAACAACCTGCGGTTTTATAGCAAGAAAGAGCTGCTATCTTACACCTCCATTAGCTCTTACTGGGCAGTATTTTTTAATCATCACCCTCACTTTTTTTTTTTTTTTTCTTCTTCTTCAAATAAAGCTGTCTGGCAGATTTATTGCTTACATGTTACCCCGTCTGTTCTCTACACACTTCCATCCTCTGTAGCTGAAAGCACCTGCTCCTCAGACCAGTTCCAGTGTCAGGCGACCATGCACTGCATCTCCAAGCTCTGGGTTTGTGACGAGGACCCTGATTGTGCAGATGGATCAGATGAGGCCAATTGTGGTGAGTCACAGAAAGCCACTTAATCAGAAAGCCCTCCAATTATTTTGTGTCAAAGGGAGAAATTATTCAGAATATTTAAATCTGCTCTCACTCAATCCTATTTTTTTTTCTTGTAACCTCTGTTGTCATGAGTCAAGGCAGAGTGAGATAACTATGTGGGCAGCTGTCAGTTCAACCTTTTACTTATAAATATATATATACAGTATATATTTATATAATCGACATCGGGCAAAGTTAGAAGAAGGTTAAGGCAGGAAACAGCACTTCTAAACGGGGTACTTTTGCTTGGGCATGTCTTTATGAATAAAACTGAAATATACTCTAGGAAAACAATATTGCCTCTGAAATGATCAGTGATTAAATATTTACTCAGTCATAAAAGATGATGCAAGCTGTCAGCTGCTCTTTTGGCCCATATTTTGCTTGTCCTGTAATGTGTCACTCCTATTTATCTTGTCCCTTTTGTCTCGGCATATTTCTCTCAACTGAAATGTGTTGCCAGGCCAGGACTAATCTCCCTTTTTGACATCATAATCACTTTTTTTTCCTTTTTTTTTGTCAAGCTTTTAACTTGATTTTCAGGCCGGAAAGTACAAATTTGTGATTGGTTTTATAAACGTTGAGTGAGTAACGGACAGTGATGAAAACAGACAATAAATCTGTCAGCAAGCTGCTGTCAATCAAAGCGTACGCTGTTGGAAAATGTCCCTTTATGAAGTGTGATGAGCTTACAAAGTGCGCGGCTAACATGAGGTTCATTGTTTCCTACTATCTGGAGAGTCATAATCAGACCCCTCCCCTCACACACACACACACACACAAACACACACACCTTTGGCCTCATAGCAAGCGTAAACAGCGCTTTGACAGTTTGATCACTTCTTCCCCTTCAAATTTGTTTTGTGCATCTGTGTGGTATTTCTGTGCCAAGTGCACCGTGCACAGGTGGGAGGGGCGGCGGGAACAGGTGTCGGGTTCATCCAGACAAGACAGCACAAACCACATTGTTTATATTCTCATATAAATGTGTCTTTAGACTGATCTGTTTGTGATGCACTAAAATACAGAGGACCACCGATGTGCGTGAAAACAAAATAATAGCCGGTAAAATATAAAATGGCAATAAAAGGATTGGACAGCACGTTGAAACAGGAAGTGACCCAAATGAGCTATAAATTAGTCGATCTTCTGTTTACAGCCGCTTCATACCGTGTGAAAAGCATTTCATTCACTTCAACAGCATCGGGCCAGCCATCTGAAATCCGCAGGACATATGCTGACAAATCGGCACCATGTCATTTGAGAAATACCACACCGGAGCACGCTGCCTTTATGCACAATCGTATGTTTACTTTTATTAAATCATCCGCAAATAACCAGTTTGCTACAAGTAATCCACTTTGAAAATCCAATCATTGGATCACATGGATCTTGTGATTTCTCATGAACCATTATCATGGATTAACTACATTTTCTTTTTTTTAAAGGGTAAATATCAATTTCTTTCAGATATCACAGTTCACTTACAGCGGTAGAAATGATCTTCTTTCAGCCTCCAACAGTTTCTGTAGACATAAGAAGTTGCATGAAGAGGCTTTGTGTGCCAAAGGAAGCAGAGCCAGGAGTGCAGCTATATCCAAGAATCTGTATCCAAATAGTTATGTTTGGTTAAACTAGCATGAACCTATAAGGAGAATTACATCAGCTGGAGTCAGACATGGTACCACAGATGGTACCATACATGGTACCACACATGGTACCACATTTTCTGCAGCTGATTTCTGTTTGTGTCGACAGTTTTCTAATAGATACATTTACACATGTATTTGAACCAGCATCCCCTAGGGCTTTTCTTCATCTTTTCATCACTTTGTATTTTTTTTCCCCTCCAGTGACTGGCTTATTCTAATAAGGCGTTTTTCTCACAATATTCTGTATTTCATTGTCATACATTTTTGACTGTGCAATCACTGTTAAACTGTGCTGGATACTACTACAAATGAAATCACTTTATAATACCCTGACCAACAACGCTTCCATTCAGGCAACAACTTTTTGTGTTTACTTTGAGTCAGGTTCAAAAACATTGAAAATGATTGATTCAAAAGCAGCAGCTCTTTTGGACAGATGGAGTGATCTTGTGCCCACTAAACGCCATTTGCAGTTTTGTGTGATACTTAATTTCCCTTGAATCTCCACTGAGATTCAAGTTATCTTGACATTTAGAGCGAGAATAGCCACATTAATCGAGAATATGGCCTGGAATAAACCTGAATTGTACCAGTCATTAATATTGACCAACTACAATCTGATCATTTTTTACTGTTCTGGCACAGCATAGTTAATCTACATTTAATCGTCTATTTCACCCCTAAAAACCATATATCTCACCTTCAGACTCCATCAGTGTATGTAAACATAGCAGAAAGAATTAAATATCGGTAAAAGAGGCCTGGAGGTTCAATAGTATTTGGCAGAACCAGGTATACGGTCAACTCCCTCGATGCAATACAATTTCTAACTGATGTTTTTGTTTGAACTAGCTACTCAGTTTAACCAAAGAAACTCAGACTTCTCTTTTCTAACAGTGACTGAATGTCACATTTGACCACATAATGGACCCATTAGAGCCACATTACATTTGTAATGAATCTCAGATTGCTTTGATTGGTATGTTAGTTTTGGATGTATAATCCCCCGTTCAGAAAACTACTTTCTGTGTTTACTTGCCATCAAGCTCAAAAATAAATGACAGAAATGATGAGCAGCAGCAGCAGAGCAGCAGAGCAGCAGCTCTTTTGGACGGATGTAGGGATCTCCTGCCTGTGGCCACCATAAACACCATTTACATTTTTGTGTGACACTTCATTTCCGTGAATCTCCACAACGGAGGTGAAGGTCTTAAAGTTACTTTGACATTTGGAGCCACAATAGCTGCATTAATGGGAAATATGGCCTGGAATAAACCGGAATTGCCTTTTGAGAAAGTTTTTGCTTGTTAGCTTGTTAATGAGCTCTGACTTAACAGGAAAATATTGCTTTTTACTTGTGTCACATCTTTTTAAATGCTGTAAGTGACTGAGCTGCTTCCTAATGAATTGCTGCCTTGTGTCCTCTGCTGCTGCTCTCCTCTTTCCCTCCTGATTCTCTCCTCCTGCTGTCACGTTGGAAAGAGATCCAGGCAGAATCTGCCACCCTCATCTTCTGACACATCTCTTCCCTAACTGATAGCAGCGTTACCTTGGCCATTATCCCTGGTGATGTCTGCACGGAAACGACTTTTTTTAAAAGGAAGCTCTCAGTTTGACTTTGAAACCCCAATCTGAGGAAGTGTAACGGGACTAAATGTCAAAGCATCTGTTCTTTTTGAAACAAATGCAGATATTTTGAATAATTATAAGCTTTTTTGGTGATGTTTAACTGTGGGATGCCTGATTGTATTCTTCAACAGAGCTTGATTGGCTTTTAAAACAACTGCATGCCAAATACTCACTGACAGTGAGACAGAAAAATAACAGACTGGGAATAAACAGAGAACGGATAGTTTCACCATTAAAATTTACATGTTGAATTGTGTGACACTTCTCAGCACATAACCTTAGTTTAGAACCAACACTTACTTTTTTATGCGTGTTTTTTTTTACTTTAAACCTTTCAGTTTGATTCAGTGAAAGGTCAATTACTTTTTTTGACCTTCTCTTTTATGTTTTCTTTTCTTTGTTGCACTAAACTAACAATAATCAATTGCAAGGAAATACTAGAATTTATTAAATAATAGCTAATTGGTAGAGAAAGAAACTTTCTTATGTTAGTGCTGCTGATTAATGGAGTCATCTTAAACATATGAAGAAATATTGCTATTCACATACTTATGTTGTGCACTGGAAACAGAAAACCACAGCAAATGATAGTATGTCTTTGTAAACATTTATTAAGTCATGTTTAGTACATTGTAAATCACACATTTAATGTTAGGGTAGTAGTACAGACAATTTTTTACATTTGGCACATTATTTCTCTATCTTTCTGTGTAGTTTAACATCTTAAAGTATAGAAATATCTATGTATACCGTGAAGTTATAATTATCTTGTTTAAACATTTTAGCGTGCACCCTATGTATGTATGTATGTATGTATGTATGTATGTATGTATGTATGTATGTATGTATGTATGTATGTATGTATGTATGTATGTATGTATGTATGTATGTATGTATGTATGTATGTATGTATGTATGTATGTATAAGCTGCAGTAATTTGTAAAAGTTAGACACACTCAAAATAACACATGGAAAGCATTTAAACATAAAATACTTTATTTAAAGTAATAAAAAGAAATTAACACTAAAAGATTAAACTTATAGAGTTTGTCCATTGAAAGACATCCCAACATGTTATATCTTACTTTTAGAACGTATTGAATGCACTGAACACTTCTGGAAAATGTATAATTTCTTTCTTATCAGTTCACAGCTTTTACCTAATATCTGAGCTATTTTTCAACAAAGCAGGATCGTTTAAAAAAGACTAAATAAAGATGCAGGCGTCCTCCGGGCCATACGAACAGACTGAGATGAAAAAAACAAACAGACCTTAAATTGTCTTCCAAGACTGTGAGGAGAGAAAAAAAAAAAGATTCCTCATTGACTATCACATAATAAACATTCACTAGGAGACTCAGAAACTGAGATAAACATAAAATCGGGAGCCACTTTGTGAAAACGTGGCTGGAGAAGTACCAGCGAGTCCTCTGGTTCCTCCCACAGTCCATGTGAGGGAAACTGATGAGTCCAAACTGCCTGTCGATGTGAATATGTTTGGTTGTCTGTCTCTCGGTGTTTGTCATGTGACGAACTGGTAACATGTCTGTTAATAGGAAATGGCATGGACGATGATAATACAGTTCAACAACAATACAACTTCATTACGATACAATAAAAACTCCTGTGTACATTAACTTAGATGAAACAGACAGATTAATCAAATATTTAAGAGGTTTTTCAGTCAATCATGTTTTTCAACTTTTCCAACACAAATCAAATTGACAACACGATCAGTAAGTAGCAACGTGTGGACGATAGGCATTGACTTTTCTCCCAATCTGAGAAATCTCAGTCAAACCTTCCTCTTGCACTTGTTACTACCTCCTTGACAGGAACAGCGGCGCAGTTAGGATGTGGTATATAATAAAGCCCAGACTGTAGTTTTCAGCGCTTGTTGTGTACTGAAATGATCTTGGATGTTTTCTGAGAGAATGTTCAATTTTGCCTGCTCCCTGTCACAAATTCTGTTGTGGAAGATTGGTAGCATAGTCAGGTATTTCATCTTATGGTGTGTTTGCCTCCCGAGTGCGCGCTGTGTTTTGAACTCAGTGTCAGACCTGCTCAGGGAAACCCTGAGGAAACGATGATTACACGTTGAAAATATGATAGCTAGCACCCTATTAATATTCATGCTCTTTGAAGCCATTTTCATCTTTGTGTTTGTTTGCTCCTGATGAAAAAGATGAAAAGACCTGCGGACCTCATGAATTCCGCTGCAAGAATAACAACTGCATCCCAGACCACTGGAGGTGTGACAGCCAGAACGACTGCGGAGACAACTCAGACGAGGAGAGCTGCAGTGAGTACCCGGATCCTTCCCTTCCTCGGAGCTCACTTTGACCCATTCTGCACGCTTTTGACGTTTTACACCCGCTGTGAAGAATTGGACTTCTCCAAAGGCCACTGGCTTCCATTCCCACAATCACAACCAACCCCTAATGCCACCGTCTCCCTCTGTCACACACTTTAGTAGACTATCAAGTCATCCAGGCTCAATACTCCTATTATCTGTGATTTCTCTCAGAAAATTTCTCTTCTGTTTGGATATTCCTCATCACTTTTGTAGACACAAATTTTGTATTTACTTGTGAGGTGACTCTAGTCTGGACCTTGTTAAATCTGACATCCTGCTGTGTGAACAGGTTCTTATATGTGTGGGAGTAGATTTGAGTGCCTTTACATTATCTGAGCGTGTGTACGCCAACCGCCTGCTTTTGCTGAGCGTGCATACTTTGGGTGATTTATTAGATGCTTATTCGCCATGCCTATTAATGTCACTTAAAATGCAAATAAAAGGCAGTCAAGTGTTGGGTGGTGAAGAATTAAGCAGGTGGACCAGCAGACAGTAGAGAGGCTGCAAATCAGATTTTTGCTGCAATGCCTGCTGGGAGTCTCAGTCGAAGCACAACTCATAACACACACACACACCCTGACGAAGCTAACAGTCCATGATAACAAGGGGAGGGCGCAGACAGAGGATGTGATGCAGCTGTTTAGCTGCGTCCTAATATTGTCCTCGGGGACTGACTCGCACTAAATGGGAGAAAACAAGATTTTTGGCTTCGGAGTATGTTGTCCTCCTTATTGTGAGAGCAGCGTGGAACACATTTACATCTTGATCAGTGTTGCCAGTTTATCCACTTCCAATACAAAATGAGCCTAATTAGATGAAATGATGGTTTTGCCAGAGCATTTGCGTGTGACTCTAAACATAGAGCACTTGGCTGGAGGCTGAATCTGGGGACGGCTGTGTGTTGTGTGTAGTCAAAGGAGTCGGTTTTGACGAGACTGCATTTCCTTTGTGTTGTTCTTCACTCAGAGCCAGTCACCTGTAACCACAAGGAGTTCGCCTGCGCTAATGGAGACTGCATCTCCTCCCGTTTCCGCTGTGACGGGGACGGCGACTGCTTGGATAATTCAGATGAGGTCAGTCTCTTCCTCATGAATCAAAGAGGGAGCTAAAGCCACTCAAGTGTCACTGATGAGGCAAAAAGCGCTGCCTTA
Organism: Lipophrys pholis; assembly: GCF_963383615.2. NCBI lineage: Eukaryota > Metazoa > Chordata > Actinopteri > Blenniiformes > Blenniidae > Lipophrys > Lipophrys pholis. The sequence continues at coordinate 19,287,785 of NC_137632.1, forward strand.
TGGATTTCTTCAGGCTTGAACAAGCCACAAGAACCCTTCAAGGAAAACAACATGTTCTCGACAAAAGTGTTCAAATTAGCAGTCACGTGCATTTCCAGACTTTTACTCAAAAGTAGTAAATTCGCTACGTCTTCCATCATTTGTTAAAGTCTCATTTAATTCGCTCATAGCTTTAATTCACTCACTGAGTTACTCACGGAGCTGTAGTGAAATTAAAAAAATAAGGATTTGTAATACAAAACTTCAGGAACCATTTAAACATCCACAGAAAACTTACATTTCTAATCTCAGTTTTACTTCCTGTGACTTGCTGCTACCGCAGTGAAAAATGCTTCAAGTCCCACTGATCATATGACCTTGATGAGACCTGTGTTGTCTTTTGTCTATATTCTCTCTTTTTTTATATATTTTGACTGATGTATGTCGACATACATACAGCATACATTGTGTCAGCACTTACAAGTTACTGCGTAAAAGGGCTGTATCATAATATATTGTATAGTAACTACAGTATGAAGTGGATAATGTATTTTTTTTTCATGCAATTGATTTCCTGAAATGCTTTGAGCATGATCAGGTATTAAATAGGAAAAGAGAACAAAAATAAATTGGTGTATTGTGGCTCTGGCAAAGAAAATAATGCCATTGTAGTCATAATTCATTGTCCTGATCCAAATCTCCTCGTCATGGCTGCTACGTTCCAGAACAATGCTGGACAGGAAATATCGGTGTGATGATTTATTGTACCTTCAAGTACATTAGTGCATGAAATACCTCGTGTAATTTGCTTTCGGTAATCCTAATCCTCCCCATGCCTTTCACCAAAAAAAAACCCCAAAAGAAACAAAGACGTCTTCTTTTGTTCTTAAAGAGGCTTGAATATCTTAATTTGCAAGGCTTCAGATTGCTGTTGTAATTTTACCCTCCTGTAATATGTGCAGAAATTCACTTGAATGCATCTTTATTCAGCTTACCATGGTATAAAATGATTTTTGCAGGATTCACATGGAAATAGTGTTCCATCAGTGGTAATGATGTAGCGTGATGCATAATTCAAGGACAAAGACTTGTTATTATGATTCATTATTCTTGTTAATTTATTGCTCTGTTCAACATTTGCAAAGCTTTTTTTTTTTTTTCACATAATATCCCCCCCTCATGCAAAGCAGCGCAACCCTAATTAACCCTTTATTATGTGTCTCCCCAGCACCGCCTTTCTGGGTCACTGCAGTCAAATAGTTTCCAGAAAGAAAGTTGCCTTTCATTCATCAGTGGTTATTAAATCCAGTCGATGACGACAGCCATCACGGAGTAGAATAGAATTCCTTCAAATTCCTACAAATGTGGTTAATCGATTTTTTTGGAGGAGCATTTGGTTGTATTCATTCTGAATTCAGCTTTTCATGAACTTAAAACTCTTTCAAATTTTGTGTGTGGATGGAACACCAACAGTTTTTCCCAAACAGTAATTAGTAACATTGTGTCTGGTGGGGCTACTGAATGAGCTTCTCAAGCAATTCTAAGATTATTTTAAGGCTCTTGACAATTTTATATTTTATTTTAAAGACCACAAATAGCAGCAACGGTGTTGTTAGTGGAAGGGCTTGAAGTAACATTGTAATCAAGTGGTACGTTAAGATACTTTTAGGGGTATATTTATCAGGTACGTAGGTAAGTATGCCGTGTTACTCACATGTGAGTAAAATAAACTACATGTGTTCTACTTTGCTGCTTTCTTAAGTCTCTTAGTTTGTAAAAAATGTGAATTGATGAGGAAACTTGTATCATCTGTACTTTGTAATGTGTCAATTCTCAATAATGCTGCGTCTTCTTTAAAAGTTGTCGTATTTGTCGAGCTGACTCCTGTGAAAAGGGAGCAGCTGAATAGCCACTACTTTGTATTGTATTTCTCTTATTTATGTCTAACAGCTTTAACATGTAATCAAGTTGAGTTTCAGCAAATTAACACTACGTACTGTACTTATAAGATGCAAGGTTTCTGAATGTGGTGGAGATATTTTAATAGTGAGGGGCTGTTTCACAAAGTGTGTGTTGAAACTGAAGTGTTGATAACATAATTTATACTGGCATACACAGTATTGTCACGAGTAGCTCATGAGCAACGTAAATCTGACCTGTGGTCTGTCACCCGTCTGCCATTTCGAGGGTGAACTTCTACAATGTTGTATTGAACAACTTGAACAACGTCCAATATAGATCGATAGATAGATAGATAGATAGACAGACAGACAGACAGACAGACAGACAGACAGACAGACAGACAGACAGACAGACAGACAGACAGACAGATAGATAGATGGATGTTGAAGAATCTCCACCAACTCTTACTTTTTCTTGTTGAATTACAGTTTTTTTTTTACTTTTTTTAGAAATTATAATTTTTCCATATTTTTTTTCTTACTTTCTGATGAGTTTTTGAATTCATGTGCAAAATGAAGGCTCGCCTTTGGCCCATCTGAGGTTGACAGTAGTTTTAAATCCATGCTGTGTCCTCTATGTGGACCTCTGACAGTCTTCCATAAGAGTTGGTACATTTTCCAGTCTCAATGTTGTCGGTCCTTATCTCACTCTGCGTGTGTGTGTGTTAGGGTCAAACACACTGATCCTTGGAGTGTGTGTGCAGGTTGAATGTGACTGATCATGGAAAGTGTGTTGAGACTGCTCGAGCATTAAATATAAGCAATATAAGCGAAATCCATTCTCAGTCCTTGAGCGTCGTGTTTGTGCTGTGTTCCTCTACAGAAAGGCTGTGAGGTTGGCTGTGCAGACGACCAGTTCCGGTGTCAAAACAGCCTCTGCATTTCATTGAAGTGGGTGTGTGACGGTCAGGAGGACTGCAAGATGGGAGAGGATGAAAAAAACTGCCAGGCAACAGGTGAACGACTCAGACGCTGGCGTTAATTTCTTATTTAATCTTCTTAAATACAGAAGACGACTTATTATTTTTTGTCATATCTCATATTTTAGTCTAATTTACCCTTTTAAGGTAAATTCATTATGTAGTTCTTTATTTATATTCTGGTAAATATAGATCATACTATAGAAATGTTCTCAACACCTCTGAGAGGTTTGAATGAAATAACCACTGAATGATTTCAACCTCAAACAATAACCAGTTTTTTTCAATGTTGCACTAGATTGGAATGTACTCTACGATAATGCTCTTTCTCAAGGATAAGATTCCATAATAAAGTAACCTTCATTGCATGACATAATGTATGACATGTCCAGTGAAATTTCCGAACACTGGATCTATTATCATAATATCGAAACTGCTGTCATTGGTTGTAGAAATATGCAACGTAGTTGAGTTGACATACAGCAATATCTACAATACAAATGTGAAGGTAAAAATATGATAAGGTAACAAGGGAATTGAAAAATTCCCGCTATTGTCTCCATGCAGTATAAATCCACCATTATCTCAACAGAGTTAATAGTGGACATGTACTTTGGTACAATGTGAGATTCTTTTTTTTTGTGGGACAGTAATAGCTTTAGTCCAGCTGTCTCGCTCGGGTGAGTTCAAGTACTTATTTCATGCCAAGTACTGTAAAGGACTTTGCCCAGCAGCAGGCAGGACACCCCGCGAGGTCTCAGACCTACAGGAAAAACTAGTCCCACTGTGTTTAGAATGACAACTTTCAGCTCCATTTTCAGTCACCATTACGCTGAGTTGAAGTCCCTCACCTGTTTGTAGTGCAAGGAGCTGAAAAAGTCCTCTGGTGTGAGTGATTTCACAGTGAGCGAAGGTACAGCGGCCAATGATGTACTCTCCCCTTCTGCAGATGTCCCTTCGTGTTCCGTGAACGAGTATGTGTGTGCCAGCGGAGGCTGCGTGTCAGCCAGTCTGCGCTGCGACGGACACGACAACTGTCTGGACGGCTCAGATGAGGTCACTGCCGCTTCACGTGTTCACGAATCAGCCTCACGTTGAAACACTGCGAGCGATTCTTTGTCTGATTGCAGCCTGATGATTTACGGCGTCTCTCTCTGCCTGGCAGATTGGCTGTGTGAAGGAGTGCAGAGAGGATGAGTTCCTGTGTCTCAATCGTGCGCACTGCATCCCCCGGCGCTGGCGCTGCGATGACGTGTTGGATTGCATGGACCACAGCGATGAAGAAAACTGTGGCCAGGGTGAGTGGGATGCCGAAGATGAGTGATGATTGGGTTTTTGATCTCTGAAGGTAAAAAAAAAAAAAAAAGACTTCTCTGATTCCATCTTGAATCTTTGGCCTGTGTGCAATATTAATGCACCCCCCATTTGCCATCACACAAAAATGTATTTGCTATATTAAGTTTAAGACATATTCAATAAATAAAGAGCGTGTGTGTAAGTTGTTCAACCTCAAATGCATCTCATTCATTTAAAGGTCTTTGAAAAATTAACTGGTTTGTCAGTTATTTCTCGGAACATAAAAACTAATCTAATCCAATTGTGGTGATTTTGGCCTCTGGCCCAAAAAATAGAAAATAGAAGAATACAACAAAAACACATTAAATTTGTGTGTAATTAATCTACAATTTATCTAAGCTTGTGTCAGATTTTGAAATGTACCTGTACTATTGATGAGCGATATGAGGTAAAAGAAAAATACTTCAATTCAAGTTTATTTAAGAATGTCCATTCAGACACAATGCATGGTGCTTTAATAGAAAATAACAGAAATGTATTAAAAGATAAAGTAAAGCTTTGTTAGAATAAAGGTCATGGAATAAGTCAAATTTATTTGACTTATAATTAAAATTAAATTGCCAGCAGAGTAATAAATTGGTATTACAGAGTGTTACAGTGTGTATCCACAATGAATAAATATGACAGTTGTGACACCCACTGTATCGATTGTTGATTGCAATAAATTGCAATAAACCTGCAAAAAAATACATATATATATATATATATATATTTCAAAGCGATGTAACCCTGTTTTCTACCATTACAATTTTGGCTCCAGTTATTACATTTAGAAATTATTTTTGCTAATACTACTCCTCAATGTACCAAAGTATTTCACTTTTGGCTCTTGTGTCAGTATTTCTCAGGTCTTCAGGGTTTGCTTTTACAAAATGAGCCACCTTATCAGTAACATTATGTGAACTGATATATCATCAGAATCCTGCTACAGTCGGTTTTGGAACCAAATATTTCACCGTATTTGTTTCTCAATGAGATCCAGTGTGAGAGTGCTTTGGACTTCTTCATGTAATTGCAGGAGCTTTCTTCTGCCGTGCTGATGAGTTCATCTGCAACAACACACTGTGCAAACTCCACACATGGGTGTGTGACGGCAAGGACGACTGCGGAGACAACTCGGATGAAGATGTGGACATGTGTGGTGGGTTGAGATTATCGCTCGCAGGGTTACCCTTTAAAGAGAGTCCGTGAATATTTGAAGACTTTTCTTTTTTTTGCTTTTTGCTGTTTTTTTTTTTTGTTTCTTTCTTTCTAATGGACGCACTCGTTAATTTTCCATCTTGTTTGATCTCCAGCAAAAGTCCCTTGCCCTCCGACAAGGCCGTTCCGTTGCAGGAACGATCACGTGTGTCTGCGTGCCGATCAGGTCTGCAACAAAGTGGACGACTGTGGAGACAATTCGGATGAAGAAGAATGTGGTGAGTGCGATCTGATCCTGTGCTAAGAAGTTTTTTTTTAAATTTAGGAGTGTTTCTTTTTTTTTTCACAATATATTAAACAAAATGTGCAGAGCTGAATGATCCCATGATGCACATTTATCCTTGTCTTTGTCCTGCACATATTTCTTCATTCTGCTTGAAAGTTCAAGCCTCTTTTCAAATGAGAATATTAATTTAGCTGAGACTAAAGGCAGTTCACGACCTGTAAGCATGAAAAAAAAAGGCTTTAAACGAATCTGTGCTCAAAATAAATTAAATATTAACTAGTCTTTTAACCAGTTGTTTTGTTTGCCTGTCAAATTGTTCAATTCATATATTTTTGAAAAGCTAAAGAGGTTAAACAATTGTTGAAAACAAAGGGATCCAAACTGTTTTGTAGGCTCTTTCCTATGAGTTGTGCATCTAGATGATGGAGCATTGTGATTTACCCTGTGGCCTCCTTATGGGGGGAAGCCAATTTTCCTACAGCTCAGTCTGAATCGTCAAGACAAAGTTTAAACAAAGCATTCAAATGCTGACCTTTTTATGTCACTGCAGCAACCTTTTTGCGTTTCCTAATATTGAAAATTGGCAAGTTGCACAAACCCAAAAGCCAAGCCTGATCTCCACAGCCTAACAGGATTAGAGCAGGCCTGAAGCCAGTACTTACTGTTGTTTAAGTTGCCCATTCCGAGATTCCTGTGTCATTTTAACAATTGTGTTTAAATGCAGCACAAGAAAATGAAATGCAGGTAAAATATCTGCCACTGCTACAGGCTAAACCCAGTCTACTTAAGATAAAATACTTTTTTGGAAATGCTTTTTTTATTTCCTCTACTGTCTCTAAAGTTACAGGCATGCCGCCAACCTTTGTGTTTGTGTGTTTATATGTTCCCTCAACACAAGCCTTCTGTGAATGATCACAAAGAGCAGACAGGAACGAGGAGGGACAAATCTCTCCTGTCCTCTATCACTCTCTCGTTCCTTCTGTCCCCTATTCATCTTCCTCTCTGATGCCATTGATATATCCATCCATCTCCTACGCCAGTCCATTAGCTCTCGCCATTGTGTGCTTCGTTCCTCCATCCATCCCTTCGATCTCACCTTAATCCCATAATTCCCTTCATCCATCTCTCCATCACTTCATTATGTTCCTTTGCTTCTCTGGGAGAGCGTGCCAAACTTTCATTCTTTCTCCGCATAATTTTTTAAGAAGGAAATGAAAGCTGTACAGATATTTCCAGTGAATTGATGACCATAAACAGGATGTGCGGAGTGTCTTAACATTTCCATAAGCTGGACAGGTGCTTTTCCGATTCTTGTGCTTTTTTTTTTTTTTTTTTTTCTGAAATTGCCTCAGATTGGCAGTTCATTAAGAAGTTTATATAATAAAGAAGTAATACATTTAAAACAAAAGCATTTGGGGGTAATATTTTTACAGCAAAAAATGTGATATTGATCCTCACCGTGCAGAAAAGTAAACGGAAGACTGAGGGGATGAATTGTGCTGAAAGCTGTAACTGCACTGCATGGGTTAGTGTATGAGTTGTGGTTGTCATTCGGGCTCCTGCTGTGTGCACTGAAGCAGAGGTGGTGGCTGGCAGACCTCGACCTTGTGGGAAAACCGAGTTCACCTGCAGCAACCGACGCTGCGTCCCCCTCCAGCTGCAGTGCGACCTCTTCAACGACTGCGGCGACGGCGGATCTGACGAGCAAGACTGCAAAGCATGTAAGCGCCACGCCCGCCGACTTCAACGAGCGGATCAAAGGAGAACTTGGAGGAGATGAAATGCGGCAAATGTCACCGCGATGTTATCACGAACCTCGGCAATCCTTCCGTTTTAGATGTGATCTTTTGTTGTTTATGGTAATATATGTATCCCGATGTTGGATGTGTGTTGTGCGCTGTAAGAAAAATGAAGATGTCTTCTCGGCGGTTGCACATCAAAAGAAAAGCCCAGCAGGTGTCTAAGACGAGGACGGTGTATAATCAAAGTCCTGTCTTTATTTGCAGTTTCCAGCGGAGATGTGTGCGGAAAGAAAACAAATCCATGTGGGGAGGATGCAATCTGCAACCAGACCAATGTTAATGCTGTATGTCAGTGCAAACCAGGCTTTAAGAGGAACCAGAAGACAGGCCAGTGCGAAGGTGATGTTTGATCACATTAATTTGTTTGCTCTCAACTCCAACAATAAAAGAATCGTACTTCGTTGATGACATAGGAGACTCCGGGTTGCATGAAGGCCTTTTGGTTGATGCAATATGAAAAGTTGGACTGCGACTTCTGATAACTTTAAGCTTCTGTTATTTTCCTTATACAGAACATGTTTCCATCAGCTCCAGTAGCTTATTGAATTATATTCTTAGTTTTGTATAAAACTATCACGTTAGGTGTTGTCTTCGAAATATCTAAGTAAAACGTCAGCTTTTTTAAAATAGAATTTTACAGCATCTAAGTGAAAACAGATTATTACAGTAAATGAACACTTTGAGTTCCACTCGTGTCAGATCGTGTCAGAATATATCTCACTTCCTGTTTATTATAACTCTTCATGAAGTTTATCAGTCTTTCCCACCACAGCCTCTGTGCAATCATGTTGTTCTTTTTCTTCCCAGAGTTAAATGAATGTCTACAGTTTGACACGTGTCCTCATTACTGCACAAACACGAAAGGATCCTTCAAATGCACATGCGACCGCAATTATAAGGACATCAATGGCAACTGTATTGCAAAAGGTATGATCCTTCTATCTGGCATCAAACACTTTTCTCTATTCTCTTCATACGTGGTAATGTGATGATACAACCTCGGTAGAAAACACGAGTTGTCGAAATGCGTTTGTCTGTTCTGTGCTGGAACACAAAATGGAATTGATCTCATATTCGCTTGTTCTCTTTATTCTTGGTAATAATGACTCACCACACAGGACTAGAGGATCGAGTGCTCTACATAGCCAATGATACGGAGATCCGAAGCTTTGTATATCCGTATAACCAGAGCCACGGACACAAACTGCTCACTAGGATTGAGGACAATGCCCGCATTATTGGGATGGACGCTCTTTTTCACAACCAAAAGTTTATCTGGGCTACCCAGTTTAACCCGGGTGGGATTTTTTACAAAGACACTCAAGAAAAGAGTCACAGCAAAGCAAATGTCAGAAACATTGTAAGTATACCCACCATATATTGCTAACTGTTGTCTGTCATTATCAAACTTATAGCATAAAAATATTATTTAACATGTAGAAACATGCAGGTGTGTTCTTATGCTCGTGGAATCAAAATGATCTAGCATGTACTGTATTATTTCATTGTTCTAACTTAGTTCAACTTTGTGTGGGTTTAAATAACAAACAGAGGCCCTGATGTGATTTGACCATTATCGCTTGCAGTGTTCAGACTTTCGCCGCCCCAGAGATATTTCTGCTGACTGGATCACAGGAAACATTTATTGGACTGATCACTCCCGGATGCACTGGTTCAGTTATTACACAGCCCACTGGACTAAACTACGATATTCCATCAATGTGGGACAACTGAAAGGACCAAACTGCACCCGCTTGATCACTGACATTGCAGGAGAACCGTACGCCATCGCTGTTAACCCAGCCAGAGGGTGAGATCTGCACCTGCACGTTTTTTTTATTATTTTCTTTGCCTGCAGGAACTTTTCCATGAATGACCCATGCACACATGGGATTATTAGAAACAATATTGTCCCTTAAAGTTATTAGCTCACCTTTTCCTCTGCACTAATGTCAGCTGACTATTAATCACTCAACTAGTCAGCTCAGTAGATTAATCAGTTACACCACCGCAAACATCAATCACTGCCAGGCCAGCTCCATCTCGGGTTGCTTTTATTACTGCGAAAAAAAGAAAAGGAAAAAAAAAAAGCCACCACTCCCACATGTGGTTGCCTTAAATCTCTTTCCCGATAAAAACCTCAGATTTTCCAAATGTTTCGTAATCAGTTGCATCAGCTCCTCAAGTGTGTAAGAACAGTGTTGGTCATCAATATTAATCACTTTTAGTGTGGCTCCGAATCAGAAAAATACCCTGTTTGAGCTATATGTTTAATATTTATGTATTCATTAGGCTGTTTGGATGCATAATTCTGCACATGTATTTGTTCATTCAAATCCATGCAACATTTTTCAAGATGATGGTGACGTGGGTTATGTCGTCTGTGCCTTCAGAATGATGTACTGGAGTGTAATCGGTGATCACTCTCAAATAGAGGAGTCAGCCATGGATGGCTCGATGCGTCGAGTGCTCCTGGAGAAAAACCTTAGGAGACCCACTGGTAGGTGTTCCTTTGATTTTCATTGTAATTTATTTATTTTTTCTTGGGATACTTGCAACCAAGAAATCAAACGTTGCCCTAAATGTGTGCAAGTCTTTTGTAATGCCACGTTTGTCAGCTCGGTGGCAGGAGTGAGTCAGTAAGTGCATGTTAAATTTATTTTAAAATCTGCTGCTTCTTTTTCTCTCAGGCCCAATGCAGGCAAACTACAAATCTTACGCGACTGATTTACCTTTATTACATGCTACGCTTTGATTCTGCTACGTCACGATAGAAACCTATATTTGAGTACAATATCTACGTATCTCGTCGTTAAGACAGGGTTTACTGTCGATGATAATTGCATTTCTTTTTTCCATTAAACATTTTTCAAAGCCACTTCATGAGTATTTTTAAACCTCCAGTTTTCACATTAATATTTAAAGCTGCCAACTATCCTCTATTTGATTTGTGGGGAGTATAATTGGGGTCAGCTAGATAACCAGTGGATTCAGTTTTGGGTTGTAGATACAACGGTTAAAGCAAAATGAAAGGAAAGGTACAAAGAAAACAACCCTTTCTAATAAAAGTATTTTGAGTTTCTATATTTAACTGAAAGATAATGAGTATCATGGAATTTTTTAGTACCGCTTTTTGCTGAGATGATCAAAATGGCACTCAGTTTGACCTAGGTTTGTGAGACAGTCACAGATTTTTTTTTCAATAATCGAATCATCAAATTACTGCATAGCAGCAGTTGACAAGATAATGGGGTTGGTGTCAAATTACAAGCATTTGATGGTGTATTTACTTTACTTTTTGACCATTCCGACTCTATTTGGGATCTCGACTGTTGGAAAAAGGTTTCAATCAGAGGCTGAAACAGAGAGAAGTCAAACCAAAGGCCTAATTCTTAAGACGCCATCATACTATGTACTTTACTGGTGTCTATATGTCTATAATATATTACAAATGCCATTAGTATTGATCACAAATGACAACTAAAGCACTACAGAACAGTAGTTTGAAATGTCATAACAGCTCAAGCAGTGCCAATTAATATGCGTAAATGAGGAACAATAGGATTGTCTGTCTTATCAGCTAAAAATAAACACTAATACATGAGCAGTTTAACCCTTGATTGTTATGCAGTCTTGAATTTGATGATGTGATTGTACCCATGCCTGGTTTTGACAAAACCACTGCTCTACAATATGAAGTAGGTTAGTACCCAATTATAACAATAACGTTTATGATTATTTTACACATGCAACCAGTATCCGCGGTATAGCCATAGTGCCATGCCAACAGCTCAAATGTGTGAGCGTCAATGTGGTAGCTACAAAACAGCACAAAGAGAATTTATAAGTGAGGAATACTTTACAGCCACTTGGAAGTGGTGGCATGTCTATAGGGAGACACTTAGTGCTGATCTAGTTCTGAAGAGCTGCTTTGGCCTCCTTTAATTCAAGGGACCCATGCTCTGTCTTGGTCACAGAAAGAGGAATTCATCATCAGTGTGGAAAAGCGCAACCCCATTTAAATGCAGCAGCCAGGTGTTCAATTATCCAGTCAGACTTTTGGGAGGAAGTAAAAATGAGTCATTGCCTTGAAATCGTAATGTAGGTGTGCCTAAACTCTGCCATCAAAAGTGCAGTGCACAGCTGTGATATTTTCGACATAAGCACATTAAATGTTGAATGCAAACAGTCAAAGGAGGATAGAAACAAAAGGAAAGCAGCCCCCGCAATCTTCACGTTGTGCTACATCTATCGGCCCTGACCTTAAGGACTCCTGCACTGAGGCGTTCTGCAGTGATCCCAGCGCAATTTGTCAGGTAAATAAATCTCTTACTTTCATCCTCCCATAGGGCTGGCCATTGATTATTTCAACCAACGTATTTACTGGGCTGATCCCGAGCTCTCGCAGATTGGGAGCATGAGATTGGACGGCTCGGACCCTCTGGTGACAATCAGTGACAGACACGGTAAAGCCAACTGGAAAACAAAATACATCTTCTCTTTTTTTCAACGCAAACTATTCATGCTGCACTTTGAGTCACTCAAGGTTTTATCAAATAATTGCAGCGATATTATTGCCTGTGTGTCGAAAGGCCTAAGCTTCTCAGAAACATGTTAACATCTGCCCACATCACACATTCCTCCCCCTTCCATTTGCCACAAGATACAAACTTTCATCATCCCAAGGCTGGGAGAGGTACTTACTCTTATCCACTTTCTTTTCCTCAGGAATCTCACAACCATATAGGATTGACATATTTGAAGACTACATATATGGAACGGGACTAAAACACGAGATATTCAAGATTCACAAGTACGGCAAACAGTCTGTGGAATTTCTCAATCTGGGAATGGAGAAGCCCACAAACGTTTTCATCTCCCACCGCTACAAACAGCAGGATGGTACGTTGTTATGTTTGTACGTTCACAATACATATTGTTCTCTTTGATCACAGTTTGTTTTTGCTTTTGGTTATGAAAAGGTTGTGTATTTGAATTTGTAATTATTATGGTCAGTTTATTTATTCACGGTAGACCATACACAGTGAATATAGTGAATGAATTTTAAATCAAACATTTTCCCAATTCTTCAAAATATTAGTTTATTCTGTGCGCCCCCCTCTTTAGTTGTCAAGGTGCAAAATTACTACCCTAGGCACCAGTTTATTTATTTTTCCATCTTTTTCTTCTACCGGTATCTAGTTATGCATGATTGTCTCGTGAAGACAATCCAGGAACCCCACCGTATGCAAGCCCTGATGAAAGGGTTTGAAGGACATTTAAATTAAAAAAAAGCAAAAAAGAAAACTGCCTGATAATCTAAGTTTAGAAAAAAAGAAAATGCTCATCTCTGATGGTATGGAGTTGCATTAGCGTCTTTGGCTTGAGCAGCTTACGCATCTGGAAAGATCTGAATCAAGCTGAAATGTGTTTAGACACTTTGGAACAAAACGATAAGAGAATGATTTTCAATATAAACTAGTGTAGAAAAGTACTGCTAATGAAACGTTTATGTGGAATTTCTCTATCTTTAGTCTTGATACTTATGACTTCAATCTAGTTAAAATGTACATTGGTGTCATTCCGTCATTGTAGAGTAGTAGAAGTACTGAATGTTAGGACCAGATTCTTACAGAGTACAGTGTTCAGAGACATCCACCACATAAGGTTGTGCACATGCAACTGATCTGGATTCAATAAAAAGAAACGATGCAGCTTCACAACGTGCAGTCTGGAGACACAGCCAATCAACACAATGCACGTCCTCCCTTTCACTCCGTTCACATGGTGAACCGGCGTCGTCTATTTATTCCATCGCTGGTGTTGATGGTGAAACAGCATCAGACAGCTTAGTCGTGGTCAGTTTTTTTCCACTTGAAGGGCAGCTGTTCGGCTCCTCAGAGACTCATTAGGCCAACCATGTTGTGTGGTAGCTCAGAGTCTGTGGGCAGGAGATGCGCTCGGTTTGCAAAAAGCTGTGATGTGAAGGTTTGAGATCTTCAGCGAAACCCCAAGCTACCATTTAGATTCTCTCCGAGAACATTCTTTTCTTTTTTTTTTACCCTCAGAAATGTAAGCATGATTATATTTAGCAATCCATACACTGTACGAGTTGATGTAGTGTTTCAGTAGAGATGGAGGATCAGCTTGGTTGCATAATTTTATTCTTCGTCTTTATGCCGAGGACACAGATTTTGTTAGATTTGTAAAAATGTGCAGTGAGTAAAGGCTCATGGTCCCTAACTTTCAGTATGTGTCAGTTCTTACATATTACTGTGTTTTGATGGGAATGAGAGGCTTATGTTACAAATATGACATGTTTGATTGGGTGTTCGTACCGAGAAAGTCCTGCGGGCCGCTGAAATAAGGAGTATTTGTGCGTAAAGCTTTATATCTCTGCCTTCCCATGTTTCGATTTTTTTTTTCTTTTAAATATCATGAAAGGGAATGTGTGAAGACATGTGGATGACAAATCCTGTCTGCAGCCGCAGGGTGGTAATGTAAGGGTTAAAACACTCACTTTAGATTTGATTTGCTGTCTCCTTGTCTGTGACTTCATTGAAGTTGCTTCACAGTCAAACATTACATAAAAAATTGTGACTGTTAGCCTGTTCAGCCATAGCTTGAACATGCTTTTCTCAACACGTTTACGTTGTCTGGTCTGCAGGCAGCAACAAAGAGGCGCTCGTCAAGTGCCGACAATCATGTAAACAACAGCACATTCTTAACATATCACGCAATCATTGATAATTCAATCTGAATCTGTAAGAGGTCCTTTCTGTGCTTCAACACTCTTCAAAACCAAAATTAAAACACTTGAAATAAATGGCTTTACTCTTCTTAAAGCAGCACAGAATTATAGATTTTGTTGTTGTTTTTTTTTTTTTTTCTCTCCACAGCTTCAAATCCATGCTTACGGATGTCTTGCGATTTTATGTGTCTGCTCAATCCAACGGGTGCCAAATGTACCTGTCCGGAGGGGAAGGTGCTGCTCAATGGCACCTGTAGTGATGTCAACATCTCAGGTAGGCAAAGTCTTGTCGCGTTGATGATGGATGCAAGCGTGTTCAAAATGACCAAAAATCCACTTCAGCTGTGATAATGAGCCATTTTCACCTGAGAAGACTGCGATATGAAGCCAGGGCATCCTGTATTTCAGCTGTGATATCTCTGTCAGTAGACACTGAATGTGTATACCCCATGCTTGTTTTGCTGGCTGCTGGTAGCTGCAGAACACTTTGAGATGTGGTGTGAGTGCTGCACGCTGCAGCACAGCCAATGATCACGGCTTTGCTGTTGTGAAGGTGAACTGTGCCGCCCGCCCTGCGAGAATGGAGGCCGCTGCTTAGCCAACGAGAAAGGAGACTGGCGATGCTACTGTTGGCCTGACTTTTCAGGGGAGCGCTGTGAGGTCAACCACTGTACAGACTACTGCCTGAACGGAGGCACGTGCATGGGCTCGCCCCTGGGTAAGTCTGCCTCAACATACTGCATCTAACAAACGATTCTCGGTGGCAAAAAACTTCTTGTTAAACCCTGCAGAGTGACAGGCCGCACTAAAGATTCCACCTCCATCTGCTTTCTTCCGCCTTTACACTATCACATAACAGCTATCAGCCATAACATTGTGATCCTATTCTACTATGTGCTGTGCATGCTTACGGCTCTCTAGCAGGGCCAGCATTACTTTCTACAGCAGCACTGGTTCATCACGTTTAACAAACAGCTCATAAGAGCTTTGGAGGTGACCCGACGTCTGTCATCAAGTCAGTGTCATTCAGTTAAACCTTCATGCTTGTCCATTTTCTGCTTCTAACACATCATCATTGTATATAGAAGGTGTAGAATGCCTGATAAATCCCACATACCAGCAAGTGCCATGATAGTTTTTATTTCTATTTTTATTTTTTTTTTGTGGCTGATCAGTGAATACATCAATTATTGATAAAATTGCAATTGTTTGGCTGAGACATCCAAGTTTTGTATGAAGATGTATGGTTGTCATCCAGATGCGGGATCCTTTATATTCAGGTCCAGGCAGAACTCATTTGCTTGGGAAAGTAGCTGCAGCTCTGAAATTATATTCACCTGCCTGTTCCTTTGTGCCTGCTCTGGTCCAGCCTTTGTCTTTCAGCCACATTTGTCTTCCTTTAAACTTCCACGCCTTCCTGTCTTCTGCTCAAATTTGCCACATTACATCTGCCAGTTGAGCGGTTTTGTCATTGATGCTCCTCTTGAAGGAGCCTCAAACATCAGCCTCCTTTCAAGTCAAGGTCTCTTTTCATGCTTTTATGGTTCCTGGGGAAAGAAAAAAGCGACTGCACCGCACATTTCAGCTAAATGTATGTGAATCTGCTGATATGTCAGCAGCAGAAATGGAACCAGGATGTACGGCTTTATTAAATCTGCTATCCCAGATTTACAAGAGTGTATATCATCCTCCCATCGTAGCAATTACCCACAACATCTTCATTTTGTGCTTGTGGTTAAAAAAATATGGATAAACAGAATTGCAAGGAAAGAAAATAAGCAGAGTAGATGCCTTGATATCATGACTTATGTTCCCCACATTTTTTTTTTTATCATTGCAGAACCCCATTCCTTAAATACATTATGTATTCATCAAATGGCAATCTAGTAAATAAAATCAGAACCAAAGCAATATGTTACTGATAGCACTTGATGCTAACAATCAGAAATATAAGAAAGTAGGCTGCTGTGTTGAGAAACTAATCATTTGCCGTATTTCTATTATATTTTTTTTACCCTCTACTAGTAATTTCAAAGGATTGACTGAAAATCTGTTTATATTTCCTCCTGGGGTTTGGGAAACATGTCTGCCCAAAAGGAAGTAGACTCATGTCTTTGAATATCGCAGTTTTCATCTTCTTTCCAATCCTGTTTAGATTTTTAAAACAGCTGTACGTGACATTAAAAAGGAGCCAGGAGAATCACTGCAGCTCATTAAAGCAGAGTGAGTCAGTCTGTCAAGGTGGCGTAAACTCACAGTGCATGCTGGTGGACCATGTGTAGCTCCTCATATTTTATTTTGGATTTAAATTCACAGTGCTGCACTGGATTATGAATTTGTTTAACCTTTTTGATGTGGACCAGAGAGAAAAATACATGTTGTGCTGTTGGGGACTTTGTGCCTTTATGTTTTTTATTGTTTCAATTTTTCTGCATTTGTCTGGGTCGCACACCTACGGCGAAAGAAATATCAGTATATATGAGTGACTAAAGATGAGACGGAGAGCAATTATAGGGAAATGGACCTCCTCATCGCTCCTGCCTTGCTGATAGAAAAAAAAAAAGAAAGAACTGAGAGCAATCTTATAATCAATTAGGGGCTGGATTTTTTCCAGTTTTATCTATAAAAACACAAGGTGAATTCTTGTTCTTCTGGCTGTCACAGGTCTACCAGCACTTTAATGGAACTTTTGGCAGCAATATTCGATCATTAAACAGCTTTGCTCATTTTGTTATGTTTTTACGACATTAATGGTAACAAAAAGATCTTTATGCCACCCAAAATTATGCAAGATAAAAAATATGTTGTCGTAAAAAAACCTTCTAGTTCACAAGAGTAACTTGTCTTTCATACTGCATAGGTAGTGTAAGTCTGACAATGGCTGGAATTAGGGGCTATAAATCTGTAGCAGCCTCCATTATCCAGATTTGTTGTCTTCATCAAATAACTTGACTTTCATCGTTTCTGTCTATGCGGGGTTAGAGTTGTGATAGAAGCAGCAGAATGAGCTTTTTTGGGGGGGGTTTATGCGTAGGGTATAGAGTGCAAACATATTTGTATTGTCCAATCACAGCGCTTTACAAATTGTTTCAAAATAAAATAAAATCACTAATAAATTCATGTAGTAATGCCTACGAGATAACATGCAAGACCATAATAATTATTACTGGTACATTATTCACATAAACCTAATACAGCCTTTGCTTTCAAAGTACATTTATTTAACTTGCACCGTTCAAGACATATTACTGCTTATGGATCTGCCATTCAACGTTTACTGGTGTGTAGTGTGAGAGTCAGTTAAAGGTTATTCAGGTGAGTTTGTACTCCATTTAGTTTTCAAATATATTTATTTCCTGTCTTTTATCAGACCTGGTGGTGAAGTAGCTTCCATCACTGTGCGTGATAAAAGACACTTCAGATTGCACTCTTGAGTCAGTGCGACCTCGTTTGTCAGCCAGTCGGCTTTATTTCACTTACTTCTTTTATTTTAATTTTGTTCATCTGCCTCTAATATCATTTCCACCTGCCTCCCACTGTTTGTACTATGAGGGCAGACTTGGTCAAAAGTAATCTGGAGATGCGGGTGGGCTGTAGGCCTTCATCAAAGCTCTAAATGGTTCAGAGATGCTGCTGTTACTACAGTGTGTTTTTCTCTCAAGGACCTTGAAGGATGATCCGAAGTGAAAAGCGTTCTTCTTACGAATTGCTTTCCACTTGACACTTCCCATTTTCACCAATTATCTCCACTGCAATATCAAATAAGAAGGGTTGACCCTCTTCGTGACATGAAGCCAAAGTCGAATCTATTGTTTCTGTCTGAGATCAGAATCCAGTTTTTCTTATGAAAACACTGTACAGAAGAGTCCCTCATGTACTCTGTAGTGTCTAACATTACGTATGATGGAAATGAAAATGTGACATTCGGTAGACCTGGGCATTAGTACTGTAGGTGTTACACCATTGGTCAATGGTTGTGAGTTTTTTTGTAAAGATGCCTCAAGTAGCCTTCTTACAGGCCTTTAACAACATTTTGTGAAAATACAGAAAATCCTGCATTGAGTGTAAAATTAATATTTCACACGAAGCAAAGTCTGTGCGTCATGTGAGTTTATAGGTAAATAGCTAAGTTTCACTATCAATGTAATAGTTGGCAGCCCCACTTAATGAGGTTTTTAAAGATATTTGATAGTTTTATTGTCTGATCTTTTGCTAAAGTATCTTTAATCTTTATGCAGGAGAGATGAGATTTTTGCCACCCTGCATTAAAACTTGCTTTTGGAGCATTATTTGGATGAGGAAAAAGCTTAAATCCGTCGATCCAGCGACTTTGACGATAATGTTGAAGCACATTTCTTTCCCTCGTGATTTTGCGTTGATGGCGCCATTTCGAATTAAAGAAGCTCATTCAACATGTCTTCAAAAATACTCAGTGTGTAATTACTTACCGTAGTCTACAACAAAATTGTTTCTATTTCGCTAATAGTGCACACCGTCAAACATTGTGCACTTCAACGAAGCAAAGTAACAATGCTGTTAAATAAACGTTTAAAAGTTGAGCATGCTCTGTTGCGCACGCTCGCTGTGTCACACTGACTTTGCCAGTCGCGTTTCCATTTATGTTTCACGCAGTAAAGAAGAAAGGAAGAAAGTGACTTACACACTGAGAAACAGCGACGCGTTCGCTTCACATAACAGGGTAATGACTAAAAGAGCAGACGGAGGGAACTAATATAGCATACAAAATGTTGGTGCTTTCTGGAATTACTTGTTTTGTCTTGGTGAGGCTGGCTGCTTGACATGACTACTCCGTTTTTTTTCCCTGTCTGCCACTTTTCCAACAACTGTCTTTGTTTTGACTCAACACATGTGAGGTCCACAAATCATGAAGCAATTAACCTACTAAATCTCATTGTCATCATTTGCCTAATACGATTCGGTGAAAGATATTTATAAATGTCTATTATAATTGCAGAGCTCCATTATAGTGTTTTGTTATGTTTGTTCATGCACCTCACATGGTTTTGCCCTCTGTTCTGTTTTGATTTCCACATGTTTATTCTTGAAAAATATATTGGGCTGGCTTCATTTTCCTATTTTCTTTTTTAAGTTCAGAGAGGTTTTATTTTTTTTTTTTTCAAAATTTTGTAATGGATAATAATTTATTGTTCATTATAATTAGCTGGGAGTCTCTGTTAGACTCATTAATTCTATCATAAGCACACACAACTGACGATTAATCTTGACAGGGTGATAAATTGTCATTCGCTGAATTTTCACAACATCTGGAGTTTCATATCCCAGCAGTTGTGACACAACATTACTGAATCTGACTGTAATAAATCTCCACCCTCACATACAGTTTCAGATACGGTGTTGAAAGGAGAATGTGTGTCTCAGGTGGTCCAAACTACACGATATTATGTGAAGTTTGTAACTTCACAACAGTCAGGCTGTTAACGCTGACGTGACACACACAATGAGTTGTTCAGGGTTCCTGAACGAGGGGCGTCAAGCTCCGGCAGCCGGTGAGTTAACAGAGACGTGAATGATTGTTTCTCGGACAATTCAAACCCAGCTTATCCCGACCAAAGAACTGAGGAGTGTGAAATTACCAAGTGGTGTAGTGTGACCTACATGAGGAGACCCGTATCCATGGCAACACAAGTAGTTGTGAGTTGTTACTCTCCAATGGCCCCCCCTGCTCCCACCTGTCCGTTAGGAAATTATAAGCGTGTCGTGGCAGGAAGGGAACCCTTTTGAAGAGGGTATAAGAGGCTTATCTGAGATATTTGCATAATATCATCAGTAAAATGAAGTGGCAGCCACATGGTTTTGTGTGCATTGCTATCTTTACTGATTAGCAGTGTTGGAAGTAACATTATGAAGTAAAGAGTTTCTGTAATGCTTCTACTTTTGGCAGTAATGTGCTTATAACAAACAAATAAGTAGACAATTACAAAAAAATGCTTTTACCTTGTTAGTCTTTGCTTTCATCTTCCATGAAAACAGTTACAGAGCTGCTGTCTCTCTCTGTTCTGCTTATTACTAGATACGAGCTGCTGCTGGTGTCCTAATGGCTACCATGTCATCAGATATACGTTTCATGGTGGAGAGGCAGCACATTTATTCTAAACTAGTGCAGTTTATTTTGCCATTTGCTCATACATTTGTTGTAAAAAAAAAATTTTTTAAAAGCAAACTATAGAACATGCAAAACTAGGATTATAGAAGAAGACTGATTGATATATACACATGTGACATACTTTTGGTAAGCTGCTGTGAGCTACAACACAGATATATCAACCTTGAACTTTGGCATTTGCCAAAACATGAAACATCAATGTTTCAAACACAATGTTTAAGAACATGAAGCATGACATCAAAATCAAGCAAAAAAAGATGCTTAGACATGAGACTTCACACAGACCAATAATGTAATAATCACCAATAATGTAACAACTTGCCAATAGTGTAATAACTTATTGACATAGCATTTAATAAAAGCTTTTTTTTTATGTTTTGTGCAGTTCACTTATATAAAGTGTAGTGGATGTAGTGGAGTCATCATATTCATTCATTCATTGAAGATTCAAACATGCAGCACTCTCAATCTTAGATTTAAATGTTGTTTTTCACTCCTTTATTGCATTATTGGTCATTACAAATCATAAGCAGACATCAGACGGCAGCAAACATGAAGAATTAATGACTATAGATGTGACAAGTTGAACCTGACTGACATAAACAATAACACATACATGAAGTATTGCAGAAGAGATTATTAATCTCAATGTGTTTCTCCTGAATAAATAAAGGCAAATGAATGAATGAAGTTGAACGAGCTCAACGTCAACAAGACCAGGAGATGTTAAATTAAACTATGTGATGGCAACACTCAACGGTTAAACCCAAATAACATGACGAGAAGAAACCACCTAAACTACAAACAAAAGAAGTTTAGTCTAGAAACGCTAAGATTTCTGAAAAGAGAGCAAACTAATATAGAAGCAGAGTGACAATAGGGCTGATGTTTGATATAAAGTGTAAAGATTTTCCAAACCTGGTTTGAGCCAGTTCGAACACCTGCTTAGATACTGTATTCCAGGCATGTGTGGGAAAACTGTGAGCAGAATGAGAACACCCTAGAGGAATTACATGCATCCTGCATCTGGCCTGGGTACAATTTAGGAAAACCCAGACGCCCCTGGAGGACATAACTAAGAAAAAAATAGAGCACCTCAGTTACTCTCCACGGGTGCCAATTGACTGTCACCTTGACCCAGACAGGAATACTGTGTGTGTTGGGGGTTAAAAAAAAAAAAAAAAGTGAGCGCTCCGTCTTTTCTCCCACAAGACGCAAGCATACTGAATATTTTATCTTGGGTATGTGTGTGAAGATACATTTTTCTAAGAAACACATATGACTGAAGGACAATAGGTCAGTGATATTAAGAGCTGGCTTGTACTCAAACATCAGGTGCACTTGACTGCAGATATTTCAGCCATAAGTACGAGTCAGACACACAAAGTAAACTCCAGAGCTCATTTTCATTGTAATGAAAGTGTCTACAACAGTGATGTGTTTTTAATAAGCCCTGGATTACCGTGGTTTGCTTGGGGCACACCAGCGCGATAAACTACATGAGACTTTGTCTTGTGTGCAGAATCCATGCACTGTTTGTTTTATTTAGTCTTCTCGGGCTGTAATATTATTCATTTTTTTTCCCCCAATTTGTGTTCAGGAAAGCCTACATGTCGCTGTCCAGTTGGATTCTCAGGGCCCTTTTGTGAGAAGAGGATTTGTGACAATTACTGCTTGAACGGGGGGACATGCGACGTCACGCAGGGCAACCAGCCCGTGTGCCGCTGCATGGCAGAGTACACCGGAGACCGCTGTCTTTTCCGTGAGTCCTGCAGCTGCGACAAGGCAGCAGCGCACGCACATCCACAGACGATCATTATCCGCCATATGATTGACATCATCCAAAAAAAAAAAAAAAAAGCACACAGTTTCAAATTCAAGTAAAATTCTTAGAACAAAGCCTTTTAAAGTTCATACACGCTGCATGTGGAACAAAGATATCCCCTGAAGTATTTTCTCTTCACAAACACCAATTTTTCCTCTATTTTCAGATAAACACAATCAAAATACTGCCATCAAAAACTCCCATCAAACAACCTTTGGGTGTTTCTGTTCTGGAGTGATAATGTATTTTCTTTTGCAGCGCTTTGACGTAATGGGTTGTGGGAAAACAATTCTAGTCGCACATCATTAGTATTTTCCTACTGTTGCTTGCCCAAGGGGTGACATGTTTTCATCTGTGGCTAAGATGTCATTTGATGTGGGTAATTAAGTCCCATTAAAACCCTGTACAATTCTAATCAAACCAGCTTAAACCCGTGTTTCCAGTCTCTCATTACGCTCTGTCTTAATCTCCCCGATTGCTGAACAGACATCTGTCATCACTACTGCGTCAACTCGAAGGCCTGCACGCTGTCGAGCAGCGGCTACGTGGAGTGCGTGTGTCCGACCAGGTTCGAGGGAAACAAATGCGAGATGGACAAGTGTCTCCGGTGCCACGGGGCTCCCTGCCTTATTAACGAGGAGACGGGAGATGTGGTTTGCAAGTGAGTGCTGGAAAATCTGCACGCCGTTCCCGTCCACCGCCACTTTGGCTGCGCCTGTAAGGCTTTAAAGTCCCTCTTCATTTTCCAGAGGAGCATTAGTTGTATAGTTTATTCTCAGTTCACGTCTCAGTTGCAGTACCTGCAGACTGCTGGCGGATGAATTTGATTAAATTGGGAAACAAAAAGAAATGTATTGGGCCTCACACCCTGCAGCAATTTAGTCTCTGGTAATGTCAGTGAATTAGAAGCCAGGTGAACTCGCCGTCTTCACATGAATTATGCATACGTTTGACAAAAATCACCACTCAGTCCCTTTTTTTGCTTCTTGTAAGAGTATTGTTTGCTGTTTGTAACTAGCATCCATTATTTCCTCGCCCTCCAGCTGCACAAATGGCAGAATAGCGCCAAGCTGTCAACTGTGTGACGGATATTGCTACAATGGAGGCACCTGTCACCTGGACCCTGACACCAACCTGCCTTTCTGTCAGTAAGTCACTGCTTAATGGGTGAAAGCGGGGGGAAAAATGCTGAATGTTCTCCTCTATCATTCACACTATGGTTTCTATTCAAATGCTGGCTCTGTGCCCTGAAAAGCCTGGCTTTAAAAGCAGAACTGAAAATCATCACGGGGTACCATTTCTCTCCTTCCACAGCAGCACAAGATGGATGTCTTCCTCTGGAAAGAAATCCTTAAGTTGAGGGAAGGTTTGATGTCACTATGTGGAGGCCATGGAACAGCGGGGGGCTAAGTGCCAGTACACTATCCTCTGCTGTGTGACACCTCGCTCTGGCTTAAGGTTTTCAGGCAGATAAAAATGGGTTCCAGCTCCTTCACAGCTTGCCATTCTGAACATATCACACTCTTCCTTCTTAGAGTTAAGAGCTGGTGTCAGACCTCTGTGACTCCTTTCACTAGTCGGTTTTAGAAGTTTTCTCTCTAGAAAAAAAAAACCCAAAATGGCAAAAAACTTGGCTCATATGTCAGGAGTTCACTATGTCATGAAGCCCGAATACTTGTATCAGACAAAAACTTGAGTGGCAGACACGAAGAGAATGATTGTGAAAGGCTCCTCAAAGGGCTGCCTGCAAATTACCATTTCCTCCAATATAATCACATGCAGTTCTGTGTTAAAAATCTGTACAAAGAGGAAATTGGAAATCCATTTCAAAAGCCAATACTCAATTTTTTTTTTTAAATGGCCATTGTCCACTGTAGTTAAATTGAAATTTGTGGGCACCACTCACAAATTCCCGAGGATAGAATCAATTTCTATGCAAATGATTCCATCTTATTCATTGAGGTTAACAGATCCTGATAATGCGGTTTATTATTTGCTGCTAAGATGAGAGATTATGTGAGATGATGGATACGTCTGTGTCAAGAAATCCCACTGTTTGACCTTAATACTCTTGGTAAATGTATATTCCATCAAGCCTTCGCGAAGCAGAAAACCTTGCAGGGCAGAGTTGTTTCATTTGTGATGATAATTCTAGTTTGAAACAGATTTAAAAAAAAAAAAAACTTGCTGAGAGTTTCACTAAAGAAACATTAGTGCTGCTATGAAGTATTCCAATATTCTCCCTTGAAACCAACTACGTAGGTACGGAGGTTTAACTTCTTTCATGCACAGACTCTAAGCTGCTTCAGTAGTAGCGTTGGTCTGTTAGACGAGTAACTTTGAGCACAGAATTAGTTCAATCAGCTGTGTTGTGCTCAGGATCAGGAGTATGTGTTTTTCTCTGCAGATGAAAAAGTTCTGTTGTTGTACCTCGCCGTTTGTCACTTTGAACTTTTCTGCTAATCAATTCCTGATTGTTATGCAGACAAACAGAGACGGGGCTTTATAAGAATCTATTTGCTGAAGTGGACCTCAGTTTGAATAGGTTATACATTCAGCCTGAATAAATAAACAGACTCATTATTGCTTTTATTTTTTCCGAGTCAGAGATTAGGTAAAGTGACAATTATCTTGATGCGAGGTGTTTTATTTACTTGCTCTCGAGCTAAAAGTTTCACATTTTTATTAACCCTCGACTTAAATCACCGCTCTGCTTTGTTTTCTTAAGGTTAAAGCACACTCTTCAGACTTTTTCAACGTTATTAACAAAACTATAATATTTGTAAAAAAAAAAAAAATAGAAAATTACATAAAACCCACACATTTTCAGTTGAAAAATAACTGTTGCAAGGTGCCTTCAAAAAGTTATGACTGTTGCTTATATGCAAACGTTAGCAGTAATTATCACGAGTCAGTGTGAATGACCACAATCACAACCGGTCTGTGTGATTTGATCCACTCTGATCCTGTTTACATGACAATAACTCACAAATTTCAATCAGATAATTGGAATAATTAGATGCGACATGTTTACGTGCATTTCAAATGTATTGATCAAAATACATTGTTGATGTAACTTTCAAATGTATTTTCAAAATATCCGGTTACTTCTTGTTGAACACGGTGACACTTAATATCTTTGCATTAGCTTCCCCAATGTCGTTTAACATGAAACGTTTCTCCTCTTTTCTCAACCAGTAGACTCCTCTGATGCACATTGTTGTGTTTAGTCTTCTGCTCACAATATAACTGTGATATTTCAGGACACGTGCAGAAGTAAAATAACAGAATCGGTAAGGTAAACGGGCATGCATGCGCAAAGTATGAGAGTACTGGGGAGAAATCTAGTGGTGTAATTAGAATTCTTATTGTGATAATTAAAAATCATAATGTAAACAGGTTCAATGATCTGACCATCCCAGTGGTCTGAACAGACTTTCCAAGCTGGAGAGTGAGGTTTATTATTCCCTGCTCTTTTCGCGGCCATAGATGGAACAACTAAGATTTGATTGATGGCTATTCTGATTCATTTTATACAAAGTAGAATTTCTTATAATGTAGACAGAGGTTTTCACTTTTAAAGTGTAAGTCATAATAAATCTTGACTTGAAGTCTACAGCAGTCACACATTCACATATTTTAAATGTTTCATCCTAGATTGTATCAAATTAAATCTATATAAAACTATTTGTCTCGTTTCTTTACCAAGACATTTGTCTCTCGTGCTTATAGGAGCTGCACAACATAAATAACTTTTTTTCAGGGACTGAAATCTGAACCGAGCAGCCCGTCGTCAATCCGAGATGTCCGAAGGAGAAAGTTTGGCACAAACAATTGCCTCTTTTTCATGATCTGTGTGCTTATAGTGCATTGAAAATGAGCACGTGGAAGATGGAGATGATTATTTCTTAATTGTGTGAAGAAGGGGATTTCCATTCAGCGGTGTATCTCTGCAACAAAATGACTACTCTGACAAGGGCGGTGATCAAATTTAAAATGGGTAATTTTCCCCTCTTTATAGGCGCCATTATGGAACTTTTTGATTGCATCTCATTGCACTAACAGCAGTCTTTGGACTTTTAGACTCACCTCGCCTGCTGAACCTTATTGTGATGGGCTTTTAAGAACAAACTAGTAAAAGTATAAAATCAACAAAGATTTTCGTCCAGCATCAAGAAAACACCATTATTGTTACAAGTTTGGAGGGAATATTTGTCATCTATCTACTTACATGTCTTCCCGTTTTTTGTGAACCAATCAAAGCCAATCTGTGACCGTCACAGAAATGATCAATACTTGTTTTGTTTGTTTTCTGAAACATTGAAATAGATGTAAGATTTTGTAGGATTTTCAAGGGGAAAATGCATTTATCACACCTCTGCTTCACTATTCTTAAAAATGGAAAAACTGTTTTGGTATTTAACTTTAGAAAAGCAACTCTTACTCTCAGTAAGCGTGGCTGTCGGATGCTCTCATCCTAAAAATAGGAGGCTTTTTAAAATCATGTGACACTGTGTCAGATCATTTCATCACTGTGATCGAAGTGACACCACGTCCAGTTTTAATTATACCACCAGTGTGTGTATTGAAATACAAACTTAAGATTTAAAATGTTGAAAAGGCTTTATTTTGGTCAATGTTGTTCATTCCCACAGATATATACGTTTTTCACGACCAATTTAAAAAGTCACAAAACTGTAAATGTAATCAAGTTTTAAATATCCTTTAACTACATCCTGGTATTTTAGTTATACCCCAATAATGGTGAAGTGTAATGTAGGACAACATTATGAGTAATATGATTTATTTCCTGGTAGGATTGGATTTTTTACAACATAGTATCTGTATTTTTAGGCAGGAACCACATTCAAAAGACGTTTGGTTTGCTTCCTCCTTATAGGTGCAGTTACAAAGATCCTGATTACGTCCCATGTAAAGCTTGCCATCATCCTTAAAATCTTACATTTCCATTATTTGTTGAAATTTACTACGTATGTAATGTACAGGCTGGTAAAAAAAAAAAAAAAGAATACGGTTTAAAAAAAAAAAAAATCATCCAACACAACCTACAACGGCTATATTTGTGACTGTTCGTGATTCTGTTTATCGATATTGAGTTGGCCCAAAAAAAACTGGCAAAAGTATAACATATTTGTATTTGTGTTTTTTCTTTATTTGCAGTAGGTTGAGAGTTGTACACCACTCATGAAATGACTGACCACAGGTTTTTCATGCTATATTTGTCTTATTTATTTTGTCCAGAAAAACGCCCATCATAGATTTGACACTGCTATAACAGATGTTTCCTTTGCAGAAATTCCCCACTTTTAAAGTTGATTTGTGTTCATCTGATTGCTAATTTGTCTAATGGCAGCCCAACACTGACCGATAACTGACGTAAAAGGTTTTTTGTTTTTTTTAATTTCTTTAGCGTGTCAGTGTCCATTCACAAAGCCGCCTACAGTTCAACAATATACATTCTCCAAGGCCCTTTTATCAATCCCGACACAATGTTTTGCAGCTGCACGTCAGGGTTCAAGAACCAACGTTGTGATGAGCTGGCCAACCCCTGCGATTACTTCTGTCAGAATGAGGGGATGTGCACATTAACAGCTCTTAACAAACCACGCTGCAAGTAGGTCCCTCTCACCTCTCCAGCTGTATTCAGAGCCCACTCACCTCTGCCCCTTCTGTATACACCACCCCACCCACACTCCATCCGGCTTCATTTCAAACTCGGTCCTCTGTACGGACTCTTCTTCACAGAGCCTCCATGTCGCGGCTCATCATGTAATAAGTGCTGGAGTAAATAACTCAAGATCCTCTAAAAATAGGATACACTTTACAAATAGGGTCATTTTAAACTGAGTGTAACATTTGTTTGGCCATTTTAAACCACTTTGTTATCTTACAGGTGTTATACAGTAATAGTTTTTTTTTTGGTCCATTAACTTTGTTTTGTTACCGGTTCTATCGACTGGCTCTCTGTGAAAGAATAGCTACTTCCTATTTTAGGATGACAATATCATCTTTTGTGTCTTTATTTGTACTACTGCTACAACTATACAGTGATGATAGAGGCCCGACGAAAAAATACGGCACCATTTTTAAAGTAGTCGGGGATAAACGTGATCACACTAATTATTTATTTAATTATAAAGTCAAAATTTCCTCAAAACTCTTCCAATCAGCCTCACAGGGATACTTGATGATGGGAAAAATCACCCCATTTCTATGATACTTTTATTGCTACTGTATTTTTAAGCTTTTTTTTCTTAATAATAAAAATCACACATCCGTTTTGTAGAAAATGACTGAGTAGTAAAACAAACTAAATAACTTTTGAAAACCTGTGCATATTTTACCCTCAATATTTTGTCCTTTGTTCCTTGGAAAGATGTTACAAACTCTGAAACTATAAATTACAACCATGGTAATCTTGTTTAATCATGCAGCCGAATTAATCAAATCAATAAAAGCATTAATTAAATCAAAAAAGATATTATTCGCCCCACAAAATCCAGGAACTGCAGCAATTCAGGACATCCTTAAAACATGAAACGCAGATGCTCGGAAAACAAGAGACGCAAGTTTAGATAAGTTAAATTTATATAATAATATTAATAGCAATATAGTCTAAAAAAGACCAGCATTGAGGAACACAAATAAATATTTGAAGTTTCATCACATAAAAAAAGAAATCAATCAAAAAAAGACTGAGCAAACTTAATCAACATATTGGGAATAAATAGATCAAAATAAAAATCTTCTTTACTAAAACATTTAAGCGAGAATTTAAATCTACCATCAGTCATTACTATTTTTGTACTGAGTGATTGTAGTGGCAGCAGTTTGGCACGAAAATGCGTTCCTCATATTTTATTCATATCAAATTTACATACTTCACTTTGACAGTGTTTATGACACATTTAGCTGATGTTAGCAAACGCTGCAATTATTACATCATCAGCCGCCGCATGATTCTGCACCTCTGCTGCCCCTTACCGCCACCCATCCAGCCATCTCATGCAGTCCTCACCCCCGCACACATGAACCAGGAGACACGACAACACTGTGTGTGTGATGTGGGCATCAGTCTGTGCATGGTGGCCATGTCCTTTACTTCCCAGTCATCGCGTATAAATGTGATTTACAAGACCTGAACATCTCATCAGTGTTTACCTTTTAACTGCTTCAACCAAAAGAATTTCTTTGTCACTGAGATAGTTATTTTTTTGGTTTGTTTTTTGTTAGTTTATTTTTGGTTTATACCTCCCAAAGGAGCTTAAACCCCACAATGCCCCCGAAGTCCCATTAAATTTCTTGTCACTCTGACATTTTGTCCTACACAGACGTGATTGATTTCCTGTATGTATGGGGCTGCATTTATATTTTTTGGAAACCCCGACGCTGTGAATCTGAGACCGCATGTAAATTTCGATAATTTAATTCCGTTATCACACTGCCGCACACCCACTAGGTCACTCATGCTTTCCAAGACCCATCTGCGTCAGTCATGTGGAATTAGAGATCACCTCCTCTAACAAGGGTCATACATCACGCCCATCGGATCCCTTCGGAACACAAATAAGATGACGACCTGTTGTACTGCTGTCGTCTTTTGACTTTCTTTTTCCGACACACTGAATAGTCCACACGTAAATGCACACACACTGTTTACGGACACAACACATATGTGCATAGTGCTCTCTCTCTCCAGGTGGTGTTTTTGTTTGTGTGCGATCAAAGCACTTCATGGCAAGACTGAATCATAATGTGTTTGTATATGTAAGCCACAGTCACATCATACCGTAAGCTCATCTTGCAAAGGTGTTTTCTCAGCAGTCTCTCAGCTACAAAAGTTATGTTTATCCCAGTTTATTGATATTTCTGTTTTGACCTCCTGCAGATGCTCAGCCAATTGGGCAGGAACACAGTGTGAGAGACCCGCCCCTAAAAGCAGCAGATCGGACAATACCAGTGGAGGTGAGCAATGTTTTCTTGCTTGAATACACATATCTATATATATATATATATATCTATATTAAGCGTCGGGCCCTTTCTCATCTAGACAAATTCTTATTTACATCATCTATTGTCTACAGCACTTTGTCCAGCAGGTGGCTGGAGAAAAATCCCAGCTAATTATGGTCAAAAGGCAGGGGACATTTTACCTAGAGAAAACCTATGCATACTCAAAGAGAACATGCAAAAATAAACTAAAACTCGAACAGGGCGCAGTCTCACTATGAGGCGAGAGTGCTCACTGCGAGACACTGTGCAGGAGTCTTTATTTATAAATCTGAAATGAATCAGTGCTGCAGTTTTACTAGCAACTTTAAAGTTAAACTTGTCCATAATTCACAATATTTGGACGCAGTCTTGATTGGCATCCTGACTGAACTCCAGCCAACCCTGCCCCATTTGCATTATTGGAGCACAGAAAGCCCTTCCCTCAGCAGGTTCACCTCATTTGAATTTGAGCAGCTGCTGTTTTCCAGCCTATCTGAGCTTGTAATGTGACCATTTTGTTTTCAAATGAATTTAAGGAGCTTCACCAGAAAACATTAACATAAATGAGTACATCTTCTAAGCTTTGTGTCGTTTGCGTTAAATACGTTGTGCTGTCCAACAAAAGGATCAGGGTTGTTGATGTTTTTCATGAAAGTGAGAGTGTTGCTCCATTACTGCTGCACAATGTATTGAGCAAACAGACCGAGGAACAGTGAGTAAATATTGTGAGAGTGTCTTGTTTTGAGCCGTGGCCACTGTCTGAACTCACCTCTGATCTTTTGATCGCCATCTCTCCTTTCGTCTGTCCCCCACAGGGAGCATAGCTATCATTGTGCCTCTGGTCCTGCTGGTAATCTTGATTGTGATGGTGGTAGCAGGTGTTTACATCTGCAGACGGAGACAAAGGTACGTGAATAAACCCAAAAACAAAAACCAAAAAAAAAGCCCCCGAGGTGGAACAGATGAGAGATGCATGACTTTGAAGATGAATGAGTTGTGTTGCTTTTTAAATGGAAAGTTTGTTTTCTTGTGTCAACTTGTTCTGTAGAACACCTGAACTCTGATCAGCCTCTGATTATAATTCGGCTTTCAGGTTTATACAGCAGAGTTTTTGCATTCCAAGTTTGCCAAGTGCTGTGATGTGATGGTCTGTTGTGAAGGCTCATACACCACTGCGCAGCATGCTCGGTACTTGCACTTCGCGTGTCACGTTAATGCTCTTCCGGCTTCACAAACCTCAGGGGCAAACGTGTTCAGAGGCAGCCCATGACGAACGGTGGGATTAACGTGGAGATCGGGAACCCGTCGTACAACATGTACGAAGTGGACCACGACAACCACGCCGACGCAGGCAGCCTGCTACGACCCAACTTCACACTCGACCCTCACAAGGTGGGCTTGTGCTCTCACCAACATATTCCTCCGGTAATTTTATTGCTGATTATGTGATGTTATTTTGGAAAGACTCAAGCAAGAGCAAATATGTTACACTAATGACCCTTTACATTCCAGACCAACTCAAACAGAAATAAGCCTCTGAATGTGGACAAAGGACTTCAATCACTTCTAAAAGTTCATGAACAGTAAAGTTTTACCTACAGTCTGGACTTTTTCTCAGAACCTCTTGTCACACTGAACACTAACAACCTAACAAGAACGAGGCTCCTACAAACTTATTGCCAGCTACTTTGTGCAACGTGAATTCTTTGAACTTTAAACGTGAGTATGACATATTTAGTATGCAAAAATAACATTATCCTATAGGTCGTGTATGTGTCCTTCGTAAATTATGTCAATTAGGCTCACCAAGAATTAAACCGTTTAGTATGTCAGCAGATTTGAGAGGCCAACGTCTCCAAGTGGAGCGTTTCTGTGACGAACTAAATGCGCCAGGATAAAAGTCCTGGAAGTAGAGAACCAGTGGAATGGGGCCCACATAGTTAGGTGACAGTGGTCAATTATTCCCGGTCAGATACAGGCAATGGTTTTACCTCTCGGGGAATCAGCGAACTATTTCAACACAGCACTGGTGTCTCTTTGACCGCAGCGTCATTTCTAATGCTTGTTACTTGCTATTGCTTGTAGCTTCGGTCACGTCGCGCAGTGTAGCAATCATGATATTTGTCATATTACCTGTGTTGTGGGGAGGGTGAAGGACCCACAATACAAACGCAGACTACAAACGAATGCCGATATTTAATAAAGATGAACTAATTCAATAAACAAAAAGCATCATTCAAAAGAAAAACAAAACTAAATAATCCCATAAGGAAAACCCCCCAAAAAAATCCAGAGGGAAAAACAAGGTATGTGTAAACAGGCAGGGATGCTTAAAAAGACACACACAAGCAAACTGAGCCGACTGAGCAGCCTGGGAATGGCGCACATGCACACTGGAGGAAGAGTAACAACAAGGCACAGCTGACAGTAATGAGGGCAATCAGGGGCTGAAGGAGCACAGAGGAGGCCATGAGGGCAAGTAACTACAGCCTATAGATAACTACAAACTGAAACCAGAGCAACATAAAAGACAAGGACAACATAAGACATGAACCATAAGGCTGGTCAACTTTCTTCAGCCCATAGCCAACCCAACAATTCCACATCAGCTACGTAGACAAAGGTTTGGGATGGTAAAACTCTCATTTACCAGAAAGAAGCTTCTCCAGAACCAACTCAGAGGCTTTTTGCTGCACAAGTTGGGGGTCAGGGAATAGTGAGTGGAATGAATCCACTAGTTGCATATTTTATAGGAGCAGAACAGATCACAAACTTCCAGTACCAAAGTCAAGTATCCTGCAGGAAGGTACGGGGAGAAAGGAGAGAATACAGTGTCTATGTAAATGGATTTCACTTACATAAATAGTGCTCTCCTGCTGCCGTAGCAGCCTCCAAAGCAATTTACACTGTTAATCACATTAACCCATTAACACACACATCAATCTACTGCGCTCGGTCCATCCATTGGGAGCAATATGGGGTTCAGCGTCCTGCATCAGGACACTTCCATGAATGGATGAGGAATCAAACCTACATTTGGAGATGATCAACAGCCACAGCCGCCCCAGTGATAGTAACACATGAATGTTTGGTGAATGAAAAAGGAGAGATGCTCGGTGCAGGAAGGAGTTCAAACCAAGAGCAGCTTAACTAGAAACAATGGCCATCTTGCAGACCTTTCTCACGGTATGACCTACATCTTCAGATATTAAGCCACAATCAACCACAATTGCACAAACATTTATTTCCACTGACACTCCTTTTTACTTTCATTGCAAGCATTTTTGAACACAATAATGAAACTTTCAGCAGAAAAGTTCTAAATGTAGAATAAAGATTCAGATCACTTAATATTTGTCTTGTATTAAAGTCTTTATTTTGTGTGTCAAAGAATATCCTGTGAAATGGAGTGCAAAACTAAACAAATTTACTGGGTGAAATATTGACTTTTTCCAATGAGCTGCTGAAAAAGGCCGTTTTAGCCTCAATACTCTTTCGCCCAGTTTGGTAGTTTCCACTCTTGTCAACTGGAAAGTTTCCAGGAAGCTCATCTTTCAGTAGCATAAAGCCTTTTTATAAGAAAAGAAACATCATTTGCTCGAAGATCAGTACGTACAGTGAGTTAATGTTCTGGTTGTTTTTTTTGTTTTTTGTTGCCTTACTCCTCATTGTGATAAATATTTCTTCCCACATCTGTCAAATTTCAGAATATAAGTAATTGTTTTTACTGTGGAGGTAAATAACCATCATTAAAAAGCATTTTCTCTTACTGTAAATATCTTCTATTATTCAATGTAATTATCATTCTCTAATCTTTTTGTACATTCTGTTCCTCATTTGCAATAACTCAACGAGATTTATGTTTGTAATTTGACACCAGCTGCATTGTTTTGTCAGCTATTATCCCTGAAATATGCCTTGCAAACATTTTTTGCATTACAATGAAAAAGCAACTAATCAACAAAGGTATAAATCAATATTTCAAAGTACTGAGCTGGAAGCAAATTACGTTATTTCTTCTATATCTTTGGACTAGTAATGAGCCAAACACATTAGTTTGGACTGCAAGACCGGCTGTGAATCTGACGGCGTGCTCAGTGTGACAAGAATTCTGCTCTTTCCAGAAATGTGACCTCAAATTTCAGCTGCAAATAAAATGTGAAGTGGTGTAGATTGATTTACAGGAATGTGTTGATAACTCGCATTTATTTTGCGTCCCCTTTCCTCGATGCAGAAAAGGAGCCGCTAAAGATTTAACGGGCCTTGAATAATGCCAATCCTCATCGCGCTTGCTAATTATTCTCCCTGTTTTGAGAACATCAATATGTCGGCTTTAATTGCAGGCCGAAGCAGGGACACCAATCACCGAGTCAGAACTATTTCCCAGCGTTTCAACAATAATTCAGCGCCGCACTCTTTGCCTGGAGTAGAATAGCTGTTACGCTGTGATGCGGTGTGTAGCATCGGGATACTTCAAATAGAATTACGCCAGGCTGCGGGGAGATTTCGTTAAAACTGG
This sequence comes from Lipophrys pholis, assembly GCF_963383615.2. Classification (NCBI taxonomy): domain Eukaryota; kingdom Metazoa; phylum Chordata; class Actinopteri; order Blenniiformes; family Blenniidae; genus Lipophrys; species Lipophrys pholis. The sequence goes on from NC_137632.1 coordinate 19,322,482, forward strand.
TTTGTGTGCCAGAATGCATCGCTGCCATGAACCATACGGACTTTCCACCTGGCCCGCGATATATTCTGTTCAACACCTCCGGACCCCACGCTAACACTCCGAATATCCAATGAATCATAACACCTTCACTGTTGTTGCTATTGAGCTCACCTGCTAAAGCTTCAGGCTTAATATTATTGCTTCATGTGCTGCCAACTTTGACATCTGATATTGTGAGTCCAGCCTGGCTGTATTTTTAACCGTGACGTGTTGGTTTGAGTGTGGATTTGCTCTCCTGCTCCACCTCTCTCTCTCTCTCTCTCTCTCTCTCTCTCTCTCTCTCTCTCTCTCTCTCTCCTGCTACTCTACACATTGCTTGTTCGCTTTATATGAAAGCATGTTTTCTAACCGGCTTTGGTGTAGGATTATGGAGAGCAACCTTCACCAACTTGATAAACACAGATGGCACTTGTTTTGTTACAGGGCTGGTGTGTAAAATCCAGTGACCCTCACGCCTTGGGCATCAATTCTGTGCCCAAGGAGGTAATCCCTGGACAGGTGAATTTTCAAAAACATCATGTTTGTCTCTTAGTTTATTCCATTCATCGTGTTGTTTTGAAGCGGTACAGTCAACATCACAAACACCTCAAACAAGTTGTCATTTACTTGTGTTGGTTTTCTTTTCTTTTGATTTTGAAAACTCATGAAATATACAGAGAACCATATTTTTCCCGGGGTCAGTGATCGCATATCATCCTAATTCCACAACGAGTTTAAATTGTATAAAATTGGCTTTAAATGGACATAATTGCATGGTTCTGCATGGTTGTGCTGCGTTTACCTTGGATAGTCTCTGCATGCCTGGTGAGAAAGAAACCACTAAAATGCATGAGTCTTTCTCTTCTCGCTGTATTTTTCAAATATATGTGTATTTTGTACTCTTCACAGACTAAAAGTGGTAAACTTTTCTTAAAGCTGCAATCATAAACTTTGTGAAGAAATGACACAATTATGTGTTTCTTCACTTTTCCTCAGCTTCCGAATTCATTTTCAACTCAATTGAATAAAGAATATAAACTAAATTCAGATTTCGATCAAATGAGAGAAATTCAAGTTCAATGTACTAAATGACGTCTGTCTGAAGTGACAAAGAGGCAAGTTTGATGAGATAATATCTGAGGTTTTGAACTGTACACTAATGTGCCCAGAAACAATGCAGAAGTTTATGTCAAAGGAAATAGACACCATATATAGATTACAGATTTTTTGGAGAATAAGTTACACCTGAGTCGCATATGTGTAAAAATGTGTCACGATGAGGAAAAAAACCTATAAGTCATTGATTTTCTCATTCCAAGATGTAGCTGTACTCATCCAGCAGCTGCTGTTCCAAAACCATCTGTGAATTTGTTCTTCAGTTCTGGCTGTTGTATTTTTAGCCCGCGATTATCCTTCACACTCTGAACTCTCTTCTGTTCTGTTTCTGCTGTGTATCTTATAACTTTTAGATAAAATTATGATGGGTAGTTTTTCTTTTTGTTTGTTTTTTTTACTTTTAACTTGCGCCGTCAATGTAGCAGCATTTTCTTGTCGTACAGTGACATCTAGTGGTCCCAGATGGTATGCACTGGTATATTTGATATGATGCTTCTTATTATGAAACTGAAGAACAAACAGTGACTTATAGTCCAGAAAATATGATATAAACAGTTTAAATATATATATATATATATATATATATATATCTTTTTATGAAGGTATGACTTATTTTTCTGAGCGAAAGATGATTCAGAAAATGGACGTAACACAAATCTGCAAATCCTACAGTCTCCAGTGTCTCCAGTATAATCCACACAGCGATCGTCACTCTTTTGCTTTGGTTTCTTCTGCGTTGCGATGTCATCCAAAGACTAGGAGAGCCAGAATTTAAAAAAACATTTGAAGGGCTTATTAACAACATCGTCCAAGCAGGTGCCAACAGATCGTCATCCAACATGTTCCTCTTTTTTCTCAAGCCCAGTTCTGTTACACAGAACCCAGAATAACAACAGTATCCAAATATTATACTCCTGATATAAGCGGAGCACTTTTTCCAGACCAATTACTTGGAAAAACTAAGCCCCTCTAAGACTATTGCAATTGATTAAAGATCTATTACACATTATCCATTGAGCAATACTGTGGTGAAGATTTACACTACCAGTAACTAATATGTTTTGTATCACTTCCTAACTCTACTCACTAAGTATAACATAACATAACTGAGTCCAAATCAGCCATGATGACCTTGCAAAAGATAAAAATTACAAAAACAAATTTGAGTCTTTTGTGGAAATATTTGTTGCCCAAAAATTGAAAGACACATCATTTTTTGACATTTCAATTTATTTTGCACCAGGAGGCCTTAATAGCATTGGAATATTGAAAAGTGACTTCTTTTGCCTTGGAAATTGAAACCTTTTCATGTTTTTAAGAAAGAAACTCATTCAAGTTGTCATGCAATGTGATTAATTTTCACTTAAGTGAGGGGGAAACTCAGGTCTGCAGTCATTTATAGATTATTTATACATTTTATACAGTTATTTTACATGTCTGGCCCACTTATATCAAACTGGGCTTCATGTGGCCTTTGAACTGAGACGGGCTTGACTCTCCTGCAATGTTCTCATTTTGGCAAAATCAATCTAAAACAGCGTAAGCTTGGATAGGTTAAATACAATCAATAGAAATGATAGAAAGTTTTGCTCGAGAAAGTAAGTGATGTGTATAGTTTTACGCCGCACAGATCAAGAGCCCTGAATTACAGCTCCATAGCAGCCAAAGCTTGTTCCTTTTGAGGAAACTTCAAGTAACACATGATAGTGCCACAACATCAGGCTGCATAAAGATGATGACCAAGTTGATCTCCACTTTGGATGGCTGAGCTGAGGATTTCTCTGATCAGTGCCGAGGATATCCCACTGGGCTTTGTCTATTCGACTTCTCCTCAGTTACATCCCAGCAGATGGATAAAGTGATTGACAGCACAAAACCATCAGTCAGATAAAGCCATGTCATCAGCAAAACAAAATATGTTTCACTGTTCTATATCAATAAAGAGGACTGTTTTGTCCCAACATCTGCACAGTCTTGCACTCAGCGAGTTCACAGGCATACACGCAAGAAACGGCAAAAGCGACTGTCAGAGTGAATCAAATCATTAACTTTGTGTCATAAATCAATAACACAGATGGTTTTTTAGTTACGGTTTGATTGAATCTAACATTGCCAGCAAAGTCCAGTTAAAGCCCATTTCATTAGAGGGAGTGAAAACTAAATGAGTCTGAAAATTATTGGCAGGCAGTTTTCATCTGTGACATCTGCATTAAAATTAAGTACAGAGCCGGCGTTTAAGGAGGTAAAGACTATTTAACCGAGGATACTGACCTCTGAAGGAAAAAAGGATTAAATATATATGGTCTCAGTGGTGGCAGATTGCAAACATACACAAAGCTAAAGAAATTTTGAGCTGCAAAGATAAGAAGCATTTTAAACTAAGTTGAACGTTGAAGACAATTTTAGCTAGTACCTACTCATGAATGCAAACATGACTTCTTACTAAAAACTTCTCAAACCATCACTAAACTAAAATATATTAAAACATAAATAAATCTCTTTATCTCTCTCTGGCCATAATGGTTATAGGACAAATTCACAATCCCACCTTGCATTGCGTATATGTAAAAGCAGAAATGTAGAGTTCCAAAATAAATAAAAGTATTCACTAGTTCTAGTACAACATTTAAAATAAATGTAACTGAACTATTTTAGTACATACAAAGTCTTGGTTGAGAATAATTTTTTTTTTAAATATCACCTGGCCTCATCCAAACCAGCACAACACTTAATTATGCACTAGTTAATAAAATAATCAAATGTTTTTGGTCAAAAATTATAACTTGATGAGTGAATCTAGCAACTTTAGTGCATTATAAATGTACTTCTGAAAGTTACAGTAAAAAGCTACAACCTCATAATGCAGCTTTAAGACTGTTCTAAAGTTCTTCATTTGAATTGGTGTTTCATCTTTTTCTTCCCGCCAACTTCTGTCCCTCCCAAACAGCCCATGAACTACTCCAACCCGGTGTATGCAAAGATCTATATCGACGGGCAAAACTGCCGGAAGCCGGTCATCAGTATCGACGAGAGGAGAGAGCTACTCCCAAAGAAACTAGAGGGGACAATTCATGAAACCGCCGCATAGCCTAACTTTACACTTTGTACTTCTTTTTTTACCACAGTGTACAATGTATAATATGAAGGAGGAAAGAGGAATTCTCTCTTTTTTTTTTTTCTTTTTTTTTCTATTTCCTACGAGGCTCCTGCTGGTTGAGCATCAGCGTGACGTCCCTGTCGGTGTGCCCGAGAGCTTTTATTTTCCATTGACAGTTTGCTTTCTAATGTTTGTCAGAAGTAAGTTCTACAGCGCCGTACTGTATACTCTATGACACTGAGGTAAAGCTGCTGATTTGCAAAAACTTTTATTAACACCGCGAGCCACACCTGTGCACAGTTCTACCCTTAAAATGCAGCGCTAGAATTTGTACCCATCCCCTGTTTATGAGGCGTATGGACACTGTGTTGGGGACGGTGATGCAGGAAGCTTTGACTTGATCTTTCCGAACACATGTACGTATTGTAGAAGAGGGTTATGTTGGTTGTTTGTTATGCAGATGCTTTTCTTTTTTTCTTTTTTTTTTAAACGTGATAGATGGACCACAAGGCTTCACAACTGAGCAGTGAAGCTTGAAACTCTGGACAATTTGTCTCTTTCTCTGTTCTGTTTCTGACGGAGCTAATCACGGTTCCATCAATGGCCATAATCCACGTTTTGTCAACACGAACCTTTCCCCACGCCAAACGCAATTCCGCGAGTCTTGTGTCTTTCCCATTTCTGCCGATTTCAAGCTCCATTTCCCCCGTTTCAGCAGTAATTCACCATTATGAACTTACCCTCCGGGGGAAGAGACTGAAGCCCACCCTGAATGTTCTCCGATCCGATTCCCAGAACTTGTACTGTACACTGAAGAGACAGATCCTGAATACCATATTTTTCTAGGTCTCGTATGTCAACAGATGGATTGAAGGAAGAGATTTACCACAGCTACTAAAAGGCCAATCGGAGTTATTATGAAACACATCTGTTACTTCAGACAAGGAAGATAATAAATATAAGATATTTTATAATTTTGTATTTGATTTGTATGTCGTTTGGCTGCTTGTATTTTGAAGAAATGTATTAAATGTAAGTAATTTTTTATATAAAATGTAAATCCATATTGAATAAAGGGGGCTTATTTCCACAGTGTGCTCCTGTCTTAGTCCACAGCATGATCCGGGGGTCACCGCATCCCCCCCCCCCCCCCCCACACACACACACACACACACACACTACAGTAGCCCACCACAGGAAATAACCTAAGTTAATGTAATGTCTTAGACGTGTAATATATTTTGTGAGTCCGCCTGTTCAATCAGTGAACCGACTCTCAGCTTTGACACCCCCAACAGCTGACCTGACAAGTCAATCACCTCTGGGTGGTCCTTCACCTGCTGTGCCGTGGAAGGCGGCTGATGGAAGATTATTGCCCTCCCAGTGTGTTGAGGAAAGCCGATGCCATTTATTACCTTGGGGTGGGGACGCGGCATCAGTGCCACCTGCTGAATGATAATTCAGTCCACTTTTACTCTACCTACAATGGCTGCCGCTCCACACACTCACCAGATACCAGGAGAGGAAACGGCACCCCCCCCGCCGTTCTTCTCCCATCTGTCTGCGCCACTGGCTTCATCTACAAGTATCGCAACTTCAGTAAATGTGGTCGCAGCCTTTGAATTAGTCTGAAATCTTAATCGACAACAGATGATACTCACATAGAAGTGCTTAGAAGGCGAATTGTTGCCTTTTGGGAACTTTTATCAAATCAACCAAAAACAAAATACAGTTTTACAAAACACATGGATGTTTTTACCTCTTGGTGCAGTGATTTTGTTGGTTTTTTTAAGTTTTGCTGAGTTGATTTCATCACTTGCTGTCGGGCACCTCATCTTTGGAAGGATGTGGCTTGCCGATTTCTTCTTCAAACGTAACGACTTGAGATGCACCAAGTTGCATTCAGGCATTTTGATCAGCTTCCTGCCAAACTCCTGTGAAATTGAAATTCATAGAATACTTATTTGTGCCTATTGTGGTGTAAAAGCAAATATCAGTCATTCTGGGCGGGGCAGGTCTCCCCAGGCATCGTAGCACCTGGAAATATCGGGGATGTCTGGGCCTTTTCCAGTGTTGTTTTCCAAAAATTGAAAAATAAAATAAAGAAATCATAGTTGAAAGCAATGAGTGAGTGAGGTAAACCTATTAACCCAGAGCATTGAGTGATCATTTGCCAGCCCAAAAAAAAAAGAAATGCAGGAGTTATTGAGAGTTGAGAAGTCATTGTGAATGTATTTTAATAGAAAAGAAAATGTGGTACAAAACCTTACATGTATTTGTTACTACAGTAGAAGGATCTATATGGAGACTTCACAAATATTTAAAATCCAAAAAATGATAGGGGTCTACTAGGAGAAGAGTCTCATTTGGATCATAACAGCGGTAATATTCTATAATGTACAGTGTTAGGAAGTCAACTGACTACTTGCCACGACACAGAGCATGTTTGATGTAAAAGATAGTCTATTTATTTTATTCGCAGGGTACTCTGCATCATTGGCTGCTTGTTAGTGCTTATTTCTCAGCCGGTCTGCTCACTGTACTCCGATGTATCTTTAGTCAACTGTAGTGAAAGCCTTTAGTGATACGGTGCGATTTGACAGCCGTCACAATGTTCTTCTTTTCAGCATGTGACCATGAAGTTTCACAATGTTTTTCCGTCTTCTTTCATAGCGAAGAGGCCATTTGTTGTCACTTGAATGATCCTTCAAAATGTGTTGTTCTGTTCTCCTGAAAACATTTCACTCAATAGATTTGAAAAGTGGATCTTTCTATTAAGATTTTTTCTCATATCCAGGATGGAAGCAAATTACTGAATTTTAAGAGCTACTACTTTTCATTATTTTGAAATATTTCTCTGACATTCCTGATGTTCATATGGACACCCAGAAAATGATAAGTCTCTTTATTTAAAAAGTCTTTATATCTGGAAAGAAAAAAAAGCAGATGGCCAAACATGTGTTGGGACAGAATCGGTACCAAAGTAAACTATAACTCCCCTTCAGAATATCTGTAACAAACAGGCTAAAATCTTTAAAAGTGCTTTAAAAAAAACCATTTCAATTATGAATTCACTTTCAGGTCAATTTAAGTTTAAGCTTGTTAGATCACTTTTCTTGAACACTTGGATTCATTAAAAAGATTAGAAACAGTAATGTGGATGAGCGTCTGGTCGGAAGGGCCTCCAGCCTGCAACTTAAAAAGAGATATTAACACTCAAGTTTCCATGAAAATATAATGAACAGAAACCAGGGTGTAATTTGCCTTGTGGGATCGTTTATAAATCCCTTCAGTTGAAATATTTGTATTGCCGGCAGAGACATAGTTATGGGTTGGATTTACTAACCTCCGCTAGTTGGGAGCGTCTATCTTGAATATATTTAGTATTAACAGCCTGCAACACTTAAGCCTTCTGGTTTAGTTTATTTTTTTAAACATTTATTGTCTTCACTGTGACAAACACCCTTGTCTTTGTTACATTTGATTAAATCCTTCATATACCGAGAGACCTTAAGCGTCTTTTCATTCGCCGCAAGATCAGAGAAGTCTCTTCTCCCTCCCAAGAATGTCCTGTTCCCAACAGCTATTGTGTGATTGGTCGAAAATATGAAGTGACTTGGTTGTTGTAAGAAAAGCGAACATGGCTTGTTCCCTTTTTTTCCCCCGTTTTTCCCCCGTCTCCTCACCTGAATTATGTCTCTCAGTTCCGCATGAAGTATGAAATGTCTGATCCAAAACTCACAAATTTCTCTGTGCTTGCAGAGTATGTATCCACCCTAAGGGTCTTGATGGTCTGGAGTCCATCCAAGCCACACAGGGCACAGAAAAAACAGGTTACACCTCGGATCGCTTCCCAGTACATCCAAATACACCCACACATGCACATATGAATCTTCATTATTTAGGTAGTGATCAGACAGACAGCCTATGTAGTGTACTAGTCTTTGGTTTATTTTCTATGTAAAAGCTAAAAGGGATGAGAGTTTTCGCAGAGAAGCCTGGAATTGGTCAAAGTATTCAGAAGTGATGCAGTTCCTAACCCATGGACGGGCACTTTCCAGTATGAGAGCTATAGTTTGATCGATGATATGAAGATATATTTCCAAGCAATGCAAGGAAAGAACCATCCAGTGCCCGAGGCAAAGTCCACATCTGGCAGCCAGAGCAGCTTCAGGAGCACCCAAGTCCACCAGAGCTGCACACAGCCATCGACCAGGAGGGGAAAATAGCCCAGGCCACATCCTGGGGGCAAAGGGCAGATCCAGATATGAACACTGTTATTATACTGTAAATATGAGAATGGTGGGTGATGAAATATTGGGACATTTTCAGCATTAATACTGTTGTTTAATATGTTTTTAGACTGATGACAGAAAATAACTTTCCAATCATCAATTGGTAAACTTTCATTAATTAGCATTCTTTAAAAAAACACACACACACACACACACACACACACACACACACACACACCCACACACACACACACACAGTCCCTCAGAAAGCGTGAAGTCATTTATGATTTGCTTCTGGCAACCATAATATTTTTGACTGTTTCTGGTATTTCAATGGTCCTGATGATGGTGTTAAATGGCTGCTGATGGAGCAAATGATCTATTTTCATGACACGTACGCATGCACGCACGCTCGCGCGCACACACACACACACACACACACACACACACACACACAGACACACAGATTCAACATCAAGGTCACAAAGGTTCTCACTTGAGGTCCTGTTATTTGCATTCTAATTGTTATTGATTTTATTTTATTTCTCTTCACCAAAAATAATGAGAAATCAATTAAATACTGTTGGATGAGGATGAACAAATAGTGCTACCAACTACCCCTTCACAGTGTACTGAGGTGTAGGAAAGTGTAATTGACAACATTGAAGAAATTGAAATGAAAGATGCACGCATTAAATCCATTTAATTACAAAAGTGAACCATGAACTCATTGGCCAACCCCTTCTGTACATGTCTCCAAATAATGAAGACCTTCATTTCATCAGTAAATGAAATGAGGAGATGGCTGCCGGGCTTCTCAATCAGCCACAAATATGCATCAAAAGAAGAGAAAAAGAAATTTGAAAACAAATCCTGAACTAAGAGAAGCCCGGCACCTCCCTCCCCTCACCTTGCCTATTGATTTTCTTGTCTCTTTTCCACTTAGCAAGCATCACCACTATCCTGCATAAACATCAGAAAAACCCAGAGGGCTCATCTCTCGGACAGAATCAATAACAGCAGGAGTCGTATTCACATTATAAACAACAAGTTCTGCATACTCATGCTCCAGCCTGCACCGAGCTCATAGCTCCATGTGTGGTGAGTGGTGGGAGGGGGCGGTCGAGCAATACAGACGGAAGCTATAAGGATAAGTAATCGAGGATAAATGAGCTATTGTCAAAAACAGGTTCTTGAAAACTCTCAATTCAGGTAGCATCAATAGCCGATTGTTCCAGGTCATGTGCCATCAATTATCATGGCAACAATGCTTTGGTCATTTTCAAGCACATCTTTCCAGAAGATAAAATACCCTGCATGAAATAGCCGCCACGTTGCATTGTTAACCTCTTTCACAACCAGATTTTGGCCAACGTAGACTAATAAGGAAAGCGAATAGCCAAATATCACACTCACACCATCCTATACTGATACGATCACACAGAAATGGTGAAAGAACTTCACTCAGGAGCAGTCCCAAAGTGCCCACTGTTAATCACATGGTAATCCCTGTGAATCAAATACGCCCATTTCCTCGACCTCCGTGAGGAAACCTTTGAGGGCTCAGGGAGGACACTTCAACATGAAAAGACAGGAAAAGACAGGCAATCAAACCTGCAACCTTATATGTGGAAGAAGACCCACAACCAAGAGATATATCAAGTCAGTCCAGCTCTTAATTAGGACATTTCATCACGAAGCAACTGTTCAGGACCAATGTTGCTGTACATCCCTTGTTTGACCAATAAAGCATTCTTCTTTCCTGAAAGGACTAAGTTGTAACTTATTAAAATTAAGCACCTTATAACTGATAATGATCATCATATCATTATCAGCCTTAATCCTTGTGAGAAAGAGTGGCCTCACTTTTCAATTTCTATTTTATTATACAAAACAGTAAATTCACAACCATCCCTGTGAGCCTGACTCTTATCATGATCATCATTAAAAGACAAAGCAAACTGTAATAATGAGCGACTTCTGTCTCGACCTTGTAGATAGTCTTTGCATCACACCGGTATCATCGGTGCCACCCGTGTATCAAAACAGTGATTCTGAGCAAAAAAATGTCCAGATTACACGTGCTTCTAACTGATTTTATAATCTCATTTGCAAACAGATTGTTCACAAGCAGCGAAGCTAATAGCTAAATTCCCCGCCCATTAGTACTAGGCAGTATAGGCAGTGCAATTTTACTGAGAGGAGCTGTCAATCATGAGATTTCATTAGGTTTTCATTTATTCAAAAAACTAATCAAGAGGGTCCTGATTAAAAAATGAAATTATATATTTAACAACAATCAACCTCATTAAAACATAAGTTAACAGCAGCTTACAGCATGCCGCTGTGTTGCACGTTTACAACTTTTAGCGCTGCTTTCCCTGAGAAATGTACGCCCCCTTTACATGGCAAAGCTTCAAATACAAACGCATAATATTAAAGGTTTCACATTTAGATGGCTACATTTTGAAAATGATCAGCTTACGCTGTTTCTCAAAACAATGTAGTTTTCATGCCAAGCCACTAGTGGATGCTGTTGTTTGTTTTTGTAATGAAACCACAACACGCGCACACGCAAATTTGTGTTCACTAAGTTTTCCATCTTAACTTAAAAACGTCGTTCTGTAACAGGGCCCTAAATTGTTTTGGTAAAATATTGCGTTCCCTCCCATTTTGTGAAAACAATCTTAAACTTATTTAAAGTGCTCCATACATCACCCGCTGTGCAGTGACGAGACATTGAACTGCAAAGTTCAGAATTGATCATTTGCAGTAGTGTTCTCCCTCCCTAACGCTGAACCTCTTTCTGATCTGATTTGCCGAACACAGACATACAAAAGCAGGAGTCCTTGAAATAAAACCAATCAGCCTTATTACATATCTGCCTTAAATAAGAGCCTTGACCGTACAGCTGTACTCTCTGCACCCTGAAGGGGGTCCCAGACCCCAGGTTGAGAACCACACCACTGTTTTACATCCACCGGAATGCTTGTGATTAAAAGAGTATTTAGTCTGAAGGCTTGCTTGTCTAATTCTAATTCAGTATGCAAAACATAAAATTTATGTCCATCTCCATCATCTTTTATGAGACACATGTTGACTTTTATGATGGTCAGTAATAAAATACAAAGCGAACTGTAAGAATAATAATAATCTATGTTATAAATGGGTTTGAAAGGTGCGTTTCGTGACCTGTTATTGTGTATCACTGATGAGGTTTTACAAATCAACGTTGAATAAATCAATATAATGCTCGAGGAAGCTTCACTGCCATTCAGAGAATTTCTCAAAACTTTTCAAAAAGCTGGTGTTTTTTAATTTAATGTTGGTCAACAACTCGTCCTATTTATATGCAGCCGAGACGACCCAGTAAGGAGGATGTTCTTTGTCCTCAAAAATCTGACTAATGACCGGATTAAGGGGGGAAATGGGGCTGAATTGTAATCCCCTTTTCTGAAAGCTGCACTTTCACTAAGCTTGGCCAATAAATCAGTGGGAGGGTCTCCTCTTTCTTTGTCAGCTTTGGTGATTTTGAACCCCCTCTGCTCTCAGTCCTTGATCACTGCAGCACTAAAGACTGCATGATGGTGAATTCGGACACATCTTAACCCTTTAATTCTGGCGCTTTGACACCCGTACTGGCTGCAGGGTGCTTTTCCTTAACCCGATTACACGGCGCTTTTAAGAAGAAAAGACAAAGAAAAGACAAAGAGAAGCAAAAGAAGCGAATAACGGGAATCGAGATAAGATCTTTTAAGATAAATGAAACCATGACCACTCATACTGACCAACCTTGTTCCTCAAGAGAAGGAAATGTCTTTAATACAAGCAGCTTTCAGTACCACTGTTTCACTACTTGATTAATTGTTGTACACAAAATAATAAAAAAAAATGCATGTTGTATGCCGATATGAAAAAAAAAAAAAAAAGGTTCAGAATCGTTTTTCTTGTTTTTGAGATACAAATGAAGCTGAAGTCGTAACAACAATATGTGACATATCTTTGAAAGGATTAATCCACAAGCTATCGAAACAGATCTTAACACATTATGAACAATGAACAATGAAATCAACTGTCACCACAAATACAAACATGATGACAGATTTTCTTTTCTTTTCTTTTCTGTTTCTTCCTTTGCTAAGATGATTGATGTAAACATGTCAATCCAAACACTGGGTGTAAAAAGCAAGTAGATGTCAATCAGTTTCTGAAAGAGTGAGAACAATGCACTCAAAGTCTCTCAGTTTGCATTCTTTTCATCCATCCTTTACTCATCTAGCTTACTCCAACCTAAGACAGAAGTGGCCCGAAGTCCCAACGTTTCAAATGAAAAGGCATATTTTCTGTGTTTCCGTTTCATGCCAGTGTTTTGAAAATGATGTCCGTTTACACGCTGAAAGCAATGTAGTTTTTATGTAGGTCCACATGTGGGTGTTTTTATAAATGTATTTTTAGGAATAAAACCATACACAGAATATGGACTGGGAGTCATGACACTCTGGAGGCCGCCGTTATTTTTTATTGTCCATACAGTATACTCGCTCAGGTGAAGAAGAACTATTTACCATGACCATGCTGCGCATGCGCAGTGCCATCGTTTGAAATAAGGTGCGTTTTCCGCTGTTAACACAGAGATGCAGTCGGGGCTTTTTCGAAAAGTTTCATCTTGGAAGTCTTTTTTAACAAAGTTGTGTTTTTAGTGGCTCCAAGCACCATTGCTGTGTGAACAGACAATAAAACAGTAATTAAATTTTTCAGTTTTCCAATTTCACTTGAAATCGTTGTTTTGTGTTAACGGGCCTCAGGCAAGGTGAAAGCTGTACCACGACACTGGATTTTCAGTTATCGAGATAACTTCTTGGATTAACCCCGGGTTTTCCGTATTACGACGCTCACTCACTTCTCATCGGGATAAAACTCCCCGGCGACTTACGTTTAATGTCTAACTGGTTCCCAAGCAGGTTTTGTCCTCGATAAGCAGTCAGAGCTCCGCCTCCTGACCAATTGCATCTCTTGAAAAATGACCTGCCCTTCTTAAATGATGGTGATTGGTGCGCGGGTACAGCACTGAGCTGCAGCTGAGCGGAGATGAGAAATTAATTTAGAGCGATCTTTTTGACATAATAAAATAAGTGCTCATCAGTGAGGCTTTAAAGGATGTTCTTGTTCTTGACTTGTTCCAAGTCTGTTTAGCTCCACGAGGGTTGAACTGTAATAATGAGGTTAATAATCACACATGACAGAACTGCAGCAACATGAATTTATGGAACGCAGCACTACTCGTGCTGTCGAGGTGATTAATTAATATTCCAACACAAAACACAAGAGAAACTCAGCCTCAAAACAACTGGATGGGAAATATGAACTAAAAGAAGGGCAGTGAGGACACGCTTCTGCGGTAATAAAGTGAAACTGAGTGCCGTCCGTTTATATAGCAGATGAATTAATATTGTATAATCTGATGAAGTCACGCATTAACAAGTCAGGAATATTCTGGCTTTGTGTTGTTTTTAGCCTGGTGGATGTGTTTTAATTCTCCATATTCTCAGGGAATATTTGTTGCTTCAGTAATCTGTAAACGACGCTGCAGGGGTTCTCCGTGTGTGTGATTGGTCGGGGGCTGCAAACCCCGCCCCTTTCATGTCAACGTGCACACGTGGGTCTGGGTTGAACTCGCGCGTTGATAACCTGCTTGGTTTGTAGTAGAGGCCTCTGGTGAGAGCGTCTCTCCATCTGAAAGGAAACTGTGGAGGCGGAGTGTGGGAGGAAAGCAAGAGTCAACCATTGCACACACGCACAGGAGCACATGGAAACTCCAAACCGAAAGGCTTCCACTCTGACCTAGGGACTTTGTTTACTTTGAGCTGAGTGTAAAAAAACTACACCACTGTCTAAGGAACTGTGTTAATAAAACGTCTAAATCAGACAACAGCTTGCAACACTGCTTTTGACAAATGTGATCTTAATTTAGAAAAACACTGAAACATCTTGGAAGTGCAATATAAGTTTGAATCAGATGTTTCTCTAAGAGCTAAGACAATCGGTGTGGATATTTCTCCGCACTTTTTTTTCCTAGGATGAAAAAAAGCAGAAGAAAAAAAAGCATTTTTTTGTGTTAACATTTTGTGAGTTTTATTTTATGTTTATTGAGTTGCTGAAGAGACAAAGGAGCCAGCTGAGGGAATGAAAAGTCCCCGTTGGCATCATTTTCAGCAAACCTCTCTCAATGGCAACAATATTTCTTTTTTTCTTTCTGATGATTGTAAAGTTTTCACAAGAACTGGTGATAAAGGCTTTACTTGTTTGTCGGTATGGTCACACAGGCTATATGGATTTTTTTTTTTTTATTATTATTTGTCACATTTAAAGCTCCAACTGAGTGAAAGGGATGTCCTGCTGGAGTTTGCTATAGCTTTTAGGGACTAATTTCTTCACTGTGAAATGGACATCCTGGATAGTTTTTTTCATCTTTCCTGTAGTGTTCGGAACTGAACTCTCCTTTAACAGATCTGATAATAGTTTACCGCTCAGAAATAAACAAAGACTACAGTACCTTAAATAAACCAAACTGAGCATGTCGGCATCAGTTTCACAATCATTCTAAATCCTGATCTCTTCATGAAGTCCAACTTTATTTCAATGGGGCTGATGCAGCAATATCATAGGATGGTAACCTCTAAATGGATTTTCAAAAAGAACAAACAAACAAGTATGTAGCGTCCAGATTTAAGCCCCATTTACACAACAAGTTTTTCAAGTGAAAACAGAAAACTGGTTGCGTTCTGGGGGTGCACTTTCATGACAGCGGTGCTGGGAGCCACTGAAAACACACATTTTTTGAAAACGGCTCACAAGGTGGAACTTTTTGGAAAATGTTCTGACTCTGGAACGCTGCTACCGTGCATGCGGACCACGGCTATTATAAACAGTTGTTGGACTTGGTAGTTTTAGAGTTCAGAGTCATCCATGATAGCGATCCAACTTTGTCATCCAAACAAATGTCTGTTTACTCCCATTGTTAATGTTTATGACATATTGCGCTCTATGCACGTGTGTGTGGTTTCATTACAAAAACAACTGACAGCGCCAACTTGTGGCTTGATATGCCAACTACGTGATTTTTAGTTTTTACCCCTTGTAAATGGACATTATTTTGAAAAATTTACCATGTAAACACGAAAACCTTCTGAATCGAAAAGGCCGAAACTATGCATTTTCGACTTGATGTATCGTTGCGTAAATTAGGCAATAATGGGATCTTTTTTACAAAACCAAATATGGACAGAAATGTGAGTGCAATGGGATTTTCATGTTGCTTCCTTGGACAAACGATTTCTACAATCTTTAGTATGTTTTCACAAGTCACCGTCATTGGGTAGCGACTGCTGCTTCACTACAAACATGGTGTTGTGTTACGCTCCCGATATCAGTGGATGAATTTTGAATAGCAGTTTTTCACACAGAAAAATTGTGGTTATTTGTTTTTATGCAATACACACATATAAAAATAACATATACACTTACATTTGCTAAGGTTTGCTATATCTCTACTATTGCACTTTGGTTGATGTGCAGTGTTAACCAACCAGTATGAAGATTTTGAACCACAGTCCGTATTCCAGCACACTTGATGTCATTATCACATTCTGCTCTCTTAATCCCGATAATATCTCTGCGGCACTCATTAGCCATGGTATGCATTTGAAAATAGCTGCTGTCTTCACCTCGCTATCTCTTCCTTTTCTCCCTGCAGGCTGCGCCTCAGATTGTGTGAACCAGAGAGGGAGGAGGTTGACTATATAGCAGAACTATTGCTCCCTGCCTCTGTCTGAGTGGGAAATGAAAGGGGTGGACTGGAACAGAGGTATCTGTGTACCCTATTCGTTCTGATACAGTCAAATATTCATGGCTGGAGGAACGGTACACAGAGTAGATCTGATCCATTAGTCACAGACTGACCACCTCCATGGATCATTATTCCTGATGGACGCTTGTGTACTATAGAGTGCGGTGGGCCTCCTCTCTGCAAAATGTATTCGTCCAGGCTTGGGTGAAAAAATAATGTTAGCATTCCAAAAGTAGCTCAGGGTTCGCTTCTCCTTATCTCTCCATCCCTCTGTGCCAAATTGGCCTTTCACTGTTGGCCAGTCTGTTGCTGAATCTGGAACCTTGTAAGGTGGCCTAAAGCTGGGAAGCATTTGAAGTGTCGGCCTGATAATGACCAGCAGCCTGCCTGGCTGTGCCATAATTGGCACGTCCCAATTCTGTCTGGCCGCAGCAATAATCGGCCCATTGGTTTAAATCCACTTCATGTCAGTCGCACACGGCTCTGCCAGCTTATAGGAAGCAGAAACCTGCTGTGGTAGCAGATGTTGAGGAAATGATATGTTACTTCCTCTTTTTTATTTTTTATTTTCGCCATGAAGCCTCTGATATTTGAACCCCACAGCAGGTTTGGGAAGTGCCAGAGCCCCTGACCCTTTCCACTGTGAGAGGAATGAGGGGTGACGGTCAGAGGAAGTTCAGTTCAATTTTGTGGCCTGACAGCGAGGATATGAGATAATTGTGATTCTTGGCCACAACTCCGCAAATTCATCCAACTCAACACACGTCCCGGTCCCTGGAGCTGTCGGCTTAGATGAACAGGCAAAACTTTGTATTCTGCTTTTGATCTTTTGGGATCTGTCAATGTGAATATGAGCATTTCTTCATTTTAAGGCCTACAGAGTTTAGCTGTCTGTCTTGTTCTGAGTTGTTCAATGTGTACTTTTTAAACCAAGACAGTAAGTCTGAATCTGATTTTCTCTATCTGCTGAGATTTAAAAAAAAAAAAAGTTTGAGAGTAGCACATGGACCCAGGTAACAAGCAGGAGATAAAAGGAAGAGTACTCTCACCCCGGAGGGATCGGCTCATCCTGCACTGCAGGATGTGGGATGAGGTAAGAAAACATATATTTGGTTTGCATGTTCTCCCTGTGCTTACATAGGTTTTGTTTGGATACTCCAACCCTGTTTTCCAGTGCAAGAACATGCATTTGTTGTTAACTGGAGTCCTTTAATTGACCTTGTGTGTGCATGCATGTCCTGTGTTACCGTGTATTGACCTTGTGACAGATGCTTCAATTCAATTCGATTCGAT
The DNA here is from genome assembly GCF_963383615.2 of Lipophrys pholis. NCBI lineage: Eukaryota > Metazoa > Chordata > Actinopteri > Blenniiformes > Blenniidae > Lipophrys > Lipophrys pholis. The sequence goes on from NC_137632.1 coordinate 19,340,087, forward strand.
TCGATTCGATTCAATTCAATTCAATTCAATTGTATTGTATTTTATTTGCATAGCGCAAAGTAGAACACTGGTATTTCCAGGCACTTTTACGGAGAAAAACCTAACAATCTCCAGATCTCCAGGAACCCCTAAGTTAAAGGAAGCAGTCAAGAGGATGAATGGGTGGAAAACATGATTAATTGTTTAAAAGAAAAAAACACACTTGTGAAGAAACAGCATAATTGCTGCTGCGTGTTTATGTATGCTGCATGTCACTGTTGTATCTGGTTTGTGTGAAGCTATTTTTAACACTTTCATATGGAGGTAGTGTAAACGACGCGGCTGTATTTTGCTAAGACCATATTTTGGACCTGAAAACCGTTTGAAGTAACAACAAAACCAATGCATCCTGTTATGTTTCGTAAGAATACTGAAAGTAACAAATTGCACACTTGGGAAAAGTCTACATTTGTGGAAGAGCAAGGATAAGAAAAAATTATTCATGAGGAGTCTTGTTAACTCATCAATGCATGTATAGAACATCTTCAACATAAAATACAGCAAATTATTGCAGGGATCAGATGAAGTATAACACTTTTATCATCTTATAGTACATACATGTTTTTCTCACTCAGTAAGGCACCAAAGATATAATGTTCCTTCACAATGATTCTTGTGAACAGAGGCTCGAGGCCAAACTCAAGCTCAAAGGGTCACACTAACATTAAAATATTCTGTATTTCTAAAACTACCCTTTGCTTGTTGGAAAGATCATTTGGTCTCAAGCAACGATCACTCTTGGACAAAAATGTTCAACAAAGCTGTGACACAATCCAACAATCTCCCGTACTCGTGCAATAGTTAATGAAATTATACAATTTAACTCAAAATGCAGTCAAGATATTTTCAGTTTGTAAAAGCTTCAGTTCACATAAAGTTCACATATTCAAGTAAAATATAAACTTATCATTAACTCTCAAACATAAAATGTCCGAGTATGATTAAACGTAGTGTACTTTCCATTTTAATTACAGTACATTTCTGTTAATCACAACCTCCGACAAATGAGAAAATATCTATAGAGTGTTACAATAAATTAAAATGGTGGTGAAATTAAAATTATTACCATTAGCGTGCTTGACACGCCACAACATGAGATTATTCTTAGTTTAATAATCCACTGAAACACATAAAAATCCAAACCAAGCGGCGAAGCAAGTGTAATTATCCACTAAATCATGTGTTAATGTTCATATGTTTATAATCACATCAGTGTGACACGGACACTTGTTTTAATACGTGCATATGGGATATTTTGTTTCATACACTGAAAAATTACCACATTTTATGTGGACTAGTGCTGCACAGTGGGAGGACTATGTGACGTCGGTCAGGCAGGCTCAGTAATTCTACTGATGGATGTGTTTGCATGACCTGGTCAGATTCTTGTTTATTTGTTCATGTTTAAAAGAAAACGAGCTTCTGCTGCTGTAACCATGTCTGATCTGCATGCAGCATTGCACTGAGAGGACGCTCAATAACATGCGTTGGATCAACAGTTGCTTTTTTTTTTTCTTATTTTTTTTTTTTTGAAAAGGCCATTCATAGAAAGAAAATCAAAAAATATGTGCAGTAAACTAAAAAGTTGGGTGAATAAAGTAGACCGTTCAGAAAAGCTTCAGTCGTCACTGAGGCCACTAAGACACTTTGTGGTGATGAAAAGAGGCCCCACATTCCTGAATCATAGCCTGAATGCAGAGGAAATGAAGTAAAGAAACTCTCCCCACAGTGTTGTACCTGTTGATTAGCGGGACCCTCCGACAGTCAAAATGAAAACCAATAATTAAAACACATTAAAAAGAAATTTCTGCTATTAAGAGAAAGAATAAAACACTTTTTCTGTGATAACACCTATAAGGGAGGGATCTGCAGCGAGCCACTGATGGACGTTTTTACAAAACCCATCCATCATTGTGATAGCAGAGACAAGATAATTTGATTGATTAAAAAAAGGAAAAAAAAATGATATTTCAGGGTGGGTGTAGATTTACCTGGAAACAAACATCTGCGGAAGGTCGACAAACTTCTTCCCAGGAAGATGATTTTCTACTCGACATTAACCTTTAATTACATTTTAATTCAACCTTCAACTCCCAAATTATTCCTAATAAGCTCTAATATGCAACTTCGAGTTAAATCCTAAGTTAATACTAAGCGTCGTCCCACTACGCTGAGAAAGCAAGACTTACTGCAATTACTTCAGCAGCCATGACAGCCGAGGCATATGGTGGCAAAGAGACATCTGCATAAATGGCATGTTTCATCTTTCCGCAAGCGCCATATGACACGTTTGTAAAGCTTCGGGAGCCGAGGAGGAAGGCATTAATGGTCTTGTATTCTTAAGTAGTGCTGTCGTGTTCGACTTGGCACAATGTGATTGCCCTCAAATGTAACGGCAGCAGAAAAAAAAACATGGATTTCAATCTCAACTCTTTTTTTTTTTAAGTGTCTTCAGCTGTTCATTTAGGAGTAGAGAGTCCTAGAAATCACTGCAGTACACTTGCCGTGTTTAGCCTGCAGCCTGCAAGTCTGCAGCTAAGCCGACACAAGCAGAAAATGTTGTATGGTTACATATAGTTTTTATCAATATGATCAGAATCACCAGTGTTCAGAGCTCTTTATTTCGCCTGCAAGGTATTCGTGGTCAAAAGCTCAGCTTTGTCTGACCACCATTCTTAAACCATAAATAATAACTAATCCCATTTTGGTCTTACTTCTCACTGCGAAGAAGTTTAGGAACATACTGAAAATATTCACCTTTGGCCAACTCTTTTTACAAAACATCATTAGCGCATGAAATCTATTAAGAAAGATTATTTCAGATCCCATCAGCCGCGGTGTTTCTCTCCATCATTTTCAAAATGTTGCTATTGAAGCGTGAAACTTTTCTGAAACGGACAGAAAAAGACGTGTTTTCACATGAAACAGGAAATTGTCCGTGAGCCCTGCACTTTGGACTCAGAACCCCGACTTCACTTCTAACAAGCTCAGATGGAAAAGCGTTTCAATCAACTTTAACCCTCATACATGGATAAAGCATGAATGTACTAAATTCTTTGTCTTCAATCTGCCCGCTGGGGCACACAGTGTGAGGTTCTGCACTTTCTTTTCTTACTCATTGGTAAAATGTCTTCTTTGGTGCCCTGGATACAAAATGAAAGGACAAGCAGGTCATTTTGCTGTAGCTGACATGGTTGACCACGCCTGTGCTGCAACTTCTGTTTTCCAAAAAGTTAGATTTCAGACTGATTGTTTGGTACGGCAACAAATTGACTCGTACGATCATGAGGCTCGATGACGGACTAAATATACTTAATGATGACCATCTATGCATTTGTTTAGTGGATTCACTAAAAACAACAAACGTCATTACTCATAATAAAATAAATTGTGTCTGTCTTTGGTCCAAGGAGATGAATTTAGTTATTTTTACAGGCTACTTTACTTATGATGCCATTGGCTGCAGCGCCAATCCATGTAAAAATAGAGCAGCTGAATAGATTTTAGTTCATCTGCATCAAAGAGAATAACATTCTGAGCACAATGTATTCGATTTGATCACATTTGTCCTAATTCCTATCCTTGACTGGTCTTTTTGTGAGAAACCAAGATTGTCACATCATTAAAAAGTTAAATCAAAAACTAAATAAAATGTGGCACAGGGATCATCATAAAAGAGTTATAATGCATTGCCACTAATGCTCTTTTAGCAAAAGGAAAGCAGCATGGGTGCTCTGAGGAACAAAATGTTCAAAAGGGGCTAATGTACCACTTCTCCCTTTCAGATCTCAGATGAATCACGAAAGAACAAGCAGTGGTGAAAAGAAATAATATACTGACTTGAGGGTTTTGAATGAGTGACTCATTAATGTGAGATACAAGCTAATGATTAAGGCACCTGCATGTTTCGAAATAATAGAGGAGCCTTCAAACACACGACCTTTACTCTGTCAAAAGCTGCCTGTCTTTTCTCTGAGAGTAACAACGGACTGATAAGTACCTGCCTGAGATGACATTTGCATTTTATTCACTTCTCTTATGTATTAATATTTCAGTTTGTTTCCACTCTGCAATGGTTTTTCAGCACCTTTGTGGCAAGGTAAGTTGTGACAGTTACCCTTGCCGGCAGGTCAGTCACGGTTTTCAGATGAGCTGATGTAACTTGATCAGTCACAGAGGAACACCCTCATGAATGAAGATGGTCCAGTTGATAGTTTACCGTTGCTTTCCAACTAGTGGTGGCCTAGAGGTTAGGAAGCAGATGTGGCATTGGGATTTGGTGACGTGTCACCACTGTGGGTCCCTGAGCAAGTCCCTTGACTTCCATCAGCTCCCTGCAGCAATGTGGCTGCACCTCTGCATCCAACACATAGGATTGGTTAGTGTGGAAAGAAAATCTTTCTTTTTATATACACTTTAGTTTATTTTACTTTACTTTACTTTACTTTACTTTACTTTACTTTACTTTAAAACGTGTGTGCAAAGCTTAAAAATATGGTTTTGAAATACAAACAAATTACTTTTTTTCCCTCAATTTTAGTGGATTAAATCTTTTTTTTTATTGTCCCCCGGCTAGCTCAGTTGGTAGAGCATGAGACTCACAATCTCAGGGTTCGTGTCCCACGCCGGGCGTCACCTTCCCGTGGGCTCACCACCTGCAGGAAGGTTCTTAATCGGTGCATTGTGATCTGGGTGACGGTGCTCAGACTGTCACCCCCGCGACCCGGAAATGGATAAGCGGAAGAAAATGAATGAATGAATGTTTTAATCATTTTGATTGTTTATTTAAATTTTTTTTCCTTTTCTAGGCTCAGCTATTTTATGTATGTCTGTATGTATGTACCTATGTATTTTTAACCTTTTTTAACTATTGAAATGATTTTAGTTGAGTTAGCTATTTTAAACTGTTTCACTGTCTTAGTAACTTTAACTGCTTTAAGGTTTTGACTCATTTTGATAATTTGCCTTTTTTTAAATTTTTGTATAGCTTTTGTAGTGGTTCCAACAGCATTTCATTTAAAAATCGTATTTTACAGTGTCTTGTATGTCAGCTATTTCACCTTTTCAGGCAGTTTTGAGCAGGTTTTTTTTTCTTCTTTTCCCTTTTTTCCCTAGAACTTTATAGCCCATTTATGGGAGTCTGGTTGAAAATGAACCTTTTTGTAAATCAAACTGTATTTAAACTACATACAGTATAGTTTAGTGAAAGCGGAAGGGAGCCACTACAGAAAGGCTGTAAAGCCACAAGAGGTTTCAGAGCTTGTAGGTAGCGGACCCCTGCTTCAGACTAATGTTGGGAGGTTCACAATTGTCAATGTTTACAATGTCAACATGTATGAAATGAACATACTGTACTTGTCTTCATGAAGCTCTGCGGGATAAATAATAAAAACCTCACCTCTGCCTTAGACATGTGGGTGATGGCGCTCAAGTATCATCAGATCAAATGGAGCTCACATTCCATTCCCACAGCAAAGTACTGGGTACACCCACAATTTGAGTAGATTTACAGCCATTTGAGATGAATTTTGGGGGGAGATTCTTAATATATTTTTTTTAACAAACAAGATTCCTTCATGCAATTGTTTACAAAGTAGACTGACATAGTGTTAATATTATTTATTATTTGTTTGAACATATATTTGTTATACAGGTGAAGTACATTCAGTGTCTGCTATTGACGAAACAATAGGGCATATGTGGTTAAAAGGTAATTAATAATTTCAGTCGTTTTCAAGAAAAATACTTCATTACAACAATACTGTCACATTCAAGCAATTATAATTAGAGCAATGGAATAGTAGTTAGTTGGACTTAAGCGCAATTATTCTCTTCCCATTGTCTTTGTTGTGACAATGCTTTATTGGATATTTAATTTGTTTTCTCTTGAAACCTTCTTACTTGTTGTGCTTCCTGTGATTCGGACAAAAACGACTCTGTTGTTGCAACAGCGTTACCCAAAGAAGGTATAGACCATGTCATAGTAATCTTAGTAATTTGACCTAAAAATGAGTTATTTAGTTCCATGAAAACACTTTTGGTAATTGTAACAAACCAAACTGTTTCAACAGGAATGTGAAAGTGATCATTTTCACAGTTTGGTTTGGTTTTAACAGCTGCTGCTTTCACACAGAGGTTTCCTAATGAGGTGATTGTGTTTACAGGTGTTGGAATTGTTGGACAACTCAAATGTCTTGATGTTATTGTATTGTTTAAGTTGAATGTTTGAGAACTGTTTGTTTCTTACTGGAGATTAGTTGGACACCAAAAGGTTGCAACTTTTTTTTGTTCAACATTTTTTTTTAAGTAAGAAATATTAAATATTTATTGACTTTATTGGATGGGTTGGATCCTATATTTTCCATGTTGTTATTTTCCCACTTTCCAGGACATTTTTTCTCTTTGATTAACACATGAAATCTTTAGAAATGTAACCAGTCAAACATATTTTCAAGAATAACATTTTCCGGAATTAAAAGAAAAGAAATACAGGATTTTATTCAAATGCTGATATCAGAAAATCAAGAAAATAGTCATGTTCGAAGGACATTTAAGACTTAAGTGTACCCCAGAAAATACAGTTTGTGCGGTATTTGAATAGGAACATAGCAGTTATAAAAACAGAAATTACATTCGGGACATGTTGATGAATCAGTAAATGCGAAGCATAATGCATGCAACACAACACAATGAGTTCTTTGGGATGGAAATGTAATGCCTCTAAAGAATATAAAAGGGAGTTAAACGGATGTCCCAGCGACTGCCGTAAACGAGAATACAAGAAATGAGTCATCAGTTCTGCTGACTGTCAGTATTATCTGAGGCATTTTTCAGATTTTAAAGGTAAAGATGACTGGGCTCTTTTCAAATGGCACTGAATTAAAGTGAAGCACTGATACATGAACATGCACAGTGACACTGGAGGGGGAACTATTCAGAGGCTAAAATCATTATTTTCATGTATGGGGACAGAGATATAGTTAGTTCTTCTCAGAGATCATAAATATGAGAGGAAGGAAGATTATTAGAAAGTGATTCATTTGATCATCAGTGGCATTGCACCCAGCTTTGCATATCCCATCTAATCTACTCACTGATGCGGTGGTATTATTCCTACGTCTGTCCATTGTGTTGTTTCATCAAGTGTGTAATCGGTCTGTAAAACAGATTAATTAGATGGCAAGAGCGCTTCAATATTGTGAAGAACCATGTTTCAATATCCCCACTATAACATCACTGAAAGATTTAGAAAAATAGAAAAAGAGCAAATAAACCAAAGTCTTACCAATTGTTCTCTGATTTTACTTGCACTGTTAGTACTTCATAATCTCAGTAAACCCTTTTTTAAAGCTGCATGTTTTTTTTGTTTCGTTTTTTTTTCCGGCATCAGAGAGCCAACACGTTTTTTGTGAAAATTCACAATTTCTAGGTTTTCTGAGCTTCCAACACTTTGGATTTTCCCAACTTAAGTTTGTCCTGTTACATTGTCACACATAAACCCATAAGTTACAGTGAATATTATATTGCTACGCATATATTATGTTTGAATTTGAATTTGGGGCCATGTTTGGTAGAAAACCCAGAAAAACATTGATCAGAATTTATTGGCTTGAGGACGATTATCGTTCATCGAGTCGGATATTCATCTGGAGAATACTATAGAGAGATAGTTTTACTCTGGATCACTGGGATAATGAGTCCATTGGGATCTCCGGCAGCCTTCCTCTAAACCACAGCCACACCATGTGTGTTAAGAAATTCTATTTTTTAAAACCATGAGGAATAAGACAGGACTGTGTGTGTAAATGTGTTTAAAATGAGGCGGTCCATTGAGAGACATTCATATTTGCATTTAGTGGCAGAAGAAACTGTCAAAGTGTTTCCATTTAACTGGAATCTCTCACATCACGGCGAGGAAATGTTGCAAACACAACATCTGCATCTGCATGAGTGACTAATCTCTTGCATTCCTTCTTTCTGAGAGAGACACTGTTCCCATTGTGTTCTTAATTAATCACTTATATGTACACAGTCTAATCCAACAAAAGAACATGGGGAGCCTTTGTTTCTCACTCATACTCTAACAAGAAAGGACTTATTCCCTTTACAGGTTCAAAAAGTTTCACGTCTCCTGTGCTGTCTTCACCCTAACCTTAAAGATACTATTCTGGCACTTACACTGATTAAAGAACATTAGAACAAAGAACCAAATCACCAAGGACTCGTCCATTGTTCTCCGGTGACTAGGGTCTTCTCATATGAGCACCTCTGACAGTTTGGTATTTACATAGTGGTTTTCATATTGGTGGGACATGATTTCAGCAAACCACCCTTAACATTTCCAGTCTCATACATCACCACGCATCAGCAGTAGGAGCCTGTCATTCATATTTCAAATGTCAACTTTTAATTGAAAAAGAAAAAAAAGCAATCTGTTTCAAGATTAAACAATTAATGCCCCTTAGAAACCCCTATCCTGTAGATAACTGTAAAAACAGCTTGTTGGTTACAGGAGTCATTTAAATAGTGAAGCTGAAACATCAAAATAAATTAAAGATAAAACTAAAAAATTCCAGAGGAAATTTGCTGTGCCTGCCTCTGGCTGCCGACTAGGTTTTTGTTTGTTTGGGAATTTTTTTTTGTTTTTGTTTTTGTATTTTTATTATTATTACTATTTTTTCCAATCTTTTTTTATGATTTGTTCATTGGTCCAGGTTTTTTTGTTTATTTTCACACTAAGTACAAACAATTGCACAAGAGCAACGATAGAAGTGCATTAGACTTTATTCAGTGCTGTTTAGAGGAGCGTCAATCACAGGTCCATTGCATTGAGAGTCCGTTCCATCCAAGTTGTTCCGTTGGTTTGTCAGTTTGTGATTCAGTCCTGTTTTAGCAGACCGTCACAAGTGTCATAATGGCCTTTTTATGTGTGTCTTCTAATCCAAAATACTTACATTACATACATCAGGATGAGAGCAGGAGAGCCCTGGAGAAAAGGGTCAATTACATTTAACCTCTTCTAACATACGGGTTACCTATCTGATCCTTTTGATTCATAGCTGTCGATCTTCGTGGTATTCGTGCAACCGGTTGAATACAGTGAGACCGCGCACACATTCCCATCTGTGTTTGTATGTGTGTTTAAGTGTGGGGGTGTTGCTTGCACCTGACAGTGCATCTTTTGTGAGAGTGTGTTGCATCTCCTGTTTTTGCTGTTATCGCTGACCAAATACTTCATCATTGTGTAATACGATAATATGCATTTGTGATTATTATAATAGAGTGAGTGAAATATACTATATATGTAGTGTTGCAACCTAGAGAGCAACCACACACACTCACATTCACACCTAGGGGCAATATAGGGTCAGCAATTAGCCTCACATGTATGTTTTTTGAACTGTGGGAGGAAACTCAGCAACCGGAGGAAACCCATGCACTCACAGAGAGAACATACAAAGTTCACACAGAAAAGGTCTTGGAAGCCATGACCTTCTCGTTGTGAGAATACTGTGCAGTCATCAAACAGAAATACAGTGAACACTAAAGATGTGTCTTCTGTCTTTATGTTTTTTAAACTAGATCCCAAGGCTAAAATATTACAAGAATCTTTGATAAAAGAGAAGTAAAGAGAAGAAACAGCCCTCCTCTGCCTTCCTTTCTTAGGATTGACTTGAACATTAAGCTAATTACTTTTAAAACTCTGCAACGCCGGGGAACCAGAATATTTATCTTAGCCGCTGTCCCCGTACCAGCCTGTGAACAAACTAACATCCTCAGGCGGTAACCCGCCAACTGTTCCCGCTGTATGATTAAAATCAAAAGGGTTTCTATTCCTGGCCAGAGCAGCCTGAAGAGCTGCAACTTGTCTAATCAGTGTCTTCAGTTAAGTCCCTGAGAGAGACTTATCTTTAATGAAAGCCTTCGTCAAACTTTTCCCCCCAATGACACGATCGATTTTGGGCAGAGTTGTTCCATTTCTTCTTTTTTTTTTTTTCATTTTTAACAACATGTTATTCATTTGTTGTTGAAAACTTCCAGTTTCAGTAAGATACTATTGAACAAAACTTGTTTGACATTGCGACTCTGTGCTGAATAATTGTATAACTGAATAAAGATAATAAATGGTATTCTTGTGATGATATATAATAATATAATAATCAAAATAATCAAAGATCGACAGGACTTCCACGAGCTTGTGGCAAAAATAATTTCAAAATATGAGGAAGGTGTCTATGTTTAATGAACTATTTTGTACTGTGTGCACGACTGTGGAGGGAAAGTTACCGCCAAGGTAGTTATGGGATTTCAGGTTCAGGTAATGTTTTATATTTATAAATTGGTTCTGTGACTTTTCCTTTATTTGGTGCATTGGTGCCACTTCAAAGAGAGTTTAAATATTTTTCTCCTATATGGAAGGCTATAACCAATGTTTTCAACTGCATGTTGTTTCGTGAGAAATGTGAACGTATAAGTCAATTACCCTTAAACCCCCTTATGCCAAAATTATATCTAATTTGAAAAGACAAAACGAAAAACAGAGACGAGTCCTTTGTCAGAGGCCATGAGAAAATCCTTCATAACTTTAACCAGAGCTGTAAAACCTCACTGAAAAGACTCAAATAGATATTTTCTGCATAAATAGTCAGGAACTTGGAAAAACTTTTTACAGGATTTAAAGAAATAGAGAGGTTGGATATTTGCTTGGAACTTGTTAAAACTGCTGGATCTAGGCTGGGCTTTTTAAGAAGAGGATTAATAAGAACAACCTGAAAGGCTCAAAGATTGATCTGATCTTGTATTGATGTACTAATCAAGGGAAAATTTCTTTCCACAACAGAGGATAACTTTGAGAGCTCGACACAATGGATGTTTTTTTAAAGGAGCAACATGGATGCGAACCGATGCACACATACATTTTATAGTTAATGCTGCATTCAGGACTAATGAGGAAGTGGAATAGTTCATTTCAGAGTGAAGGAAACTGGGAAAGTGGATGTCACACAACACTGTGAGATGTTCATGAGAATACTTAATGGTACACTCCCAATACAACATGTCAGGATTTATTTTAAGAAAAAAAATTGTGTGCATATCTTCTATATGTTCTCCAATGCTTGATTGGTAGATGAGTTTGATGCTTCTTAATATGATAATACAAAATCTAAAATAATAAACAAGGGATATTGTACATGTAGAATACTCACAGAATTAATTGAATTGTTTGGACTCGTCATGGTTAAATAAATTTGTTTTGTGGACAGTTGTGGTGCCGAGTTCTCCACAATAAATCCTCAAGTGTCCTCCTGCCTCTGGCTCTCGTCATTCAAGCAACATCAAAGTAATTAGGCTTGTTTGAACATGTCATCTGTCAGCACAATGTGCACATACTGCAGTTTACAATCGCTGCAGCGAGAGAGGCTGTGGAGAGAATTCAAGTGTATGAATATATGCACAGTTAAATATGTGTGTGAATGTATGAACGCACAGTTAAAAGGGAGCATTTTCTTCAACTTATATGTCAGTGTTTGCCATTTTTCACAGCTTGAAATTATAATCGCTGCCTAATAATGTGACGGAATGAGCTATTTTATCGCAGAGTGATAAGGGCTGCTTAATCAAAGGCGCCTCATTTCAATCTGGAAAAGGTGTTTTAAGTCAGGCATTACATGAGACACATACGTATTGCATGCTAGTTCAATATTTTCAATCTGTGTGCACTGTTATCATTGTGGTGATAAAGTAAGAGTGTAAATTAGTAACTGCAAATAAAGGTTTGAGAAGAATTATTCTCAGTGCTTCATACCATTTCATGCATTATTTTCAGTTGTTGTTTTTCAGTATGTGTAATTCCTCTGACTAATGTACATCATGCTGAATATAAGCAGTGATCTAACATTGTATTGGTCACAATTGCTGTCGTGTGAGTTGCTGAGTTATTCAGTTTGTTATTTGTGTTTGGTCTGAACTATCTCAACTGTGCCAAGGAATGGATGGTCCCTGTAAATTGTTATTAATAACAATTAATTGTAAAATGCCATACGTTATGGCACGTATGGCAGTTACGTGCCATAACTGCAATTTTTACAGTAGATCATTAGATTTGAGAAATGCTCGCATATCAACACAAAAGCCTCTCCTAATAAGAAGGTTATACACAAGATCTCTCCGTTAAGCTCGGAACTAAAATGATACAACTGGACTGACAGCAACGCTGATGAATATACACAGAAAAAGAAAAGCTTTTTACTGAACAAATCTGAATCTAATCAAAGCAATGTCCATGTATCCATCTTAACTGTTGTAGGCCTCTCGACTGTGCAACTCTCCTCCAAAAGCAAGCATTGAGGCACATCTACTGTGTATCATCCTAATTGCAAAGCTTGTTACATACAATTGGTAGGTAGAACTATTATTTCCAGGGTCTTTTTGTGTGGTTTGCATTTTCTCTCCGTGGATGTTGTGTAAGATTTCTGCAGTACCCCAGCTTCCTCTCACAATCACACAAATTGTGAATGTGTGACCTAGTGTTTTTCCAGAGGAGCCTGGCTGTGGGGCAAAATAATCCATTTTTGATTTGTCAGCTGAGAGCAGATCAAGCACCCTGGTAGGAACACAAGATAGATAGGAGACCAATGTAATGTCATTGTAAAGGCTTTTTTAAAAATTCCATTATGTGACATTTACTCATCAGATACTGCAGGTGTACAGCTGAATAATTCCACCCATAATCCCTCTCATTTTCATGCACTGATGCGGTGATTCAGTGAATGGCCTATTGTTGACTCTTGGGTAATTTCAGCTCTTGAGAATTTCTCCACCAAGAGAAACTGATTACATACGTGATTGCAGCATTTGATTATTATCTGGAATTGTAGGAAATTACGTACATTGTTGCTGTCTTGTAAACAATCACATAGACTGCTTCAATATCAAAGTGGTGGAAGTGGTGAATAACCAATTATTTATCTGTGGCCACATTCGTAATTATGTTGAGTGCACTTATGCAATTCCTGCTGAGCGCTGAATTGATAGAAAACGATTTGACAAATTATCAACAACTCTAACGTAAAATACAGACATGTTTCAGCCACACTCCTCACAAACTAAATTTACTGCTATTCACAGCAGGAACTTCATTATCATTCACGAACATGGGCATCACTATCAATGATGAGTCCCCCCCTGAAACAGTACTGTTTACACAGTGTAAATCACACCTTTTTGAAGAAGAGTTTCCCAAAGTTGATGTGATTTGAGAGGTTTTGCAGCAGCATAGATCTTTTTTTCCTCTCCCTTGAATGGCAGCATTTTACAATAAAGCTCCAAAACTCCTCTCTTCCAAATTAACACATGAAGGTCAGTTTACTACACCCAAGTGGAGCGCTGCTCAGCCTGTAAAGACTGTTGTAATAATGTCCTCTATGGCTCTGAAGGAGCGCTGCCAAATAGGAGAAAATAAGCTCTCCTGATTTCACCGGGGGTTACTTCAGCTGGCGTTTTATGCTGGAAAGATTTACATCAAGAAACCGATGTTACAAACAACCCGAGCAGGGTTTGAGAGAGGTGGGTGTTTACTACTGGAGCTTAAGTTTTTTCAAAGAGCACATCATTCAGTTGGCTTCTTGGTTAAAAATATAAAATAAAATAATGGTCCTCCAGACATAGAGGTGCCAATAAATGCTTGGCTTTGATGGGAAAAAAACTGGAGGCTCTGTGCTTTTCATCTGACTCACAAAAAGGAATAAAAATCTAAATATGTAATAATAACAACAATAATACTTAATGATTATGGGTGCCTTTCACGACACCTCACATCAGTCAAGACAAATAAGGTATATATATTAAAATGGATCGAGATAAAATGAAAATGGATGATGATGAGATAGAAAAAACATGTTATTATTATTATTATTATTATTATTATTATTATTATTATTATTATTATAGTATTCACAGAATAATAATATAATCAATGAAAAATATATTGCATCGGAACAAAAGTATTTATTATTACCGGTATATACTTGTTAATTTTAGTAAGTAACTGATGTACTGAATAGGACTGCATAATGTGCGAAAACACACAATTCACATTGATTTTTTTCTTTTTACATTCCTTATGGGGATCTGTTTCTTGTTTGGTCTTTCATGTTCATATTTTCGAATCTTGCAGAACAGGCGAGGTTTAGCTTGGATCCAGTGGAGCTGCTGAAGCACCGGAGAGATGTGATGAATGAATGGAGGGTTTCGAGTGACAATCCAAGCAGCTGACTTGTGAACGAGTTGGAAGTTGGAGTTAAAGCATGTTTGCTTTTTGTAGCAGGCTACAGTAATAAGAGTGTGATCCATCCTGGAGTAGATATGAGGGAAGGGTGGAAGTGGAGATTCATAAAAAGGGGGAATGAAAGCTATGATATGTGATTGAAACAAGAGAGATGGTTTTGAGAATGACGCCCACACTCCTAACGAGAAAAGGGGAAGTTGTCAACTGCAATGAAGAAATTTGAATTTTCTTAGGGTGTATTTGAAAAAAAATACTGAAACTCAGTTCCTATTACTGTTTAACTTCTCAGTTTTGGAGAAAAAATGGCGTGGAAAATGAATATTTCTGGAAGACAGTGGCAAGGAGGAGAATTTGAATTATGAAAAACAGAGAACCAAGGACAGAAATCTGTGGAACACCTGTAGTAATTATAGTAAACACAATAATGAGAGTGTGTTGAATTATATAACAAGTGTGGCCAGAACGATCTGTTTTACAGCTAGGGCTGTAATGTTTCCTGTATTTGTTTATGTGTGTTCTGTTTGGCAGGGGTCGAGAGCTGTTTCCTTTAATCTCACATCTTTGTGTGAGTCAGCAGGTCTTAGCACTGTCTTTGGCTACAACCAAAACACCTGAGACCCCTGATTGGATACGTTAAAATGGAATAATATCTATTTAAACATAACTAGAGACTGTCTTGGACCCTGACTCAGTCCTTTACTCATTACATGGGTTTGGTTAAATCATTTGTGTCTGAGCCATAAGAAAGATATTATGTTTCGTTTCTGTATAGGATAATAGTGTGTTTCAGTTCAGTAGCTTTTAGGATTAGAATTTAAAGAGTAGCGTAAACTTTCCAAATAGTTTTAACTGTAACTTTAACTTCATTTTGCAGCAGTTGGACTGAGTGGACATTTCTTTTGTTAACGTAGGGAGACAGGTTGTACCTTTGCTTCTATACTTTCCTTCATAGGTTCAGTTAGATTTCTGGGTAGTTTTGCTGGTATAGCTTTAGTCTTGTACTTAAACTGAGGTCTTTGTTTATACGACAATGTTCTGTTTGTAAATAAGAAATACTAATAATAAATTACATCCTACTAGGTCGAGAGGTTGGGACGATGACATCATTGTTTTCCGCAAATGTGCGTCTTTCATATCTACACCTCAAAGCCGGGGCAGGGTTTAAAAATGTCCCCACTCTGGAACTCATTTTGAAAGAAAAAAAGAAAAAAGAAAAGGCTTTCAGGCTCCTAAAACGCAGCGACGTGTGGATGAGCCAATGCAGTTACATGAAACGCTGTTCTCTTCTGGACAGGCCCTCAGTCAGTGCAGAAAGGACGCAATGAGAGGTGGCGTAGAATCAAGCAGGATGAACATGCTGATTCTGAGGACACAAGGTCACCTGTCATAACAAAGAATAGAATCAAAATCTGTATTTTGTTCTCAACATTTTTAATGCTTTTTAATTGTAAATGTTAAAACAGGCATTGACTTTTAAACCTTTTGATTACTGAAAAGCAGTTGTTTTTTTTCACATATGATCGACATGTTTGCTCAAAAAGGCTTTTAGCATACCTATTTTAGGTAAGACACCTGTGAAACATGCCAGTGTCATGGTTTGCATTTTTTCCTCACAGAAAAAAGTATAATTTCTACACTTTGGGCTTTTGCGAGTTAGTAATGTCTTTGTATGTGCCTCTGAACATGCTTGATATTTGGAGACTGAACTGAATCTAGGTTTATCTTTTACCAACTCTTGGCTGGAATTGACTCGAGCCCTATGTGACTCAAGTTGTATGAAGTACTGTATATGTAGAAGAAAGGTGGATGATTGCAAGAAAACCTTTCACTAACCTTGACAATTACACAATGGGACAATTCCCAATTTCATTCGAACATTTTCAAATTGTTCAATATCCATCCTGGCACTTAACTTGGATTAATTCAATTGTAAAAATAATTATCCACACAGTGACTAGAAATGATATTGCCGATTCACCTCGATGCAACGCTGCGATGGCAGCAGCGGACTAATGAAGAGCAAATTCGAATTACAATCACACCACACACATCAAACAGAAACAGACAAGTGTAACCTCATTAACATATCAGCTTCGGGGTGCAGCACCTGTGGAGACAGGAATTAATATGAAATGATGTTGGAATCTCACATCAGTTTCACAGCAGGACATTTTGGCTGTGCCACTTTACATATTCCTTCACAGGTGACCAAACAAGACACATGCATGTTGTGCTAGACAGGAGCAGCGAAGTCTGATACTCATATAAAACCTTAATTCCGAGCTCTCATGACACCTGCTTACCTTGCCACCTGGCAACAACAGCTCCCAAATGTAAACTCACTTATTCACATGCTCACAATCACAGCTTCGGCGTGTGTCACTAGCATCACAAACAAGGATGCTTCTTGAGGAATGGAATAATACAAGCATAAATACTTAACTTAAAAAGAGAGAGCGGTAATTGCAGGTAGTCATTACTAGCAAAATCCAGTCTACTTGTTGAGGTTTGCCATACAGTCCATTCTAGTAACAGTTTACTTAAAAAGATTTAAGGTAATATAATTTTCTTGGCTTCTAAATGAAGCAGCAATGTCTGCTATAACACGGGCACTTGAAAGAAAAAAGCTTACATTTTGCATGTATACAAGGGCATCAAATAGATCAATGTTATGTAAAGTTAGGAGTTGGAAAGCAATTACGTAGTTGCTGAATGAATAAATATTTTCCTCCTGTGTCAGAAAGAGGTGGGACATAATCACTTCATTTCAGCAATGCAAAACCACATTCAACTCAAACATTTGGATATTAACCTGCTGGTGTTGCCACACTTTGGCCAGTTTGATATTCAATTTCCCTGAGACACTGTGATCCTACTCAAGTCTGACAAGAAAAGCTCATCATGACAATGGTCTCACAAGATGTTGATATACAAGGATAAGAGATGTTGAACTTGACTATGCTGTCGCTCGGTTGGTAGAGCGGTCACATTCCAATCAGAAGGTTGGCGGTTTGATTCCAAGCTCTGCCTGTCCACATGTCGAAGTATCCTTGAGCAAGACACTGAACCCCAAATTGCTGCAAAAGAATGCATTCGGTGACTGTCGCCATTGGTGTGTGAATGGGTCAAAGTGACTAACGATGCAAAGTTCTTTGGGACTGCTCTAGCAGTTGAAAAGAGTTATATATGGGAAATCCATTCACCATTTTAGTCAACAAATACATTATTTGCCAGGAACATCCCCATTTTGGATGCTCTTCCCTCACAGTTAAACTGCACTTCAACAGGGAAACTCCTTACCAAGCCATAGCTGTAGGTTTGTGGGAGAGGGTAGGACATCTAAAGTGGCTCGGACGATGAAGCTGAACCTATTAGACTCCATGCTCCAGAGTTTCCTCCATGTGAGTTTCCTCTTTTCGACACCCTCCCAACTCATCCATCAGCCCTGTTTGGCTTGTGCTACTGCTTTGGAACGTCTGGCTGCCTTCTCCTGTCGGTGCACCTCCTCCGCTACTATCGTTCGACGTTCAGTTGTAGAAGCCTTTTGCCAGATAGATGTTCTTTTTCGAAAGCCAAGGCCTGCTCTGCTTTGTTGGACGTGGCGTAGTGAATTTGGCCTGTAGAGCAGCGGTCCAGTTCTTCCCTGTTGCTAGGGTAGGAGCGGCACCTCTCACAACAGGGTCCCGAGAGTCAGTGAGGGACATGGTCAGTCTCACCTTGGCACACTTGAATTCTTCAACCAGGCTGGAGATTGGCAGTGATAGGCCTCCATTACAGTATAGCCCAATGCTACTGAGGCACTTTGGAATTCCAAGCCACTTCCTCTCATGGGAATTCACTAGCCTTTCCAACCGATTGGCATAGGTTAGAGGGACTTCATACATGGTCAACGGCCACAGGAGTCTAGGCAGCAGTCCAAACTGGAAGCACCAGAGCTTCAGTTTCCCTGGAAGAAGAAATTGCGCTACAAGCACTAGAAAAACAACAAACACTGTTTATACTGGCATACAACACTGCATACAGCAATATTGTTTAACTCAATTTCCAACTTCAAAGGAGAGGGGCCTTTTACAGCTTGTGCAACTAAACTCTGACAAACACTTGAACTACTATTAGAGTGCAGATCATTTCTTCACTGATAATTAGTGTGAAGCAGATGGAATTACAACAGAGAAAATCCTGTAGGATAAAGAGAGATAAAGTCCTTAATAGATGGCCTAAAAAATAAACAAACTTTCCCTTAGGAAACATGATATATTGGGGTATTATATTAACTATATCACCAACCATGATCGTTTACTTAAGATATCTATCCACTGGTATATCAGTGTCAGGCCTCAAGCGTAAGCAAAGCAGAGTCAACATTTTAACTTGTTTACAGAAACTAACAATATTGTTAATGAAGTAATTAGGAAGTAAACTTATTGAAAACGTACTCTTTCTTCAAAACAATTTCCTGCATTTTGTCCACTTCAGCATTCTGAGTTTGCAGCAAACTGTGGTCCTTAATGAGCTGGACTCTGCACTGGCAGCCTGTTGCTCCATATGTGAGTCAAAATTAGAGAACGCTTTATGTGTGTGTGTGTGTGTGTGTGTGTGTGTGTGTGTGTGTGTGTGTGTGTGTGTGTGTGTGTGTGTGTGTGTGTGTGTGTGTGTGTGTGTGTGTGTGTGTGTGTGTGTAAAAATACATAGATGCTAACAAAGCGCTTGTTTTGTCTAAGGTCCTTTCAGCTGAGAGTTTGCTGACAGAGTTTGTTTATTGAAAAAAGTGTCTCTCTGTATGACAGAGTAAAACAGTTTGAGCGTTGATATTAGTTAAACCCTTAAACTTTCGCTGAGATCAACTGAAAACGTTTTTTTTTTTTTTTTTTTAACTTAAACGAGGTCCCTCAGTTACACCCACTTCTATCCAACTCAGGGTCTCAGCTAACTTCGAGCAAAAGGCAGGGCTAAATGAGAGACACACGTGTTCATACTTACAGCATGGGTGATTTAGGCCTCATTTGTACGGCAGCCTTTCTAAGTGGAAACGCATTGTTTTGGCGTTTTTGTTTCAGAAAAAATACACGGCAACCTTTCGAAATCAATGTCAGTTTCCACGGAAATGGCAGAAATGCTAAGAACTATGTAGTTTTCATGTAGGGCCACTCGTTGGTGCTGTTATTTGTTTTTGTAATGGAATCACACACACACATGCATGCAGAGAACAATAAGCAATACAAATTTCCGACGGCGAGACATTTGTATGGAGAGACGATGAAGTTGGATTGCTATACCGGGTGACTCTCAACTATAAAACTACCAAGACACAGGAGAATATTGACCGGGAGTCCTGACACTCTGGAGGCCACGCATGTCAAGAAGAAATAATTACTACAGCTGTGGTGTGCATACACAGTAGCAGCGTTTCCGCCATCTACACGGAGATGGAGCAAGAGCATTTATAGACCGTTGCATTTTCCCCGGTTTACATTTATACTTCTACTTTGAGAGATGTTTTCAGAAAGTTGCATTTTCAGTGGCTTCGTGCACTGTTGTCATGTAAGCAGACCCAAAAGTGACAACATATTTATGTTTTCACTTGAAACTGTTATTGTGTAAACAGTGCCTTAGAGTTAACACATCCAAACAAACATGCCTGCACTGTGTGGATGTCACATGTATTCACAGGTAGAACATGCAAAGTTTTAAGCGCCATTTTAGTGCTAGTGGGCTTCACTAAATCCAACTTTGGTTGTTCCCAGCTCCATATCAAATCGTCTAATGACAGGCACCTTTGCTCTGCAAATGCTATGAGCAATCGTCCACAAGAAAACGGGCAAACTGTGCCGCTTTGAAATATAAGCGTCCCCCCTCAAATTTGCTTTTAAGCATCAGCAGGACTGTGAATGGCTCAGCGGGGCCTCGGGAAGCACTCACATTGGGAATGCAGCAGTGGTGGTAGGGACTGCAGAAATAAGGAGTTTAATGAGACCAGGCATGGTGGCACCAATTGAAGAAAAGTGTCATGTTTTTGCTTTGTTCACTGGGCCATGTCTGTATTTCTTTAGAGACACTGTTGTATTTTCTTAAGCATTGCATTTTATGAGTAAGTGGGTGGAAACTGAAATCTTGTTTCATTTCATTTTTTTTTGTCGTTTTAGAATTTGAACAAAGGGTCTGAAAGAGAGAGAACCACCCAGTATGTTGTCTTCAAATGGGAAAAAGTAAAGTAAAAGAAAAGTCCTACTTTTAAGTGCTATTATGGAAAGTCTTGGTTTGCTGGCAACTCTCTGCCCTTCAGTGATCTGGTGTCTGCTTTGGAAGGTAACTTTTTCAGCAGTAGTTACGAGTTCTTGTTGAGACTTAAAGAGTGAAGTTTACCAGAAACTTGGAGCCCTTTTCATTGCCTGAAGGCTTCTGCTGTGAAAAGTTGGTTTCATGTTAGATCAGCAAAAGTAAAATGGCAGAGAAGACTGATTTCAGTATATCTGTCAGACCGCTTGAAATGTCATGTGTGAAAATATCCTTCAATGTTTTGGGGGGTTTTGAGAACACATCCCAGTCTTTTCCTTACAAGTGATTTCCCAAGCAACTAAACCACACTGACAGGATGCACATTGGGGATGCTTGAAAAGAGCAAAGCTTGATTCAGTCAATTGTTCTTATGTGACAAAAATGATAAAGTCATATGAGCCAATGCTATTTGCGTTCCGCCATCTGCTGTACCCATTTGGACCAGATTACAGTCACAGAGAACTGTCTGCAGAGTGATGAGTAAAAGGCAGGGCACAACCCGGCGCAGGTGTCCAGGGCTAACGGAGCACAACATCACCAGTACAGCCAATTCCGAGTCCCCAGTCAATGTAACAAGCATGTTTAACACGTGCATGCTGCTCACAGGAAGGCCCTGGCCCCGGATCAAACCACGGTATTCCACCTCTCAGGCAAGAGTGTTCGCCATTGCTGCCAATATTACAACCATAAAACAGGTTTGATGCAGTTTACTTCTGTGGGAAAGTCATTTAAAAAAATCTAATGCCGCAATGTTTAAATAAAATATCTAGTCTTTTCACTTGGGTTTCCTGTGTCTCATTTAAAGGATAAATCGTCAGACAGTGTCGATTGTGGACCCAAACACATGATCACTTTCAAACTTGCAGCAATATTCTATTAGAGATGATGGCTGCCATACCGGGGATTACAGCTATCAGAGGAAAAACTGGCAGGATCCAAAAGCACAGTAATATAGTACATGAACCACTGAGATACTGGGATGGACTGAGAGCTTAAATAACACACTGGGAGGCAGACTCACAAACTATAGAGAGACAAAGAATGGGGGGGAAGAACACAGGAAAAACAACACATAATACATTTCTTAAAAGTGGATCACAGTTGGCTTTTTAGAACTTTTCATTATGGATGTGAGGATGGTAAATAAGTCTTGTTTTATTTAGGGTTTTTTTTTAATTGTGGAAATGATGGAAATGAATAGAACTGAGTAGGTGTACTGATTTTCTTTCATTATACTACAATCAGATCAACACTTGCTGGTTGTTCGTGGGAGTCAAGCCGCTGTTGTTGTGAACTCCACTAACCAAACTCCAGACACTAGTAATGGTGCAATTTTGGAGGCACACACCAACTTGATTTCTTTTCATCTTTTCTTGGACAATTGAAGTGTTCATTCTCCTCATGCTTCCTTTTTCGTAGTTGCTGGAAAGTCTAAACGATGGTAAATTGACCTGATCCTGACTTAATTGAAATTGTCACTGGCAGAAAGGTTTGAAGTCCCGAGCGACTATTGTTTTTGAGAATCTTTTAGGCTTGAGAGGAGAATTAGATCAAGTCGTGGAGGACCGAGCCCTTCCCATTATCCCTGTGCCACATTTGGATGAATAGAAAACGTGCTGAAATAGCTCTGGTGTGAAAGAAATAACTGACCTTCACAAAAAAAAAAGATAAAGAAAAATAAACTATGGTATGGAAGATGAGTATGAATCAGGCGTCTTCCTCATTTTCATCTCTGGCAGTGAAGATACAAAACAATAAATGTATTTTTGAGATCTTTCTGAAATTAGGAACTTGTTTGTTTTTTTTCCGTTTGAGATTACAATAAGTGATTCGAGGAAAGCTTTTGGCGTTTACATGATCTGAATTTGTGATAAAAACAATGGATGAGCAAGCTGTAACCATTTACACATTACTAAATAACAGACAATCATCTCAACATAAATGCATTCAGTATACACAATTAAAGCTGTCGTTCAAGTCTGATTGGAAATTACATTTATCAATTGTAACTGTTCATCCGGTATTAATGTCCAACTTTTTTAATATCTGTTGCCAAAAACTTGTGAACAAGGAGAAATCAAGTCCAGCATGAATAAATACTGGACTTGGAGGAGCTCTGTAGTTTTCACTCACTGATGTATTTCTTCTTGTGAGTACCGAAGCAGCTACAGTACAAGAGGTGAGTACTGATTCATGCCCTCTCTCAGTTGAAGTGGAAGCCCTGCAGTTGCTATTTGAGATGGAACAATGTTTGAAAGTTCACAGAAAAGAAACATTCAAGGTCCATCTTTTACACTTCCTTCTTAGAGTTTTTTTTTTTTTTTTTTAAGTTCTCAATATATGAATAGCAAATTAATTGCAATTGCTTGAATGCTCTGGTATGCCTTGTAATTTTCTCGACCAACATTTTGCACAAATGGTATCACATTTCATTTTAGGCTTATGGCGACACAGCAGTCTATTCAATCACCCTGTGAGAAAGTCAAGCATATTATCACCAAAACCATACCGTTTCCAGCAGATTGTTCACTTGTAATCAGGGATAAATGCATTCAAAGATCTTATTTGAGTGGTCCTGTTTGCATGTGATCTCATTCATGGTGTTTTTCTGAGTTGGCCTCTCACAAAACTGGAAGTGCAATATGTTTGCATGAGCATGCCATTTGGCACATTTGTACAGGACCTTATTACCGCAACTCAAACTATATAGGATGTACTGATAGAACAACCTGACTGTCAGAGGACTTTGGGAAAATTGCAGTGCTGATACAATGTGTGGTCTGGACTGTAATTCTCACCTCAGTACAAGTGGCATCTGTCAAAAAAAGTCGCACAGATAAGACGCATGTAAAAGATGCATTTATTTATCCATGATTAGTTATTCTGCTTTCCTCCAATCACTCACAAGTTTCTCAGACACTACACATTCCTTTCTGATACATGTTTTTTACTTTACATGTGTAATAACCTGATAAAATCAGTTTATTTGTTACTATTAGTTTGTATATGTTATTTTTACCAGGTAAAGATTATTTGTTGTTTATCTGTTCCTGATGACAAAACAGGAAGGGACTACTTTGTTGTTTTAAGGGGAGTGCGGAGGGATACCATGAGGGTGGCCGGAAAAAAAGGAAAAGGGATATACGAGCCGGAGAAGACACACGACAAGGGGCGAAAGATAGTTTAAGGTCTTTTCAGAGTTTGTGGCCTTCTTAATTCTTTACTCTTGTGAAAGGGGTTTTCTATCCACCCGCATTATCACACTGACCATACATTGTTAACGGAGCCAATTGTGGACGTCTTTGTCTCTGAGTTGCAAGCTAGCCACGTTAGCTTAGCTCACCGGAGCCACAAGGACAGGACGCACGTGGGGATCTCCAGTCGGCACGAGAGCTGGGAACAACTGCAAGGCAACAGGGAGGCTGCCTGTGCCCAGGAACGTCTGCCTGCAGGTGTGTCAGAGTTGCCTGTCAGCTGGGGTCGTCCTGCCATGAGGGAGGCTAGCCTGCTGACAGGGAGTCTACATTTGCGGTAGGACTTGCCCAGTTCTGAAACTGTGCTCAGGTCATCTTTCCTCTCTATGAGCTCCAACAAAAAGCGTGCCAACGAACATTAAACCTCTCGAGAGTGCACTTTGGGTGACAGATTAGTATCTGATCAATCCCGGGTCTATTTTATTTTCCCTCATTTATTATTGGTTCATTCAAAGTGTTTATTCTCATTCAAATCATTGTTGTTTTTTGTGTTCAATACAGAGTTTGATTTTCTTTCTTGTGGTTGTGATATTATTTGTATTTCCTGCTACATTACCCTAGACACGTTACATTACATTGAGATGTCCCTTTCACCATTGAGTTAGAAGTGTTTATTTAAAGGGGCAATCACGTTATCAGTTTAATTGTAAAGATTTCCTCTCAGTACGAGCCTATGGTGAGAGGGTTACATTTTTGGGGGCTCGTCCGGGATCAAAGTTATTTCATTTTCTGTTGATGTATAAAGGTGTTTGTGGCAATCATAGTAAACATTTTGTGTAACTTTTGTAACTTCCAAAATGGATGCTGTTGAGATTGAAGCCTGGTGTAAAAGAAAACAGTTAGCTCATGAAAATGCACTAGTGCTGAGTAACATTGCTCCTGATGTTACAGACGATGTACTGCTCAGAGCTTTAGGTCAAGTCAAAAATTTGGGTAGATCAAAGATTGTTGACCGCTGTGTAGACACTGCCACCAAGACACAGTTTTTGCTCATTCAGACTTCCACTGACTTGACAACGCAAAGCCTGCCTGACTGTGTTGGACTTCCTGGGGAGGCCGGTCCTTGGCCTGTTCAAATACTTCCTGGTTCCCGACCAGAGGAAGTGTTTAAAGATAAACTTCTGTCTTTTTTAGAGCAGGAAGGCAAGACTGTCGCTGACATCCAGGGGTTTGTGAACCCATCCCCACTAGATTTGAACACAGCACTGATCAATGCTCTGAGTTCCATAGTGGACAAGTGTAACACCAGCCCTGTTGATACCCATAGCTACCGCAAGCTTCGCACGTTTTCTGGAGTCAAGCCTATCCCTAGTGGAGAAGAGGAGTATGATGCTTGGGCAGAGCAGACAATGCATTTGTTGGAAGAGTGGCAGTGCAGTGATGCTGTGAAAAAACAGAGAATTGTGGAAAGCTTAAAGGGGCCTGCTGCAGACATTGTCAGATTTTTGAAAACGCAGAACCCAGCAGCTGCTTCACACGACTATATGCAGGCTTTAGAGGTGGCTTTTGGAACCACTGAGAGTACTTCTGATCTTCTTGTGAGATTCCGGCACACATTTCAAAATGATGGTGAAAGACTTTCCAGTTATCTGCTGAGGTTAGATAAATTGCTGCATTGTGTGTTTAGAAAAGGCGGGATCAAGGTCTCTGAAATGGATCAGCTTCGTATTGACCAGGTTGTGAGAGGTGCGTTACCCAGTGACATGATTGCCCTACGTATCCGCATGACCCATAAGTTACGAGCACCTCCTACTTTCAGTGAACTGTTGAAAGAAGTGAGGGAGGAGGAAGATGCGCTTCAGAGCAGACATGATTTCAAAAGCACAGTTCTGTCTAGCACTGTTTCGGTTCCCAGACCAAACGATGATGCTAAAGAAAACTCAGAAGTGGAACAGCTGAGGAAAGAGATTAGTGTCATGAAGGCCGAGATGGTGAACCTTAAAGCCACAGCAGTCGGAACTCAATCAGACACCTATGAACCACAGGCTGAAATCCCTGCTAGAGCGAGATTCAGGAGAAATGATCAGTCACAAAAGTCCCGCTATGATGAGGACAAACCAGGGATTTTCTGTTATAAGTGCGGTGAGGATGGACATTACAAAAGAGAGTGTGATGGTGAGGAGAACCTTAAGAGAGTCAATAATCGACTGATCAAACTCGCCAAGAAATCGGGAAACTACCGCGGGACCCAGTAAAGGAGCGGCCTGGTATCCCGATGGTCAAGACATGCTCCACCAAGTGCATCAACAATGACAGAAAAGTGGTCAACACTATACCTGAAGGCTTAGTAGGCCCTAATTCAGCTGTACCAGTACAGATTGAAGGTGTTTATGCTAAAGCTATCCTCGACACTGGTTCTCAAGTTACTTTGTTGTACAGATCCTTCTATGACAGATACCTGGCTCATTTGCCGTTGACATCCATCAGTGCTTTGCAGATATGGGGTCTCAGCCCATCTGATTACCCTTATGATGGCTATTTGTCAATCAGGCTGGAGTTCATGGAGGCTGATTTAGGAGTGGTTGAGGCCATTGATGCCCTTGTGTTGGTCTGTCCTGATCCCACGGTTAAAGGCGAAGCATCCATTCTTGTTGGCACAAACACACCTACTGTGCGGCGATTACTAAAGAGCTGTAAAGAAAAGGGAGGGGAGAACTTTTTGAACACAAGGCATATTCACCCTGTTTTCAAGAATGTGTTTGAAAAGTTAGCTTACCTGCCGCTCCCGAGTGATGATGATGATGACAAAAGAGGGACTGTGTGGTTCACTCAAGCAAAACCCATAATCTTGCGCCCTGGAGGGGTAGCGAGAGTGACAGGTGTTCCAAAGTTTCAGGGAATTCCCAGTACACAAGCGATTCTTGTTGATTCACCTGATGAGCATTTGGATGACTCAAGGTTTCCTGAGCAGATCCTAGTAAGGTCAGAGTTGCAGGCGTCTTCGGCCGCGATGTCCAATAGAATCACTGTACTTGTTAGAAACGTGTCAGCTAAAGAAGTCGTACTGACCAAGGGGATGCCAATTGCTCACCTGTTTCCTGTAGAGGTGATGCCGTCACATGCAGTGAGCAACAAGGCTAGTGATAACTCCACGGATAAGGTGACACCAGCTTCTTTCGAGTTTGGAGATTCTCCTGTCTCGGGGGAATGGAAAGAGCGGCTGGTAAAGAAACTCATGGAACGAAGTGAAGTTTTCTCCACTCACGAGTTTGATGTGGGATGCAGTAAAAGCACTCACCACACCATTAAAACCACAGAGGACAAACCATTCAGGGAGAGGTCTCGTCGTCTGCCACCTGCTGATGTTGAGGCATTGAGAGAACATTTAGCACAACTCAAGAATGTTGGGGTCATTACTGAGTCACGAAGCCCTTATGCCTCCCCTATAGTAGTGGTGAGGAAAAAGAATGGTAAAATAAGGATGTGTGTTGACTTTAGGACCTTAAACAGGCGCACTGTCCCGGACCAGTACACGGTGCCGAGGATTGAAGACGCATTGGCTTGTCTAAATGGCAGCAAGTGGTTTAGTGTGCTAGACTTGCGGAGTGGGTACTATCAAGTGCCAATGAGTGAAGCCGACAAGGAGAAAACAGCTTTCATTTGTCCAGTTGGTTTCTACCAATTTGAAAGGATGCCGCAAGGAGTGTCAGGGGCTCCTGCGACTTTTCAGCGCATTATGGAGAAAACTGTCGGAGACATGAACTTGCTTGAAGTTTTGGTCTACCTCGATGACCTTATTGTGTTTGGTGCCACACTCGAAGAGCACGAGGAGAGGTTGTTAAAGGTGCTTGACCGACTCCAAGACGAGGGCCTTAAGTTGTCACTGGACAAATGTCAGTTCTGCCAACCTTCAGTGACATATGTGGGACATGTCATATCCCAAAATGGTGTGTCAACAGATCCAAAAAAGACAGAAGCGGTAACTACATGGCCCAGACCAACGACAGTGACTGCGCTGCGGTCATTTCTCGGGTTCTGTGGATACTATCGACGGTTTGTGAAGGATTACTCAAAAGTCGCTCATCCTTTGAACCAGTTGTTATCCGGGTATCCGCCCACTGTCAAGAAGTCGAAGGTGAACAAGAACAGACATTACCTTAACCCAGTTGAGCCTTTTGGGAGTAGATGGGATGATAAATGTGAGGCAGCCTTCGAAATGCTGAAGCAGAGACTTACTCAAGCTCCTGTATTGGCTTTTGCAGACCCACATTTACCCTATGTTCTGCACGTAGATGCTAGCCGAGAAGGTTTGGGTGGGGTGCTGTACCAAGATCAGGGTGAGGGGCTAAGACCAGTTGCTTTTGTAAGCCGGAGCTTAACTCCCTCTGAACAACATTACCCCGCTCATAAACTTGAGTTCCTGGCGTTAAAGTGGGCCGTGGTGGACAAGTTGCACGACTACCTTTACGGGGTTAAGTTTGAAGTCCGAACAGACAATAACCCATTGACTTATGTTTTGACATCTGCTAAATTGGATGCCACGGGTCACCGCTGGCTAGCAGCCTTGTCTACCTATGACTTCAGTCTAAAGTACAGGTCTGGGTCCCTGAACATTGACGCAGATGCGCTGTCTCGTCGGTCACACTCTACAGATGTTTTAGAACAGAGGTGGCAAAACATCTCCGCTGAGAGCGTGAGAGCCATGTGTCAGAGTTGTGCATTAACTGAGTCGATGGGTCATTGTCTAATGAGAGCAGTTGATCACTTAGTGCCCCCAGTGCAGGCCCTCCCACAGGCTTTCTGTAATTTGTCCACCCTGAGCACTAAAGGAATGCCTGTTTTGAGTCAAAAAGAGCTGTCTGAAGCTCAACAAGATGATCCTGCCATTGGAGAAGTGTGGACAGCTTTTCAACATGGAGATGTATCACGAGTTGATAGGACTAAACATGGGACCTGTCCATTGCTCTTGAGAGAATGGGATAGATTCAAGATACAGCAGGGTGTCCTGTACAGAGTCACAAGCCCCCCTGGCAAATCCCATAGATCCCAGTTAGTTTTGCCTGAAAAGTACAGGGAGGTGGTGATGAAGTCATTACATGATGACTCTGGTCATTTAGGCATTGATAAGACCTACGGCCTAATCAAAGACCGCTTCTACTGGCCTAGGATGAAAACGGCAGTAGAGGACTATTGCAAGACATGTGCGCGTTGTATTCGGAGAAAAACTCTACCCCGGAGAGTTGCTCCATTGTCTCATATGCACAGTGATGGCCCATTAGATCTCGTATGCATGGATTTTTTATCCATCGAACCAGACTCCAGTAATACCGAAAACGTCCTTGTTGTAACCGATCACTATACAAGGTACGCTCAAGCCTTCCCCACAAAAGACCAGAAAGCAGCCACGGTGGCTAAAGTTTTGGTGGAGAAGTACTTTGTTCACTATGGGTTGCCGAAAAGAATGCATAGTGATCAAGGACGTGATTTCGAGAGTTGTCTTATTCGGGAGATGTTAAGTATTCTTGGCATTGACAAATCCAGAACTACTCCCTACCATCCCCAAGGAGATCCTCAGCCCAAGAGATTCAATAGGACTTTGTTAGATATGCTGGGGACCCTAGAGCCAAACAGAAAGAAAAGGTGGAGTCAGCATGTTGCGCACTTGGTTCACGCTTATAACTGTACTCCGAATGAAGCCACCGGGTTCTCGCCCTATTATCTCATGTTTGGACGTGAGGCCAGAATGCCCGTGGACCTTTGTTTTGGAACATCAAGTGATGGAACCCGACAGAAAAACTACCTCAAGTACGTTGCTGATATGAAGGAGGACTTACAAGCTGCGTATAACATTGCTGAAGCAGCCGCTGCTAAGCAGAACAAAGACAACAAGCGAAGATATGATCAAAAGATCCGTTTCACACAGTTGCTGCCTGGGGATAGAGTTCTGATCCGGAATTTGGGGTTGCCAGGGAAGCACAAGTTGGCTGATCGTTGGGCTTCTAACCCATACATTGTGGAGAGTCAAATGTCAAACTTGCCCGTGTTTCGGTTAAGACCAGCAAATGGAGAGGGACCCACCAAAATCCTCCATCGAAATCACCTGCTGCCCCTGGGACAAACTGTGACTCACCCAGTTGCTAACCCTGAAACTGTGCCTCCTATCAAAACTCAGCGCAGGAGGAGAAAGAGACATTGCCAGAATGCTGACCCATCAGACAATGAACAGACACCATTAACATCACTCAACAACATGCAGGAAAGTGGAAAAGGAAGACCTGTTGTCGATGATAAACAAAGTTCTGACTCAGAGAACGAGGAACATGGTGTATGGTTTGAGGATGGAGATCTAGAGGATAGAGGGGACAAAGAAACTCCTGAACCTTTTAGTCTTGACCTTGATGTCCTGTGGAGGGATGAGAGTGAACAGCCACAGACAATGGATGCTATCACTTTGACAGAGACACGTGAGGATGAGAGAGACTCGGAGACTGCCGGGACTATTGAAGAGCTTGAGCCTCCACAGACTCATGACAATGAGACAGAACTTGGGACAGACACTGAGTTTGATGCTGACCTTTGTACCGACACCAGACGTGCACATAGACTCAGACGAACCCCTCTCAGGTTAACCTATGACACGCTTGGCAATCCCAGTATTACTGCTACTCCTGTAGTTAAACATGTTTCTTGTTTCTTTCAGTGGATTGGCACGCCTCTTGTTGCTTGATTGTTTTGAAGTGTTTGTTGAACAAGGTACAAAGTCATGAGGGCATGCCTTTTCAATTAGTGGGGGGAGAGTGTAATAACCTGATAAAATCAGTTTATTTGTTACTATTAGTTTGTATATGTTATTTTTACCAGGTAAAGATTATTTGTTGTTTATCTGTTCCTGATGACAAAACAGGAAGGGACTACTTTGTTGTTTTAAGGGGAGTGCGGAGGGATACCATGAGGGTGGCCGGAAAAAAAGGAAAAGGGATATACGAGCCGGAGAAGACACACGACAAGGGGCGAAAGATAGTTTAAGGTCTTTTCAGAGTTTGTGGCCTTCTTAATTCTTTACTCTTGTGAAAGGGGTTTTCTATCCACCCGCATTATCACACTGACCATACATTGTTAACGGAGCCAATTGTGGACGTCTTTGTCTCTGAGTTGCAAGCTAGCCACGTTAGCTTAGCTCACCGGAGCCACAAGGACAGGACGCACGTGGGGATCTCCAGTCGGCACGAGAGCTGGGAACAACTGCAAGGCAACAGGGAGGCTGCCTGTGCCCAGGAACGTCTGCCTGCAGGTGTGTCAGAGTTGCCTGTCAGCTGGGGTCGTCCTGCCATGAGGGAGGCTAGCCTGCTGACAGGGAGTCTACATTTGCGGTAGGACTTGCCCAGTTCTGAAACTGTGCTCAGGTCATCTTTCCTCTCTATGAGCTCCAACAAAAAGCGTGCCAACGAACATTAAACCTCTCGAGAGTGCACTTTGGGTGACAGATTAGTATCTGATCAATCCCGGGTCTATTTTATTTTCCCTCATTTATTATTGGTTCATTCAAAGTGTTTATTCTCATTCAAATCATTGTTGTTTTTTGTGTTCAATACAGAGTTTGATTTTCTTTCTTGTGGTTGTGATATTATTTGTATTTCCTGCTACATTACCCTAGACACGTTACATTACATTGAGATGTCCCTTTCACCATTGAGTTAGAAGTGTTTATTTAAAGGGGCAATCACGTTATCAGTTTAATTGTAAAGATTTCCTCTCAGTACGAGCCTATGGTGAGAGGGTTACACATGTTTTGGAATTTTGATTTTAAATTCTGTTGCATAGTTTTTTCTTCCGGCAAGATTTAGCTCGCGCTGACAATCAAATCCATCTGTTGTACTTTAGCAGCATACTGTTGTCATACAGTGCCATCTAGTGGTCCCAGATGGTATGTACTGGTATATTTACCTTCGCCAATGAACGTTGGGGCGAAGTTAATCACATGCCAACTCACTCTAACAAGTAACAAGTAACACAAAAGCAGAGGAACCAACAGAACATCATTTAATCTTAACATTACAACACGAAGCAATTTGTTAGTACATGATAATTGATGGAAGGAGTGATGTGGTGGCTCAAATATCCTTGTAATCCATTGGTTTCTATGGTGACAAATGTGGCGCTGGCGAAGGTATGCGCTCTATCGACTGCCCGTTCCAGTTTGATGTCTGGATCACTTCCTAATGTGAGTTGCATGATCAGACAAACAACTAAAAAAAAAATTTAAAAGGGGGAGACTTAGCCTGGAAAATACGATACTAATAAACTGTAGTGATGGTAGTTATTTTTCATTCTTTAGCCTTCCAGAAAAAGCTTGTCAGGTTGATGGAACTACAGCTGGAACCAGCAAGTCAACAGGTTTATTGTTTCTGTGTTGTAGATCAGTAACACAAATTTGCGTGCAGTCTCTTGTCCCTCTCTCACTGGAGATATATGACCAGTAGCTGTTGCATTGACGAGGAATCTGCAATAATGAGAAGAATACAAAAAGGTAATTTATTGCACTGAAAGTACAAGCACGGTTTGCACAATGTGATAAATTCAGTCTTCTGAATTTATCACCAGCGGCATTCACTCCTCTTGATAACTGTTATTTATTGGGGATCAATATATGAGCATTATTAATGTGAGGTGATTTATTTCAATATGTGACCACCTAAAAAAGAGAGTTAAGTTATTCAACAAAATAATAGAATGAAAAAAAAGCCCTTACCTCGCCTGTGAGGTAGCTGGAGACACATCATCTACCAATACACAGTGAAAAGAGAATGTGAGCCATACCTGATGTGAAAATAAAATTAAGGCTTATCAGTTTTCTCTCGGGATGAACAAACGTATCCGGATCGACAGATAGATCTCCTTAAATATTTATGCAACGATCTACAATTTTAAACCCACAGTGGCCGATCTGAGTGCGCACCCACAATAATACATCTCATGACACAGGATGGTAAATAAAATCCCTTCATGAATACCACAATAACAGTCAAACTATGGAAAAGGTAAATGTATGAAACCCTCACCTTGGTCTTCTTTGCACTTTTTTCTTATAGTCCACAATGACTATTGTGCCGACATTTCATCAGTGTTTGGATTTCTATAGAAATCGAGGCAGAATTGCATTATAATAATAGAAATATGATTATTTACAGGGCCGACATGATGAAGGTTACATGTTGATGGTACTCTTTTTTTGCGGTGCGCAGAGTTTCTCAAACCCTCCAGTGAGGGTGTGTAGAGGCAGGAGCGCATCCGAGCAGAGTGGATTTAAATCGGTGTGGTTTTACTTTGTGAAAGTTTAGTTGAGAATCTAGTGCACTGCTGTGTGTGTTGAACACTGTGCCTTCATGTCAGAACTTTAAAACTTAGATCATGTTACTTCCCTTTATATTCTTGTCTTGTTTGTGTCTGATTGTCTTCTAGGCCTTTGTAATCTACCTCATATCTTGATGTTACACTTTCAAAGGTTTTTACCATTGATTTCCTGTTTTAATTTATTAGATGCTCCTGTGTTATTGCAAAAGTTTTGCCTCACAAGATTTGAACAGTTCTTTTTTTAAATTTCGACTTGTAACAGTGGTTGATATCGCAAAAGTGGAGTGGGTATCTGTATGTTCTTAATACTCCAGTAACCATGTTCAATGTACACGTTACGTCACCACAAGTCAGTTTGTCGAAAGATAAAACCAATGCTTTCTAAAGTTGTTTAAAAAGAATCTCAAGTCTTTTCTCTTTACCTCACATGCTGTTTTCCATCCAGCCTTAATTCATAAAGTGGATTAAACAAAAAAAAAAAACTACATTCGCACCAATGGATGTGTTTTTATAAATGGGCACTTTTCAAAATCATCCCAATTACAAAAATCCATTATCCCCGATACAACCTGCACTTTATAATTGTACCACTGGCAGCTTTTATCAGACAATGTAACAGCATCACCAGGATTCAAACTGAGTCTAACCACCACAAATACACAGACAATATTTTACTATACATTAAAAATTAGTTTGATGAATAAATACACATTACCAAAAACACTCACATGCTTCAATCCTACGTATGTCCATTTTATCACACCTCTGTCTGGAACTACACAATTGCTTTTAATTTAAAAAAAAAAAGTAAATGATAAAAAATAAACACAAAACACATTTGGCACCCCCCCAGCTAGCTCAATTGGTAGAGCATGAGACTCACAATCTCAAGGTAGTGGGTTCATGTCCCACACCAGGCACCACCTTCCCATGGGCTCACCACCCACAGGAAAGGTTCTTAATCAGTGCAATGTGATCTGGGTGACAGTGCTCAGACTGCCACCCTGGAGATGGATGGAAAAACATTTGATTTGGAAAAAGTCCAAGATGTGCAGCTCATAGTTTGATTGAGGCTAACTGAGATGAACGAGTTCTCCCTTGTGGTGGTCCTGCTCAGGTCACTCCCCTTATGCACTGTGGGGCTGCTGTACCTCAGCGGGGGCTTCCCTGCTGCTTGCTCCTATTTCCCCCCCTCCCCTGTTCTCCTGCATCATTCACCTCTTTACGTCCGCCTCTACCTTCCTGTCTCTCTTTGAGGGGGGCCTCTGTGGCCTTCTGTGGCATTTGGGTGTGTGGTGCTAACCTGCCAGGAGGGGGGTTGCTTTGACCACTTACTTGTGGTCATGGACACAATTCACTCACTGTCTCTATGCCCTGGGGGCATGGATCATTTCCCTGTGGAGGCCAATGTGCCATGGGGCATTGCCCGGTATCACTCTGTTGGCAGCCCTGGCAGGGGGCATGGCCCCTGTGTACTGGTCGTTGTTGCTTGTCTGGGTCTAGGTGGAGGCCTGTTTGTAACTTGCTCCTCCCTGGTTAGGCCCCGTTTCCACGACAATATTTCAAGTGAAAACTTTTTTTTTTTTTTCAGAAAGGTTTGCATTTACATGGCAATGTTTTGAAAACAATGTCCACCATTGTTATTATTGTCCATCTATTTGTGCATGTGCAGTAGAAATATTTATTTTGGCTCAGTCATTTTAAAAAAGTTGTGTTTTCAGTGACTCTGAGCGCCGTTGTTCTATAAACGAACACCCAAAACAGAGCAAAAGTTTTCCATCCTCGTATTGTCCCAAGTTGTCATATAAGTCTTAATGCACCACATTACAGCATCACCAATGGCAGTGGTCAGTCGAGGGGAGGTGAGTGGCCCACCATGACTAGAGTCCCGCCTCTGCACTTAAGGCTGGAGGTCTGTGTCCTGGTCTCTGGACTCGCGGAGCCCAGAGGGCGAGGTTGTAAGTCAAAGGGCTGGTGCTTCAGGTTGTCTGGTGCCCGTTGGGCAAGAGAACTGCGCTGCATCTCTGGAACAGTCTGCCATGCGGGTCTGTCCAACACTTATTTATTCAATAAATGCTCATATGCATGCCTCGCTTGACAGAATAGTTTCTCTTCGGAGATTTGTTGGGACCTCAGCAGGAGGAGCTTTCTAAATCACCTATTCACAGATTGCTTAGGTGCACATAGCCTCTATGTGTGTACACATAGCATACGTCCACAGCGTGTGTGATTGTAAATATCGCAAGATTGGGAAGAATTAGGAATCATATTGTTGCAATTTTACTGATATTTAATATTTTTGTTTAGTGTACATCAGATTTGCTTTAGTAGAACTGAAGCATTAGAGAGGGGGAAAAAAAGCATATTTCTTAAAGGAAAAATAAAAAGGAAATGTACATCTGCTCACAGCCAAGGTTTTTAATTACACGATGCACAATTTTGCCTAGAAACTAATGAGGGAACAAAATGAACATCTGTGTTAAGAAGAGACATTTGACTCTTTTCCTGTGTGAGTAGTTATGGTTGGTTTAATGAGAGAAACAACAGTCAGGCTGCATGATCAATATGTAGATTTTTATGTTTTGTTGTTCAGGGTGTGACAGCCTCCGGTCAGTTGTAACTAAAGTTTAACAGATGTGGCAGACTGATTGCTTTTGATGAAGAAAACATTCCTTTTGTCATTGAATATGTAAAAAAAAAAAAAAAAAAAAGGAAGATAAAATTGTCTATTTCAAACAAATAGAGCAGTTTGTGCATCTGGTATAGTTTCTTCCTCCCTCTACATTTCAACTATATGGTGAGTTCCTCCTGCTCTGATTTATAACTGAAAAATAAAGATGAAAACTGGACAGTGTAGATTCTGTCATGTCTGTCAGTTGTAGCTGGGGAAAAAAAGGTAATTATTGAAAAAAAAAAAAAGGCTGCATGGTGGAAGAACATGCACACAGACTTTCCAGTAAGGTATTTATTGTGGCGGTAGAGTGGGTTGCACTCTTGTCTCACGGTGGCAATTCACTGGTTCGAGTTCGAGCTTCAGGAGAAGATTGACTGTCATCTGCAACAGCACAAAAAAATAAAAGCTGTTAAAAAGTGTTGTTATAACATTTAATTCATCGACTAAATATATGCAACCTTATGACCATAGCTTTTAGCCATGACTCTAACGGCTCAGCCATCCTTGCAATGTAAGAATATTAACTACAAACCAACCAGACATGAAATCTAACATTTTTACACTCAGACTGACCTCCAATGCCAGTCACAATCAACACAATCTACTCACTCCATGGTAGTGGTTGTGTTTTTATTGGCCAAAGTTAAAGGTGCATTATAATGACATTTCGCAGGCAGGATTGAGTTCTGTCATCCTCCTCCGCAAACGAAGTCCAGCCTGATGGGTCGGCTGAACCTGCTCCTCATGCTGACAAACCATGTTCACCGTAACCCCTGGAGCATTTGTGGGTTGCTGGGTCAATGTGAGAACCACTAATAACAAACCAGGTTTGCTTATATTTGACTATTTAATCCCTCAGGAGACTGCTGTGTGTTTATATACATACAGCAGAGATGTGGAATTATGGTAAGAAAAATCCCATCGGAATATTTTCCAGAATTATCTGACTGCATGTTGTTATATTGCCACAGCTAAAGGCAGCAAACATCAGAGAATAAAGTCACAAAATGCAGAAGAATCAGAAACCCAATACCAACAAATGATATCAAATAATAGACTTGTTACCATGTGAGCGTTTTAGTTTAAAGGTTCTGCAGTTTTGCATGATTCGTCATCTTTCGACACTGCAAACAATCTGTAACACAATGTTCACCATTTGTGCTTTAGCTTAGGCAACACAATATGATCCATATTTGACTTACGTTTCAGTGGTTTCTATGGTTACACTGCCAGACAGAGAGGCAAAGTGCTCTCTGAATGCTGTGGCACACTAGAGCTCATCTGAAAGAACTGGGAACAGCGGCCTGACATTCTCTCTGAATAAGATGTTTTGAAAGTCTGCATAGTTTTTACACTTAAGGGTGGAAGTATCACTGAAGAGGAAATCCTTGTGTTTGGAGAAGCTCTGTTCAGGCACAACAAATTCATTTATGGATCGTATTGGAGGTAAGTAGGAGCATTGCAAGCCCTGATTAAATAAACGAGAATAAAACCCAGCATGGTCGATAAAAGGTTAAAAAGAAATGCTTCTCGGTTTTATTTGGACACCATTGGATTCAGCGCTGAAATAGTGACTGTGAGGATAACATTGTGCAATGCAAATTCTGGAATACCTGCAGAAGTCATTTACTCTTATCAAATGTTTGAAGATTAAATCACATTCTCGCAGCGTAACCTTAATACAATACTCATCACAAATGTAGATAAAGAGAATAGTAGACATATCCTGGTCGCCACTCATTATCATTAAGATAACTCGTATATTTAGAACAGCCGCTCAGACACATCAAGAAAATGAGAAAGAGAAGCAGTTGATGACCATCAAGTTTTGACTAAATGGGAATTAAACAGGCAGTGAGCTTTAATTTTAATGCATTTGGATTAATATCATTATTGGCTGCTATAAGGGAAACACCAGCGCTCAACTCACTCAAATAGGAGCCTGTTAAAGTACTCTTATCAAGGGTGTCAATTAATCATCTGTAGTTAATTTTTAATTAACCGGAGACAACTCTTCACCATTTGAATTCCATCCAAATGACTGCTCTGGGATGGACTCTCCAGGGCAGCAGGTTTAAATGGTCCCAGCCAGAATCTGCTTCATCTTTGAACCTGAGGTCAGCGCTGCTGCAGAATATCAAGGCCAGTCTTACACATCCTCCCATTCGACTCAGCGTGGACTGGCATGAACTGTAATGCATAATGGAACGGATGTATATATGATTAATAGGTGGTAGATACTTTTAGATGGCAAGTAATGAAGACATTGCTAAAAACATACATAATAAATTATATACACGGGACTTTCATGATTGTTTTTAAAGGTA